>NC_089801.1:53218814-53928189 GCF_029633855.1 Hoplias malabaricus | reverse complement strand
GTTTGCCCTCGTGTTTCATCCCGTCTCTTTTTGTGTGAAAGCCTTCTGTCTTCATCCTTTTACTTTTATTGATATCATCAATTTGATTTTGTGATTCCTGTCGAGATGTAAAGAGCACTTCAAGAAATAGAACAAATTGACAAATTGTCTACTCCTACTCTAAGTTTGTAGATAACACATATAATGAGTGAATTTAACTTATTTAAAGGTGTATCCACTGCAGGTCCATCTGTTCAAAATGGTCAGAATAATCAAAAGCATTGCTAGATAAAACAAAACAAAAAATAGCCCCTGCCACCCTTCACAGTGGAGTAGTGACACTGTGGTCTCTGGAGAAATAGGGCACCATCCAGTACAAGCTAAAGAGGGGTTTGTGACTCAGAACTGAATATTTTACATGAGTATATGACCTCTTAAATGCTCTCATGCCTGAATGACACCAAATATTCAAAGAATTTTTCGAAATCTAGTGTAAGGCCTTCCTAGACCAGTCAAAACTCTCCAGCACAGTAAGGACAAACTCAGTATTAAACCCTTGATTTCAGGTGAAATGATGAAGCAGTAGTCAGTCACAAAAACAACTTGCTAAAGCCAAGAGGTCTTCACATGTTCCTCTGTATCTGTGTTTATTTGAATTACAGATTTGGCAAGATTTTTCCATTGGGCGTGAATGTGCCAGACCTTGTTTGTTCATGTGTGAATGAACTGCATTTACCTGAAGACTTCCTTATGCCCATATATGGCTATAGGGAGAAGCAGCTCTAAGTGTGTTGTAACCAATGCAGTTTTATGGGTCATGTGTTGGATGATAATGAACTGAATTCTTCTCAGGTACATTTGTATGAAAGCAAGCAACCTTTTTACTAATTTCAATACATATTTGTAATTATTCATTAATTCTTTCTTTGGGTCTTCTCCTCCCCAAATGGTTTGTTTTGAGGTTTGTTTATTCAGCTCCTGGACTGCTTTTAAAAAAAACACTTGTTTGTATTTAGTAACAGTATGTAAACCAAATTACCCCAGAAATTGTAGATGCAGGATGTAGAGATGTTTGTTTAAGTTCTTTCCCTTCTGTTTTATTCTTTATTATTTATTCGATTTGATATTTGCTTGAGCGTGGTTTAAACTTAAATCGAGGAAACATTCTCATATAAAACTAAAACAGACACTAGCTGAAACATCAAATCTAAACTTTTATCCTATTACAAACATGCCATATGTCATAGAGTATAAAGACACACATTGGAATTAGCGAATTCGAGTCATTTATGTTGGGCAGAGTCAGATGTTCAGTTGTGGAGGCACAGGTTGTAAAATCTCCATAAAAAACACTTGAGCCTAAGGCCCTTATGCTCAATACAAAGTGTCAGCTAGAGGGATATAAAATACCTCAGCACTAGGCTGTAGAGTAGCCTGTGTTCTTTGGAATAAACAAGCTCCAAATACTATGTCATGAGTTGAAAGACCAGACTTTGTAGCTGATTGTCATCAAATTTTCCATGTCATGTCACAACATGTAGTGCTTGCCCTTTCCAGAAAAGTACAGGCTGTTGGGAAGGTGTCCACAAACTTTTAGCCCTAGATTGAATCTGTTGTATGTGTTGAATAGAGTCTGAAAAGATAAGAGCATTTATTGTTGGTTACTTACTATGTACAGTATTCAACACGAAACAGCACAGTGTTTAATTAATTTTCGTATCATACAGACATCAAGGTATAACTGACATATTTCAGTCTGTTGTTTCTTTGGCTTCATTTTTTGACAGTGTTCACATGGAATCAGAGGCTCTTGATGTGTCATGTCTTAAAAAGGTGGTTTGAACCAGGCTTTCCACTTGTATTTGTGACTTTACCACTCGAGGAGAATACAACTTCCTCGGGAAGTTACAGGTGAAAAAAAGAGGATGTTCAGACACAACAGAAGTACAGAGCATATTGTATAAAACACATAGAGTACAAGGCATTATTATCACTATCATAACCATGCACTGTTGTGTCAGTTTCATTTTTAGCTGTTTGTGGGAATTTGGGGAAGTTACATTGTTAATGTATCCTGCTTTAAACAACCAGTCAAATAACACTGCTGAATCTCCCTTTGTCAACCAAGATATCTACACTTAAGGAACACACACACACACACACACATATATATATATATATATATATATATATATATATATATATATATATATATATATAGATAGATAGATAGATATAGATATAGATATTATCACAGGAATTTGAGTCTTAATAAGTTCAGGAAGTTCCTATACTTAATGCTACAGAATACTACACAATGCAGCAGACAAGTGGAGCAATTGGGAATTACATTTTTGGGTGAACCATTAAATTAAACTATGAGTGAAATTTTACTGCTAAGTTACATAGTCCTACATTGATATGTACATTTAAACTGAGCTGCAAAGTGAAAACAGATTTCACAGGAAGCCTACACAATATGGTTTAAAACAGTGTGTTTTTGGGATCTTTTCCTCCTGTGGCTCCCCCTAGTGTAAGACATTTTATAGCACTGTACTGAAATCATTGATGACTGGGAGAGGGGAGGTGCCCTCTCCAAAAGGTACTTAGTAAAGTTTCTGAAGTGCTGACCCAGCAGTAGCAACAACAGAGACACTATACTCACAATTAAAGCTCAGTGAAGAGCTTTAAGCTAAAATTTAAGGTAAAAAATATTAGGAAATGTTCCTTTAAGGGGAATCCCTCCATTTTGGTAGAATTAATTGAATGTACAACATTGTTAAATGGTTAAGATGCACTAATAATTAAAATGATTAAACATATATATATATATATATATATATATATATATATATATATATATATATTAACCTGTTTCTACACCTAACCACTAAGGTTGATGTGGCCATTTATGATCCAATCATCAACCAAGTACATCTAGCAACATTTATGTATAAAACACATAACCACTAAGGTTGCTGTGGTTGTTTGGTTGTTTACGATCTGATCAGCAACCAGCTACCCTTAACAACCACGGTTACTCATTGAGCCCATCACATGAGTACCCAAAGTACCCACTGTATAACAAGCTCTTCACAGGGGTCTTCGGGTAGGCACCTCACCTCGTCAGTGTTTCGCTAAATTAAGCCCAGGACACCTCCAGAAGGCTCAACAGTGAAGTCTGGCCTCCCAGACCAGCCCCCTCAGAGCCAGCTACATGTAGCGAGCTACACACATACATCACGGAAGCTTTTTTTTCAGAATGCCTTAATTTCTCTGTTAATCATCATTAAAAACCTAGAGAAACACTATATGTTTCTCAAAGATGTAATAGTTTAAAAAAAAATTCATTTTCATTATTGGCGTCACTTACCAAACCTCACTTGTCCGAAACCTCTTATTACTTTCATTCAAGACAGTAAGCCACCAGACAGTGTAAATTAATAAATACAGTATAGTTTGGAATATATATATATATATATATATATATATATATATATATATATATATATTCTTTTCTTGAAAATGTGCCATTTTGAAGATGCAAGATTTTATCAAAACAACCATAGTACAATAAATTTTAGCACAGCACCATATAGTACAACAGAACAAAAAAGCAACACAATATATTATTAAGTACAGACAGTACTGCATAGTACATCACAGCATAATGTAATACAATGTATGAGATATAATAATGTACAATACAACCGTATATTATAGAGAGCACGTTTAGCATAGTTCAGTAAAGCACAGTGTTACACAACGGTTTTATATACTACATTACATTAGATATAGTAATGTGCAGTATAATACAGTATTGCACCTTATTTAATGTTTTGGTAGTAGTTCCCAGGGCCCTGAGTCAATATTTGTCAGTCAAACAGCGCCCCCTGTTGTCTCGTGTCCGTTACCGCTCTTTCTCGGCGGAGGGCAGTAGTGCTGTTCGAGGCTGTGTATCAGCGTCGTCGCCGTGTTTTCCGCCGAGGAAGAAGATGAGGGGGAAGATGTCCGAGTCTCATTCCGAGGCGGGAAACGAAATGCCGGCAAAGAAGCAGAAACTAAGCAGCGACGAGAACAGCAACCCGGACCTTTCTGGAGACGAGAACGTGAGATACACAGCTCCGTGATTTCGTGCTATTTTAGTGGCATAGCGACTGCTGCGCGCTCCCGAAACCTGGCCATTGTTGCCTTGGCTCGCGGCGGAGTTGGAGTTGTGTGTTTGGTGAACGTCTCTAAACCGAGGCTGTGTTTAGTGCGGCGGGATGGTGTTTGATTTATATCATCGGTCTGAAATGTCAGTTTGTTTTTAACTCCCTCCGCCTGCTTTTTGCTCTCCGCGAAGATTCATGTGCTTTGTTTTTACTGAGACTCACAGTATTGTGGTTAGCCTGTTAGCAGCCTACACTGCTTGTTGGAAAATAAACGTCCCCGTGATGCATTATAATATTTGTGTGTAGTTGCCGAACTCTTGTTGTTTTTAACATGTGAAGAATAGCAGCAAGCGGGTCTTTTCGTTAACTTCATGTAATTTGTGTTGATATTCAGACTAGCTGCACACTAGGCCATGTTCTGTGTGTGGGTGGGTGTGTGTGTTGTACGGCGAAACCTGGCAACCCAAAGAAATTTGTGTTTTATCTTTGCAACTGTACAACTAAATGAATGCCCTTCAGCTGTGTAAAACATGTATTTAGAAGATCTGTCCGGCATTGTATTTAAATAATTGCCAAAGCCTCTTGATTAAATTTTACAAATTAGAATTCCCTTACTTATTTTTGCAGCAAAACGCCAGTCCTTAATGGTGCACCCACATCAATTCTAAGAGGATGACCTAGCATTCAATCAAATAAAATGTGCTTATTTTTCAGGATGATGCTGTCAGTGTTGAGAGTGGCACTAATGCAGAGCGCCCTGACACCCCCACCAACACAGCCAATGCCCCAGGCAGAAAGAGCTGGGGCAAAGGAAAATGGAAATCAAAGAAGTGCAAATACTCCTTCAAATGCGTGAACAGTCTGAGGGTAAGACTACCTAGGTGGCAAACGAAATCATATGTTTATACTGAAACCCAGTTCTTAAAAGTTTGGCACTGTAGATATTCAACACAAACAAAAACAAGTAAGCAGTGATTTATAAATTGTCTTTGCACAAAAAGTGCAGTTTCAGTCAATAAAATTTGTGAAATGTTCCAAAAATATCTTGCACAGGTGATGTAATCATGTCTGGCAATGAAAACACCATCCAGAACAGGCCTTTTCTTTAGGAGCAAGGATGGGCCAAATCTTAGCATTTTATTTAATTATTTATTTAATTAAAAACGGCAGGAAAGTCTGCTTTCAAAACTGGTTAATTTAGTGTTTTTCAGTTGCCATACGAATTTTAAATGTTGATAAAACAAAAGGTGATGAAACAAGGTGGTAAAGATGCTTCTGACCCAACTAATTTGAAAATGTTGAAGAAAGATGTGCACATATTTACAAAAATATAACAAAAAATACATTTAATATAAGGAAAAGACCTATTGTGTGACCTTTATCATTGTAAATAATTCCTGAATTGTGTTTCTACTAGAATTTTACATACTTTTCTGTCTCTTTTTGGAATTAAGGTTGGTTGTTCGCTGAACATGGTGTCCATCATGATCTTAATTTTGAAAATTTTTATTAATTTTTTTTCCTAGGAAGACCATGGTCAGCCATTATTTGGTGTCCAATTCAACTGGCATAGTAAAGAGGGTGACCCCCTTGTCTTTGCAACAGTGGGAAGCAACAGAGTGAGTATCTCTGTGCCTGAAAAAAACATTTCCTCTAACACTCCTAAAGCAAGTTTAGACCTGAGCATACATCTACATGTTACTTCTGTTTCATGTAGATTAAAGCGCAAAAGCCAGATCAGTGTAAAATTGTGTTGCCATTTGTAAATGATCAACATTTATGTGGACATTAGTTGAATATAGATCTTAAGTTATTGTTTAGCTAGGGCTAACTGTGGCTGTCACTGGTTTTGTTAGCTGTTGGCTAGACTCAGATATTTACTCTTGAATATCAGTAGTATCTTATTTTGACATTCATAGATCTCATAAGTTTTTTTTTTTTTTTTTAGTAGGTCTGTCATGCAGATCAGCTGCAATTCACACTATCGATCTGCCATAGTTTTTACACCAGATGCCCTTTCTGACACAATCCTCTCTATTTATCCAGGCTTTGGGATTGGCACTACATTTATTTTGCAAGAATAATGGTCTTTATGTTCCACAGGTCACATTATACGAGTGTCATTCCCAAGGAGAGATCCGGCTCTTGCAGTCTTACGTTGATGCAGATGTATCCTTGATTTGAGTTGGCTATTAATTCCATCGTCATTGGGCTAGGTCATATCTGTTGGGGAAAGGGAAATAATGTTTACACTCTGATTGTTTTTTTTTGTTTGTTTTTTGTATTTTTTTATGTATGGGGTTTTCTTCCCATTAACATTTTAATGGAAAAAAATACAAAACAAAACACCAGCTCCTTAACTGCTTTACTGACCAGGCAGATGAAAACTTCTACACCTGTGCTTGGACATACGACACCAGCACCAGTCACCCTCTCTTGGCTGTGGCTGGATCCAGAGGGATCATCCGTATCATCAACCACATCACAATGCAGTGTGTGAAGGTGAGTGAGCCTTCGAAATATACACCAGTCAGCTGCAACACCACAACCACTTGAAGTTGAAGTGAATTACATTATTTTTGTCTCATTTTTTTGTGCTACCTCTCAAGGGGTGGAATATATTATGGAGCAGGTACTATATCGTGACGTGTAAACCCTGCAGAGCACTGATTGGCCAGAGAGACGTGTCAATCTCGAAAATGCAGAGCTCATTCAAATCCATTACAAACTCGCTGCTTGTAAAATCTCTTTAGTTACAGCAGCTTTCACACTTATTTTTATCGGACTCACAACGGCAGCTCATAACTTTACCTCAAGGTGTTTTGAAGAGGTTTATGTGCTCCTTGGTCCGATGGCTATCAAATTTCCAGTGAAAGCAGAACATGCATGCAACAAGTAAAACTGATCTGTGAAATCTGGGACGCTGAGCTGTGTTCAGATAAAAAAAAAAAAAAAAAACAACACACGAATCGTCTGCATCCTTCTGTCTTCAGGTGATGGTAGTGTAGCATATAAGAGTTTTATTTTCTGCACTTCTGCAAGTGGCTAAGCAGTCCTAGTCTGGAGTGGAAATCTCTGCTGTTCTCCTTCTGGCTCTCTTTTGAGCAAGGGCAGTGTTTCTCACCTCCTCTGCTTCTTGTACGCCTCGCCTGACAGTAAGATATCAGCTTTAAGCAAGTCGAGTCGTGTAGAGCCGGACCCATTTGGTGGAAAAGCACAAGAACACTGAATATGAGCGAAAAGCATCAACATCACATGGATGGCTGAGTGCGTGTTACCTGGGAGAGGCATAATACGAGGATGCATTTTGAAAAAGCAAGCTGGCAGGGTCAGTGTGACTCTGGGCAATGTTCTACTAAAAAAAACTTGTGTTTTGAGTTTCACGTGATGGTTTCTTTGACATGTTGCCCTTCATGGAATGCCCTAATGGCGGTGGCCTATTTCAGCAGGATAATTCACCTCGTCCAGATTGTTAACGTATAGTTTGAGTTACATGGCAATGTGTTTAAGGTTTTAAGGTAGATATTGCCTCCAAATTTCACATATTTCCACCCTATCAGTATCTGTACAAAACAGTACAACAGTATTCATGACTTGGAAGGTCAGAGATGTTTTGGCAGAATGAGATTGGCTTACACAAAATTAGACAGATGGTTTTAATATTTGTGCTTGTTTGGTGCATAATGTGTTATCAGAATCAAGCTTTTTTAACCATGTATGTTCACACATGCAAGGAATTTGGTTTGGGTTACAGTAGCTGACAGTGCACATAGATTGACAATAATTCACAATAGTACAATAACACACATTCATACCATACATACATACATACTATCACACACACACACACACCTGTAAATCTTAAATTGTGCATGTTTTATTTTACATGCACCGGTTGAGCACCAGTCTTCTTCTCCACAGAACTGATGATGTGCCGCAGTCTGTGAATGTATTTTATAATTTACAGCAGAATAGGCTCTTACTGTAAGGTTTTGGTTGTTTTTGCAGCATTATGTGGGGCATGGAAATGCAATCAATGAGCTCAAATTTCATCCAAGGGATCCCAATCTGCTGCTGTCTGTGAGCAAAGGTAACCATGCATTAACCACATCTAATACCAAACATGGCTCTAACATGGAGTTGGTGCTAATAATAATTCTGTTCATCAGATCACGCATTACGTCTCTGGAACATCCAGACAGACACACTGGTAGCCATATTTGGAGGTGTGGAGGGCCATAGAGATGAGGTCCTGAGTGCGGTGAGTATGGAAATAATTGAGTTTAATTCGCTTTTATATATTAGAACTATTCATAATTAAGCGTCTTCAGGCAGCTTTCCGCGACAGCGGCTCAGTTCATTCAGAAGAGGAAAAATATATATATATTTGTTGTGTGAATTTTAGGACTTTGACCTCCTTGGTGAGAAAATCATGTCCTGTGGAATGGACCACTCACTGAAGCTATGGAGAATCAACTCTGAGAGAATGCAGAAAGCAATACGGTGCTCTTATGAGTACAACCCCAGCAAGACCAATAGGTAAGACCCAGCAAATCACAGCAGTCAAGTGAATGAAGGAGTTGGTTAAGCTGGAATACAATTTACAGAATTTTCCTCCTAATGTGAACCAACAGCTGGTTCTCTACTAAAGAGAACTACATTAGTTTTGCTCTTGAAGTGCAAGACTAACAGAGCAAACAATAATTGCAATTGCAAAATGTTATGCAATCATTGAGTGTGTTTACATGAACTTAATAATCCGCTCTTAATCAAATTTCTGCAGTTATCTGATTCTTTAAGTGGTCATGTAAAGAGCATACTCTGATTTCTGAGATCGGATTAAAGTCTGGAAATCAGACCTTAAATCAAGAGAGCTGGACTTTAGTTCTATAATCTGATTTCTCAGTGCACATCTGCATATAACCTGACATCTTTCAGATTTTGACCAGAGTGGAGAGCCGCCTCATCGTTCTGAAAAGTACAGCTTGTACCTTGGTCGATTAATTATTTTTGGAGTAGAACAGAAACTGTGTAAATCTGACTTTTGATGCCATGTTTCAGGCCTTTTGTGTCTCAGAAGATCCACTTCCCTGACTTTTCCACAAGGGACATTCACAGAAACTATGTAGACTGTGTGCGCTGGCTTGGAGACTTAATTCTTTCTAAGGTAAGATTAAGGACCATATGTACATAGAAGCAGATACAGTGCAGAATGCCTTCCCGTGGATCTTGTATGGTCTCACAACACATCATTTAAACCCCATGAAGAGAATTGCAAACTGAGCTTTCTGCTAATTGCCCACCTCTGCTGTACAGAGTGTGAGGATTAGACAAATATTGAAACTGTTAAGTTAGTGTCCAACAAAGTTAACAGCTTTCTTGTATTACGTTACTTTGTATCAATATATTCTCTGTGGATATTATGATTACTGTACTGTATTGAAGAAAATTGTGTGAGAAACACAGATACTGAGTGCATTCCATGTTTGTGGGTTCCAGGATTTCTCTGCTTAATTCACTCTTATGTGTCTTCTAGCATTTTAAAGAACACGACATGAACATTTCAACATGGGGAAAAAATGTTTTTCACTTTGTAAAACTAAACAATTGTTAATTAGTGGTCACATCAGGACCGATAGAGGGCTACACACAAACACGCTGGACAAAAGTATGAAACATATATACTTTTATTTTCTTTGCATATCCTAAAGCTTTGGACATTGTTTTACAAATACTTTAGACAGTCCTTTTCAAAAACACAGAGCACTTTTTATTAGTAGAGGCCCCAGTTTCACAAGTAATGAATTGCAATATAAAGGGAGTAGGGAGCCATTTTGAGGGTGATGCCCCTCTCGAGTCTTTTCTCATTTATTCATGCACACAGCCCTTTAGCTTTTCATTAAGGTTTGCTTGCCTGCTTCATACAAAAAACACAGATTCCCTCTGATTTAAAAAGCTTTAAGCATTGTTTTACATTTTTGTTTTATTTCCTTTGTTCTTTCTCAATTGAATGTCTTTCTCTGCCTTAGTCCTGTGAAAATGCTATTGTGTGTTGGAAACCTGGGAAGATGGAGGACGATATTGACCACATAAAGCCCAACGAGTCTAACGTGACCATTCTGGGCCGTTTTGATTACAGCCAGTGTGACATCTGGTACATGCGCTTCTCAATGGACTTCTGGCAAAAGGTGCTTAGGAAAAATTACAAATTATATTTACTTCTCTGGTACTGGAATGTTCTTGAAGTATTGTTTATAACTTCTGGTACACTGCCGTTTTCCTACAGATGAGTGATATTATTTTCTGTTGATACAGATGTTGGCTCTGGGTAACCAAGTTGGAAAGCTTTATGTCTGGGACCTGGAGGTAGAAGATCCTCATAAGGCAAAGTAAGATTAGGCCTGTTCCCTTTTTTTTTTTTTTTTTTTTTTTTAAAACCTCTTTGTTTTAACCATTCAGCTTGATGTGATATTCTACTATGTCTTCACGTTTCCTTCTTTAGGTGTACCACCCTCACCCTACCGAAATGCACCTCAGCCATCAGACAGACAAGCTTCAGCAGGGACAGCAGTATTCTTATAGCTGTGTGTGATGATGCCTCTATCTGGCGCTGGGACCGACTACGCTGAAAAACTTTCAGTTCTTGGACCGGTAGAAATGACTGCTCTGCTCAAAGTCTGTGTGTCTGAGGAACCTGGACAATGGATGCTCTGTTGGTCCAATCTGCTTAGGCTGTGGAACTTGCTTACCTCAGATGTGCCGCACCTCTGCTTTTGTTTTGTCTTTGTCACCAGTTCTCTCTTTAATAAAACCCTATTTTGTACCAGGTTTTTCTTTACTTTTTTTAAACAGGACTTTTCGGGATATTCTCTTACTCCCACATAATTTTACAAAACATTTTTGGTAATCCAACATAATTGAAAGTTTAAAATCCTTTGAAAAATCACACAACCCCCTCTT
Source organism: Hoplias malabaricus (assembly GCF_029633855.1). Classification (NCBI taxonomy): domain Eukaryota; kingdom Metazoa; phylum Chordata; class Actinopteri; order Characiformes; family Erythrinidae; genus Hoplias; species Hoplias malabaricus. The sequence goes on along the minus strand of NC_089801.1, from coordinate 53,917,096 downwards.
GAGGAACATCAAAAGCCAATTAGTCTTTTTTTTCCCCTCTTCAAACTAATCCTTAATTTCTCAGACACCTGCAATATCATGTAAAAGGCACGAATTTCAACAAAAATTTGTAGTTCAAATACCAATGGGAAATAACAATTGTCTAGAAACAACACCGATTTTTTTTAATTATTATTATTTTTATTTATTTATTTTTTGGGTCATACAAGGTCTGGACAAATGGGATGATTTTGCCTGATTTCCACTTAGGCTGTTTTTGGCTGTGGACATTTCTCAGGTCAGCGGTGACCAGCAGCACTGCTGTGTCTGATCCCCTAGTGTTTTTCATGGTTCGCTTTCTGTATTCACGGCCGGAATCTGTTCCTCAATTCCAAGTGCTGGTAAATTAGGAGTCGATTCCTCACTGCTCCCTATGTAGTGCTCTATCTAGCTCAGTCATGACCTAGCCTAGCTTCTGTACCTTCGTAATGCATGCTGATTTTAGTATAAATGTTTAATTTTCAACTATAATTTTCACATATCCCTGTCTTATTAGACCACAGTTTTTGAGTTGAAGGTTTAGTTTCACTTTTGACGTATGAAGGACGTTATAAAGGGAGTAGGGAGCAATTTGAGATGGATCCTGTTCAATGTGCCTGAACTCAAAATAGCTCCACAGTCCCTAGGTAGTGCACTGTGAATACGGAACCTTTGGTCTCTAATGCTTAGTAGTGGACCGTATATATCCAGAATACAAGACATTACACATTCCTCGATGGACTATGGACCTTTATTTGATGTATTTAGCAGTGTCTCAGTGCAAAAACTGGTAGTTTAAGACCTACATAGTGCACTAGGTAGGGAGCGAGGAGCCGTTTGAGCCTGACGCTTTGTTATCAGTGAACACGCCTTTCGTTTTGATTCCGGGGCTTGTTTTCTGTCCAATCATCTTTCTCTTTTTACTGCCTTCAGCTCGAAGTTTCTAGCAGCAGAAATCCTTGGTACTGAGAGAGAGCGAGAGATAGCGATCATCACATACACCCCGAAATGTATGTGTTTCCCTCGACCCTGACAGAGACACGTTAAAACAATGCGCGTGTACCTGGCTAATCTCCAGAGGACTGAGAGAGTGTTGCATTAGATCGACTCCGGAACGAGCTGCTCATTACAGTATTGATCATGTTTGGATGCCTAGTAGCAGGCAGATTGGTAAGTAATCGAGTTTGACCAATAACCGTTGACTGGACCTTCACGAGTACTTCAGGTTTTCATACAATAGTGTGAGCAGTTAACGTCACACCCACTTTCACTAGGCCCGTGTAACAAGAGCAGTGCAAAACTTTTGACATTCCTGCACGAATGAGATGTTTTGTTATTTTTTTTTTTTGAATGAAATAAGTTAAAATATTCTCTCCAGAGAGCACGTTTCTTTACAATTTAATGCACAGTCACTGCTTATTTGTTCAATTGAACTTGTGATCTGAACACAAGTTATGAGATGTTTTCTATTTTCCTAATATGTTATAGTTACATTGTTCCAATTTTAAGACTCTTACAGAGAAAATGAAGTTTTTAACCTGCTGAAATATCCTTTTTTAATGAGCGAAATAGACACTCCATGGCTAGTGTTGGTCAGTCTTCCAATGACTGTCTCACAGGCAAATTCAGACAGACAGGGTTTCTTACATCATATAGAAACAATCCTGTCAAATTGCAGGTGGGGCTTTCAAACTACAAGTTAGCACAGCAGAGGTGAGTGGGTATAGAGGCAGGGACTTATTTGCACTTATTACTAAATGAACGTGAAAGTGTACTGTTACAGCTAAGCCACTTTTAAGGCCTCAAGGGTTTTATTTTTTTTTTTTACAGATATATTTTTTAGACGTTTAAGTGATGGCCAGAGCAGGAGAATAGGAGGTGTGCATTAACATTAGAAGTCAATTAATAACTTAAACATAGGAAGAGGATGTGTCCACTTCTTTTCACTTAGAGAAGTAGCAGGTACGCACAAACCAGCCGTGTAATCTCAGTTTTGTTGAAACATCTATGAGTTGAAGCAGAACCATTGAATTGTTCTGACTACACTGTGAAATCCATGCTTTTGCCCACTCCAGGTCCAGACAGATGCTCAGCAGGTGGCGAGTGATAAGTTTGTTTTTAACCTGGCAGATTATGAGAACGTGAACCACGTGGTGGTCTTTATGCTAGGGACAGTGCCTTTTCCTGCAGGAATGGGAGGTGCAGTGTACTTCTCTTTCCCAGACCCCAGTGTGGGGCAGGTTTGGCAGCTCCTCGGCTTCATCACCAACGAAAAGCCAAGTGCCATATTCAAAATATCAGGCCTCAAAGCTGGTGAGTTCATATTCTTGACTCTGTGTCCTATAACAGAATGATTAATGGTAAAAATTTTGATTCACAAAATTCTCACAGAATCTAAGCCCCCTCGGAACCTTCCTTCCTCTGTTAGGCCATGGAAAATGTGCAGTAAAAAGGTGGTGGTGCGTCTGTAGTGGCAGAAACAAATGGAGATCAATGAGTGAGATCCACAAAATAATGACACAAAAAGGCTTACTGTGCTGTTGGGTGCCGGAATGGAAATATAAAAAAACCTGCATTCGTTTTTATAGAATTCCTTTGTGAAAGATGCCCTTTGAGGCAAAACTCATGCGTTTGTGGTCATTTTTTGGAACCATTAAATTTTTGGTCCACATTTTAGCTGGAACATTAACACTGACAATGTGTCTCTTGCTAACAACCCAGTATAGGCTAAAAATGTTTTGATATATGAATTATAACATCTAACAGTTCTTAATAGTAAGAGGGAAAAGGATCATGTAGGCTGATCAACAGCTCATTACTCATAAACACACAACTGAAACAAAACACTTTCCTATCTGTTTGTTAAGTGTGACGCGATGCGTTACATTTTACCGTTTCCTGGTCCAATTGTGCCTTTGGTCCTATGTCATATAAATTTGCTATTTGAATAAAGCTTAATTTCTCAATCAATTCTGATCAATCAAACAACATTGAGCAGCAGTTTGGAGCCAGACATTTTCATAAGAGCAAAAATACCTTTTGCCCTAACCAATGTAGTGAGTAGTTTCTCGTTTTTTAAACCATGTAAGAAGATCATCACAGACATCTTGTGGTAGTGAAGTTATCAGAAATCATCTTAAGATTTGAAGTGAAATGGTAAAATATGGAGAGTGGAACTGGTTGTGTTTATTAGTGCAGGTCAGAGCATTTCCAGATAGTAATGAGTTGTATTCACAGTTTTTCATACCATCATATGGTCTAAAAAATTTTCACCCAGTATACGGTATTACCAGGCGATGGGGTTTAGGAAACGAGAAACATTTCAGGTCAGCATAGAAGCTATACAGCTTAGCATACAACAAGACACATGATGGGAATAAACAAAATTGTGTCTAAGAGAACGAACTTGAGTGATGGTTCTGGGCTAAAAGAAACACACCAAACATAGACCATATTTCAGCAAACTGAGGCATACACCACACACCTTAAGAGGATAAAGCCTTGTATCTGTAAACACAATGTAGACTGAAGTGTGATCAGAGGGTTTTTGTCTAGTTTCAGATTTGCTCCTACTGTATATTGGATCACAACTTCCATGGACTAATCCATATTTTTTACATTATCTTTTTATACGTTAAACCTCCCAACACTATTTCTAGACTTTAAACACAGGTGTGGTGTATCCATGTTTTCTATCTACTTAATTTTAGTCTATGATACTTCCCTTTCCTTTGTGCATCCCTAGTCTATTGATTGCATCATAATTAATACAACCTATCCTATGGTGTCTTTGTAAGGTGAGGGTGGGGCTCATCCCTTTGGCATGATGACTGCCCCTCAAGCTCCCTCAATGGCCCAGGTTGGAGTGTCCGTTGAGGCCTTGGACCAGCTAGCTCAACAGACACCTGTCTCCAGTGCTGCCGTTTCTACCATGGATTCCTTTACCCAGGTAAATACAGGCAAGAACAAAATATGTGTAAAGAAATTTGATCCTAATCTCAACCTGCCACGTCCATACTGTGCTTCTGATTACCACAGACATAATTGTAGTGAATGCCCCTCTATGTATGCTATTTTTGACTTCAGTTCAGAACTCTAAATTTCTGAAAGGTCAGGGTAGTGTATTCATCTGAAGGTATGATGTCAAATGGACAAGACTGCTCTCTCAGTCAGTAGTAATAAAGCACTGTTATTAAATAAGACTTCCTTTAGATTAATCAACATCAGTCAACCCTCAGCAATTTTTAAATCTGGAGGCAGCCTGGGTGCCATCATATATGATAAATGTTAATTTAATCACTCATGTTTGCTGGTTAGTTTTTCCTAACAACACTCTCATTGGAAACTGCATCCATATTTCATGAATTATATTATCCTGAGTTCTGCTTTCTCACCTCAGAGCCAAGTTGTGCACAGCATATTGACAAGAGAACCTTCTCACAGTTGAAATGCACCCATTCTCATGCGGCTCCAGGCTAGTTCCCTCTGTAGTTGTGAGCAGATAAGAATGCTTACGTTAAAACCTGTTCACAGTTCATAAACTGGTAAGATTGGTAAAGCATCCCATTTGACTGTTCAGTAAATAATAATTATTTGTTTGCAGTCTGTATTGTTAATGCCATAGATAACTTATGATTAAATGATGATTGGTTGAGGAATTGTTTGTGTGAATTTGTGGGTCAGTGTGTCACTCTAACAGATTTTTGGACTTTATTGTCAAGGTCCTTTTTTTATGTTGTCCCTTCATGAGCAACAGCTGTTGTGTAAATCTAATGGAAAATATCCTGGAGTGAAGACAAATACTGAAATATTAAGAACAGGGTAGAAAATATGCAGAGCAACAGTAATTGTAGATTTACAAAGTCCTCTTGTGTGGTCAATGGAGCTGAGAGAATGGACAGTGTAGAAACAAGGAGGTGGTTGTAATATTATGGCTGACTGGAATACGTTTCTTTTCATTAGCTGTGTTTTTGGTACCCTGCCATTTGGCTCTCATAATATGGAGTCATAACAATAATTTGGAGACCTGCAATTCTCCTAAACCTTCAGTGACATGTTATAGGTTTTGTATCTGTGTCCTTGGAAGTTTTGGCAGGCTGGCTGCTTCTGTGAATATGTAACAATATTAACACATTGTGAGCACTCTAGGAATAATGTCCTAGAACCTCACATATGACTGTAACATTTGCAGTGTATAGGTGCTAATTAAGACACCCGAAGAGTTATTTTACATATGAACTAGTGAGAATGAAGTCAAAATATGTTCTGGAATGATCCTTTCACACACTTAGCATGCAGCCAGAGATCAGACAGGTTCTCATTGCTGGAAATGTTCCACATGCTTTAGGCATAGGGCTGCACCTGTGTAGCTCATGCAGTAGATACAGTGTGATCCTCTGGAACCTTACCGGCTCTTTCCCTACATGCTCTCACTTGGACTTTTGCTGGACTAGGGGGTTGGCAGGATGTAGTCCGGGTAATATCCAGAACAAATGTTACAGGTATTTGCGTTCACACATACAGATATTCTCTGTGAAGTCTTGGAAAATTCTGTATATACTATGCATGTGTGAAAGGGCCTTTTGGCCTTAGGCTCACACTCCCTCTCCTCTTCCCTCTTTTTGTAGTGATTTGTTAATATGTAGGAGCCTGAAACTACATGCAACTATTTTGTGTTATTAGAGCAAAATTGCACATTTTTAAGCTGCCTGTGTAAGCTTGCATCACTAATTAGAAATACATATTTTAAACATTATAGCTACCAGTTTCAAGTATATATGTCTCTTCCCATTCAAAGATATAGGGGTCTGGTCTTCTATGACTTGAAGTAACTGCATGGAGGCACTGAAAATATGGCTACTGAGTGGTTAGACTTGGCTGTAGAGTCAGGAGCAGGGTGACCATATTTTAGTTTTTAAAAAAGTGGACAGGGATGGCACTGTGGCACAACAGTCAGTGTTGCTGTCTCTCAACTCCAGAGCCCAGGGGTTGTGGGTTTGAGCCCCACTCCGGGTGACTGTCTGTGAGGAGTTTGGTGTGTTCTCACCGTGCACATGGGTTTCCTCCGGGTGCTCTGGTTTCTTCCCACAGTCCAAAAACTCATTGGTAGGTGGATTGGCGACTCAAAATTGTCCGTAGGTGTGAGTGTGTGTTTCACCCTGTGAAGGATTTGCCCTCCTTCCGGAGTGTGTTCCAGGGTATAAGCAGTTACAGACAATGAGTGAATGAATGAAAAATTGGACACTGGGGACACAGGGGCGTCCATCATCGTTAGGATGTTGTGGCTGGGGGCTTTAAATAGGCTTAATTTGTAAGACCATAGCTCGCTGTGTGTGTGTGTGTGTGTAAGAGAGAGAGAGAGGATAATGGGGAGTTAAAAATCTGTTATCTTCCCTCTCCCGTCTTGTTTTTGCCATCCATTTATTTATTTATTTATTTATTTATATTTTTATTTTGCACGACCACATACGGGCAAGCCTAGAAGACGTATTTTCTCTTACAGACCGAGTCCTAATATTGAAACACACATGTGCTTTACAAAGTTTCATATGAATAAATAATAGGAAATAAGACAGGAACACGCTTCGTTCTGTGTGTTTCTTAGGTCATGTTTGGTGCAACACCATGCGCATTGGCCAGAGCTTCAGCTCGTATTGCTTACATTTCTCCGCTGTTCGCAAGCTCAGCCGGATGGCTCAGAACTCGGCAACATTTACGTAGGGTGACCAGACGTCCTCTTTTTTAGACTTAAAAAAATGTCCGGGTGGAATCTCACACACGTCCGAGATTTTGTTTTTCTAGAGCTTACATAGAATTTGGAGAAGCGTTTCGTTCACAAACTAGTCCCGCCCTCCCCTACTCCGATTGGTTCGCTTAAGTGAGAAGGGGGGCGTGGTGAAGTAGCCTAAACTTTTCTGATTGGACGGTCTGACTGTAGAGCTACAGTTATTGGTTGAGAACCTTCTCTGTAGACATTTAATTGGTCAGTCTGCACGTCAGTAGTCTTTGTTTACGTCAGGCAAAGCTCATGTACCCTACCCTCGTCTCGAGCAGCTATGCCGAAACGTAAATGTTAGCTCTCGGATGATTTAAAAAAGAAATTCCCATGTTTTGTGTAGCAAATAAAGGTGTAAAGGACCTAAAAAGCACACACAGGTTCAGTTAAGCATACCCCCCTGCTTATCCTATGCATATCCCCCATGTCCTCTTTTTCACCATCACAGATTTGGTTACCCTACATTTACGCATATTATATCACAATAAAATCATGTAATAAAAAGACATTGATATGACCCACCAAAGCTTCTTCAGACCTTCCTATGTATTTTAGGCTTTCCTGTTTTTGAAATGCCAGAAACACCTCTGTGACAATGGCTAATTTTTATGCTCTTGCCTAAAGGCTGGTTATGTGCTGTAATACGAGATACTCACACAAGGGGGCGTTTCCACATTTGACATCGGAAGTGAAGCAAAATCAGAATGGCTTGTTTTATAACAAATTTTTCAACTTGGGCAGCCCACAAAAAACTGTCTGGTTCCACAGTTGGTGGTTTTGTACGTGCTATAGATTTAAAAATTAATGTGCACAAGCACTGAGTAGGTGATATTTTCATAATTTTTTTTTTTGGTTTGGTTTTTTCTTTTGTTTTGTTTTTTTCTAGTTCAAATTCTCAATCCATGTATATTAAAACTAGCTGCCTCTTAGCTGCTTGTTGTGTTGTTTATTGCTATGATAAAGTCCACTGTTAGTTTTTAAGTCTACAGGTTTGTTAAGAAATTATTGTCTTTAGTAACTGACCATGTTCCACTTGCCTGAGAGAAAAACTGGCTTGCTGTAAAATTAACTTTCCTCACTCATGGCAGTTCACCCAGAAGATGCTGGAGAGCTTGTACAACTTTACCTCCTCCTTCGCTCTGTCCCAGTCTCAGATGACACCAAATCCATCAGAAATGTATGTTCCTGCCAGCTCCATTCTTAAATGGTATGTGTTCAGTAAAGTCACAGTGTCTTATTCCCCTCCTCTGTCTTAAGACATCTGCGAATATTATAAATTCGTAATTGTTCTGTGCATATGACACAAACATAGACTATGAATTTCATTGCCATTCTGAGTTTGGATTTGTTTGTTCTTGTCCTCTCTACCCAGGTACGAAAACTTTCAGAGACGAATGGTGCAGAATCCAAATTTCTGGAAGACGTGACTAAACTAATAATAACCATTAGAGCTGAAAGTTACTGATTATAAATTCATATCCCGGCTTGCTTTGGAACTCTTCATGGGCAATATTGGCCTAATTGTTGTACACTAAAAATGAATGTGTCATTTTGTTTTACCATCATGAGCAGAAAGCATTTTCTACAGCCCTGCAGACGACTTAACATAGCATTATTGAAATTCTTGGTGAATCCTTTTAAAATTGAATAAATGTTTTGGGTTTTCATTTTGCCTAATGATGGCAGTCTACGAATTTCAATAAAACACTGAAAATATTTGTTTGCAAAATACCCTCAGAGTCTGTTGCGGTTATTTTATTTATTCTGGTGCAGTGGATCACAGTTCCAGAGTCAGTCTTCCCAAAAAGCCATTATTTTATTTATCTCATTTATATGTTAAATTTAACTGTAAACTTGATGAGGACATTTGTAAGACGGTATCTGGTCACATCTCTAATATGTATGCATTTTTGAATAAGATTAGTTATCCTGGTAATAGTGGATTAGACACATCATTGCACTTTGAGTTTTTGCCACTGCTGGACTGAGAATATTCCAGCAACCAGAATATCCAGTTAACAGTGTCATTCCACCACTAATGAAGGACTAAAAGGAGGACTGACAAAAATGACCATCACACACAGATACAACAGCAGCAGATAGGCTACTGTCTCCGACATTACATTTACAAGGGGAACCGACAAGGTAGGTATGTGTAATAGAGGCACCAGTGAGTGCGCAAAACTGCTGTGTCTGATCCATGCATATCACAGCATGAAACACTTACTAAACTACCTTAATACCATAAGTGGCCAAAAATATCTTCTTAAGGTGAACTCAGTAATCTTAGTTCCATCCTAAACTCATGTGTTGCTGCTGCAGAGAATCCCCCAATTCTTTTCTGTGGAAATTATACGAGCTCTGAGTAATTGAACACTTGCTCTATGCTGTTCAGGCTATGTGTTCTTGGTAAGCTGCTTGTAACTATGTAAATCAGTGACTTAAGCCCGCTTGAATCCTACAGGTTCTGGACATGCTGCACTTTTATGAATCTAGTAAAAAGGGCTGAAATTGTCTGATCTTGAGGGAATTAAACCCTGGCCGCTCTATTGGGGCAGTCATCTCGTAGCAACTACAACGTTCAAAAGTTCTGCGTCGCGAGGAGGAGACACACCAGGAGGCAGCATGGAGAGCTGTATTCTGATCTGTTTTTACTTCCTGTTTCTGATGTCTGTGTCAGCATTTCCTCTGGTGAACAGTTATGCTGCGGACTCTCATCCGTAGTATTGAAATGTATCTGCTCTCTCTGAGTCTCAGTGTCCTCTCCTATTAACTCTCATGCAGCTGTTGGAAATGCATTAGAACTGCAGTGCGTTGTAGATTGTGCGGGTTGCTGTTGCAGGACTCAGAGGTGGCCAGGTGTAGGTGCTTCTGTTTTAATAAGAGTTTCAACATCACTCCGGCTCTTGACAACGTCCCTAGAAGAAGGTGTTCATGATTATGCAGATGCTCATGTATTAATCATACTGTAGCTAGTCTTGTACACAGTTGGCTTGCCTCGTCTCCAGCGCTGACGATGGAGGAATCACTCTTTCTGGTTTCTGAGGTGGGACTAGGTTCCTATGAAGGAACTCCATTCAAACACACGCTGTGGAAGTGTGGAGACGTGATTATCGTTGCATAAAGAATGAATACGGAGATATTCAGGTGATAAAAGTAAAAATAATGGGTTGTTCTTGTCAGATTGAGTTACCTTTTCGCTCTGATGCTTCCTGTTGTCTGTCATCAAGGCTCTATGGGATCTGCATGTGTCTGTGTGGTGAGACTCCACCACACAGACACGTACAGACAGGGAGGAAAGGTAGAAATATGGGATCAGATTGTGTTTCTCATCTATACACAGAACCATTCAGAATGGAATGTAGCCAAACAACAGGATCATTTATTTACAGGAGGGCGTGGTGGTGACCAGTCAGTCCAGCAGAGATGATGCACCACTGGACTGACTGGCGTTGGCTAAAGGATGGTGTGATCACCTGGTACCTGGCATTTCCTGCAAATACAGCCAAGAAAGAAATAAGGAATCACGTCACACACATTTCTTGTAGCATCTAGACATACAGTATAAACGCATCTAAGTAATATCTTTGCCTCACCTTTAATGTTCCACCACACTTAGATTACAACAAACACAACAAGGAGGTCCGCATTAAGGTCACACAGCTCCATGGGCCATCCCTGCATCGGCAGAAGACATAGAATTCAGCGAATAGATTAATCAGACAATTCAGTAATGCTCTCATCTGTAGACTTTCAGTTTAGTCCAAACACTTACAGCTCGTCTAACGCCTCAAACTAAGACGTCAGTTCCAGTGGGAACCCTGCAAACAGAGACAGCAAGAGGAGAGAGAGACTGCAAAATAGTTAACATTCAAATAAACGTGTGTATATTTACAGATCATGTACCTACCTTTAACACCTACAAACAGAAATGAAACTTACCTTAAACTGGACAAAGAGAACTAAATCAACATAGATACAAATAATACACTTACTCTACTCTAATAAGTTGCATGCATTACACTAAATTATTAATGATATTTTTATGAAATAAAGAAAAGTAAATAAGAATTGAAAGAGTGAGGAGCTGAAGGGGGCGTAGATGTTCAGACATCCTTAAGCCTGTCCAGGAGATCGTCAACGTGGCTCTCGAAGATCTCCCACACCACTCTGAACAATGACCCAGGAGCGTTGTACGCTGACTCCTCCAGTGTGAAGATGCTCTCCAAAAAGAGCAGCATGGCACTCTGAGAGACAGAGGTAGAGATTCTGCTCAAACGAGGCACAAACGGACAAAACCCTTCTGTAGAAAAGCACACCATTTCTACCCTGAACTGCTGCTACATGGGAGTGTTGTGTGGTGAGGGCTCGTGAGTGTTACCTTCACCAGGAGCAGGTAGCGGTCAGCTCTGGGTCTGCTCTGCCCGGTGACCGCAGAGACAGAGGAAATCACGGCCAACAGATGGTGGAGGAAACCTTCTGGCCTCTGTAAATGAAGTGAAAAAGACATGAGCACGGCGTACACTGTGGAGGTCCTGATCTCGCAGGACACAACATACACTAGACCTGTGCTGGCTTCTTCTGAGCATCATTATACTGTCCATGTTTTTAACAATCATTTGAAGTAACTCTTACCGGACAGATCGGAGGCTGCGCACCCGCCTGGATTCTCAGCAACACAACCTCAAAGACGACGTCCATGAAGTTGAAGTTCTGGATCTGAGAGTGAGAGACAACGTTAGTGACACACACAGTCCGGTTTCATAAGTAGTGCTGATGTTTTTTTTTTAATCCCATCTAGTTATTCCAACTCACTCCACTCTCCGCCAGCTCCTCTACGATCACTTCACGATAATAAGGAGACTCAGCCATCAGCAGCAGACGATGGTAGAGCTCCTGGAAGAGTCTCACATCCTGCAGGAGGTAAAGAGTTGCACAGAATCACATCAGTGAATCATTTAAAATACATCATATCATTTGGATAAATGTGACACACTGATCATATGTTTTACCCTGTCATTAAGGGTGGCCAGGTCCTCCAATATCATACTGCCAACGTCCCGGAGATTGTGGCGACAATCTGGTTCGCTGAGCATGATCTACAGAAACAAAGAAACAAGGGTCAGAAAGAACGGACTGGAGCGCCATCATGCCTCAAATACTCTAGTTTTATGTGGTTTCCTTACAGTGAATGCCTGGCGCAGGGCTCGAAGTTTAAGAGGAAAGCTGGTGATCCTCCTAATCTGTGAGTAGACGCTGTGGAGAAGCAGCAAGGTTTGCATGAGTTCAGTTCGGTTAATAGACGTCAATGTTTTTATTCCATGTGGAATGTAAAGGGTTAAAGCTGGCACTGCACTCACTGCAAAGAGGGCACCTCCCGAGCCACAGCCTCTGCATCTCCAGATGTCTGTAACATAATACCAAATATTCAGCTTCTGACAGAGTCCTGTATAATTCAGGATGGTAAAATTACCGTAATGACCATAGTATATCATGCCTTACCTCAGGAGTGGACTCAGGCTGAGGATCAGGGAAAGGGTCAGGGTGGATCACCTCTGTGTCAGAGCTGCTTGTGAAGTACCACGCCTCACGTCCGGAAAAGAAGGACCGGCACGTGCGTAGCACCTCCGTCACCTGTGCAACACACACTCTGTACTTCCTTTGCAAACACATGTTCTTTCAAAGTGCATTCTACAAAACTCAGGTCCAGGACATTGGGACATTTAATATAAATAAATATTCTTACTAATAACTCCATAATATAAAGCACTGAGTATGTGTTGTAAATTAAATGCAGGTGTGACAGAACAAATAGCTGCTATTTCTGTGTTTGTTTGTTTTTTTTTGTAACTATTTCTAAACATTCCCCACTCTTTTGGAACTGAGATCTGTACAAGGTCAGATGTGTTAGTGTTTTACTAGAACATGGTGAACGTACCTCAACACCTTCAGACGTTTTGGAGGTGTGTTCCTTGGTGAACAGGCAAGATGCCACTCGCGTCAGTTGGCCTTCAACTCGCTTAAAACAAATAACAACAACAACAACTCAGATCTTTATACCTGCACAATGTGTGAAAGGCTCCATAAAAAGACCAGACTAAAGTGAACACAGACATGTCTGAGGGATCTCACCTGGGCAAGAGTGACCCTCGCGGTTGATGACATCAAAATGGGGCCCTGCAAGAGACGTTCTGGTCGTCATATGGGTAATATAAACTACCAAAACTCATAACTGTAATACGGAATATGAAAGAACGGTGTTGGAAATGAATGCAATAAGAGGAGGTGGTTTGGACCTTAGAAGATGGAACATAGAAATCATTGGTGTGAATCCACCAATGATATGTACGTGCCCCCCGGATCAGCTCAACATAGTGGCGCCTGACACAGACCCTCTGGAGAATAAAAAACAAATCACACACAGACACACGGCCAAGTAAGACACCACAAAGCTACACGTATGATTAAGAGTGCCACACAGGTGGTCTTGAACTAACAGAGCGGCATACCTTCTTGTCTACACGAAGCCACTCGGTGCAGGAGAAACACAGAGTCCAGAAGGTCTTCTGCATTCCTCCATGACTCTGAACGAACAGCCGCTCCAGAAAGAGCCTGGGACACTGAAGTAGTGCAAGAATACAACACATTAGAACTAACCACTACATACAGGAGTTAAAGGGCTCTATAGGTGAACACTGCTATGTTACAGAATATACCCTTCACTCTAGTGGTGAACATAAAAACAGCACAATTTGAATTTGTAGTAGTTGTGGCAGCTCATAAACCAAAATATTAAAATACATCCTCATATCCATGGGTTGCAGTCACATGACATTTTTGGCATGGGCACCACTATGTGGAATGATCGTCTGGTGTCAGAGCACAGCAGTAACAAGTAGGTGGGAAAGATGGATAAATTTATCTTATACACAGATCCTCTCCCTGCACTGGAGAGAGTCTCACAGCACTCAGAAGCACAGACGCTCACCACCTCTTTGTGGAACAGGGCTCTTTTAAATATAACACACATCTCCAAAAAGATACACATCTTTAAACTACTTAGTGACTAAAATTCCAGTGAAATTCAGCGAAACCTTCACTTACACTGTATGGGATCATAGGGCCCGAGGGGATCACAAGTGTCCCAGTCTCATCCGTGCTGACCTGCAGTAAAGAAAGAGACAGGTAGAGATTAGTGTCTGATCATTATATCGAAGACTGGAGTTACTCTCTGCAGTTGCATTGTGTTTGATGGGAGTGCGTGGATAATCACCTCAGGCTCGTCTCTGGTGACCTGTCCGACGAAGCCGACGTACGGATGACACAAGACGTCAGGCTCCACTGGGCGGACAGCGTCTCGCAGCCTCTGCTCTGGGTCTGAAAATGTTCCACACATCACTAGAGCTGAAACAGTTCCTTTCAGTCTGAGAACTGCTCTGAAGCTCATGCACACTTTCCCTTTTTCACTTTGAATGATACTGAATCTCAAATGGCTCCCTATTCACTATCCCCTACATTATTCACTGTACTGTTTCGGGAACATGAATTCAGGAGGGTAGCGAACAACGTCAGACCCTAACTCATACGGGTTTTTACCAAACAACGGAGTATATTATCCGTATCCGCTATCCACGTGGGTTGTACACTACATGTTTCAGTGCATTGTGGGATTTTTCAGTGCACTAAATAATGTCCACTATTGTTTCGGACACTGCTACAAAATGGTGGAACACAAAGTAGTGCACTATATAGTCACAGTTTCAGTCTGATCGTTAGACCTGAACATGACCACCAGCTTCTTCCCCAATCACTGTCCGAAATGGCTCATTATTCACTATACCCTATGGTTTCACTCTTTAATGTACTATTATAGGGAAGTGAATTCAGGTGGGTAGTGAACGATTTCAAACAGTTATTTTACTAAACAATGCAGTGGATTTTGGGGTACCTGCTGTCTAAATCTTGCAATGCATTGTGGGATTGTCTGAGTGCACTGTAAATTGTGCACTATGTTTTTGGACAGTACTACAAAATGGCGGAACCCCAAAACAGTGCACTATTTAAATAGTTTCCTCGAGACTTGCCCGATTTGAACTGCGCATGCGCCGACCTTCACGCAGGTAGCTGATAGCGGCAGAGCTCTATGTGTTTTCCAAAGCAGAAAGGCACTTTATCTTCAAGAGACAGTAACTTTAAACACACACAGACATGAATTTGTCTTTCATCGCTGTCCTTTACAGATTTAAACAACTGGATCACCGTTTTACAGCAGAAGTTATCCGTGTAGAAATGATGAGGTATTCTTCTGTTTAAACAAAACATGACGAATAACGCTGTGGGACACAATTAAAATATCACCTATCAGCAAATTGCACGCAAGCATGCGCAGTCTATTTGCGCTGCTGCCCGATTTGGACTGCGCATGCGCAGAACATCATGTTTCTATGTACTGCTGATAGATCCGATATTTTATCAATTTGTCATTCGAGGATAATGAGTCATAATATTGTCAACTGTAAATACACCAATTTTTGGTAGAGGCCAATTTTCCCCAACGAGTAAAATGTTTACATTTAAAAACATGAACAAAAACAAGGCCAATGTAATAAAACATATTAGATAATATACTTACAACAAGTGTATTAAATTGGTTGCCTACGTTAAATCATACAGATTTGTGTCTGTGTTTACTGTTAAAAGTTTGAAATGTATCCTAACTGACCTTCAGCGACTGTCTGGGCGGCGGTGTTCGCCGTGGCGGTCTTCTCTGGGTGTCCAGTCCTGGACGAGAGGATAAAATAAAGTCCTGCTCCGGCTGCTGCGGCTCCAGCCACGAACCAAAGGCGGCGCCATCGCAGCTGCGTCGCAGACGAGATGATGTTGAGGAGTTGTAGAGTTGGAGTAGCAGACATGGTGAAAAGCGCAGTAAAGTCGTGTTGTCTGTGTGAGTGTTTATGAAAGAATGAGGCTCAGTGTTCTTTTATCTATCTGTCTCCAAGGTGGGCTTTTTGAATGTAAACTTGACTACGGCGTACATTGTAAATGGATAAAGTTGCGATATTTTATTTCAAGATACATATTTTTTTGTTATTTTAACGCAGTATTTTAAAAATGAAGATTGACGTTTTGAGAATCATTAATGTTTTTTTTTCCAATTAATTTTATATTTCGAGAGTTATTATTTTTCAAAATTAAAGTCTAATTGGAGAAAACACTTTTATTATTTCGAGAAGAGTTCAGTCCGTATTGTTATTAAGAGCTGTAAGATTTTGAGAAAACATTCAATTTGTTAAAATAAAATTGTATTATTTAAAATTTAAAATCTATAAATTTATAATATAGTTGTATCATTTTGAAAATAAAATCGCTATATTAAAAAAAAAAGATTTCAAGAGTATAGTCGAAATTTCAAGAAATGTCATAGAAATGTAAATAAATGTATGTAAAAATACACATGTTTATACATTTAATAATAACAGTTATATTGTTACATTACATTACATATAAAAATGTTAGGACAATAAAGGAACAAATAAAGAATATGATTTTATATAGTTTTCATGAATTTCTGCAGCTGCATTCCATACTACATCCTTATCTTAAAGTTAAAATTAATCATGAAATGCAGTTTCACAACATATGCACACTGACGCTCTATTCATATGGTCTCTTCTTCCACTTTCCAAACTGACAGAGGTTGGGGGCAGACTAACGGGCCATTACCTACGAGAATGGGAAGGAGTACATACCTTACTCATGAATATTCAATGTTTGAGTGATTAAAAATGTAAAAAAAAAAAATGTCATTTCAGATTGGTAATTATACAAAAGTAAAGTTACATAAAATATCAGAAAGCTGTAAACACCAATGTTTAGCCAACACCCCTGTCTATAAGAGCAGAGTTATTCAGTTAATTAAAAATATCATTATACATTCAAAGGTGACTGATTCGCTGCCCACATTAAAAGTAAATGAATATAATTTAGTTGACTCCAAGTGTAATAATAAGATTATCAGTGATGGTATGAGACAAAAGATTTATTTTGAATACAATAAAGAATCTTTCAAGAAACTTCCTAACACAGTTTTCAAAACCACAATGACTTTTGCTCATTCAGAATTGATCAAATGGCCCATATCTCCTAAGGTAAAGGAAACCCATTTAAAACTAATAAATATGATATATCTTGTAGCTGTGTTTCTTGAAAAATGGTTTAATTTTGATGTTGACTTATGTGTATTTTGTAAGTCAGAAAATGAATCTCTGGAACATTAGTTTTTTTTTTTTCATTAGAAATTGGATTAATCTCAAACTTAACATTCCTTCCTTTGATGTTGATGCCATTTTATTTTATATTGAAAACTTAAGTTCAGCTTTCTCTGATGCTATAAATGTAATCATACTCTTAGGAAATACCACGTTCACTGCAGTAAGTGGAGGGGAAATAAGCCCTCTTTCCTCTGTTTCACGAATGAATTTAATTCATATTATTCTGCTTTAAGTAGATTAAAAAACTGGAAAACTGCTAGAATCATCTCACACCAGATCTCTCAAAACTTTTGATTCTAAGCTTCTCTCTCTTTTTTTTAAAATCTTCCTTAGTGTGCGCCCCCTAGCGGAAAGTTTGTGGATATAATATCCTCCAGAATCTGTATTATTGTTTATTATTCTGTATTTTGTGTTGTTAAATATGATAATAGAAAGTAAAAAAAAAATCAGAGCTGAAAATAAAACTTTATTAATGTTTGCTATGTGTTTTGTCTGTTATATTGTATATATTATAGTCTGTTATACTGTATCTTCAGTGAGCCTTCCAGATTTTCGAGACACTTTGAAAATAGAGAGATAATATCCCGGGAAGGACGCTAAACGTGTAGTTTTTCCACCTTATGGAAGTTGTGTTTGTATTTTGCCATCTAGCGGCGACAGAATGCAACTACTGCACCATTTACGGTGAAACACAAAATCCTAATGAATCGATTGCTTATCCTTTGTATCCCGAAAAAAAAAGTCAGTGCTACAAATTCAAAGGTGGTGATTGAATATTAAATGGAAATAAATAGAAACACCATCTGCCACAGAAAGTACACTATGTGGCACATTGCGACAAGGTAGCACAACTCGTCAGAACAGTCGGACTTGCTATTAAACGGTGGCTGTAAAAGGGGCCAATGAAACAAACCTGAGAAATCATCTGCGGATCCACCACGGCAGTTCACTGAACCTGGGAAGACAACGGCATCCCGGCAGCTGGCTCTTCCAGAGGCTCTCGGGTGAGTATCTTAGGCTACGTTCACACAACAGGTAAAAGTGTAACAAATCTGATTTCGTCATCAATCTGATTTCACACTCCTAACCTGAGCCGCACGCACAAAGAACGAGGCTTCAGGCGCTGACCAATGTCCGTCTGTTTCATACAAATCACTTTCGTTTTTTAAATGAAGGACCGGACTGGTGTTTTACAGCAGCACTGTGTCACAAAACCTCTCCTTTCTTTATTCCAAATGAGTTCTATGTTAAAAACAGAGTATTAAGACTGATTGAACTGATTTTTCTTTCACTCTAAGCGCAGATTTCCCGGGTCTCTCTCGAACACGAGTCTCAAAAGAGAAGAAGACGAGCACAGACATAATGAGTTTAATATTTCCAGGAGCCACATTTATACAGCTTCATGCCGACATCATAAATGAGAGACAGCAACCTGGTTTCAGGAGCTTCACAGGTTTTTCGTTTCCCAGTATTTTTACCAAACGGAAATCCTTTGACCTGGTCTGTAATCACTTTCCCATGAGATGCCGTATTAGCTGCTTGTGTCGTCTTTTGTAAATGAGTTCCAAACTACACTCCTGATTACAAGAATGCTAAAAAAAAGTTTGTGTATTCGTGTGTTTGTTTAATACAGAGGTCCGAGAAGTACACTAACTTTGATTTGTAGTAGAACTGCCTAATATGTACAGTACCTGTCTGAATTCAGGGTTATTTATTTATTTATTATTGAGAGGCGGTTTTGGCCAGAATTCAAACTTAATGCTTTAACACTGCTGTGTCTACTTTGTTGTGCCTTTTCCCACTTCTTGTGTCTTTTAAAATAAACCATTATTTCAATGTCAGAAACAACACCAGCTGTGAATCATCTCTGTCCCCTCTCTGTCTCCATTTTTTGTCACTTTTTAGTTTATTACGTCATTTGAACACAGCCGCTGTCTTTAATCATTGTGTGAACATTTCATGATGAAGGAACCTATAGAAATGCTCCAAGAATTACTTGGAATAAATTCTTTTCACGTTGGCTTACACTGAAACTATAAAGTTACTACTTTGAAGGTACTTTTGTGCTACAAATACAGACTATACTCTCTGTTGCTCTGTGCATTTTGTTAACTCCCTTTTAACCTGTTCTATAATGGACAGAGCTAATACAGAGCAGGTATGATTTGAGTGGTGGATCATAAAAGGGCTAAAACCAGTGGATCAGAAACAGCAGTTCTGCTAGAATTTTATACATTGTGCACACTCACTGGCCACTGAATTAGACATAACTACACTCTCTGAAAAACTACAGTCACTGGAGTGGTACCCTCAAGGGTGCATAACCAGTACCTTTCGTTAAGGAACATAATTGTTGCATATTCTATATTAATTTTAATTTTTAAACATGTTTAGATTTCATACACCCAATTTCATCTCCAGGACTTTTCTTTAAATACATATTTTGTGAGTGTACTCTGCTGGATATTTTTTGTTGGTGGACGATTTTAAAACAATAATTTATAATTCCAGCAGCACTGCTGTGTCTGATCCACTTTTACCAGTACAACACCCTCTAGCACACCACTTCCACTTCAGTGTGATTGTGTGCTGAGAATGATCTGAGACCCAAGAAAGTGGGAAGAGGGAAGGGAAGGGATGTGGTTTCCAGCACTCCTCCAAAAGTTACATAGAGCTGTTTATGGAGACTGGAGTAGCAATGACAGGGGCTCTATCCTCCATTTAAAAAAAAACAAAAAAAAAAAAAAAAAAAAAACATACCATCAAACAGGTTTGTATTTACTCTTTCATATTCCTGATTGATGTTCACTGAAATGTTTACATTGTATTATTTTTTTATTGACTTTTTCCAAAATGTTATTACAGGTGTTGTATTTCATAAAATCTATTCAGACGTAACAGATGTTCCGATCTGTTTTTACTTCCTGTTTCTGATGTCTGTGTCAGCATTTACACTGGTGAACAGTTATGCTGCGGACTCTCATCTGCAGTATTGAAATGTATCTGCTCTCTTTGAATCTCAGTGTCCTCTCCTATTAACTCTCATGCAGCTGTTGGAAATGCATTAGAACTGCAGTGCGTTGTAGATTGAGCAGGTTGCTGTTGCAGGACTCAGAGGTGGCCAGGTACAAGTAGGTGCTTCTGTTTTAATAAGAGTTTCAACATCACTCCGGCTCTTGACAACGTCCCTAGAAGAAGATGTTCATGATTATGCAGATGCTCATGTATTAATCATACTGTAGCTAGTCTTGTACACAGTTGGCTTGCCTCGTCTCCAGCGCTGACGATGGAGGAATCACTCTTTCTGGTGAAAGATGTTTCTGAGGTGGGACTAGGTTCCTATGAAGGAACTCCATTCAAACACACGCTGTGGAAGTGTGGAGACGTGATTATCGTTGCATAAAGAATGAATACGGAGATATTCAGGTGATAAAAGTAAAAATAATGGGTTGTTCTTGTCAGATTGAGTTACCTTTTCGCTCTGATGCTTCCTGTTGTCTGTCATCAAGGCTCTATGGGATCTGCATGTGTCTGTGTGGTGAGACTCCACCACACAGACACGTACAGACAGGGAGGAAAGGTAGAAATATGGGATCAGATTGTGTTTCTCATCTATACACAGAACCATTCAGAATGGAATGTAGCCAAACAACAGGATCATTTATTTACAGGAGGGCGTGGTGGTGACCAGTCAGTCCAGCAGAGATGATGCACCACTGGACTGACTGGCGTTGGCTAAAGGATGGTGTGATCACCTGGTACCTGGCATTCCCTGCAAATACAGCCAAGAAAGAAATAAGGAATCACGTCACACACATTTCTTGTAGCATCTAGACATACAGTATAAACGCATCTAAGTAATATCTTTGCCTCACCTTTAATGTTCCACCACACTTAGATTACAACAAACACAACAAGGAGGTCCGCATTAAGGTCACACAGCTCCATGGGCCATCCCTGCATCGGCAGAAGACATAGAATTCAGCGAATAGATTAATCAGACAATTCAGTAATGCTCTCATCTGTAGACTTTCAGTTTAGTCCAAACACTTACAGCTCGTCTAACGCCTCAAACTAAGACGTCAGTTCCAGTGGGAACCCTGCAAACAGAGACAGCAAGAGGAGAGAGAGACTGCAAAATAGTTAACATTCAAATAAACGTGTGTATATTTACAGATCATGTACCTACCTTTAACACCTACAAACAGAAATGAAACTTACCTTAAACTGGACAAAGAGAACTAAATCAACATAGATACAAATAATACACTTACTCTACTCTAATAAGTTGCATGCATTACACTAAATTATTAATGATATTTTTATGAAATAAAGAAAAGTAAATAAGAATTGAAAGAGTGAGGAGCTGAAGGGGGCGTAGAAGTTCAGACATCCTTAAGCCTGTCCAGGAGATCGTCAACGTGGCTCTCGAAGATCTCCCACACCACTCTGAACAATGACCCAGGAGCGTTGTACGCTGACTCCTCCAGTGTGAAGATGCTCTCCAAAAAGAGCAGCATGGCACTCTGAGAGACAGAGGTAGAGATTCTGCTCAAACGAGGCACAAACGGACAAAACCCTTCTGTAGAAAAGCACACCATTTCTACCCTGAACTGCTGCTACATGGGAGTGTTGTGTGGTGAGGGCTCGTGAGTGTTACCTTCACCAGGAGCAGGTAGCGGTCAGCTCTGGGTCTGCTCTGCCCGGTGACCGCAGAGACAGAGGAAATCACGGCCAACAGATGGTGGAGGAAACCTTCTGGCCTCTGTAAATGAAGTGAAAAAGACATGAGCACGGCGTACACTGTGGAGGTCCTGATCTCGCAGGACACAACATACACTAGACCTGTGCTGGCTTCTTCTGAGCATCATTATACTGTCCATGTTTTTAACAATCATTTGAAGTAACTCTTACCGGACAGATCGGAGGCTGCGCACCCGCCTGGATTCTCAGCAACACAACCTCAAAGACGACGTCCATGAAGTTGAAGTTCTGGATCTGAGAGTGAGAGACAACGTTAGTGACACACACAGTCCGGTTTCATAAGTAGTGCTGATGTTTTTTTTTTAATCCCATCTAGTTATTCCAACTCACTCCACTCTCCGCCAGCTCCTCTACGATCACTTCACGATAATAAGGAGACTCAGCCATCAGCAGCAGACGATGGTAGAGCTCCTGGAAGAGTCTCACATCCTGCAGGAGGTAAAGAGTTGCACAGAATCACATCAGTGAATCATTTAAAATACATCATATCATTTGGATAAATGTGACACACTGATCATATGTTTTACCCTGTCATTAAGGGTGGCCAGGTCCTCCAATATCATACTGCCAACGTCCCGGAGATTGTGGCGACAATCTGGTTCGCTGAGCATGATCTACAGAAACAAAGAAACAAGGGTCAGAAAGAACGGACTGGAGCGCCATCATGCCTCAAATACTCTAGTTTTATGTGGTTTCCTTACAGTGAATGCCTGGCGCAGGGCTCGAAGTTTAAGAGGAAAGCTGGTGATCCTCCTAATCTGTGAGTAGACGCTGTGGAGAAGCAGCAAGGTTTGCATGAGTTCAGTTCGGTTAATAGACGTCAATGTTTTTATTCCATGTGGAATGTAAAGGGTTAAAGCTGGCACTGCACTCACTGCAAAGAGGGCACCTCCCGAGCCACAGCCTCTGCATCTCCAGATGTCTGTAACATAATACCAAATATTCAGCTTCTGACAGAGTCCTGTATAATTCAGGATGGTAAAATTACCGTAATGACCATAGTATATCATGCCTTACCTCAGGAGTGGACTCAGGCTGAGGATCAGGGAAAGGGTCAGGGTGGATCACCTCTGTGTCAGAGCTGCTTGTGAAGTACCACGCCTCACGTCCGGAAAAGAAGGACCGGCACGTGCGTAGCACCTCCGTCACCTGTGCAACACACACTCTGTACTTCCTTTGCAAACACATGTTCTTTCAAAGTGCATTCTACAAAACTCAGGTCCAGGACATTGGGACATTTAATATAAATAAATATTCTTACTAATAACTCCATAATATAAAGCACTGAGTATGTGTTGTAAATTAAATGCAGGTGTGACAGAACAAATAGCTGCTATTTCTGTGTTTGTTTGTTTTTTTTTGTAACTATTTCTAAACATTCCCCACTCTTTTGGAACTGAGATCTGTACAAGGTCAGATGTGTTAGTGTTTTACTAGAACATGGTGAACGTACCTCAACACCTTCAGACGTTTTGGAGGTGTGTTCCTTGGTGAACAGGCAAGATGCCACTCGCGTCAGTTGGCCTTCAACTCGCTTAAAACAAATAACAACAACAACAACTCAGATCTTTATACCTGCACAATGTGTGAAAGGCTCCATAAAAAGACCAGACTAAAGTGAACACAGACATGTCTGAGGGATCTCACCTGGGCAAGAGTGACCCTCGCGGTTGATGACATCAAAATGGGGCCCTGCAAGAGACGTTCTGGTCGTCATATGGGTAATATAAACTACCAAAACTCATAACTGTAATACGGAATATGAAAGAACGGTGTTGGAAATGAATGCAATAAGAGGAGGTGGTTTGGACCTTAGAAGATGGAACATAGAAATCATTGGTGTGAATCCACCAATGATATGTACGTGCCCCCCGGATCAGCTCAACATAGTGGCGCCTGACACAGACCCTCTGGAGAATAAAAAACAAATCACACACCGACACACGGCCAAGTAAGACACCACAAAGCTACACGTATGATTAAGAGTGCCACACAGGTGGTCTTGAATTAACAGAGCGGCATACCTTCTTGTCTACACGAAGCCACTCGGTGCAGGAGAAACACAGAGTCCAGAAGGTCTTCTGCATTCCTCCATGACTCTGAACGAACAGCCGCTCCAGAAAGAGCCTGGGACACTGAAGTAGTGCAAGAATACAACACATTAGAACTAACCACTACATACAGGAGTTAAAGGGCTCTATAGGTGAACACTGCTATGTTACAGAATATACCCTTCACTCTAGTGGTGAACATAAAAACAGCACAATTTGAATTTGTAGTAGTTGTGGCAGCTCATAAACCAAAATATTAAAATACATCCTCATATCCATGGGTTGCAGTCACATGACATTTTTGGCATGGGCACCACTATGTGGAATGATCGTCTGGTGTCAGAGCACAGCAGTAACAAGTAGGTGGGAAAGATGGATAAATTTATCTTATACACAGATCCTCTCCCTGCACTGGAGAGAGTCTCACAGCACTCAGAAGCACAGACGCTCACCACCTCTTTGTGGAACAGGGCTCTTTTAAATATAACACACATCTCCAAAAAGATTCACATCTTTAAACTACTTAGTGACTAAAATTCCAGTGAAATTCAGCGAAACCTTCACTTACACTGTATGGGATCATAGGGCCCGAGGGGATCACAAGTGTCCCAGTCTCATCCGTGCTGACCTGCAGTAAAGAAAGAGACAGGTAGAGATTAGTGTCTGATCATTATATCGAAGACTGGAGTTACTCTCTGCAGTTGCATTGTGTTTGATGGGAGTGCGTGGATAATCACCTCAGGCTCGTCTCTGGTGACCTGTCCGACGAAGCCGACGTACGGATGACACAAGACGTCAGGCTCCACTGGGCGGACAGCGTCTCGCAGCCTCTGCTCTGGGTCTGAAAATGTTCCACACATCACTAGAGCTGAAACAGTTCCTTTCAGTCTGAGAACTGCTCTGAAGCTCATGCACACTTTCCCTTTTTCACTTTGAATGATACTGAATCTCAAATGGCTCCCTATTCACTATCCCCTACATTATTCACTGTACTGTTTCGGGAACATGAATTCAGGAGGGTAGCGAACAACGTCAGACCCTAACTCATACGGGTTTTTACCAAACAACGGAGTATATTATCCGTATCCGCTATCCACGTGGGTTGTACACTACATGTTTCAGTGCATTGTGGGATTTTTCAGTGCACTAAATAATGTCCACTATTGTTTCGGACACTGCTACAAAATGGTGGAACACAAAGTAGTGCACTATATAGTCACAGTTTCAGTCTGATCGTTAGACCTGAACATGACCACCAGCTTCTTCCCCAATCACTGTCCGAAATGGCTCATTATTCACTATACCCTATGGTTTCACTCTTTAATGTACTATTATAGGGAAGTGAATTCAGGTGGGTAGTGAACAATTTCAAACAGTTATTTTACTAAACAATGCAGTGGATTTTGGGGTACCTGCTGTCTAAATCTTGCAATGCATTGTGGGATTGTCTGAGTGCACTGTAAATTGTGCACTATGTTTTTGGACAGTACTACAAAATGGCGGAACCCCAAAACAGTGCACTATTTAAATAGTTTCCTCGAGACTTGCCCGATTTGAACTGCGCATGCGCCGACCTTCACGCAGGTAGCTGATAGCGGCAGAGCTCTATGTGTTTTCCAAAGCAGAAAGGCACTTTATCTTCAAGAGACAGTAACTTTAAACACACACAGACATGAATTTGTCTTTCATCGCTGTCCTTTACAGATTTAAACAACTGGATCACCGTTTTACAGCAGAAGTTATCCGTGTAGAAATGATGAGGTATTCTTCTGTTTAAACAAAACATGACGAATAACGCTGTGGGACACAATTAAAATATCACCTATCAGCAAATTGCACGCAAGCATGCGCAGTCTATTTGCGCTGCTGCCCGATTTGGACTGCGCATGCGCAGAACATCATGTTTCTATGTACTGCTGATAGATCCGATATTTTATCAATTTGTCATTCGAGGATAATGAGTCATAATATTGTCAACTGTAAATACACCAATTTTTGGTAGAGGCCAATTTTCCCCAACGAGTAAAATGTTTACATTTAAAAACATGAACAAAAACAAGGCCAATGTAATAAAACATATTAGATAATATACTTACAACAAGTGTATTAAATTGGTTGCCTACGTTAAATCATACAGATTTGTGTCTGTGTTTACTGTTAAAAGTTTGAAATGTATCCTAACTGACCTTCAGCGACTGTCTGGGCGGCGGTGTTCGCCGTGGCGGTCTTCTCTGGGTGTCCAGTCCTGGACGAGAGGATAAAATAAAGTCCTGCTCCGGCTGCTGCGGCTCCAGCCACGAACCAAAGGCGGCGCCATCGCAGCTGCGTCGCAGACGAGATGATGTTGAGGAGTTGTAGAGTTGGAGTAGCAGTCATGGTGAAAAGCGCAGTAAAGTCGTGTTGTCTGTGTGAGTGTTTATGAAAGAATGAGGCTCAGTGTTCTTTTATCTATCTGTCTCCAAGGTGGGCTTTTTGAATGTAAACTTGACTACGGCGTACATTGTAAATGGATAAAGTTGCGATATTTTATTTCAAGATACATATTTTTTTGTTATTTTAACGCAGTATTTTAAAAATGAAGATTGACGTTTTGAGAATCATTAATGTTTTTTTTTCCAATTAATTTTATATTTCGAGAGTTATTATTTTTCAAAATTAAAGTCTAATTGGAGAAAACACTTTTATTATTTCGAGAAGAGTTCAGTCCGTATTGTTATTAAGAGCTGTAAGATTTTGAGAAAACATTCAATTTGTTAAAATAAAATTGTATTATTTAAAATTTAAAATCTATAAATTTATAATATAGTTGTATCATTTTGAAAATAAAATCGCTATATTAAAAAAAAAGATTTCAAGAGTATAGTCGAAATTTCAAGAAATGTCATAGAAATGTAAATAAATGTATGTAAAAATACACATGTTTATACATTTAATAATAACAGTTATATTGTTACATTACATTACATATAAAAATGTTAGGACAATAAAGGAACAAATAAAGAATATGATTTTATATAGTTTTCATGAATTTCTGCAGCTGCATTCCATACTACATCCTTATCTTAAAGTTAAAATTAATCATGAAATGCAGTTTCACAACATATGCACACTGACGCTCTATTCATATGGTCTCTTCTTCCACTTTCCAAACTGACAGAGGTTGGGGGCAGACTAACGGGCCATTACCTACGAGAATGGGAAGGAGTACATACCTTACTCATGAATATTCAATGTTTGAGTGATTAAAAATGTAAAAAAAAAAATGTCATTTCAGATTGGTAATTATACAAAAGTAAAGTTACATAAAATATCAGAAAGCTGTAAACACCAATGTTTAGCCAACACCCCTGTCTATAAGAGCAGAGTTATTCAGTTAATTAAAAATATCATTATACATTCAAAGGTGACTGATTCGCTGCCCACATTAAAAGTAAATGAATATAATTTAGTTGACTCCAAGTGTAATAATAAGATTATCAGTGATGGTATGAGACAAAAGATTTATTTTGAATACAATAAAGAATCTTTCAAGAAACTTCCTAACACAGTTTTCAAAACCACAATGACTTTTGCTCATTCAGAATCGATCAAATGGCCCATATCTCCTAAGGTAAAGGAAACCCATTTAAAACTAATAAATATGATATATCTTGTAGCTGTGTTTCTTGAAAAATGGTTTAATTTTGATGTTGACTTATGTGTATTTTGTAAGTCAGAAAATGAATCTCTGGAACATTAGTTTTTTTTTTTTCATTAGAAATTGGATTAATCTCAAACTTAACATTCCTTCCTTTGATGTTGATGCCATTTTATTTTATATTGAAAACTTAAGTTCAGCTTTCTCTGATGCTATAAATGTAATCATACTCTTAGGAAATACCACGTTCACTGCAGTAAGTGGAGGGGAAATAAGCCCTCTTTCCTCTGTTTCACGAATGAATTTAATTCATATTATTCTGCTTTAAGTAGATTAAAAAACTGGAAAACTGCTAGAATCATCTCACACCAGATCTCTCAAAACTTTTGATTCTAAGCTTCTCTCTCTTTTTTTTAAAATCTTCCTTAGTGTGCGCCCCCTAGCGGAAAGTTTGTGGATATAATATCCTCCAGAATCTGTATTATTGTTTATTATTCTGTATTTTGTGTTGTTAAATATGATAATAGAAAGTAAAAAAAAAAATCAGAGCTGAAAATAAAACTTTATTAATGTTTGCTATGTGTTTTGTCTGTTATATTGTATATATTATAGTCTGTTATACTGTATCTTCAGTGAGCCTTCCAGATTTTCGAGACACTTTGAAAATAGAGAGATAATATCCCGGGAAGGACGCTAAACGTGTAGTTTTTCCACCTTATGGAAGTTGTGTTTGTATTTTGCCATCTAGCGGCGACAGAATGCAACTACTGCACCATTTACGGTGAAACACAAAATCCTAATGAATCGATTGCTTATCCTTTGTATCCCGAAAAAAAAAGTCAGTGCTACAAATTCAAAGGTGGTGATTGAATATTAAATGGAAATAAATAGAAACACCATCTGCCACAGAAAGTACACTATGTGGCACATTGCGACAAGGTAGCACAACTCGTCAGAACAGTCGGACTTGCTATTAAACGGTGGCTGTAAAAGGGGCCAATGAAACAAACCTGAGAAATCATCTGCGGATCCACCACGGCAGTTCACTGAACCTGGGAAGACAACGGCATCCCGGCAGCTGGCTCTTCCAGAGGCTCTCGGGTGAGTATCTTAGGCTACGTTCACACAACAGGTAAAAGTGTAACAAATCTGATTTCGTCATCAATCTGATTTCACACTCCTAACCTGAGCCGCACGCACAAAGAACGAGGCTTCAGGCGCTGACCAATGTCCGTCTGTTTCATACAAATCACTTTCGTTTTTTAAATGAAGGACCGGACTGGTGTTTTACAGCAGCACTGTGTCACAAAACCTCTCCTTTCTTTATTCCAAATGAGTTCTATGTTAAAAACAGAGTATTAAGACTGATTGAACTGATTTTTCTTTCACTCTAAGCGCAGATTTCCCGGGTCTCTCTCGAACACGAGTCTCAAAAGAGAAGAAGACGAGCACAGACATAATGAGTTTAATATTTCCAGGAGCCACATTTATACAGCTTCATGCCGACATCATAAATGAGAGACAGCAACCTGGTTTCAGGAGCTTCACAGGTTTTTCGTTTCCCAGTATTTTTACCAAACGGAAATCCTTTGACCTGGTCTGTAATCACTTTCCCATGAGATGCCGTATTAGCTGCTTGTGTCGTCTTTTGTAAATGAGTTCCAAACTACACTCCTGATTACAAGAATGCTAAAAAAAAGTTTGTGTATTCGTGTGTTTGTTTAATACAGAGGTCCGAGAAGTACACTAACTTTGATTTGTAGTAGAACTGCCTAATATGTACAGTACCTGTCTGAATTCAGGGTTATTTATTTATTTATTATTGAGAGGCGGTTTTGGCCAGAATTCAAACTTAATGCTTTAACACTGCTGTGTCTACTTTGTTGTGCCTTTTCCCACTTCTTGTGTCTTTTAAAATAAACCATTATTTCAATGTCAGAAACAACACCAGCTGTGAATCATCTCTGTCCCCTCTCTGTCTCCATTTTTTGTCACTTTTTAGTTTATTACGTCATTTGAACACAGCCGCTGTCTTTAATCATTGTGTGAACATTTCATGATGAAGGAACCTATAGAAATGCTCCAAGAATTACTTGGAATAAATTCTTTTCACGTTGGCTTACACTGAAACTATAAAGTTACTACTTTGAAGGTACTTTTGTGCTACAAATACAGACTATACTCTCTGTTGCTCTGTGCATTTTGTTAACTCCCTTTTAACCTGTTCTATAATGGACAGAGCTAATACAGAGCAGGTATGATTTGAGTGGTGGATCATAAAAGGGCTAAAACCAGTGGATCAGAAACAGCAGTTCTGCTAGAATTTTATACATTGTGCACACTCACTGGCCACTGAATTAGACATAACTACACTCTCTGAAAAACTACAGTCACTGGAGTGGTACCCTCAAGGGTGCATAACCAGTACCTTTCGTTAAGGAACATAATTGTTGCATATTCTATATTAATTTTAATTTTTAAACATGTTTAGATTTCATACACCCAATTTCATCTCCAGGACTTTTCTTTAAATACATATTTTGTGAGTGTACTCTGCTGGATATTTTTTGTTGGTGGACGATTTTAAAACAATAATTTATAATTCCAGCAGCACTGCTGTGTCTGATCCACTTTTACCAGTACAACACCCTCTAGCACACCACTTCCACTTCAGTGTGATTGTGTGCTGAGAATGATCTGAGACCCAAGAAAGTGGGAAGAGGGAAGGGAAGGGATGTGGTTTCCAGCACTCCTCCAAAAGTTACATAGAGCTGTTTATGGAGACTGGAGTAGCAATGACAGGGGCTCTATCCTCCATTTAAAAAAAAAAAAAAAACAAAAAAAAAAAAAAAAACATACCATCAAACAGGTTTGTATTTACTCTTTCATATTCCTGATTGATGTTCACTGAAATGTTTACATTGTATTATTTTTTTATTGACTTTTTCCAAAATGTTATTACAGGTGTTGTATTTCATAAAATCTATTCAGACGTAACAGATGTTCCGATCTGTTTTTACTTCCTGTTTCTGATGTCTGTGTCAGCATTTACACTGGTGAACAGTTATGCTGCGGACTCTCATCTGCAGTATTGAAATGTATCTGCTCTCTTTGAATCTCAGTGTCCTCTCCTATTAACTCTCATGCAGCTGTTGGAAATGCATTAGAACTGCAGTGCGTTGTAGATTGAGCGGGTTGCTGTTGCAGGACTCAGAGGTGGCCAGGTACAAGTAGGTGCTTCTGTTTTAATAAGAGTTTCAACATCACTCCGGCTCTTGACAACGTCCCTAGAAGAAGATGTTCATGATTATGCAGATGCTCATGTATTAATCATACTGTAGCTAGTCTTGTACACAGTTGGCTTGCCTCGTCTCCAGCGCTGACGATGGAGGAATCACTCTTTCTGGTGAAAGATGTTTCTGAGGTGGGACTAGGTTCCTATGAAGGAACTCCATTCAAACACACGCTGTGGAAGTGTGGAGACGTGATTATCGTTGCATAAAGAATGAATACGGAGATATTCAGGTGATAAAAGTAAAAATAATGGGTTGTTCTTGTCAGATTGAGTTACCTTTTCGCTCTGATGCTTCCTGTTGTCTGTCATCAAGGCTCTATGGGATCTGCATGTGTCTGTGTGGTGAGACTCCACCACACAGACACGTACAGACAGGGAGGAAAGGTAGAAATATGGGATCAGATTGTGTTTCTCATCTATACACAGAACCATTCAGAATGGAATGTAGCCAAACAACAGGATCATTTATTTACAGGAGGGCGTGGTGGTGACCAGTCAGTCCAGCAGAGATGATGCACCACTGGACTGACTGGCGTTGGCTAAAGGATGGTGTGATCACCTGGTACCTGGCATTCCCTGCAAATACAGCCAAGAAAGAAATAAGGAATCACGTCACACACATTTCTTGTAGCATCTAGACATACAGTATAAACGCATCTAAGTAATATCTTTGCCTCACCTTTAATGTTCCACCACACTTAGATTACAACAAACACAACAAGGAGGTCCGCATTAAGGTCACACAGCTCCATGGGCCATCCCTGCATCGGCAGAAGACATAGAATTCAGCGAATAGATTAATCAGACAATTCAGTAATGCTCTCATCTGTAGACTTTCAGTTTAGTCCAAACACTTACAGCTCGTCTAACGCCTCAAACTAAGACGTCAGTTCCAGTGGGAACCCTGCAAACAGAGACAGCAAGAGGAGAGAGAGACTGCAAAATAGTTAACATTCAAATAAACGTGTGTATATTTACAGATCATGTACCTACCTTTAACACCTACAAACAGAAATGAAACTTACCTTAAACTGGACAAAGAGAACTAAATCAACATAGATACAAATAATACACTTACTCTACTCTAATAAGTTGCATGCATTACACTAAATTATTAATGATATTTTTATGAAATAAAGAAAAGTAAATAAGAATTGAAAGAGTGAGGAGCTGAAGGGGGCGTAGATGTTCAGACATCCTTAAGCCTGTCCAGGAGATCGTCAACGTGGCTCTCGAAGATCTCCCACACCACTCTGAACAATGACCCAGGAGCGTTGTACGCTGACTCCTCCAGTGTGAAGATGCTCTCCAAAAAGAGCAGCATGGCACTCTGAGAGACAGAGGTAGAGATTCTGCTCAAACGAGGCACAAACGGACAAAACCCTTCTGTAGAAAAGCACACCATTTCTACCCTGAACTGCTGCTACATGGGAGTGTTGTGTGGTGAGGGCTCGTGAGTGTTA
Organism: Hoplias malabaricus; assembly: GCF_029633855.1. Lineage (NCBI taxonomy): Eukaryota > Metazoa > Chordata > Actinopteri > Characiformes > Erythrinidae > Hoplias > Hoplias malabaricus. The sequence continues at coordinate 53,884,822 of NC_089801.1, read as the reverse complement.
CCTTCACCAGGAGCAGGTAGCGGTCAGCTCTGGGTCTGCTCTGCCCGGTGACCGCAGAGACAGAGGAAATCACGGCCAACAGATGGTGGAGGAAACCTTCTGGCCTCTGTAAATGAAGTGAAAAAGACATGAGCACGGCGTACACTGTGGAGGTCCTGATCTCGCAGGACACAACATACACTAGACCTGTGCTGGCTTCTTCTGAGCATCATTATACTGTCCATGTTTTTAACAATCATTTGAAGTAACTCTTACCGGACAGATCGGAGGCTGCGCACCCGCCTGGATTCTCAGCAACACAACCTCAAAGACGACGTCCATGAAGTTGAAGTTCTGGATCTGAGAGTGAGAGACAACGTTAGTGACACACACAGTCCGGTTTCATAAGTAGTGCTGATGTTTTTTTTTTAATCCCATCTAGTTATTCCAACTCACTCCACTCTCCGCCAGCTCCTCTACGATCACTTCACGATAATAAGGAGACTCAGCCATCAGCAGCAGACGATGGTAGAGCTCCTGGAAGAGTCTCACATCCTGCAGGAGGTAAAGAGTTGCACAGAATCACATCAGTGAATCATTTAAAATACATCATATCATTTGGATAAATGTGACACACTGATCATATGTTTTACCCTGTCATTAAGGGTGGCCAGGTCCTCCAATATCATACTGCCAACGTCCCGGAGATTGTGGCGACAATCTGGTTCGCTGAGCATGATCTACAGAAACAAAGAAACAAGGGTCAGAAAGAACGGACTGGAGCGCCATCATGCCTCAAATACTCTAGTTTTATGTGGTTTCCTTACAGTGAATGCCTGGCGCAGGGCTCGAAGTTTAAGAGGAAAGCTGGTGATCCTCCTAATCTGTGAGTAGACGCTGTGGAGAAGCAGCAAGGTTTGCATGAGTTCAGTTCGGTTAATAGACGTCAATGTTTTTATTCCATGTGGAATGTAAAGGGTTAAAGCTGGCACTGCACTCACTGCAAAGAGGGCACCTCCCGAGCCACAGCCTCTGCATCTCCAGATGTCTGTAACATAATACCAAATATTCAGCTTCTGACAGAGTCCTGTATAATTCAGGATGGTAAAATTACCGTAATGACCATAGTATATCATGCCTTACCTCAGGAGTGGACTCAGGCTGAGGATCAGGGAAAGGGTCAGGGTGGATCACCTCTGTGTCAGAGCTGCTTGTGAAGTACCACGCCTCACGTCCGGAAAAGAAGGACCGGCACGTGCGTAGCACCTCCGTCACCTGTGCAACACACACTCTGTACTTCCTTTGCAAACACATGTTCTTTCAAAGTGCATTCTACAAAACTCAGGTCCAGGACATTGGGACATTTAATATAAATAAATATTCTTACTAATAACTCCATAATATAAAGCACTGAGTATGTGTTGTAAATTAAATGCAGGTGTGACAGAACAAATAGCTGCTATTTCTGTGTTTGTTTGTTTTTTTTTGTAACTATTTCTAAACATTCCCCACTCTTTTGGAACTGAGATCTGTACAAGGTCAGATGTGTTAGTGTTTTACTAGAACATGGTGAACGTACCTCAACACCTTCAGACGTTTTGGAGGTGTGTTCCTTGGTGAACAGGCAAGATGCCACTCGCGTCAGTTGGCCTTCAACTCGCTTAAAACAAATAACAACAACAAAAACTCAGATCTTTATACCTGCACAATGTGTGAAAGGCTCCATAAAAAGACCAGACTAAAGTGAACACAGACACGTCTGAGGGATCTCACCTGGGCAAGAGTGACCCTCGCGGTTGATGACATCAAAATGGGGCCCTGCAAGAGACGTTCTGGTCGTCATATGGGTAATATAAACTACCAAAACTCATAACTGTAATACGGAATATGAAAGAACGGTGTTGGAAATGAATGCAATAAGAGGAGGTGGTTTGGACCTTAGAAGATGGAACATAGAAATCATTGGTGTGAATCCACCAATGATATGTACGTGCCCCCCGGATCAGCTCAACATAGTGGCGCCTGACACAGACCCTCTGGAGAATAAAAAACAAATCACACACCGACACACGGCCAAGTAAGACACCACAAAGCTACACGTATGATTAAGAGTGCCACACAGGTGGTCTTGAACTAACAGAGCGGCATACCTTCTTGTCTACACGAAGCCACTCGGTGCAGGAGAAACACAGAGTCCAGAAGGTCTTCTGCATTCCTCCATGACTCTGAACGAACAGCCGCTCCAGAAAGAGCCTGGGACACTGAAGTAGTGCAAGAATACAACACATTAGAACTAACCACTACATACAGGAGTTAAAGGGCTCTATAGGTGAACACTGCTATGTTACAGAATATACCCTTCACTCTAGTGGTGAACATAAAAACAGCACAATTTGAATTTGTAGTAGTTGTGGCAGCTCATAAACCAAAATATTAAAATACATCCTCATATCCATGGGTTGCAGTCACATGACATTTTTGGCATGGGCACCACTATGTGGAATGATCGTCTGGTGTCAGAGCACAGCAGTAACAAGTAGGTGGGAAAGATGGATAAATTTATCTTATACACAGATCCTCTCCCTGCACTGGAGAGAGTCTCACAGCACTCAGAAGCACAGACGCTCACCACCTCTTTGTGGAACAGGGCTCTTTTAAATATAACACACATCTCCAAAAAGATTCACATCTTTAAACTACTTAGTGACTAAAATTCCAGTGAAATTCAGCGAAACCTTCACTTACACTGTATGGGATCATAGGGCCCGAGGGGATCACAAGTGTCCCAGTCTCATCCGTGCTGACCTGCAGTAAAGAAAGAGACAGGTAGAGATTAGTGTCTGATCATTATATCGAAGACTGGAGTTACTCTCTGCAGTTGCATTGTGTTTGATGGGAGTGCGTGGATAATCACCTCAGGCTCGTCTCTGGTGACCTGTCCGACGAAGCCGACGTACGGATGACACAAGACGTCAGGCTCCACTGGGCGGACAGCGTCTCGCAGCCTCTGCTCTGGGTCTGAAAATGTTCCACACATCACTAGAGCTGAAACAGTTCCTTTCAGTCTGAGAACTGCTCTGAAGCTCATGCACACTTTCCCTTTTTCACTTTGAATGATACTGAATCTCAAATGGCTCCCTATTCACTATCCCCTACATTATTCACTGTACTGTTTCGGGAACATGAATTCAGGAGGGTAGCGAACAACGTCAGACCCTAACTCATACGGGTTTTTACCAAACAACGGAGTATATTATCCGTATCCGCTATCCACGTGGGTTGTACACTACATGTTTCAGTGCATTGTGGGATTTTTCAGTGCACTAAATAATGTCCACTATTGTTTCGGACACTGCTACAAAATGGTGGAACACAAAGTAGTGCACTATATAGTCACAGTTTCAGTCTGATCGTTAGACCTGAACATGACCACCAGCTTCTTCCCCAATCACTGTCCGAAATGGCTCATTATTCACTATACCCTATGGTTTCACTCTTTAATGTACTATTATAGGGAAGTGAATTCAGGTGGGTAGTGAACAATTTCAAACAGTTATTTTACTAAACAATGCAGTGGATTTTGGGGTACCTGCTGTCTAAATCTTGCAATGCATTGTGGGATTGTCTGAGTGCACTGTAAATTGTGCACTATGTTTTTGGACAGTACTACAAAATGGCGGAACCCCAAAACAGTGCACTATTTAAATAGTTTCCTCGAGACTTGCCCGATTTGAACTGCGCATGCGCCGACCTTCACGCAGGTAGCTGATAGCGGCAGAGCTCTATGTGTTTTCCAAAGCAGAAAGGCACTTTATCTTCAAGAGACAGTAACTTTAAACACACACAGACATGAATTTGTCTTTCATCGCTGTCCTTTACAGATTTAAACAACTGGATCACCGTTTTACAGCAGAAGTTATCCGTGTAGAAATGATGAGGTATTCTTCTGTTTAAACAAAACATGACGAATAACGCTGTGGGACACAATTAAAATATCACCTATCAGCAAATTGCACGCAAGCATGCGCAGTCTATTTGCGCTGCTGCCCGATTTGGACTGCGCATGCGCAGAACATCATGTTTCTATGTACTGCTGATAGATCCGATATTTTATCAATTTGTCATTCGAGGATAATGAGTCATAATATTGTCAACTGTAAATACACCAATTTTTGGTAGAGGCCAATTTTCCCCAACGAGTAAAATGTTTACATTTAAAAACATGAACAAAAACAAGGCCAATGTAATAAAACATATTAGATAATATACTTACAACAAGTGTATTAAATTGGTTGCCTACGTTAAATCATACAGATTTGTGTCTGTGTTTACTGTTAAAAGTTTGAAATGTATCCTAACTGACCTTCAGCGACTGTCTGGGCGGCGGTGTTCGCCGTGGCGGTCTTCTCTGGGTGTCCAGTCCTGGACGAGAGGATAAAATAAAGTCCTGCTCCGGCTGCTGCGGCTCCAGCCACGAACCAAAGGCGGCGCCATCGCAGCTGCGTCGCAGACGAGATGATGTTGAGGAGTTGTAGAGTTGGAGTAGCAGTCATGGTGAAAAGCGCAGTAAAGTCGTGTTGTCTGTGTGAGTGTTTATGAAAGAATGAGGCTCAGTGTTCTTTTATCTATCTGTCTCCAAGGTGGGCTTTTTGAATGTAAACTTGACTACGGCGTACATTGTAAATGGATAAAGTTGCGATATTTTATTTCAAGATACATATTTTTTTGTTATTTTAACGCAGTATTTTAAAAATGAAGATTGACGTTTTGAGAATCATTAATGTTTTTTTTTCCAATTAATTTTATATTTCGAGAGTTATTATTTTTCAAAATTAAAGTCTAATTGGAGAAAACACTTTTATTATTTCGAGAAGAGTTCAGTCCGTATTGTTATTAAGAGCTGTAAGATTTTGAGAAAACATTCAATTTGTTAAAATAAAATTGTATTATTTAAAATTTAAAATCTATAAATTTATAATATAGTTGTATCATTTTGAAAATAAAATCGCTATATTAAAAAAAAAAAGATTTCAAGAGTATAGTCGAAATTTCAAGAAATGTCATAGAAATGTAAATAAATGTATGTAAAAATACACATGTTTATACATTTAATAATAACAGTTATATTGTTACATTACATTACATATAAAAATGTTAGGACAATAAAGGAACAAATAAAGAATATGATTTTATATAGTTTTCATGAATTTCTGCAGCTGCATTCCATACTACATCCTTATCTTAAAGTTAAAATTAATCATGAAATGCAGTTTCACAACATATGCACACTGACGCTCTATTCATATGGTCTCTTCTTCCACTTTCCAAACTGACAGAGGTTGGGGGCAGACTAACGGGCCATTACCTACGAGAATGGGAAGGAGTACATACCTTACTCATGAATATTCAATGTTTGAGTGATTAAAAATGTAAAAAAAAAAAATGTCATTTCAGATTGGTAATTATACAAAAGTAAAGTTACATAAAATATCAGAAAGCTGTAAACACCAATGTTTAGCCAACACCCCTGTCTATAAGAGCAGAGTTATTCAGTTAATTAAAAATATCATTATACATTCAAAGGTGACTGATTCGCTGCCCACATTAAAAGTAAATGAATATAATTTAGTTGACTCCAAGTGTAATAATAAGATTATCAGTGATGGTATGAGACAAAAGATTTATTTTGAATACAATAAAGAATCTTTCAAGAAACTTCCTAACACAGTTTTCAAAACCACAATGACTTTTGCTCATTCAGAATTGATCAAATGGCCCATATCTCCTAAGGTAAAGGAAACCCATTTAAAACTAATAAATATGATATATCTTGTAGCTGTGTTTCTTGAAAAATGGTTTAATTTTGATGTTGACTTATGTGTATTTTGTAAGTCAGAAAATGAATCTCTGGAACATTAGTTTTTTTTTTTTCATTAGAAATTGGATTAATCTCAAACTTAACATTCCTTCCTTTGATGTTGATGCCATTTTATTTTATATTGAAAACTTAAGTTCAGCTTTCTCTGATGCTATAAATGTAATCATACTCTTAGGAAATACCACGTTCACTGCAGTAAGTGGAGGGGAAATAAGCCCTCTTTCCTCTGTTTCACGAATGAATTTAATTCATATTATTCTGCTTTAAGTAGATTAAAAAACTGGAAAACTGCTAGAATCATCTCACACCAGATCTCTCAAAACTTTTGATTCTAAGCTTCTCTCTCTTTTTTTTAAAATCTTCCTTAGTGTGCGCCCCCTAGCGGAAAGTTTGTGGATATAATATCCTCCAGAATCTGTATTATTGTTTATTATTCTGTATTTTGTGTTGTTAAATATGATAATAGAAAGTAAAAAAAAAATCAGAGCTGAAAATAAAACTTTATTAATGTTTGCTATGTGTTTTGTCTGTTATATTGTATATATTATAGTCTGTTATACTGTATCTTCAGTGAGCCTTCCAGATTTTCGAGACACTTTGAAAATAGAGAGATAATATCCCGGGAAGGACGCTAAACGTGTAGTTTTTCCACCTTATGGAAGTTGTGTTTGTATTTTGCCATCTAGCGGCGACAGAATGCAACTACTGCACCATTTACGGTGAAACACAAAATCCTAATGAATCGATTGCTTATCCTTTGTATCCCGAAAAAAAAAGTCAGTGCTACAAATTCAAAGGTGGTGATTGAATATTAAATGGAAATAAATAGAAACACCATCTGCCACAGAAAGTACACTATGTGGCACATTGCGACAAGGTAGCACAACTCGTCAGAACAGTCGGACTTGCTATTAAACGGTGGCTGTAAAAGGGGCCAATGAAACAAACCTGAGAAATCATCTGCGGATCCACCACGGCAGTTCACTGAACCTGGGAAGACAACGGCATCCCGGCAGCTGGCTCTTCCAGAGGCTCTCGGGTGAGTATCTTAGGCTACGTTCACACAACAGGTAAAAGTGTAACAAATCTGATTTCGTCATCAATCTGATTTCACACTCCTAACCTGAGCCGCACGCACAAAGAACGAGGCTTCAGGCGCTGACCAATGTCCGTCTGTTTCATACAAATCACTTTCGTTTTTTAAATGAAGGACCGGACTGGTGTTTTACAGCAGCACTGTGTCACAAAACCTCTCCTTTCTTTATTCCAAATGAGTTCTATGTTAAAAACAGAGTATTAAGACTGATTGAACTGATTTTTCTTTCACTCTAAGCGCAGATTTCCCGGGTCTCTCTCGAACACGAGTCTCAAAAGAGAAGAAGACGAGCACAGACATAATGAGTTTAATATTTCCAGGAGCCACATTTATACAGCTTCATGCCGACATCATAAATGAGAGACAGCAACCTGGTTTCAGGAGCTTCACAGGTTTTTCGTTTCCCAGTATTTTTACCAAACGGAAATCCTTTGACCTGGTCTGTAATCACTTTCCCATGAGATGCCGTATTAGCTGCTTGTGTCGTCTTTTGTAAATGAGTTCCAAACTACACTCCTGATTACAAGAATGCTAAAAAAAAGTTTGTGTATTCGTGTGTTTGTTTAATACAGAGGTCCGAGAAGTACACTAACTTTGATTTGTAGTAGAACTGCCTAATATGTACAGTACCTGTCTGAATTCAGGGTTATTTATTTATTTATTATTGAGAGGCGGTTTTGGCCAGAATTCAAACTTAATGCTTTAACACTGCTGTGTCTACTTTGTTGTGCCTTTTCCCACTTCTTGTGTCTTTTAAAATAAACCATTATTTCAATGTCAGAAACAACACCAGCTGTGAATCATCTCTGTCCCCTCTCTGTCTCCATTTTTTGTCACTTTTTAGTTTATTACGTCATTTGAACACAGCCGCTGTCTTTAATCATTGTGTGAACATTTCATGATGAAGGAACCTATAGAAATGCTCCAAGAATTACTTGGAATAAATTCTTTTCACGTTGGCTTACACTGAAACTATAAAGTTACTACTTTGAAGGTACTTTTGTGCTACAAATACAGACTATACTCTCTGTTGCTCTGTGCATTTTGTTAACTCCCTTTTAACCTGTTCTATAATGGACAGAGCTAATACAGAGCAGGTATGATTTGAGTGGTGGATCATAAAAGGGCTAAAACCAGTGGATCAGAAACAGCAGTTCTGCAAGAATTTTATACATTGTGCACACTCACTGGCCACTGAATTAGACATAACTACACTCTCTGAAAAACTACAGTCACTGGAGTGGTACCCTCAAGGGTGCATAACCAGTACCTTTCGTTAAGGAACATAATTGTTGCATATTCTATATTAATTTTAATTTTTAAACATGTTTAGATTTCATACACCCAATTTCATCTCCAGGACTTTTCTTTAAATACATATTTTGTGAGTGTACTCTGCTGGATATTTTTTGTTGGTGGACGATTTTAAAACAATAATTTATAATTCCAGCAGCACTGCTGTGTCTGATCCACTTTTACCAGTACAACACCCTCTAGCACACCACTTCCACTTCAGTGTGATTGTGTGCTGAGAATGATCTGAGACCCAAGAAAGTGGGAAGAGGGAAGGGAAGGGATGTGGTTTCCAGCACTCCTCCAAAAGTTACATAGAGCTGTTTATGGAGACTGGAGTAGCAATGACAGGGGCTCTATCCTCCATTTAAAAAAAAAAAAAAAACAAAAAAAAAAAAAAAAACATACCATCAAACAGGTTTGTATTTACTCTTTCATATTCCTGATTGATGTTCACTGAAATGTTTACATTGTATTATTTTTTTATTGACTTTTTCCAAAATGTTATTACAGGTGTTGTATTTCATAAAATCTATTCAGACGTAACAGATGTTCCGATCTGTTTTTACTTCCTGTTTCTGATGTCTGTGTCAGCATTTACACTGGTGAACAGTTATGCTGCGGACTCTCATCTGCAGTATTGAAATGTATCTGCTCTCTTTGAATCTCAGTGTCCTCTCCTATTAACTCTCATGCAGCTGTTGGAAATGCATTAGAACTGCAGTGCGTTGTAGATTGAGCGGGTTGCTGTTGCAGGACTCAGAGGTGGCCAGGTACAAGTAGGTGCTTCTGTTTTAATAAGAGTTTCAACATCACTCCGGCTCTTGACAACGTCCCTAGAAGAAGATGTTCATGATTATGCAGATGCTCATGTATTAATCATACTGTAGCTAGTCTTGTACACAGTTGGCTTGCCTCGTCTCCAGCGCTGACGATGGAGGAATCACTCTTTCTGGTGAAAGATGTTTCTGAGGTGGGACTAGGTTCCTATGAAGGAACTCCATTCAAACACACGCTGTGGAAGTGTGGAGACGTGATTATCGTTGCATAAAGAATGAATACGGAGATATTCAGGTGATAAAAGTAAAAATAATGGGTTGTTCTTGTCAGATTGAGTTACCTTTTCGCTCTGATGCTTCCTGTTGTCTGTCATCAAGGCTCTATGGGATCTGCATGTGTCTGTGTGGTGAGACTCCACCACACAGACACGTACAGACAGGGAGGAAAGGTAGAAATATGGGATCAGATTGTGTTTCTCATCTATACACAGAACCATTCAGAATGGAATGTAGCCAAACAACAGGATCATTTATTTACAGGAGGGCGTGGTGGTGACCAGTCAGTCCAGCAGAGATGATGCACCACTGGACTGACTGGCGTTGGCTAAAGGATGGTGTGATCACCTGGTACCTGGCATTCCCTGCAAATACAGCCAAGAAAGAAATAAGGAATCACGTCACACACATTTCTTGTAGCATCTAGACATACAGTATAAACGCATCTAAGTAATATCTTTGCCTCACCTTTAATGTTCCACCACACTTAGATTACAACAAACACAACAAGGAGGTCCGCATTAAGGTCACACAGCTCCATGGGCCATCCCTGCATCGGCAGAAGACATAGAATTCAGCGAATAGATTAATCAGACAATTCAGTAATGCTCTCATCTGTAGACTTTCAGTTTAGTCCAAACACTTACAGCTCGTCTAACGCCTCAAACTAAGACGTCAGTTCCAGTGGGAACCCTGCAAACAGAGACAGCAAGAGGAGAGAGAGACTGCAAAATAGTTAACATTCAAATAAACGTGTGTATATTTACAGATCATGTACCTACCTTTAACACCTACAAACAGAAATGAAACTTACCTTAAACTGGACAAAGAGAACTAAATCAACATAGATACAAATAATACACTTACTCTACTCTAATAAGTTGCATGCATTACACTAAATTATTAATGATATTTTTATGAAATAAAGAAAAGTAAATAAGAATTGAAAGAGTGAGGAGCTGAAGGGGGCGTAGATGTTCAGACATCCTTAAGCCTGTCCAGGAGATCGTCAACGTGGCTCTCGAAGATCTCCCACACCACTCTGAACAATGACCCAGGAGCGTTGTACGCTGACTCCTCCAGTGTGAAGATGCTCTCCAAAAAGAGCAGCATGGCACTCTGAGAGACAGAGGTAGAGATTCTGCTCAAACGAGGCACAAACGGACAAAACCCTTCTGTAGAAAAGCACACCATTTCTACCCTGAACTGCTGCTACATGGGAGTGTTGTGTGGTGAGGGCTCGTGAGTGTTACCTTCACCAGGAGCAGGTAGCGGTCAGCTCTGGGTCTGCTCTGCCCGGTGACCGCAGAGACAGAGGAAATCACGGCCAACAGATGGTGGAGGAAACCTTCTGGCCTCTGTAAATGAAGTGAAAAAGACATGAGCACGGCGTACACTGTGGAGGTCCTGATCTCGCAGGACACAACATACACTAGACCTGTGCTGGCTTCTTCTGAGCATCATTATACTGTCCATGTTTTTAACAATCATTTGAAGTAACTCTTACCGGACAGATCGGAGGCTGCGCACCCGCCTGGATTCTCAGCAACACAACCTCAAAGACGACGTCCATGAAGTTGAAGTTCTGGATCTGAGAGTGAGAGACAACGTTAGTGACACACACAGTCCGGTTTCATAAGTAGTGCTGATGTTTTTTTTTTAATCCCATCTAGTTATTCCAACTCACTCCACTCTCCGCCAGCTCCTCTACGATCACTTCACGATAATAAGGAGACTCAGCCATCAGCAGCAGACGATGGTAGAGCTCCTGGAAGAGTCTCACATCCTGCAGGAGGTAAAGAGTTGCACAGAATCACATCAGTGAATCATTTAAAATACATCATATCATTTGGATAAATGTGACACACTGATCATATGTTTTACCCTGTCATTAAGGGTGGCCAGGTCCTCCAATATCATACTGCCAACGTCCCGGAGATTGTGGCGACAATCTGGTTCGCTGAGCATGATCTACAGAAACAAAGAAACAAGGGTCAGAAAGAACGGACTGGAGCGCCATCATGCCTCAAATACTCTAGTTTTATGTGGTTTCCTTACAGTGAATGCCTGGCGCAGGGCTCGAAGTTTAAGAGGAAAGCTGGTGATCCTCCTAATCTGTGAGTAGACGCTGTGGAGAAGCAGCAAGGTTTTGCATGAGTTCAGTTCGGTTAATAGACGTCAATGTTTTTATTCCATGTGGAATGTAAAGGGTTAAAGCTGGCACTGCACTCACTGCAAAGAGGGCACCTCCCGAGCCACAGCCTCTGCATCTCCAGATGTCTGTAACATAATACCAAATATTCAGCTTCTGACAGAGTCCTGTATAATTCAGGATGGTAAAATTACCGTAATGACCATAGTATATCATGCCTTACCTCAGGAGTGGACTCAGGCTGAGGATCAGGGAAAGGGTCAGGGTGGATCACCTCTGTGTCAGAGCTGCTTGTGAAGTACCACGCCTCACGTCCGGAAAAGAAGGACCGGCACGTGCGTAGCACCTCCGTCACCTGTGCAACACACACTCTGTACTTCCTTTGCAAACACATGTTCTTTCAAAGTGCATTCTACAAAACTCAGGTCCAGGACATTGGGACATTTAATATAAGTAAATATTCTTACTAATAACTCCATAATATAAAGCACTGAGTATGTGTTGTAAATTAAATGCAGGTGTGACAGAACAAATAGCTGCTATTTCTGTGTTTGTTTGTTTTTTTTTGTAACTATTTCTAAACATTCCCCACTCTTTTGGAACTGAGATCTGTACAAGGTCAGATGTGTTAGTGTTTTACTAGAACATGGTGAACGTACCTCAACACCTTCAGACGTTTTGGAGGTGTGTTCCTTGGTGAACAGGCAAGATGCCACTCGCGTCAGTTGGCCTTCAACTCGCTTAAAACAAATAACAACAACAACAACTCAGATCTTTATACCTGCACAATGTGTGAAAGGCTCCATAAAAAGACCAGACTAAAGTGAACACAGACATGTCTGAGGGATCTCACCTGGGCAAGAGTGACCCTCGCGGTTGATGACATCAAAATGGGGCCCTGCAAGAGACGTTCTGGTCGTCATATGGGTAATATAAACTACCAAAACTCATAACTGTAATACGGAATATGAAAGAACGGTGTTGGAAATGAATGCAATAAGAGGAGGTGGTTTGGACCTTAGAAGATGGAACATAGAAATCATTGGTGTGAATCCACCAATGATATGTACGTGCCCCCCGGATCAGCTCAACATAGTGGCGCCTGACACAGACCCTCTGGAGAATAAAAAACAAATCACACACAGACACACGGCCAAGTAAGACACCACAAAGCTACACGTATGATTAAGAGTGCCACACAGGTGGTCTTGAACTAACAGAGCGGCATACCTTCTTGTCTACACGAAGCCACTCGGTGCAGGAGAAACACAGAGTCCAGAAGGTCTTCTGCATTCCTCCATGACTCTGAACGAACAGCCGCTCCAGAAAGAGCCTGGGACACTGAAGTAGTGCAAGAATACAACACATTAGAACTAACCACTACATACAGGAGTTAAAGGGCTCTATAGGTGAACACTGCTATGTTACAGAATATACCCTTCACTCTAGTGGTGAACATAAAAACAGCACAATTTGAATTTGTAGTAGTTGTGGCAGCTCATAAACCAAAATATTAAAATACATCCTCATATCCATGGGTTGCAGTCACATGACATTTTTGGCATGGGCACCACTATGTGGAATGATCGTCTGGTGTCAGAGCACAGCAGTAACAAGTAGGTGGGAAAGATGGATAAATTTATCTTATACACAGATCCTCTCCCTGCACTGGAGAGAGTCTCACAGCACTCAGAAGCACAGACGCTCACCACCTCTTTGTGGAACAGGGCTCTTTTAAATATAACACACATCTCCAAAAAGATACACATCTTTAAACTACTTAGTGACTAAAATTCCAGTGAAATTCAGCGAAACCTTCACTTACACTGTATGGGATCATAGGGCCCGAGGGGATCACAAGTGTCCCAGTCTCATCCGTGCTGACCTGCAGTAAAGAAAGAGACAGGTAGAGATTAGTGTCTGATCATTATATCGAAGACTGGAGTTACTCTCTGCAGTTGCATTGTGTTTGATGGGAGTGCGTGGATAATCACCTCAGGCTCGTCTCTGGTGACCTGTCCGACGAAGCCGACGTACGGATGACACAAGACGTCAGGCTCCACTGGGCGGACAGCGTCTCGCAGCCTCTGCTCTGGGTCTGAAAATGTTCCACACATCACTAGAGCTGAAACAGTTCCTTTCAGTCTGAGAACTGCTCTGAAGCTCATGCACACTTTCCCTTTTTCACTTTGAATGATACTGAATCTCAAATGGCTCCCTATTCACTATCCCCTACATTATTCACTGTACTGTTTCGGGAACATGAATTCAGGAGGGTAGCGAACAACGTCAGACCCTAACTCATACGGGTTTTTACCAAACAACGGAGTATATTATCCGTATCCGCTATCCACGTGGGTTGTACACTACATGTTTCAGTGCATTGTGGGATTTTTCAGTGCACTAAATAATGTCCACTATTGTTTCGGACACTGCTACAAAATGGTGGAACACAAAGTAGTGCACTATATAGTCACAGTTTCAGTCTGATCGTTAGACCTGAACATGACCACCAGCTTCTTCCCCAATCACTGTCCGAAATGGCTCATTATTCACTATACCCTATGGTTTCACTCTTTAATGTACTATTATAGGGAAGTGAATTCAGGTGGGTAGTGAACAATTTCAAACAGTTATTTTACTAAACAATGCAGTGGATTTTGGGGTACCTGCTGTCTAAATCTTGCAATGCATTGTGGGATTGTCTGAGTGCACTGTAAATTGTGCACTATGTTTTTGGACAGTACTACAAAATGGCGGAACCCCAAAACAGTGCACTATTTAAATAGTTTCCTCGAGACTTGCCCGATTTGAACTGCGCATGCGCCGACCTTCACGCAGGTAGCTGATAGCGGCAGAGCTCTATGTGTTTTCCAAAGCAGAAAGGCACTTTATCTTCAAGAGACAGTAACTTTAAACACACACAGACATGAATTTGTCTTTCATCGCTGTCCTTTACAGATTTAAACAACTGGATCACCGTTTTACAGCAGAAGTTATCCGTGTAGAAATGATGAGGTATTCTTCTGTTTAAACAAAACATGACGAATAACGCTGTGGGACACAATTAAAATATCACCTATCAGCAAATTGCACGCAAGCATGCGCAGTCTATTTGCGCTGCTGCCCGATTTGGACTGCGCATGCGCAGAACATCATGTTTCTATGTACTGCTGATAGATCCGATATTTTATCAATTTGTCATTCGAGGATAATGAGTCATAATATTGTCAACTGTAAATACACCAATTTTTGGTAGAGGCCAATTTTCCCCAACGAGTAAAATGTTTACATTTAAAAACATGAACAAAAACAAGGCCAATGTAATAAAACATATTAGATAATATACTTACAACAAGTGTATTAAATTGGTTGCCTACGTTAAATCATACAGATTTGTGTCTGTGTTTACTGTTAAAAGTTTGAAATGTATCCTAACTGACCTTCAGCGACTGTCTGGGCGGCGGTGTTCGCCGTGGCGGTCTTCTCTGGGTGTCCAGTCCTGGACGAGAGGATAAAATAAAGTCCTGCTCCGGCTGCTGCGGCTCCAGCCACGAACCAAAGGCGGCGCCATCGCAGCTGCGTCGCAGACGAGATGATGTTGAGGAGTTGTAGAGTTGGAGTAGCAGTCATGGTGAAAAGCGCAGTAAAGTCGTGTTGTCTGTGTGAGTGTTTATGAAAGAATGAGGCTCAGTGTTCTTTTATCTATCTGTCTCCAAGGTGGGCTTTTTGAATGTAAACTTGACTACGGCGTACATTGTAAATGGATAAAGTTGCGATATTTTATTTCAAGATACATATTTTTTTGTTATTTTAACGCAGTATTTTAAAAATGAAGATTGACGTTTTGAGAATCATTAATGTTTTTTTTTCCAATTAATTTTATATTTCGAGAGTTATTATTTTTCAAAATTAAAGTCTAATTGGAGAAAACACTTTTATTATTTCGAGAAGAGTTCAGTCCGTATTGTTATTAAGAGCTGTAAGATTTTGAGAAAACATTCAATTTGTTAAAATAAAATTGTATTATTTAAAATTTAAAATCTATAAATTTATAATATAGTTGTATCATTTTGAAAATAAAATCGCTATATTAAAAAAAAAAAGATTTCAAGAGTATAGTCGAAATTTCAAGAAATGTCATAGAAATGTAAATAAATGTATGTAAAAATACACATGTTTATACATTTAATAATAACAGTTATATTGTTACATTACATTACATATAAAAATGTTAGGACAATAAAGGAACAAATAAAGAATATGATTTTATATAGTTTTCATGAATTTCTGCAGCTGCATTCCATACTACATCCTTATCTTAAAGTTAAAATTAATCATGAAATGCAGTTTCACAACATATGCACACTGACGCTCTATTCATATGGTCTCTTCTTCCACTTTCCAAACTGACAGAGGTTGGGGGCAGACTAACGGGCCATTACCTACGAGAATGGGAAGGAGTACATACCTTACTCATGAATATTCAATGTTTGAGTGATTAAAAATGTAAAAAAAAAAAATGTCATTTCAGATTGGTAATTATACAAAAGTAAAGTTACATAAAATATCAGAAAGCTGTAAACACCAATGTTTAGCCAACACCCCTGTCTATAAGAGCAGAGTTATTCAGTTAATTAAAAATATCATTATACATTCAAAGGTGACTGATTCGCTGCCCACATTAAAAGTAAATGAATATAATTTAGTTGACTCCAAGTGTAATAATAAGATTATCAGTGATGGTATGAGACAAAAGATTTATTTTGAATACAATAAAGAATCTTTCAAGAAACTTCCTAACACAGTTTTCAAAACCACAATGACTTTTGCTCATTCAGAATTGATCAAATGGCCCATATCTCCTAAGGTAAAGGAAACCCATTTAAAACTAATAAATATGATATATCTTGTAGCTGTGTTTCTTGAAAAATGGTTTAATTTTGATGTTGACTTATGTGTATTTTGTAAGTCAGAAAATGAATCTCTGGAACATTAGTTTTTTTTTTTTCATTAGAAATTGGATTAATCTCAAACTTAACATTCCTTCCTTTGATGTTGATGCCATTTTATTTTATATTGAAAACTTAAGTTCAGCTTTCTCTGATGCTATAAATGTAATCATACTCTTAGGAAATACCACGTTCACTGCAGTAAGTGGAGGGGAAATAAGCCCTCTTTCCTCTGTTTCACGAATGAATTTAATTCATATTATTCTGCTTTAAGTAGATTAAAAAACTGGAAAACTGCTAGAATCATCTCACACCAGATCTCTCAAAACTTTTGATTCTAAGCTTCTCTCTCTTTTTTTTAAAATCTTCCTTAGTGTGCGCCCCCTAGCGGAAAGTTTGTGGATATAATATCCTCCAGAATCTGTATTATTGTTTATTATTCTGTATTTTGTGTTGTTAAATATGATAATAGAAAGTAAAAAAAAAATCAGAGCTGAAAATAAAACTTTATTAATGTTTGCTATGTGTTTTGTCTGTTATATTGTATATATTATAGTCTGTTATACTGTATCTTCAGTGAGCCTTCCAGATTTTCGAGACACTTTGAAAATAGAGAGATAATATCCCGGGAAGGACGCTAAACGTGTAGTTTTTCCACCTTATGGAAGTTGTGTTTGTATTTTGCCATCTAGCGGCGACAGAATGCAACTACTGCACCATTTACGGTGAAACACAAAATCCTAATGAATCGATTGCTTATCCTTTGTATCCCGAAAAAAAAAGTCAGTGCTACAAATTCAAAGGTGGTGATTGAATATTAAATGGAAATAAATAGAAACACCATCTGCCACAGAAAGTACACTATGTGGCACATTGCGACAAGGTAGCACAACTCGTCAGAACAGTCGGACTTGCTATTAAACGGTGGCTGTAAAAGGGGCCAATGAAACAAACCTGAGAAATCATCTGCGGATCCACCACGGCAGTTCACTGAACCTGGGAAGACAACGGCATCCCGGCAGCTGGCTCTTCCAGAGGCTCTCGGGTGAGTATCTTAGGCTACGTTCACACAACAGGTAAAAGTGTAACAAATCTGATTTCGTCATCAATCTGATTTCACACTCCTAACCTGAGCCGCACGCACAAAGAACGAGGCTTCAGGCGCTGACCAATGTCCGTCTGTTTCATACAAATCACTTTCGTTTTTTAAATGAAGGACCGGACTGGTGTTTTACAGCAGCACTGTGTCACAAAACCTCTCCTTTCTTTATTCCAAATGAGTTCTATGTTAAAAACAGAGTATTAAGACTGATTGAACTGATTTTTCTTTCACTCTAAGCGCAGATTTCCCGGGTCTCTCTCGAACACGAGTCTCAAAAGAGAAGAAGACGAGCACAGACATAATGAGTTTAATATTTCCAGGAGCCACATTTATACAGCTTCATGCCGACATCATAAATGAGAGACAGCAACCTGGTTTCAGGAGCTTCACAGGTTTTTCGTTTCCCAGTATTTTTACCAAACGGAAATCCTTTGACCTGGTCTGTAATCACTTTCCCATGAGATGCCGTATTAGCTGCTTGTGTCGTCTTTTGTAAATGAGTTCCAAACTACACTCCTGATTACAAGAATGCTAAAAAAAAGTTTGTGTATTCGTGTGTTTGTTTAATACAGAGGTCCGAGAAGTACACTAACTTTGATTTGTAGTAGAACTGCCTAATATGTACAGTACCTGTCTGAATTCAGGGTTATTTATTTATTTATTATTGAGAGGCGGTTTTGGCCAGAATTCAAACTTAATGCTTTAACACTGCTGTGTCTACTTTGTTGTGCCTTTTCCCACTTCTTGTGTCTTTTAAAATAAACCATTATTTCAATGTCAGAAACAACACCAGCTGTGAATCATCTCTGTCCCCTCTCTGTCTCCATTTTTTGTCACTTTTTAGTTTATTACGTCATTTGAACACAGCCGCTGTCTTTAATCATTGTGTGAACATTTCATGATGAAGGAACCTATAGAAATGCTCCAAGAATTACTTGGAATAAATTCTTTTCACGTTGGCTTACACTGAAACTATAAAGTTACTACTTTGAAGGTACTTTTGTGCTACAAATACAGACTATACTCTCTGTTGCTCTGTGCATTTTGTTAACTCCCTTTTAACCTGTTCTATAATGGACAGAGCTAATACAGAGCAGGTATGATTTGAGTGGTGGATCATAAAAGGGCTAAAACCAGTGGATCAGAAACAGCAGTTCTGCAAGAATTTTATACATTGTGCACACTCACTGGCCACTGAATTAGACATAACTACACTCTCTGAAAAACTACAGTCACTGGAGTGGTACCCTCAAGGGTGCATAACCAGTACCTTTCGTTAAGGAACATAATTGTTGCATATTCTATATTAATTTTAATTTTTAAACATGTTTAGATTTCATACACCCAATTTCATCTCCAGGACTTTTCTTTAAATACATATTTTGTGAGTGTACTCTGCTGGATATTTTTTGTTGGTGGACGATTTTAAAACAATAATTTATAATTCCAGCAGCACTGCTGTGTCTGATCCACTTTTACCAGTACAACACCCTCTAGCACACCACTTCCACTTCAGTGTGATTGTGTGCTGAGAATGATCTGAGACCCAAGAAAGTTGGAAGAGGGAAGGGAAGGGATGTGGTTTCCAGCACTCCTCCAAAAGTTACATAGAGCTGTTTATGGAGACTGGAGTAGCAATGACAGGGGCTCTATCCTCCATTTAAAAAAAAAAAAAAAACAAAAAAAAAAAAAAAAACATACCATCAAACAGGTTTGTATTTACTCTTTCATATTCCTGATTGATGTTCACTGAAATGTTTACATTGTATTATTTTTTTATTGACTTTTTCCAAAATGTTATTACAGGTGTTGTATTTCATAAAATCTATTCAGACGTAACAGATGTTCCGATCTGTTTTTACTTCCTGTTTCTGATGTCTGTGTCAGCATTTACACTGGTGAACAGTTATGCTGCGGACTCTCATCTGCAGTATTGAAATGTATCTGCTCTCTTTGAATCTCAGTGTCCTCTCCTATTAACTCTCATGCAGCTGTTGGAAATGCATTAGAACTGCAGTGCGTTGTAGATTGAGCGGGTTGCTGTTGCAGGACTCAGAGGTGGCCAGGTACAAGTAGGTGCTTCTGTTTTAATAAGAGTTTCAACATCACTCCGGCTCTTGACAACGTCCCTAGAAGAAGATGTTCATGATTATGCAGATGCTCATGTATTAATCATACTGTAGCTAGTCTTGTACACAGTTGGCTTGCCTCGTCTCCAGCGCTGACGATGGAGGAATCACTCTTTCTGGTGAAAGATGTTTCTGAGGTGGGACTAGGTTCCTATGAAGGAACTCCATTCAAACACACGCTGTGGAAGTGTGGAGACGTGATTATCGTTGCATAAAGAATGAATACGGAGATATTCAGGTGATAAAAGTAAAAATAATGGGTTGTTCTTGTCAGATTGAGTTACCTTTTCGCTCTGATGCTTCCTGTTGTCTGTCATCAAGGCTCTATGGGATCTGCATGTGTCTGTGTGGTGAGACTCCACCACACAGACACGTACAGACAGGGAGGAAAGGTAGAAATATGGGATCAGATTGTGTTTCTCATCTATACACAGAACCATTCAGAATGGAATGTAGCCAAACAACAGGATCATTTATTTACAGGAGGGCGTGGTGGTGACCAGTCAGTCCAGCAGAGATGATGCACCACTGGACTGACTGGCGTTGGCTAAAGGATGGTGTGATCACCTGGTACCTGGCATTCCCTGCAAATACAGCCAAGAAAGAAATAAGGAATCACGTCACACACATTTCTTGTAGCATCTAGACATACAGTATAAACGCATCTAAGTAATATCTTTGCCTCACCTTTAATGTTCCACCACACTTAGATTACAACAAACACAACAAGGAGGTCCGCATTAAGGTCACACAGCTCCATGGGCCATCCCTGCATCGGCAGAAGACATAGAATTCAGCGAATAGATTAATCAGACAATTCAGTAATGCTCTCATCTGTAGACTTTCAGTTTAGTCCAAACACTTACAGCTCGTCTAACGCCTCAAACTAAGACGTCAGTTCCAGTGGGAACCCTGCAAACAGAGACAGCAAGAGGAGAGAGAGACTGCAAAATAGTTAACATTCAAATAAACGTGTGTATATTTACAGATCATGTACCTACCTTTAACACCTACAAACAGAAATGAAACTTACCTTAAACTGGACAAAGAGAACTAAATCAACATAGATACAAATAATACACTTACTCTACTCTAATAAGTTGCATGCATTACACTAAATTATTAATGATATTTTTATGAAATAAAGAAAAGTAAATAAGAATTGAAAGAGTGAGGAGCTGAAGGGGGCGTAGATGTTCAGACATCCTTAAGCCTGTCCAGGAGATCGTCAACGTGGCTCTCGAAGATCTCCCACACCACTCTGAACAATGACCCAGGAGCGTTGTACGCTGACTCCTCCAGTGTGAAGATGCTCTCCAAAAAGAGCAGCATGGCACTCTGAGAGACAGAGGTAGAGATTCTGCTCAAACGAGGCACAAACGGACAAAACCCTTCTGTAGAAAAGCACACCATTTCTACCCTGAACTGCTGCTACATGGGAGTGTTGTGTGGTGAGGGCTCGTGAGTGTTACCTTCACCAGGAGCAGGTAGCGGTCAGCTCTGGGTCTGCTCTGCCCGGTGACCGCAGAGACAGAGGAAATCACGGCCAACAGATGGTGGAGGAAACCTTCTGGCCTCTGTAAATGAAGTGAAAAAGACATGAGCACGGCGTACACTGTGGAGGTCCTGATCTCGCAGGACACAACATACACTAGACCTGTGCTGGCTTCTTCTGAGCATCATTATACTGTCCATGTTTTTAACAATCATTTGAAGTAACTCTTACCGGACAGATCGGAGGCTGCGCACCCGCCTGGATTCTCAGCAACACAACCTCAAAGACGACGTCCATGAAGTTGAAGTTCTGGATCTGAGAGTGAGAGACAACGTTAGTGACACACACAGTCCGGTTTCATAAGTAGTGCTGATGTTTTTTTTTTAATCCCATCTAGTTATTCCAACTCACTCCACTCTCCGCCAGCTCCTCTACGATCACTTCACGATAATAAGGAGACTCAGCCATCAGCAGCAGACGATGGTAGAGCTCCTGGAAGAGTCTCACATCCTGCAGGAGGTAAAGAGTTGCACAGAATCACATCAGTGAATCATTTAAAATACATCATATCATTTGGATAAATGTGACACACTGATCATATGTTTTACCCTGTCATTAAGGGTGGCCAGGTCCTCCAATATCATACTGCCAACGTCCCGGAGATTGTGGCGACAATCTGGTTCGCTGAGCATGATCTACAGAAACAAAGAAACAAGGGTCAGAAAGAACGGACTGGAGCGCCATCATGCCTCAAATACTCTAGTTTTATGTGGTTTCCTTACAGTGAATGCCTGGCGCAGGGCTCGAAGTTTAAGAGGAAAGCTGGTGATCCTCCTAATCTGTGAGTAGACGCTGTGGAGAAGCAGCAAGGTTTTGCATGAGTTCAGTTCGGTTAATAGACGTCAATGTTTTTATTCCATGTGGAATGTAAAGGGTTAAAGCTGGCACTGCACTCACTGCAAAGAGGGCACCTCCCGAGCCACAGCCTCTGCATCTCCAGATGTCTGTAACATAATACCAAATATTCAGCTTCTGACAGAGTCCTGTATAATTCAGGATGGTAAAATTACCGTAATGACCATAGTATATCATGCCTTACCTCAGGAGTGGACTCAGGCTGAGGATCAGGGAAAGGGTCAGGGTGGATCACCTCTGTGTCAGAGCTGCTTGTGAAGTACCACGCCTCACGTCCGGAAAAGAAGGACCGGCACGTGCGTAGCACCTCCGTCACCTGTGCAACACACACTCTGTACTTCCTTTGCAAACACATGTTCTTTCAAAGTGCATTCTACAAAACTCAGGTCCAGGACATTGGGACATTTAATATAAATAAATATTCTTACTAATAACTCCATAATATAAAGCACTGAGTATGTGTTGTAAATTAAATGCAGGTGTGACAGAACAAATAGCTGCTATTTCTGTGTTTGTTTGTTTTTTTTTGTAACTATTTCTAAACATTCCCCACTCTTTTGGAACTGAGATCTGTACAAGGTCAGATGTGTTAGTGTTTTACTAGAACATGGTGAACGTACCTCAACACCTTCAGACGTTTTGGAGGTGTGTTCCTTGGTGAACAGGCAAGATGCCACTCGCGTCAGTTGGCCTTCAACTCGCTTAAAACAAATAACAACAACAACAACTCAGATCTTTATACCTGCACAATGTGTGAAAGGCTCCATAAAAAGACCAGACTAAAGTGAACACAGACATGTCTGAGGGATCTCACCTGGGCAAGAGTGACCCTCGCGGTTGATGACATCAAAATGGGGCCCTGCAAGAGACGTTCTGGTCGTCATATGGGTAATATAAACTACCAAAACTCATAACTGTAATACGGAATATGAAAGAACGGTGTTGGAAATGAATGCAATAAGAGGAGGTGGTTTGGACCTTAGAAGATGGAACATAGAAATCATTGGTGTGAATCCACCAATGATATGTACGTGCCCCCCGGATCAGCTCAACATAGTGGCGCCTGACACAGACCCTCTGGAGAATAAAAAACAAATCACACACAGACACACGGCCAAGTAAGACACCACAAAGCTACACGTATGATTAAGAGTGCCACACAGGTGGTCTTGAACTAACAGAGCGGCATACCTTCTTGTCTACACGAAGCCACTCGGTGCAGGAGAAACACAGAGTCCAGAAGGTCTTCTGCATTCCTCCATGACTCTGAACGAACAGCCGCTCCAGAAAGAGCCTGGGACACTGAAGTAGTGCAAGAATACAACACATTAGAACTAACCACTACATACAGGAGTTAAAGGGCTCTATAGGTGAACACTGCTATGTTACAGAATATACCCTTCACTCTAGTGGTGAACATAAAAACAGCACAATTTGAATTTGTAGTAGTTGTGGCAGCTCATAAACCAAAATATTAAAATACATCCTCATATCCATGGGTTGCAGTCACATGACATTTTTGGCATGGGCACCACTATGTGGAATGATCGTCTGGTGTCAGAGCACAGCAGTAACAAGTAGGTGGGAAAGATGGATAAATTTATCTTATACACAGATCCTCTCCCTGCACTGGAGAGAGTCTCACAGCACTCAGAAGCACAGACGCTCACCACCTCTTTGTGGAACAGGGCTCTTTTAAATATAACACACATCTCCAAAAAGATACACATCTTTAAACTACTTAGTGACTAAAATTCCAGTGAAATTCAGCGAAACCTTCACTTACACTGTATGGGATCATAGGGCCCGAGGGGATCACAAGTGTCCCAGTCTCATCCGTGCTGACCTGCAGTAAAGAAAGAGACAGGTAGAGATTAGTGTCTGATCATTATATCGAAGACTGGAGTTACTCTCTGCAGTTGCATTGTGTTTGATGGGAGTGCGTGGATAATCACCTCAGGCTCGTCTCTGGTGACCTGTCCGACGAAGCCGACGTACGGATGACACAAGACGTCAGGCTCCACTGGGCGGACAGCGTCTCGCAGCCTCTGCTCTGGGTCTGAAAATGTTCCACACATCACTAGAGCTGAAACAGTTCCTTTCAGTCTGAGAACTGCTCTGAAGCTCATGCACACTTTCCCTTTTTCACTTTGAATGATACTGAATCTCAAATGGCTCCCTATTCACTATCCCCTACATTATTCACTGTACTGTTTCGGGAACATGAATTCAGGAGGGTAGCGAACAACGTCAGACCCTAACTCATACGGGTTTTTACCAAACAACGGAGTATATTATCCGTATCCGCTATCCACGTGGGTTGTACACTACATGTTTCAGTGCATTGTGGGATTTTTCAGTGCACTAAATAATGTCCACTATTGTTTCGGACACTGCTACAAAATGGTGGAACACAAAGTAGTGCACTATATAGTCACAGTTTCAGTCTGATCGTTAGACCTGAACATGACCACCAGCTTCTTCCCCAATCACTGTCCGAAATGGCTCATTATTCACTATACCCTATGGTTTCACTCTTTAATGTACTATTATAGGGAAGTGAATTCAGGTGGGTAGTGAACAATTTCAAACAGTTATTTTACTAAACAATGCAGTGGATTTTGGGGTACCTGCTGTCTAAATCTTGCAATGCATTGTGGGATTGTCTGAGTGCACTGTAAATTGTGCACTATGTTTTTGGACAGTACTACAAAATGGCGGAACCCCAAAACAGTGCACTATTTAAATAGTTTCCTCGAGACTTGCCCGATTTGAACTGCGCATGCGCCGACCTTCACGCAGGTAGCTGATAGCGGCAGAGCTCTATGTGTTTTCCAAAGCAGAAAGGCACTTTATCTTCAAGAGACAGTAACTTTAAACACACACAGACATGAATTTGTCTTTCATCGCTGTCCTTTACAGATTTAAACAACTGGATCACCGTTTTACAGCAGAAGTTATCCGTGTAGAAATGATGAGGTATTCTTCTGTTTAAACAAAACATGACGAATAACGCTGTGGGACACAATTAAAATATCACCTATCAGCAAATTGCACGCAAGCATGCGCAGTCTATTTGCGCTGCTGCCCGATTTGGACTGCGCATGCGCAGAACATCATGTTTCTATGTACTGCTGATAGATCCGATATTTTATCAATTTGTCATTCGAGGATAATGAGTCATAATATTGTCAACTGTAAATACACCAATTTTTGGTAGAGGCCAATTTTCCCCAACGAGTAAAATGTTTACATTTAAAAACATGAACAAAAACAAGGCCAATGTAATAAAACATATTAGATAATATACTTACAACAAGTGTATTAAATTGGTTGCCTACGTTAAATCATACAGATTTGTGTCTGTGTTTACTGTTAAAAGTTTGAAATGTATCCTAACTGACCTTCAGCGACTGTCTGGGCGGCGTGTTCGCCGTGGCGGTCTTCTCTGGGTGTCCAGTCCTGGACGAGAGGATAAAATAAAGTCCTGCTCCGGCTGCTGCGGCTCCAGCCACGAACCAAAGGCGGCGCCATCGCAGCTGCGTCGCAGACGAGATGATGTTGAGGAGTTGTAGAGTTGGAGTAGCAGACATGGTGAAAAGCGCAGTAAAGTCGTGTTGTCTGTGTGAGTGTTTATGAAAGAATGAGGCTCAGTGTTCTTTTATCTATCTGTCTCCAAGGTGGGCTTTTTGAATGTAAACTTGACTACGGCGTACATTGTAAATGGATAAAGTTGCGATATTTTATTTCAAGATACATATTTTTTTGTTATTTTAACGCAGTATTTTAAAAATGAAGATTGACGTTTTGAGAATCATTAATGTTTTTTTTTCCAATTAATTTTATATTTCGAGAGTTATTATTTTTCAAAATTAAAGTCTAATTGGAGAAAACACTTTTATTATTTCGAGAAGAGTTCAGTCCGTATTGTTATTAAGAGCTGTAAGATTTTGAGAAAACATTCAATTTGTTAAAATAAAATTGTATTATTTAAAATTTAAAATCTATAAATTTATAATATAGTTGTATCATTTTGAAAATAAAATCGCTATATTAAAAAAAAAAAGATTTCAAGAGTATAGTCGAAATTTCAAGAAATGTCATAGAAATGTAAATAAATGTATGTAAAAATACACATGTTTATACATTTAATAATAACAGTTATATTGTTACATTACATTACATATAAAAATGTTAGGACAATAAAGGAACAAATAAAGAATATGATTTTATATAGTTTTCATGAATTTCTGCAGCTGCATTCCATACTACATCCTTATCTTAAAGTTAAAATTAATCATGAAATGCAGTTTCACAACATATGCACACTGACGCTCTATTCATATGGTCTCTTCTTCCACTTTCCAAACTGACAGAGGTTGGGGGCAGACTAACGGGCCATTACCTACGAGAATGGGAAGGAGTACATACCTTACTCATGAATATTCAATGTTTGAGTGATTAAAAATGTAAAAAAAAAAAATGTCATTTCAGATTGGTAATTATACAAAAGTAAAGTTACATAAAATATCAGAAAGCTGTAAACACCAATGTTTAGCCAACAAACACCCCTGTCTATAAGAGCAGAGTTATTCAGTTAATTAAAAATATCATTATACATTCAAAGGTGACTGATTCGCTGCCCACATTAAAAGTAAATGAATATAATTTAGTTGACTCCAAGTGTAATAATAAGATTATCAGTGATGGTATGAGACAAAAGATTTATTTTGAATACAATAAAGAATCTTTCAAGAAACTTCCTAACACAGTTTTCAAAACCACAATGACTTTTGCTCATTCAGAATTGATCAAATGGCCCATATCTCCTAAGGTAAAGGAAACCCATTTAAAACTAATAAATATGATATATCTTGTAGCTGTGTTTCTTGAAAAATGGTTTAATTTTGATGTTGACTTATGTGTATTTTGTAAGTCAGAAATGAATCTCTGGAACATTAGTTTTTTTTTTTCATTAGAAATTGGATTAATCTCAAACTTAACATTCCTTCCTTGATGTTGATGCCATTTTATTTTATATTGAAAACTTAAGTTCAGCTTTCTCTGATGCTATAAATGTAATCATACTCTTAGGAAATACCACGTTCACTGCAGTAAGTGGAGGGGAAATAAGCCCTCTTTCCTCTGTTTCACGAATGAATTTAATTCATATTATTCTGCTTTAAGTAGATTAAAAAACTGGAAAACTGCTAGAATCATCTCACACCAGATCTCTCAAAACTTTTGATTCTAAGCTTCTCTCTCTTTTTTTTAAAATCTTCCTTAGTGTGCGCCCCCTAGCGGAAAGTTTGTGGATATAATATCCTCCAGAATCTGTATTATTGTTTATTATTCTGTATTTTGTGTTGTTAAATATGATAATAGAAAGTAAAAAAAAAATCAGAGCTGAAAATAAAACTTTATTAATGTTTGCTATGTGTTTTGTCTGTTATATTGTATATATTATAGTCTGTTATACTGTATCTTCAGTGAGCCTTCCAGATTTTCGAGACACTTTGAAAATAGAGAGATAATATCCCGGGAAGGACGCTAAACGTGTAGTTTTTCCACCTTATGGAAGTTGTGTTTGTATTTTGCCATCTAGCGGCGACAGAATGCAACTACTGCACCATTTACGGTGAAACACAAAATCCTAATGAATCGATTGCTTATCCTTTGTATCCCGAAAAAAAAAGTCAGTGCTACAAATTCAAAGGTGGTGATTGAATATTAAATGGAAATAAATAGAAACACCATCTGCCACAGAAAGTACACTATGTGGCACATAGCGACAAGGTAGCACAACTCGTCAGAACAGTCGGACTTGCTATTAAACGGTGGCTGTAAAAGGGGCCAATGAAACAAACCTGAGAAATCATCTGCGGATCCACCACGGCAGTTCACTGAACCTGGGAAGACAACGGCATCCCGGCAGCTGGCTCTTCCAGAGGCTCTCGGGTGAGTATCTTAGGCTACGTTCACACAACAGGTAAAAGTGTAACAAATCTGATTTCGTCATCAATCTGATTTCACACTCCTAACCTGAGCCGCACGCACAAAGAACGAGGCTTCAGGCGCTGACCAATGTCCGTCTGTTTCATACAAATCACTTTCGTTTTTTAAATGAAGGACCGGACTGGTGTTTTACAGCAGCACTGTGTCACAAAACCTCTCCTTTCTTTATTCCAAATGAGTTCTATGTAAAAAAAAAAAAAAAAAGAGAGAGAAGCTTAGAATCAAAAGTTTTGAGAGATCTGGTGTGAGATGATTCTAGCAGTTTTCCAGTTTTTTAATCTACTTAAAGCAGAATAATATGAATTAAATTCATTCGTGAAACAGAGGAAAGAGGGCTTATTTCCCCTCCACTTACTGCAGTGAACGTGGTATTTCCTAAGAGTATGATTACATTTATAGCATCAGAGAAAGCTGAACTTAAGTTTTCAATATAAAATAAAATGGCATCAACATCAAAGGAAGGAATGTTAAGTTTGAGATTAATCCAATTTCTAATGAAAAAAAAAAAACTAATGTTCCAGAGATTCATTTTCTGACTTACAAAATACACATAAGTCAACATCAAAATTAAACCGTTTTTCAAGAAACACAGCTACAAGATATATCATATTTATTAGTTTTAAATGGGTTTCCTTTACCTTAGGAGATATGGGCCATTTGATCAATTCTGAATGAGCAAAAGTCATTGTGGTTTTGAAAACTGTGTTAGGAAGTTTCTTGAAAGATTCTTTATTGTATTCAAAATAAATCTTTTGTCTCATACCATCACTGATAATCTTATTATTACACTTGGAGTCAACTAAATTATATTCATTTACTTTTAATGTGGGCAGCGAATCAGTCACCTTTGAATGTATAATGATATTTTTAATTAACTGAATAACTCTGCTCTTATAGACAGGGGTGTTGGCTACACATTGGTGTTTACAGCTTTCTGATATTTTATGTAACTTTACTTTTGTATAATTACCAATCTGAAGTGACATTTTTTTTTTACATTTTTAATCACTCAAACATTGAATATTCATGAGTAAGGTATGTACTCCTTCCCATTCTCGTAGGTAATGGCCTGTTAGTCTGCCCCCAACCTCTGTCAGTTTGGAAAGTGGAAGAAGAGACCATATGAATAGAGCGTCAGTGTGCATATGTTGTGAAACTGCATTTCATGATTAATTTTAACTTTAAGATAAGGATGTAGTATGGAATGCAGCTGCAGAAATTCATGAAAACTATATAAAATCATATTCTTTATTTGTTCCTTTATTGTCCTAACATTTTTATATGTAATGTAATGTAACA
The DNA here is from genome assembly GCF_029633855.1 of Hoplias malabaricus. Classification (NCBI taxonomy): domain Eukaryota; kingdom Metazoa; phylum Chordata; class Actinopteri; order Characiformes; family Erythrinidae; genus Hoplias; species Hoplias malabaricus. Next base: position 53,855,462 of record NC_089801.1, on the reverse strand, counting down.
ATATAACTGTTATTATTAAATGTATAAACATGTGTATTTTTACATACATTTATTTACATTTCTATGACATTTCTTGAAATTTCGACTATACTCTTGAAATCTTTTTTTTTTAATATAGCGATTTTATTTTCAAAATGATACAACTATATTATAAATTTATAGATTTTAAATTTTAACAAATTGAATGTTTTCTCAAAATCTTACAGCTCTTAATAACAATACGGACTGAACTCTTCTCGAAATAATAAAAGTGTTTTCTCCAATTAGACTTTAATTTTGAAAAATAATAACTCTCGAAATATAAAATTAATTGGAAAAAAAAACATTAATGATTCTCAAAACGTCAATCTTCATTTTTAAAATACTGCGTTAAAATAACAAAAAAATATGTATCTTGAAATAAAATATCGCAACTTTATCCATTTACAATGTACGCCGTAGTCAAGTTTACATTCAAAAAGCCCACCTTGGAGACAGATAGATAAAAGAACACTGAGCCTCATTCTTTCATAAACACTCACACAGACAACACGACTTTACTGCGCTTTTCACCATGACTGCTACTCCAACTCTACAACTCCTCAACATCATCTCGTCTGCGACGCAGCTGCGATGGCGCCGCCTTTGGTTCGTGGCTGGAGCCGCAGCAGCCGGAGCAGGACTTTATTTTATCCTCTCGTCCAGGACTGGACACCCAGAGAAGACCGCCACGGCGAACACCGCCGCCCAGACAGTCGCTGAAGGTCAGTTAGGATACATTTCAAACTTTTAACAGTAAACACAGACACAAATCTGTATGATTTAACGTAGGCAACCAATTTAATACACTTGTTGTAAGTATATTATCTAATATGTTTTATTACATTGGCCTTGTTTTTGTTCATGTTTTTAAATGTAAACATTTTACTCGTTGGGGAAAATTGGCCTCTACCAAAAATTGGTGTATTTACAGTTGACAATATTATGACTCATTATCCTCGAATGACAAATTGATAAAATATCGGATCTATCAGCAGTACATAGAAACATGATGTTCTGCGCATGCGCAGTCCAAATCGGGCAGCAGCGCAAATAGACTGCGCATGCTTGCGTGCAATTTGCTGATAGGTGATATTTTAATTGTGTCCCACAGCGTTATTCGTCATGTTTTGTTTAAACAGAAGAATACCTCATCATTTCTACACGGATAACTTCTGCTGTAAAACGGTGATCCAGTTGTTTAAATCTGTAAAGGACAGCGATGAAAGACAAATTCATGTCTGTGTGTGTTTAAAGTTACTGTCTCTTGAAGATAAAGTGCCTTTCTGCTTTGGAAAACACATAGAGCTCTGCCGCTATCAGCTACCTGCGTGAAGGTCGGCGCATGCGCAGTTCAAATCGGGCAAGTCTCGAGGAAACTATTTAAATAGTGCACTGTTTTGGGGTTCCGCCATTTTGTAGTACTGTCCAAAAACATAGTGCACAATTTACAGTGCACTCAGACAATCCCACAATGCATTGCAAGATTTAGACAGCAGGTACCCCAAAATCCACTGCATTGTTTAGTAAAATAACTGTTTGAAATCGTTCACTACCCACCTGAATTCACTTCCCTATAATAGTACATTAAAGAGTGAAACCATAGGGTATAGTGAATAATGAGCCATTTCGGACAGTGATTGGGGAAGAAGCGGTTGGTCATGTTCAGGTCTAACGATCAGACTGAAACTGTGACTATATAGTGCACTACTTTGTGTTCCACCATTTTGTAGCAGTGTCCAAAACAACAGTGGACATTATTTAGTGCACTGAAAAATCCCACAATGCACTGAAACATGTAGTGTACAACCCACGTGGATAGCGGATACGGATAATATACTCCGTTGTTTGGTAAAAACCCGTATGAGTTAGGGTCTGACGTTGTTCGCTACCCTCCTGAATTCATGTTCCCGAAACAGTACAGTGAATAATGTAGGGGATAGTGAATAGGGAGCCATTTGAGATTCAGTATCATTCAAAGTGAAAAAGGGAAAGTGTGCATGAGCTTCAGAGCAGTTCTCAGACTGAAAGGAACTGTTTCAGCTCTAGTGATGTGTGGAACATTTTCAGACCCAGAGCAGAGGCTGCGAGACGCTGTCCGCCCAGTGGAGCCTGACGTCTTGTGTCATCCGTACGTCGGCTTCGTCGGACAGGTCACCAGAGACGAGCCTGAGGTGATTATCCACGCACTCCCATCAAACACAATGCAACTGCAGAGAGTAACTCCAGTCTTCGATATAATGATCAGACACTAATCTCTACCTGTCTCTTTCTTTACTGCAGGTCAGCACGGATGAGACTGGGACACTTGTGATCCCCTCGGGCCCTATGATCCCATACAGTGTAAGTGAAGGTTTCGCTGAATTTCACTGGAATTTTAGTCACTAAGTAGTTTAAAGATGTGTATCTTTTTGGAGATGTGTGTTATATTTAAAAGAGCCCTGTTCCACAAAGAGGTGGTGAGCGTCTGTGCTTCTGAGTGCTGTGAGACTCTCTCCAGTGCAGGGAGAGGATCTGTGTATAAGATAAATTTATCCATCTTTCCCACCTACTTGTTACTGCTGTGCTCTGACACCAGACGATCATTCCACATAGTGGTGCCCATGCCAAAAATGTCATGTGACTGCAACCCATGGATATGAGGATGTATTTTAATATTTTGGTTTATGAGCTGCCACAACTACTACAAATTCAAATTGTGCTGTTTTTATGTGCACCACTAGAGTGAAGGGTATATTCTGTAACATAGCAGTGTTCACCTATAGAGCCCTTTAACTCCTGTATGTAGTGGTTAGTTCTAATGTGTTGTATTCTTGCACTACTTCAGTGTCCCAGGCTCTTTCTGGAGCGGCTGTTCGTTCAGAGTCATGGAGGAATGCAGAAGACCTTCTGGACTCTGTGTTTCTCCTGCACCGAGTGGCTTCGTGTAGACAAGAAGGTATGCCGCTCTGTTAGTTCAAGACCACCTGTGTGGCACTCTTAATCATACGTGTAGCTTTGTGGTGTCTTACTTGGCCGTGTGTCTGTGTGTGATTTGTTTTTTATTCTCCAGAGGGTCTGTGTCAGGCGCCACTATGTTGAGCTGATCCGGGGGGCACGTACATATCATTGGTGGATTCACACCAATGATTTCTATGTTCCATCTTCTAAGGTCCAAACCACCTCCTCTTATTGCATTCATTTCCAACACCGTTCTTTCATATTCCGTATTACAGTTATGAGTTTTGGTAGTTTATATTACCCATATGACGACCAGAACGTCTCTTGCAGGGCCCCATTTTGATGTCATCAACCGCGAGGGTCACTCTTGCCCAGGTGAGATCCCTCAGACGTGTCTGTGTTCACTTTAGTCTGGTCTTTTTATGGAGCCTTTCACACATTGTGCAGGTATAAAGATCTGAGTTGTTGTTGTTGTTATTTGTTTTAAGCGAGTTGAAGGCCAACTGACGCGAGTGGCATCTTGCCTGTTCACCAAGGAACACACCTCCAAAACGTCTGAAGGTGTTGAGGTACGTTCACCATGTTCTAGTAAAACACTAACACATCTGACCTTGTACAGATCTCAGTTCCAAAAGAGTGGGGAATGTTTAGAAATAGTTACAAAAAAAAACAAACAAACACAGAAATAGCAGCTATTTGTTCTGTCACACCTGCATTTAATTTACAACACATACTCAGTGCTTTATATTATGGAGTTATTAGTAAGAATATTTATTTATATTAAATGTCCCAATGTCCTGGACCTGAGTTTTGTAGAATGCACTTTGAAAGAACATGTGTTTGCAAAGGAAGTACAGAGTGTGTGTTGCACAGGTGACGGAGGTGCTACGCACGTGCCGGTCCTTCTTTTCCGGACGTGAGGCGTGGTACTTCACAAGCAGCTCTGACACAGAGGTGATCCACCCTGACCCTTTCCCTGATCCTCAGCCTGAGTCCACTCCTGAGGTAAGGCATGATATACTATGGTCATTACGGTAATTTTACCATCCTGAATTATACAGGACTCTGTCAGAAGCTGAATATTTGGTATTATGTTACAGACATCTGGAGATGCAGAGGCTGTGGCTCGGGAGGTGCCCTCTTTGCAGTGAGTGCAGTGCCAGCTTTAACCCTTTACATTCCACATGGAATAAAAACATTGACGTCTATTAACCGAACTGAACTCATGCAAACCTTGCTGCTTCTCCACAGCGTCTACTCACAGATTAGGAGGATCACCAGCTTTCCTCTTAAACTTCGAGCCCTGCGCCAGGCATTCACTGTAAGGAAACCACATAAAACTAGAGTATTTGAGGCATGATGGCGCTCCAGTCCGTTCTTTCTGACCCTTGTTTCTTTGTTTCTGTAGATCATGCTCAGCGAACCAGATTGTCGCCACAATCTCCGGGACGTTGGCAGTATGATATTGGAGGACCTGGCCACCCTTAATGACAGGGTAAAACATATGATCAGTGTGTCACATTTATCCAAATGATATGATGTATTTTAAATGATTCACTGATGTGATTCTGTGCAACTCTTTACCTCCTGCAGGATGTGAGACTCTTCCAGGAGCTCTACCATCGTCTGCTGCTGATGGCTGAGTCTCCTTATTATCGTGAAGTGATCGTAGAGGAGCTGGCGGAGAGTGGAGTGAGTTGGAATAACTAGATGGGATTAAAAAAAAAACATCAGCACTACTTATGAAACCGGACTGTGTGTGTCACTAACGTTGTCTCTCACTCTCAGATCCAGAACTTCAACTTCATGGACGTCGTCTTTGAGGTTGTGTTGCTGAGAATCCAGGCGGGTGCGCAGCCTCCGATCTGTCCGGTAAGAGTTACTTCAAATGATTGTTAAAAACATGGACAGTATAATGATGCTCAGAAGAAGCCAGCACAGGTCTAGTGTATGTTGTGTCCTGCGAGATCAGGACCTCCACAGTGTACGCCGTGCTCATGTCTTTTTCACTTCATTTACAGAGGCCAGAAGGTTTCCTCCACCATCTGTTGGCCGTGATTTCCTCTGTCTCTGCGGTCACCGGGCAGAGCAGACCCAGAGCTGACCGCTACCTGCTCCTGGTGAAGGTAACACTCACGAGCCCTCACCACACAACACTCCCATGTAGCAGCAGTTCAGGGTAGAAATGGTGTGCTTTTCTACAGAAGGGTTTTGTCCGTTTGTGCCTCGTTTGAGCAGAATCTCTACCTCTGTCTCTCAGAGTGCCATGCTGCTCTTTTTGGAGAGCATCTTCACACTGGAGGAGTCAGCGTACAACGCTCCTGGGTCATTGTTCAGAGTGGTGTGGGAGATCTTCGAGAGCCACGTTGACGATCTCCTGGACAGGCTTAAGGATGTCTGAACATCTACGCCCCCTTCAGCTCCTCACTCTTTCAATTCTTATTTACTTTTCTTTATTTCATAAAAATATCATTAATAATTTAGTGTAATGCATGCAACTTATTAGCGTAGAGTAAGTGTATTATTTGTATCTATGTTGATTTAGTTCTCTTTGTCCAGTTTAAGGTAAGTTTCATTTCTGTTTGTAGGTGTTAAAGGTAGGTACATGATCTGTAAATATACACACGTTTATTTGAATGTTAACTATTTTGCAGTCTCTCTCTCCTCTTGCTGTCTCTGTTTGCAGGGTTCCCACTGGAACTGACGTCTTAGTTTGAGGCGTTAGACGAGCTGTAAGTGTTTGGACTAAACTGAAAGTCTACAGATGAGAGCATTACTGAATTGTCTGATTAATCTATTCGCTGAATTCTATGTCTTCTGCCGATGCAGGGATGGCCCATGGAGCTGTGTGACCTTAATGCGGACCTCCTTGTTGTGTTTGTTGTAATCTAAGTGTGGTGGAACATTAAAGGTGAGGCAAAGATATTACTTAGATGCGTTTATACTGTATGTCTAGATGCTACAAGAAATGTGTGTGACGTGATTCCTTATTTCTTTCTTGGCTGTATTTGCAGGGAATGCCAGGTACCAGGTGATCACACCATCCTTTAGCCAACGCCAGTCAGTCCAGTGGTGCATCATCTCTGCTGGACTGACTGGTCACCACCACGCCCTCCTGTAAATAAATGATCCTGTTGTTTGGCTACATTCCATTCTGAATGGTTCTGTGTATAGATGAGAAACACAATCTGATCCCATATTTCTACCTTTCCTCCCTGTCTGTACGTGTCTGTGTGGTGGAGTCTCACCACACAGACACATGCAGATCCCATAGAGCCTTGATGACAGACAACAGGAAGCATCAGAGCGAAAAGGTAACTCAATCTGACAAGAACAACCCATTATTTTTACTTTTATCACCTGAATATCTCCGTATTCATTCTTTATGCAACGATAATCACGTCTCCACACTTCCACAGCGTGTGTTTGAATGGAGTTCCTTCATAGGAACCTAGTCCCACCTCAGAAACATCTTTCACCAGAAAGAGTGATTCCTCCATCGTCAGCGCTGGAGACGAGGCAAGCCAACTGTGTACAAGACTAGCTACAGTATGATTAATACATGAGCATCTGCATAATCATGAACATCTTCTTCTAGGGACGTTGTCAAGAGCCGGAGTGATGTTGAAACTCTTATTAAAACAGAAGCACCTACTTGTACCTGGCCACCTCTGAGTCCTGCAACAGCAACCCGCTCAATCTACAACGCACTGCAGTTCTAATGCATTTCCAACAGCTGCATGAGAGTTAATAGGAGAGGACACTGAGATTCAAAGAGAGCAGATACATTTATATTTATATACATGTATATTTATAGTTCTACATGCAATGTTTCTTTATTTGTATGAACCTTTCTTCCTACGACTAAATCCATGCCTCTTAAATCCTCATATTTGATGTGGACCTTCCCCTGATTTGTGGAAACACAACTCTACTGTTGCTTTTCTCCTCTGTAATGCCCTGCACTCCAACCTGCACAACACATTTCACACATGCCAATAAACATTATGGTTTTAACTTGACACTGGTAGTGAACTAAATCACTTAGTTCACTACCACATAGCCTTTAATAATCATTCAGTTCATCTTCCTTAAATATAATTCACAATGGCTAAATCTGACTATGATTATTTTCATTTACATACTTGGGTGCATAGGGCTTTCTTGAGGCTCTCGACCTTATCCTTCTTCTGTTGAAGTTCTTCAGATCTCAGTTTTGCAATCCTGATGAGAAGAGGAATTATAAGTATATAATTGCTTTCAAACTGTGCATCAAGGTCTGCTGGTGAGACACAGTGGGGTTGCAGTGAGCCTGCATCAGTACATATATGTGTCATCACGAAAGCAGAATTAAATGGTCAGGGTGAATGTTTTGCACTGCATAGCTGCCCCTCCAAACTGCTCCAATATTAGCAATGTGATCTTTAAACTGGCCACAAGAGCAATAAATTTGTTCATTCATTTATTATCTGTAATCTCTTATCCAGTTCACGGTCACAGTGGTTCTGGAGCCTACTCACAATGACTGGGCGCAAGGTGGGAACACACCCTCCAGTCCTTCACAGGGTGACACACTCACACCCACAGACACTTTTGAGTTGCCAATCCACCTACCAATGTGTGTTTTCTAGTTTTGATTCCCTCTCTCTCTCACACACACACTCACACACACACACACACACACACACACACACACTTACTCCTCTGCCAGCTGAAACTGGTGCAATTTGCCACTAATAGTGTGATGATGCTGGCTCTGCATCTTCTGCTGCTTCCTGCATGTCACTTGCTCCATCATCTCCTGCATAAAGTTTCTCCTCAACAGTTTGGGAGGGCAGACTGGCCGTCGATGAAAGATATAGTTCTATGGGTGTGGTAGTTATATTTTTAGAATAATAAAGATTATTGAATCAGTAAGAGACAATATAACGAAATAGTTCATACTCTAGTCATGTCCAAATTAAACAAAGTGAAATTCATTCATTCATTCATTATCTGTAGGCGCTTATCCAGTTCAGGGTTGCAGTGGGTCCAGAACCTACCTGGAATCACTGGGCGCAAGACAGGAATACACCCTGGAGAGGGTGCCAGTCCTTCACAGGGCACAACGTGAAATTACAGTTGTTTAAATCATAGCTTTATTTGGATCCCATTAGAAAACAAATCTTTATAGCTTTCCGTCAATTTGTCACTCAGTCAGAGGGACTGCCTCTTCTAGGCTGTGCATATGTGTGTGTGAGTGTGTGTGTTTCTTTGTGTTGCATTGCTAAGACTGACCTCAGACTGAGAGGGCTGATGGAGAATTCACTTATTCATAGATCAGGCATGGGATATTTCCCCAGAGGCAAAGATGTACAGACATGTGACTGCAATAATCAAATAATATAGAAAACATGTGACTGTAATAAACAAATGATATAAACACATGAGAATTATTTTAAACAAGTTTTATGGAATAAATATTAAAATGGTCAAATACTGGTGATACTTGAGTTCATAACTCAGGCCTGAACTCTGTAGAAAAAAAGGAGAATGGTGTAGCATGGGACTGTCTGTTACGGTGTGATATACGATATCCTTAGAAGTTAAGGATACCTTCTTAGTTGGACTCCTATGATATACTACATCCTTAAGGATACAAGGGTACCATTTAATTGGGGTCCTATGGAATGCAACCTAATTTAAAAAATGGGAGGGGCGAGATGATCTCACCCCAAAAAGTGTATGTAAAGTGTGGTTTCCAGTATGTCATTGTGAGTGATTCTGCAGGAGGCCTTCTGTGTTTGCTCTCCAAATAAAGAACCTGCTGATCTTCCAAGAGGTCGTCTTCGTCTTTCAAGTATTTTTTAAGAACTAGAAACTTTATTAGAACTTATTCTTTCGAGTATTATAGTTAGACTAGATATAAGATTAATACGTCGTGGTAACGACAGGGCCCTTCAAAGTGCTCTGCTCCCCTCAATGTAGCCTTGTGCAGGTTAAATTCTGCAGTCTCTATGGCAATTTTGCGCCTCTCTTCTTTTTCATCCTGTCATTTCAAATGGACCACAACAATAATGGATACGGTGCTGGGTATACGTATGCATTTGTTTATGTGAAAGTGCAGGAAAAAAAGACCCAGCATGTCAACTACTCCCCTTACATTTGTCAGGCTATATTCCCATTAGTGGTGTGAAACAACACAAATTCAAACTGTAACATATCTGTCCTCAGAGCCATGTGAATACAAAAATCTCATCATTTAAAATTAGATCCATACCGAGCTGCTAAAGTCTAAAGATGGTAAATATAATAATTTATGGACTATGTAAGGAACAACACACAACATTTTAACTGAAGGTTACAGCTTTAAAGTCATTGTGATGCTTCACAGACCTGTAATTAAGAGATAATAATAATTATGATTATCATATTCAAATATATACTGTAATAATATTGCATATCTGTGAGTGGAAAATATGTGAACTGTTAGGTTATCAAATACATTTTTTGTATAATCCTTTTTACAACTGATGTTGTCACAAAGCAGCTTCACAGAAATCCAGTAAAGATACAAGTTTTAAAATGAAACATAAAACCCCAAGGTGAGCAAAAACTCAGAGCTGAGGAAGAAATCTACGGAGGAACCAAAGCTCACAAGGGAGGACCTATATATCCTCCTTTGGTCAGACTACCTACAAATTATTGACAAAATGTCCCTGTACCATCATGTATGCTGTTATGATCATGTGTACTGATAGTAGAAATAGTAGATCATGAAAGCAGTGATGATGGTGGTAATATAATTATTTCAGTGTCCACTGTAAAATAACGCAATTCTACGTTTGCATGTGTGTCATGCTTAGTAGGCAATACGTTGTAACGTGTAAGTGTCTCATAAATATGGGAAACCAAACGTTGCACATTGTCAGCTTTTGTCACGGTCCCTTAATTCACATGCAGCTATATTCATATTATAGTTCACTGATTGGCAATAAGGTACGAAGAGGCGTTAAAGCGTTATGTTTTGCCGTCTGTAAACGTACATATTTTACGTGTTCAGGCGTTAGAATTAAGACGATTTTGGCCTCAAATGCATGCCATACGCGACTGCACTCTTGGAGTTCACTGTGACGTCGTCTCCTAGCAACCACAGCGTTCAAAAGTTCTGTGTCGCGACGAGGAGGTGGAAAAAGAAGGAGAGATACCGGGAGGGAGCATGGAGAGCTCACTCCGCAGCAAGCTCAGCGAGCAAGGTAAACTTCTCCAGTTCAAAGCTAAACTCACTCACACATTGATTCACTCTTCGTGTGTTTTAAATGTAAACCTGATTTTCTGTTTAGGCCGTACTAACGTTTAGTACAGAGCCAGGGTTAGAGAAAATAAACCGATTCCCTACAATTCATCTAAAACGGTGACCACACACAAACACCCGTCATGATATAAGTCTGTCTTTTTCTTTAAACCTTAGACACTTGTGTTTTTAAATTTGCGGCCACAATTTCTTAGCTTCTAAAAATTCACTAAAGTCTTTTATTTGTTAAAATAAAGTCCGCATTTATACTACCCATATTGTATATACGATTATTTCCAAGTGTAGTTTTCACTGATGGTTTAAAAGTGGGTTGACTTAACTCTAAACCAGGGATATTTAGTTAGAGAAAATGTCCTCAAGTCGTGGTTCAGAACATTTATTATGTCTAACTTGTGATCAGTGCCATAACCTAGTAGTCAACATTATAGTTAAAAACTGGATGCCAAATAAAATTACAGTTCAGTGTATCATCAAAAGCTCTTTTCTCATTAAAAAAATGATAACAAAAAAATATATAAAAAAATAAATAGCATATTACCAAGAGCCTAATGATATTTCAATCTGATTGGCTCTTTTGGATGGAAGGTGGGGCTTCATCCACATTGAACAATCTGATTGACTCTTTTAGATGGAGGGTGGGACATTACCCAATATCAGCAATCCGATTGGTTCTTTGGTTGGAAGGTGGGACTTTATTCTTAAACAAAAAGCTGATTGACTTTCAAGTGCATCGTGGGAGATGGTAGTCACGTGTTATACATGAGTATTCATCTTACCGTGTGTATTCTTGAGTATATGAACAAAACTTCAGCAATGAAATATGACACAAGGACACGCAAGAACACACAGAGAAAGAGTCATGTACTGTAATGACAAGACAAGTTACACCAGTGGTGTGTTTGAAATGGCTCTCTACTAATTGTTCCCTACATTCCTGATTATATAGTGCACTAACTGAAATCAGTTAAAATAAACACGAGGACAGTGCCTATTAGTGACCCCTGCTCTACACATTCACTTTAATTCGGTAGATACTCATATATCTATGAATCTGCAGTTAGATGATGTCCCTCTGAATTTGTGGGTTTGAGACTGTCTTTGGAACACTGTAGTTTGTCCAGCCATGGTGTTCACTGCTTTTTTCACTCAAGTGCCTTCTAGCATATAAAACACTCTACATGGCCATTCCACCAAGTTAAAACAAAAAATCCTGCTGGGGGTCTTTAAATTGAGGAAGTTGTTTTATTATTCATTATTATGCATGTATAAATAGTTTGTGTTTATTATTTTGAATTGGGCACAAAATGAATGTGGGTTATGTTTTATAAAATGAGGTAATCGCTTGTAAATTGTAGCCATAAATGAAGAAAAGCTGCATTTTGGAACTCCCTATTTTACCAGTGATTCTCAGATATCACAAATGAAAATGTTCCAAACCAAAACACATTTTTACACATTTTTTTCTGCACAGACGTCGATTATATCTGGACAAAAGTGGCCTCTTTTATTCAGCAACAGATGGCCACGGGCAAGGTAAGATACCTTTGTCATGCAGAACTTGAACATAATCAGTTTTTGCTGTTTACCTTTACTGGTTTAGTCAGTTTCACACTGGATTTAAAACTGAAACTATGACGTTACTGATCTTTTCTGGTGTAATCAATATGGAGGAATTAGTGAACAACTGAACAACATTTCACAGTGGGAAATTGTGAAATTCCATGCACAATGTCTGCTTTTCCTTTTACCATGCAGAATGTGGAAAATGAGGTATTTGTGTCACAGTGAAATGTAATCACTGTCCATTTGGAACCTATGTAATTTGGGGTGTGGTCCAAGGGGATGTACAGACGCTTGAAAATTTAAAGCCATTCAGATTCATGATCAAACAAGATCAGAGAATATGTGGACGAAAGGAAACAGCGTTAAAGATGCATTAATGGGTAAATGATATATCTGTGCTACTTGTGTTCTTTAACAGTTTGTGTAATGTAAAACAACTGTAATGACATTGTGAACTGAAGTTTTGGGTTGGATTTCACCGTAATCAGGTCTAATGTGTCTTAGGGTGTTTGCATATCTGGACTTGGAACATTTACCTTCTCTCAGATAAAGATGGACATAGGCAGCAAACATGTTCTAATTCAGCGGCCAGTCTTCCTCTTATCGGAGAGACTTCTCCAGTCTCATGGTCTCAAACAGACCAAACCCTTTGCTGCAGGTGAGAGCATCTCATTAGACATTTTAAATCTGCTTTCTGGGTTTACATTTATTGATAGTTTAAGAAACCTTCTATAATTAGTTGTAACTGTAAACAGGACAAGATGTATATTATCCTACTCAAGTCCATTAGAGCTTCACTTATGACCCAGCCACCCTTCTTCTTACCAGCTACCACAACATTCCTAATATAATGTACAGATTAACGTTTCTGTAAAATAGTATTCTACACCTAACCACGATGGTTGCTGTGGCCTGTTTTATGATCTGATCTGATCTATTAGCATCACTGAGCCAATAAGAATTCTTAGTCCAAAATATACATTGTTGAGCAGCTGTCTCAATTACAGGTAGTTTTTTACCTATCAAATAAAAAAGCTGCACATCACCTACATGTCTGGTTACTGTGTAAATATTTTTTTCAACAATTAATGTGAAATAATTTATTCACAGAAGGGTCGTGTTTTTTTTTTTTTGTTTTTTTTGTTTGGTGTGTGTGTTATGTCCAGAATTCCAGTGAGTTGTATCCAGCTGCATTTCTGGAGGTCCACAGAACCACTAGTTTTGGGTTTTCTCTGTTTTAACACATTTGGCACAACACACCCAGGGCTCAGTATTCTTCTGATGAATTGATAGATATTTGTGTGTTAAAGGGAGACCCTAAACCCTGTAATGTAGGAGACTAAGAAAGAGCCAGTAGGGGACTCAGTGAGAATTCTAACAGTGCTGTGTTTGATGGCATTATCAGGGGACATTCCAGTGGTGCCTCTCAACTTCACTGCCATATCAATGGACAGTTCATTTGACCGGGACGTGGTGGAAGGTTGTGTGAGGGAGACACTTCTCCTGCTGCTCCGTGCCGTTTCCGCCCAGCACACCGTTCTCTTCACCTTCAGAAGCATAGGTGTCCTCTTGTTCCGCCACAGCTGCGTCAAGATGAAGTTCTATAAGGATTTTGTCTCTTCTATGGATGGCACAGGGAAACTCTTGTGTGCTTTGAAAAATGTGAGTTATATAAGCGATGTTTACCTACAGTTATGTGCACCTCTGGTCAAATGATATTTTGCTGAATTACAAATGAGTAATTAGTAAATAAAAACTGAGCTTGCTTTTCAGAGGCCAGGAACGAGCTGCTCTGTACTCTCGGGGAAACAGTCCAGTCTTGAACGATCCATAAGCAGCAACGCAGTCCTACTCCCCAAAATCGAGTCACAATTCGAGACAGATGGGAAAAATGATTCACCATCCAACCCTCATGATGGACAAGAGGAAAACAGAACAGGTGTTGAATTACTCACATAACACATTCCTCTGACTGGCTTTCATCTGCCCTTTTCATTTGTTGAAATAGAATTGAGCTTCAGCAGCTTTAAAATACAATCCTAAATTGAATTTCAGTTTGGGAAAATTAAGAGAACTAACCTTTTGATTCGTGTGTGTGTGTGTTTGTAGTGTCAGAGATCCAAAACTCACCACGACACAAGTCCAGGCAGTGTATCCAAGAGAGGAATGCATTTTGTTCCACAGATAACCCAGATCCTACGGCTTCACCAGATAAATTAAAAAGGTACAGTAGACTGAGTTGCATGTTAAGCATAAAGGAAGGTTTGAGGCCTCCAGGGGTATTGGCTGTAATGAAAACTACCCAATACAAAAGATATATAAAAGATTTTACCAATAAAAAAGAAAAAAAGAAAATTTAAAACGGTAACTTCCAATTCAAATCTAAAGATAATACAAACACCATCTTCATTTTTTTCTTCAATCTTCATTTTTTTATTTTACTTTTGTACTTAGTTATTGTACTTTTGGGTTTATAACAAAATATTCGCCTTACTTCTAAACATTAAAATTAGTAACTTGTTTATTGACATTTCAAATGCTGCTTAAAACTACAGTCAAATCCAAAGCTGTTAAACGCAGCTTTATTTAATAAAGTAAAATGTTTCAAAGCTTTTTATTTTAAAAATAGCAAAATGTGCATAACTGGGCCTTAGGTTTCTATGGTGATAGTCTGTAAACTGACCTAGAACCAACTTCACCGCTGCCACATTATAACAACAAACCTTGTTAAATAGCACTTTACCACAGAGCTTCTCAAATAAATGAGTCCCCTGTTCCATCACTTTTTTGTAACGGGGCCTCTTGGTATTTTGACAAATTACAGCTTCAGATGAGTGTTGATGAATTGGGATGTTCATTTAATCCAACAAATAGAAAATGTCTTTGATTTGTTATGCTGCCTCACACAATACTGAGTTCATTACCTGTTCATACTAATGTACTCAAGGAGATAATGGAACATTGGACATACGGATATTGTCATTTCTTATTACTATTCACTGGCTTATTTTAAAGCCCCTATTTAAAGAAAAGACTCACGTTATTAGAGTTTCATCAAGTTATTAGTCAAATGATAAGGCAGTGTTTTCTTTGTTGCACTTGGTTTGCTCTGTATCACATTGTGGGCTCAAGGCTGCATTACATGTGAATAGTTTTAAAGGCCTATTCACTATCTGTGCATGCTCTTACAGTGTGGAGACTGAATGGACTTAGATTACAGCACAGCGGGAGACATGCTGACAGACTGGCTTTCATTCACTGCCTCCCAGGATTGTTTCAGCTCATGGATGATTGATATGTTCTTTCCAGTTTGGGGGAAAAACATATACCTTACGTTTCCCATTCAGTTTCCAGGGCCCTTTGAAACTACATATTTACTTCTTGTTTGGACTGAAAAATAACTGTATATTTTATGCATCAAATCTTTTAGCTATGGCTTACAAGGATAAAAGAACATTTTGTGTTGTTGCAGCTTTCCAATGAATTACCTCACCCCTTGTTCACAATATTTTAATGACTTTCTATAAAGCTAAATCCATTTCTGTACGTGAGCTTCATTAATTTTATTATTTTAATAATAATCAGATGATTTAAGCTGTTAGAATGGTTAGGGATGGGAATTCTGACAAATGTGAGAAAATATTTGATAAATATGTTATAAATAGAAAAAGAAAACATTTTGAACAGTGTTTGTGCTGCTTTTACAGGAGATAATGTTCTGTTGATGTAGAGATGTTCGTATTTTAGGTTGATATTATTAACATCAACAATTATCCTGGAAATGATCTTTTTTTTGCTTGAAATGCAATTGCTTCCAAAATGATGGACATCCTCATAAAGACTAGTAACCTGATTAATATCTGACAAAAGGCTTAATTTTACACTGAAAAAATTAGAAAAAGCCAAAATTTAACTAAAGAAAACATATTCTTTGAAAAAACATTAATAAATCATTATTTTAACAAAAGCACATGTCCTAAAATTATAGGTAAAACTGCTTTTATTAGTGGTAGGTGATATGACAGCACATCAATAGCATGATTATTTGAATATTTTATCTCCATAATGATTAAAGAATTTTTTTTTTGGTTTTGCCCCCTCATGGTTCACTGACAAAGCTTGTACTGTAAATATTCTCAGGTATAAATGCTGGCATATTTTTTCTAATGTAATGAGCTTGTCAGTCTGTTTTTACCCCATGCACTGTTCATACATGGTGATGTGATTGTGCTTCAAATGTTAAACAGACTGGTGGTATTCACTTTTTTTGAAACTCTTTTTGTCTGCTTTTACATTTGACTTCTTTATGTTCAGTGTCTTCTTCACTAAACTCAAAACGTGTCCAAACGACAGACACAGCATTTCTTCTTTGGTACAAGTTGCTTGAGTTGCTTGGTGGGAGACTATGTTTAGGTTCTCCTCCATGTTGCTTTCATGTGTTAGATTAAATGTGGCAGAATCACATGAATACATGTGTGGTAGTGCGGTTTTAAGAGGACAGTACATGCACAGAACACATAGTTTAAAGAAAAATTGATATAGGCAATATTGCATCAATTAGAATTTCTAAATGTTAATTCACTTTTTGATTAACTGTTGATTAACCTAGACTTTATTAATTAGAACAACTTCTTTTGCCAATAAAACAGCCTTTAATCATCTGCTATAACATCTTCTAAGGTTGATCTTTTTTTCTTTTACTCAACTAGGAATGTCAATAAATTTGTAGTGGACAGTTTTTCGTTGTTTATCTCCAAATAGATTTGACCTTTTCTGTAACATTCAATCTTTCAAAATCTGTAACCTCTTACCCATGAGATACCATATTACCTGCTTGTAACGTCTTTTGTAAATTAGTTATAATTCCAAACTACATTTCAGAGTAAGTGAATGCTATATGTTTATATAATACAGAGGCTGGTGAAGTACACTAACTTTGATTTATAGTAGAATTGCTCAATAAATACAGTACCTGTCTGAATTCAGGTTTATTTATTTATTTATAATGAAATCTTGATCTGAAATAAGATGTTACTAAAGAAAGTGCAAGTCCATGAAAATTGCCTGTAAGTGCATGTATATGAATAAATGTGATTAGCTGCTATCCATCTCTGCCCATCCCCAGTGAGGTCCAACAACAAATACCTGTCTAAACTCTACCTCATATTTAGATTTGCTGGATTCTCTCAGCCACCAGAGGACGATGTGGGACAAGTGGAAAAATGGAGAGAACGTTCCTCCGCTTTGGCTTGCCATGACCATCCCCGAGCTGGACAGGTAAGCCTCCGTTTATATGTTTATTATATAGTAAAACATAATTGATTCATAATTAGGGGAACAAGCACAGAAGGTGCTGGATCCATATTGTTTTTCTGAGTTTCTGATTGTTCTTGGCTGAGAGTCCTGTGAAAATGCATTACAGTTATCATGTCTTGATGAAACCAAGGGGTGAAGAAGCCTCAAAGTTCAGATGGGAATTTTTGCATTGGAGCAGTGGACATCCTACCAAAATAGCCTGCAAATTTTTAATTAGTCCTGGCTCTAAAGTCTTTCAAAAAACTATTAGGCTTGTATATTGCCATAGAATTAGTAAAATGAATCTTTTTAAACAGCTGTGTATCATCAGCATAATAGTGAAACGTTATGTCACACTCACCAATTATATTTCTAATAGGAAGCATTTACATGAATAGAATTGGACCAAGGACTGATCCCTGTGTTTTTTCCAAATTCAAACCAGTTTAATCACCGTTCACATCCATGAATTATGATAATTTACATTCATTCTTTACATATGTGTGTGTAATTGTTCAGGAACTTTGCTATGTGTGTATGCAACGAGCTCAGCGTAATGTGCCTCTGTATTTGGCGGCGGAGAGACGGAGGAATGAGCAAGAGGAGGAGAAGATCCTGAATTTAGTTGAACAACAGAAAGATGAGCAGTTTCTGCAGAGAGAACATGTAAGAGCAATTGTCACATTATTTATGGGAATTGAAGGGGTATGCTGCTCAGAAAGATAAAAATAGTCGCTGTCGAATTAGAAACATGTATTTCCATATATATGTGGATTTTTATTTTTATTTTTATTTTTGTTTTCATTTGAAAACAAAAGCTGTGCTTAATTGTGTGAAAAGTACACTATGAATAAACGAATAGAAATGCCAAAAATATAAAATGCAGTAAAATGATTTAAGTGTTTGTATAGGTCATTTCTTTTCAACACGTTTTACAATACCGTGGTAATATTAATAACTGATAATTTTGGCCATGATGATTTTGATATTAAAATTTCATACTGTTTTCTTGTTTACACTCATTTAAGTTTAAAGAAGTGTTTCAGTTTGAGTCTTTTGAATGAGGCAAAGATATTTACATCAACGGAGCCCCTTAAGTCTAAAAGAGATAAATATCATTACAGAATAAATCATTCTCTCAGTTTAACAATCTGTTTCCTTCATTTACTATTTAAAGCAACACTAGGTAAGATTTCCCCTTTGTGTAATTCATATTTATTGAAATTAATGGGGAGACAGGGGGAGGGGCTCTGGTTTCCTACTGTCCTCCACAAGTTACATAGTGCAGTATCTGCAGTGCTGAGTAGCAATGACATGGCCACTGTTCTCCTAATTACAGGACTTTAAAGCTGTAATTTTCAGTTAAAAATGTTATGTGTTGTTCCTTACATAGTCCATAAATTATTATATTTACCATCTTTAGACTTTAGCAGCTCGGTATGGATCTAATTTTAAATGATGAGATTTTTGTATTCACATGGCTCTGAGGACAGATATGTTACAGTTTGAATTTGTGTTGTTTTACACCACTAATGGGAATATAGCCTGACAAATGTAAGGGGAGTAGTTGACATGCTGGGTCTTTTTTTCCTGCACTTTCACATAAACAAATGCATACGTATACCCAGTATCGTATCCATTACTGTGGTGGTCCATTTGAAATGACAGGATGAAAAAGAAGAGAGGCGCAAAATTGCCATAGAGACTGCAGAATTTAACCTGCACAAGGCTACATTGAGGGGAGCAGAGCACTTTGAAGGGCCCTCTCAGTCTGAGGTCAGTCTTAGCAATGCAACACAAAGAAACACACATACTCACACACACATATGCATAGCCTAAAAGAGGCAGTCCCTCTGACTGAGTGACAAATTGACTGAAAGCTAGATTTGTTTTGTAATGGGTTCCAAATAAATCTATGATTTAAACAACTGTAATTTCACTTTGTTTAATTTGGACATGACTAGTATATGGATTATTTCATTGCATTGTCTCTTACTGATTCAATAATCTTTATTTTTCTAACACTATAACTACCACACTCATAGAACTATATCTTTCATCGACGGCCAGTCAGCCCTCCCAAGCTGTTGAGGAGGAGAAACTTCATGCAGGAGCTGATGGAGCAAGTGACCTGCAGGAGGCAGCAGAAGATGCAAAGCCAGCATTATCACACTATTAGTGGCAAATTGCACCAGTTTCAGCTGGCAGAGGAGTAAGTGTGTGTGTGTGTGTGTGTGTGTGTGTGTGTGTGTGTGTGTGTGTGTGTGTGAGAGAGAGAGAGAGAGAGAGAGAGAGAATGAAAACGAGAGAGAAACACAACAAGAAAGTAACTGAGACAAATCTAAAACACTAAAATATTTTTCCAAAAAAAAAAATCCATTTTCAATTTGACATGAACGCAGTCAGAATTTGTGTCAGAAGTTTGCGTTCTTGCTTGTGCAGTGGAGCTGTGAGGCTAACTTAAGGGAGTTTATAACCAGACTGTTAAACCGAGTCGATCGAATTGTGAGGTAATCTCAAATATAAAAGGTTTAACATGATTAATAGAAAAAATATATATAAACAACATAAACATGACTTCTACTATTTTACATGCTGGTAAATTTATGCTGGAGATAAAGATTTTGATATTGACAATCCAGTATGTTTTTAAATTCACATCATGTATAATTAATATTATTTCAAACCCGTTTTAGAAAGGTTTGTAAAATTGTAAAATGTAATAACTGAATATTTAATTTTGTTATACTTTTGTTTAACTGACAAAAATATACAGAATTTCTTCAAGTATTTTCACAGACCATCTTGATTGTATTTTGTAATTATAAGCAATTATAAGAATTTGATGCTTACAACATTCTCCAAAATAAAGAAATTTAGAAAGTTAGAATGCACTGAAAGTTTGAAAGTTTCCACTATAAGCAGGTAAATATATATATATACACAATACACAAATACACGATGTTTGAAGGCTCACCACTTTGTTGGAAAAAGACATTTTTTACAACTAAAAGACATTAGTAAAGCCTAAAGATTAAGAGAATTCAGACATATCTCACTACTACTAATCTAACACAAGGAAACACTTGATTGTACATGACCATCGAATGAGAAACCATCATGGTACTGTGATAAATACAGGCACATGGCACAAATTCCAGGCATCATCTATGTGCTAAAACAAAGTGACTTCATGAACAGAATGTGACTCCAATCCAAGTCATTCTAATATGGCACATGAGGAAGGGAATCAGAAAATTGAACTGTTGAACTGCAGCTGAAGTCTGGTGACAAGGAAGCTCTTAAACAATTAAAAAAGTGACATTAATGGGAAAGGTGATTTTGGATTGTTTCTAATTTGAAATTTCATTTGTTTATGGTTACAGCATAGTATTAATTTGTCCAGTAAAAAGCCTGGGAATATATTATTTTCTTTTGTTAGTTAAAGGAACAGTAGGTAGCAATTTTACCTTAAAATTGCAGCTTCAAAAATTATTGTAACATTTATGTATTTATATAATATAGACATCTATATTTTTATAACATAGTGGTTTAGATGTAACATTAACCCTTTGTCTTCAATTGGTACTCATGGAAAAATGAATGTGCAGTTCAAGCCCACCACCTCCATATGGACCAATAGGGACAATAAAGATGTTTAAAGAAGTTTCTGTGACACTTCTGTGTGCTAGCTGCAAGACTGTTACTCACTTGTGTCTTGTGATGAGCAACATGAGTTTGGAGTGCTGTTACCACTTGTCCCTTCTGTTGTGTGACTCTTGATGAAAATGCAGCTACATTTACTGCACATGTGGCGAGTTTAAATATCACATTGCTAATATTGTAGCAGTTTGGAGGGGCGGCTATGCAGTGCAAAACAATATAATTCACCCTGTTTTCGTGATAACACTTATATGTACTGATGCAGGTTCCTCACAGGCTGTTTATTCCCCACACTGCAACCTGCTTGCGCCCCACTGTGTCTCACCAGCAGATCTTGATGCACAGTTTGAAAGCACTGATATAATTATGAATTCCTCTTCTCTTTAGGATTGCAAAACTGAGATCTGAAGAACTTCAACAGAAGAAGGATAAGGTCGAGAGCCTCAAGAAGGCCCTATGCACCCAAGTATGTGAATGAAAATAATCATAATCAGATTTAGCCATTGTGAGTTATATTTAAGGAAGATAGCTAAACTGAATGATTATTAAAGGGTAAAAGTGAGTTAGTTTACAACCAGTGTTAGATTAAAACTATAATGTTTATTGGCATGTGTGAAATGTGTTGTGCAGGGCAGAGGAGAAAATTCTAAGGGGAGTTGTGTTTCTGAAAATCAAGGGAAGGTCCCCCCCAAATGCGAGCATTATAGAGATAGGGCTTTAGTCGTGTAGGAAGAAAGAGTGATCTTCAAATTTGGTACAGCACACTGTAATCTTGATTGGTTCATTTCACTGCTGTTGTGGAAGTGGAGGAGACCATTGTGAGACCAAACATACCAAATTAGAGCATAACCTTTAGAGCAAAACTTTTACTTTAAAATTGTGTATATATATGGAGGTGACTCACTGACATGATGCGCTTTGTCTTATCCGTGTAGTACAACATATGCATTGTTCTGAGATTATGGCTTTTGTGCTTTTTCAGTCACATTGGATTAGTGTCTGATGAGTGTAAGTGTGTGTGTGTGTGTGTGTGAATATACTCCTCAGCTGGAGTACAGAGGCACAGGGATCCCAGCTCTGCAGCCAGACTCAGATGGCCCTGTGTTCGGAGGGAAAGATAGAGTTCCAGCTGCATTGGCTGCACAACAGCAGAGAGCTCAAACACACTACCAGCAGAATTTGAGCATGGCAAACACCAAAAAGAATGAGGTGCTTTTTAATCGTGTCAGCGAGCAGAGGAAGGAGAGGGACATGATGGAACGCAACCGCAAAGAGTGAGTGAATCCAACAAGAACAGCACTGAATAAATAGATGTGATGATTCAGCCAAAAACATATTTACACCATACTCCCCTTAGTCTAAATCTGTGAGAGGCCGTTTTGGCCAGAATTAAAAATGAATGCTTTAACACTGCTGTGTTTACTTTGTTATGCACTTTTCAACTTCTTGTGTCTTTTTAAATACACCATTATTTCAATGTCAGAAACAACACCAGCTGTACAAAAGCAAATCATTGTTGTCCCGTGAAAAACATGTATCTCCATTTTTGTCGACTTTTAGATTACTACATAATTTGAACACAGCACCTTTCAGTGGGTCAGAAACAGCAGTGCTGCTAGAGTTTTAAACATTTGCTCACACTCACTGGCCACTAAATTAGACACACCTACATTCTCAGAAAAACTTTCACTGTGGTGGTACCCGCAAGGGTACATATTCAGTACCTTTAGTTAGGGAACATAATTGTCACATATTCTACATTAATAGTAGATTTAAAAATGTATGGTTGGTGGACGATTTTAAAATAATATTTTTAAATTCCAGCAGCACTGCTGTGTCTGATCCACAGCTTGAACCCACAACTCCAGGTCCCTGTCTGATGAAACCTGATATAAACTACTGAGCATTATTCAGAGATCTCCATTTTTTGTCATCATGTTGCTCTCCCTGACACTTTTATTCAGCAAATTAAGAGATTCTCATTGAAATTTCATCAAAAATACACTGAGACAAAAAAGTTTCCTATAGCCAGTCTGTTATGTAAACCATGTCAAGAAGCAGTTAGTGAGTAAGTGGAGAAAAGCCAAGAAAATGTGCAAATCAAAGTAGCTTTCAGTACAGAACCTGGTGTCACTGAATATATTTGGAATATTTTTATGGGATAAACAGGTAATGCAATGGATTTCTATAACAGATGTGTAGGAAATAACTTTGTGTGAATGTTTAAAGACTGAATGCAAGTCTTTTTGAATGATCTGTTACTACCAGATTTTCATGTTTTTACACACACACAGATGTTGGTAACTGAAATGTACCAGTGTCAAAAAACTAGTGTCCCAGCTTTGTCAGATGCATGTGTAAGAGTGGTTATATAAGTTTTTCTTTGTGTTCTTCAATGTTTTGCAGACTCATAGCAGACCGGCTCAAACATTTTAACACTCTACAGAAACTGCAAGATGCAACTGCTACGTCATGGAGCCATAGCGCTGTCCTGAAAAAAAGAAGAGACAGCGAAGAAGAAGCTTTCATCCGGTGACAAATTTCTTAGACATAGAGAAAATCTTAGAATGGGGTGGGGGTGGGAATAGAAAATATAATTTAGAAATATTATATTGTACATGGAAATATGTATAAATGGTCAATATGGTGAAATTTATTTTGTAATCACTGGCCAAAAAGAAAAAATCTTAGTACCAGTGTCCACTTTAGATTCTGTATGCCATTAGATATACTAACATGTTTTGTCAGTGCCCCAAAGCAAGGATCCAACCCAGCACCTTGAAATTCTGAAGCAGTGACATTACTTTTAGCACAACTATGCCTTCCCACCTTTTTATCTATCAGTCATCAGTGTTCCACCCTCTATAGCAAACTGTGAAAAAGCAGGGAATATGCAGGCTAAAGAACCTGGCATTTTTTAACCCATAAGAATGATGGGACCCTGCGATATAATTCATAGAAAACATGCGCATTACCATAAAAAGGGGGAAACCCACTAAATAAGCTATTTATTTTATAGTAAAGAGATCTAAAACAATACCCTTTCTGCAGCTTAAACAGTGCTTACGTCCACAGCATCATTGTTCATAATGACTTACTGAATTGTTTTCGTGTGGTCAGGTATGGCAGCGGGGTACTGATGGAGCAGTGCGCCCAGTATCGTCGCTGCTATCACTGCAAGAGGACACCAGGCAACCGTGGTGAATCCTATTTCATTCCCGGCTCCAGGATGCTGTTGTAGCCCCCGCCCAATCCAACATCCTTTTGAAGGAAATAAAATCAGAAAAAAAGAGACTTGAGTGCAAGACCTGAATCTCTTACACCAAATAGTAAACAACAACAAGTTCCAACATGTTCAACAAGTCACAACAACTGTCAGTCAACTCCGGGTGACTGTCTGTGAGGAGTTGGTGTGTTCTCCCCGTGTCCGCGTGGGTTTCCTCTGGGTGCTCCCGATTCCTCCCACAGTCCAAAAACAAACGATGCAGGTGGATTGGCGACTCAAAAGTGTTCGTAGGTGTGAGTGTGTGAGTGAATGTGTGTGTGTCTGTGTTGCCCTGTGAAGGACTGGCGCCCCCTCCAGTGTGTATTCCCACCTTGCGCCCAATAATTCCAGGTAGGCTCTGGACCCACCGCGACCCTGAATTGGATAAGCGTTTACAGATAATGAATGAATGAATGAATTAATTAATTAATGTTCTTTTTGCACAGCTCAGCCAAAATATTTAAATGACATATTTCTTTCTAAATTCACTGTCCATTTTACCAATCTCCATATATTTTACCAATCTCCATATATTGTGAGCCACTTTTCAATCTTTTCTTTAACATTCAAGACCCCAAAGGAACCACAACAGAGCAGGTATCAATATTTTACTGTGTGTAGTGTTTGTACGAGTAGATCAGACACAGCAGTGCTGTTGGAGTTTTAAACACCTCAATGTCATTGCTGGACTACTTTTAGTCCACCCACGAAAAACATCCAGCCACTGATGAAGGACTGCAGGATGACTAACACAAATTGCAGGTGGACCAACAAGGTGTGTCTAATACAGTATAAAAAGTGTAGACACCATATTTAAAAACATAAGCAGCACTGCTGTGTCTGATCCATTTAAACCAATCCAACATCAACACACCACGGTGAAAGGAAACTAACAAAGTGTGCAGAGCAATAAATGGAATACAGTCATTTACAAAGATGGAAAATTGTGTTAAATATCTAAAGACATCCTTCTGTAAGTTCAATAAGAGCTAAAATCACACAGAATTAATTACACAGCAAATTAATACATCAAATACACATTCACCCTTTTATACATTAGCCGTTTAAAAGCCAAAACTGCAGGGTTTCCCAAAATAAGGGGGGATAAAAGAAAGGAAACACCAATATAAAAAAGTCCAATTTTAGACACAAGACGGAGGGGAAGAGCAAAACCTATTAGGCCATGGTTTTATATGGATGTTTCCTTTCTTTTCTGTCTCCTTACTTTTGGGACACTCTGTACATCACAGTCCTAAGTCTAGTCTAGTTTTCTGTTTTTGCTAAAATTAATAAATTTAGCTTGACCCAACTAAAATAAGAGAAAGAGGGAGTGAGCCAGGAACCATTTGTAAACACATGCTGATCTACATTTGTACATATCTCTGCCATGTGTGAATTGAATAGACCTACAGGATTAGTGAACTAGAAATGCAAACAGAAAACGAACAGTCACAATTACAGAGTATATATTCAGAACAGATGTTTAATATGCACATGGTTCATCTCTCCTCATGTTCATTGAGACCGATTACTATTTAATTATAATTCATTAACCCAGACAGTGAGCATATATCAGTCCACGGGCATAAAAAGGCTGGCACACCACTGACTGTAGACCACTACTGACTGTAGACCACCATCGGACCGCTCAGATTACTGTCCTGTAGAGGACATAACTCATTTATAATCTCCTCAAACCGATTATAAATTCACAGACACTTTTATTCTGGAAAACCAACTAATACAAATATTACCAACAACTATGAGATATATAATGAGTATAAGCCTGATATAAAATGATTATACAAAAAATGTTGATACTGTGCTGGATTAAAATTATTTAGTATTCTTATTTATAAAAGATAACAAAAGATAAATAATTAAGGAAACCATTTTAAATTGGACTGAGAATGTAAAAGTGCTAAAATGTTACATTTTGTCTAAAATTCTGGTTAATCACCAGTGGTCTGCCCAGAAAACGCTGTGCAAAACACTAGTGGACCTCCAACTGTTCCCTCAGTGGGCCAACAGTGGGCCACCGTCTCATGGCTATCAGGGAAGGTCCAGTTAGAGAAAGCTTCCTCAAACCAATGTTGTAACATCATAATGTCTAACTTGTATTATGATCAGTGTTCTGTATATTGAAGTAGCATAGTAGTTATATCAACATTTTATTTAGTTGACAAAAACTGAATGTGAATTCAAATTACGATTGCCGTTTATTTAAATATTCATGGGATTTGACAAATTAAGATTAACAAATATTCTAAATAAAATGTCCTTTTCTGTTTACAATTAAAATTTAAGAACAGAACAGTGCTTTGTGCATATTAAAATAAGTGCCTAATGACTTGTCATGTAGTTGCGTTTTTTTTTTTTTTTTAATTATTATAACATTTTAGAGTATTTTTTATGACATTAGGGAGAGAGTCCACAACAATGAATTTCGGAGACAAGCTTTAATTGAAAAAATTACACAGACAACCAAACGCGTCCATTTTCCATCTTCAACCACAGTAAAAGATAAAAGTGTGGATTAAGCGAGGCACAAGGAAAACATTTTCGCAGCAGCTCTGAGTGTGTGTGTGTGTGTGTATACGTGCAAGAAAGAGAGAGAGAGAGAGAGAGAGTATTATATATTGTAATCTACCTTCTGACTTAGCCACACTGGGTTTATATTGCCTAATGAAACCGCTAATATGTTATTAAGTTCTGTAAAACGGGGGAGGAAAATTATGGGAGGGTCAAACAAATAAATACAATGGAATTTGAGTTCCTAACTTGTGTTTATTGATAGTCAGAAAACATGGTATTTTTTACTAATTCAAGGAATAAGGTTTAAAAGACCGTTGCCCCCCCCCCCCCCCCCCCCAGATACTGTCATAGCAGTCAGTCATAACAGTGTTTTACCGCGGCGTTGTTCAGCTGTTATCGACCAGTGACGTTACGGTTGCGTTCAAGAATTTCCGTAGCGAGCTCGGGTTTTTCCGTCAATTTAATAAAATTGTCAGTTGTAAAGCAAATTAAGCATGCTATTTTCATTTTAATTCATACTTATATATGTCAGTAACTAAAATAACGTGAAATATTCATGGAGGTCCATTAAGTGGTGCTTAGCCTTTAAGTTCATTTACACATGTAAATATAGTTTAAAAATGTGTTTTTTTGAATACATATAATACTGAAGAACGTGCAACTCCATGAAAATTAAGAACATGTATATGAGTAATTTCACTAGCTGCTATTCATCTCTGCACAAACCCAATGAGTTCAAAAGACTAAAACTCTTACCAACTCATATTTAGATGCGCTGGATTCTCAAAGCCACCAGAGGTCAGTGTGGAACAAGTGGAAAAAGGGAAAGATTCCAGTTCCATTATGACCTGCCATGATTACCCCAGAGTCGGACGGGTAAGCCTCAGTTTATGGGTTTATTATTTTTACTAATTAATAATTGATTCGTGTTTTCAGTTTCTGAGCTTCTGGATATACTTTAATTAAACATACTTAATCTTTTCTTTAGCTTTAATCTTTTATATAGAAGAAGCTGTCCCTCTGACTGTCATTATAAATCTAATAATATGACATAAATACACCTGTAAGAATTGTATATTTTTCGTGGCGACCCAGTCAGCCCTCCCAGACTGCAACTGACCTGCAGGAGGCAGCAAAAGACACAGCCAGCAGTGTAATGATATTAGCAACAATTTCAGCTTGAAGAGGAAGTGTGTGTGTGTGTGTGTGTGTGTGTGTGTGTGTGTGTGTGTGATGGAGAGAAAGAAAAACAAAACTAATAAGGAAAAAACTAGAGAGAAAACACACAAATGCACAAAATGTAAGGAAATTTGTGTTTGGTAGATTATTTCTTTGTTGTAACATGCTTCTTGACAATAAATCTTATACCGTTTGAAAGCCTGTTAATTTCCCTTTTAAATGGTGCCACATTTGTAAGAAACATTAATTTGTGGGTTGAGCAATAGAGCTGAGTATGTGGGTTATGCCCATGAAAACTTTGCCAAATCCTCTCTGCCAATGCCAAACAGCTTATTTTGTGTGATGGTGTGGGGCGGCATCTCCCTCACTGGAAAAACAATGCTTGTCATCATTGGAGGAAATCTCAGCGCAGAGAGATATCAAGATATCAAGAAGAAAACTTGAAACCAGTGACAATCCCATATCTCCACAGTCTCAAACCAAACTCTATCCTCCAAAATGACAACATTCACCCCCCACAGAGCGGGGTTTATCAGAAACTAACTCCAGAATTTGGGAGTGGATAGGATTGAATGGCCTGCCATCAGTCCTGACCTCAACCCCATTGAAGTACACATTGCCTCTGCATTTTTTACCTGAAATCCTATAAGAATCTGCAAAAAAGTTTCAGTCAGAAGAATTTTTCTTTAATCTTTGATTATGTATACAGGGCCATTTTGGAAAGGCAGGTATGCAGTGCTGTTTATTGCCAACACTGCGACCCACTCTGCCTCCACTGTGCACCTTACCAGCAAATCTTGATGCACCGTTTGACAACTACTAATATGATGATCTGAGCGACTTGGTGTCTCGCTGTCACACAGCTCCAGGGTCCTGGGGCTGGGGTTGTAGGTTTGAGCCCTGCTCTGAGTGACTGAATGTCTGTAAGGAGTTTGGTGTGTTCTCCCCGTGTCCATGTGGGTTTCCTCCGGGTGCTCCGGTTTCCTCCCACAGTCCAAAAACACACGTTGGTGGATTGGTGACTCAAAGAGTGTCCATAGGTGTGAATGTGTGAGTGTGTGTCATTTTGCGAAGGACTGGCGCCCCCTCCAGTGTGTGTTTCTGCCTTGCACCTACTGATTCCAGGTAGGCTCCGGACCCACCGCTGCCCTAAACTGAAAAGGCGGTTACAGATAATGAATGAATGAAAGATAAAATGATGAAATCCTCTTCTCTTCAGAATTGCAAAACAGAGATCTCAAGTAGTTCAACTGAAGAGCAGGCTGAAGGAGTGCAGGGCATATCTGAGGATAAAACAGAAAGGAAATTGCGTTTCACCATATGTGAGCATTTAAGAGACAGGGATTTAGGCATGTAGCAAGAAAAGGTGATACAAATATAAGGGCACTCGAGAAAAATCACTGCATGTAGCAATGTCTGGCAGAATATAGTAAATATTATATCTGTATAACATACAGCATATTTGAAACACTGCAAATAAGGGTGGTGGTGAAAAATCGAGTAATGTTTTGCTCATAATTTGTATTTCTCACAGTTTTGTATGGTATATGAAATTAGAATCCATTGTGTTGGTATTTGATGAATTAAACTGCTTAGAAATTTGATCAGGATTGGTTAGAAATTTCCTGATAATTACAGCACACTGTAAACTTGGTTGGTTCATTTTCTTATTGCAGCACAAATGTACTGGAAAGGCTAATATAATAACAGTGTATTTATAGTATATTGTGCAGCTCTTATCTTTGATGACAGGAAAAAGAAAGAAAATAAAGTTGGCCATTACACGCAGTTCATTTTATTTCTAACTAAAATCTTTAGATCACATGTTGTAATTATAATATCATAACAAATAATTTGAAGTTTCTGATGAGCACATTTTAAGTTATAGAAGCATGAATTAAATTAAATAGTGCTCTATATAGACCTAACCTACAATGGCTTTCTACATCTTAAGACCAACTGATTAAACGTGTGGAAACTTAAATCAACTTAAATTGATTGGAATGAACCTACAGCCACATTGCCTTTTTTGAATTAGATAGGCCACCCCAGCATAGTTTCTTTGTGCACTCTAAACTTTTGAACTGCAGGAGATGTGTCTGTAGAGTGTAAATGTGAGTGTGTGTGTGCGTGTGTGAACACACTTCAGCTGTAGTGCCAAAGCACTGGGATCTTCACTCAGCATCCTTACTCAGATGGACCTGTGTTCAGAGTGATGGATGGAGCTCCAGCTGCACTGGCTGAACAACAGCAGAGAGCTCAGACCTTGAACCAGGACAAGCTGAACACCGCCAACACCAAGAAGAATGAGGTGCGGTTAAATTGCCTCCAAGACTGGAGGAAAGAGAAGGACTTGATTTGACTTGATTTGTCGAGAGCCTCAATAATGCCTCATGCTCCCAAGTGAGGAAATGAAAATAATCTTAGTTAGATTTAGCATTTGTGAATAGTATTAAAGGGTGATTACTGATTACTGAGTGACTGCTAAAGGCTAAAATGGTTTGTTAAAAAGAGTTTATTTATTGGCATATGTGAAATGTATTTTGTATGTTGAAGGAGTGCAGGGCATGATAGGAGAAAAGAGACGGTTTTATGTTTTATGTTTTCACCATTTAAGGGAAGGTCCCCACAAAATGTGAGCTTTTAACAGCCAAATTAAAAAAGGGCACTGAAGATATATTTGTATGTATGGCGGTGCCTCAATGATATGATGTGACTTATGTCTCATTTGTGTAGTACAAAGTGTGCATGGCAAAGAGCCTGAGGCACCTGAATGCTGCCAATACCAAAAAGACAGTTCATTCATTCATTATCTGTAACTGCTTATCCAGTTCAGGGTCGCGGTGGGTCCAGAGCCTACCTGGAATCATTGGGCGCAAGGTGGGAATACACCCTGGAGGGGTCGCCAGTCCTTCACAGGGCAACACAGACACACACACACACCTACGGACACTTTTGAGTCGCCAATCCACCTAAAAACGTGTGTTTTTGGACTGTGGGAGGAAACCCATGCGCACAACACACCAACTCCTCACAGACAGTCACCCGGAGCGGGAATCGAACCCACAACCTCAATGTCCCTGGAGCTGTGTGACTGCACCACCATGCTGCCCCAAGAAGACAGTGATGCTGTTTATTTGCTACAACTAGCAGAGCAAGGAGAGGGACATGATACAGCGCATACACAACAAGTGAGTGGATCCAACATGAACATCACTGAATAAATTAATGTGATAATTCAGTCAGGAATAATATTTACAGCATATTGCTTTTAGTTTAAATGTAGTCAGTCAGATATTTTTGGTATCAGACATTTGGTTAATTGGTTTTGCATAGGAACTGCATGTGCATTTTGGCTAACAAGCAATGGGAGCTTATAGCCTTCCATTATTATTGCGCAAAGTGCATGCCTTATACACACATCTCAAATATTAGATTTATGTTAATAAATATAGATAACTAAATTTAAATAGATATTTGTAAATTGTTTCTTACATTTTATGACATACATTTACATATTGTCACTGTCCAATTAAAACCTGTATCTCCATTTTGGTAGATTTTATCATTTGGACACAGCACCAGTCCTTCACACTGTGTGAAAATGTCATGATGAATGAACCAAGAGAAATGCTCCAAAATGTTTACACTGACTTCCATTGAAAATGACAAAGGATTTTTCCTACTCCTGTAATGTCAGCATTTTGGGAGATTCATGTTTTAATTGGCCAGTGACAGTATATTACATCAAAAATGCTATATCATGAAGTTGAGAATATTTGTAGCAACCTTAGATTCTGAATTGTATTGAAATTTGATAGCTGCCTCGTAGCTTCAGAACAGAATTTAAGATGGAAACACGTGAAAGAAAATGTGACTTGGCTGTGGATTTCAAAGAGTTATGAATTCCAACTTGACGAATTAAAATAAAGAACCACTGTATTTGTTATATGTATAAGGATTTCATCTCCTTTTACACAGAGGATCATGTAGTGGAAACTTTTAAAAGAAGTCATTAATCACTCTCTTGCATCACACAAATGTCATGCCAAATCATTACACTTGCCTCAGACCACATCCAGTTGTTTTGCAGCTACAAAGACAGTCAACTAACAAATAGTGGAAGCAAGCTGTTAAAGGAGAAGTATGAAAAAATTATGATACGCTTTCATTTAAACGGACTAAATTACAGATAATCATGCTGTAACATCTGTCATGTGCAATATACTTTTGAACAGGTTTTTTCACACAGCTCGAGGTCGCGGGTTCAAGTCCCGTTCTATGTGACTGTCTGTGAGGAGTTTGCTGTGTTCTCCCCATGTCCGCTTGGGTTTCCTCAGGGTGCTCCAGTTTCCTCCCATTGTCCAAAAACACATGTTGGTAGATGGATTGGCGACCCAAAAGTGTCCATAGGTGTGAGTGTGTGTCACCTTGTGAAGCAGGGTGTGTTCCTGCCTTGCGCCCAGTGATTCCGGGCAGACTCCAGACCCACCGCGACCCTGAACTGGATAAGCGGTTTCAAACATTGAATGAATGATAGATCTTCCAGCGTAAATAAAACACCATATATATATATATATATATATATTTGGATCTACTGGATTTTTAATGTACAGGTGTGTTACAATACTGGTAGCAGAAATTAGTCTAAAGCAAGCATGTTTTGTATCATAATCAATATTTGTATAACACTTTTTACATGATGGTTGTAAGATTCATTTTAGTGGCATGAAGCAGGTGACAAATGGCATACATTTTAAATGCTGTAACCACTACTATCTTCTTTTATATATACTTGAGGAAGCAATAACTACATTTAATGCCTCTGTGGCCAATTAAAAGACCACATTTCTTATACAGGAGCGTTTTGGAATGGCAGCTGTGCAGTACAAATTTACCCAGGTCATTTAACTCTGCTTTTATGGAAACACAAAATATGTACTGATGCATATTCCTCACAGCCTTATTCCCCACGCTGCTTGTCAGTTTATCCCCCTCCTGTGATCCATCAGCAAGTTTCAAAACCTGTGATGTAATCATGTATTCTTTTTTTCTTCAGGATTGCAGAATGGCAATCTAAGGATGTTCAACAGCACAAGGAGAAGGTCGAGAGCCTCAAGAATGAATGAATATAGTCATAGGCAAATTTAAACTTTACAGCGAGTATTAAGTAAAAACAGCTTATGTTTATTAGCTTGCATGAAATGGCTTTTGCTGGTTGGCTTAGTGCTAGGCATGACAGGTGATAAAGAGACAGGTGTCTTATGTTTCAGTATGTGTAAAGGTGTGAATGTGTTAGTCACAAGGGATCCCTTCTCAGCAGCCTGACACAGATGGCCCGGTGTTTGGAGTGAGGATTAGGGCTCCAGCTGCACTGGCTGAAAAACAGCAGAGAGCTCAGATGCTCTACCAGGAGAATCTGGAGAAACAGGAGAATCCAACACCATGAACAAGATGGATGTGATACAACGCATATTCAACAAATGATTGCATACCACAAATCAGCTCTGAATTAAAAAAACGCATGCTTCAGCCAAAAAAATTTAATTTACACGATATTTGCAATAGCCGAAATGTAGTTGATCAGAAACTGTAGTATCAGATGTTTACTTCATTGGTTTTGTATGGGAGCTGCATGGCTATTGTGGCTAACAAGCAATGGCACAGCTATACATTAGAGTTATGCAAATTACATACCTGAATTTATCACACACTCACCAGCGTGTGTTCCTGAATATACTCCTCAGCTGGAGTGCAAAGGCACAGGGATCCCCCTCAGATCCCCCCTCACTCCCTGTGTTCGAAGTGAGGGTTAGAGCTCCAGCTGCATTGGCTGAACAACAGCAGAGAGCTCAGATGCCCTACCAGGAGAATCTGAACACCAAAAAGAATAAGGTGCTGTTTAATCACCACAGTGAGCAGAAAAAGGAGAGGGGGACGTGTTACACTGACACTGCAAAGAGTGAGTGAATCCAACAGGAAAAGCACTGAATAAAAACAGATTTACGCAATTTTCCTTTTAGACTATATAGTCCGACATTTTTGGTCCCATGACTATTGTGGCTAAGAAGTGTAATGGAAGCTTATAGCCATTGATTAGTATTTTGTGCAAAATGCATGTCTGAATTTATCACA
The DNA here is from genome assembly GCF_029633855.1 of Hoplias malabaricus. Taxonomy (NCBI): domain Eukaryota; kingdom Metazoa; phylum Chordata; class Actinopteri; order Characiformes; family Erythrinidae; genus Hoplias; species Hoplias malabaricus. The sequence continues at coordinate 53,821,575 of NC_089801.1, read as the reverse complement.
CACTTATTTCAAATATTTAATTTTCTGTTACTTACCATAAGGTGCAATATCTGACATTTTAATCACAAATATAGTAGCAAAGAACTAATTTCAATGTACAAGTGGAGTAAATGTGTCCTGAGCAGCAGTGAAATTACTCGCCTGTGTGTTCATAGCTGGTCTGGTGGAGCCTATATGTTATTCCTAAAATTCCAGGTTTTAGTTTGCCCTCCCCAGAGACAAGTCAGTGACCATAAATATGTACAGTGCTATTTATGGTCACTGACTTGTCTCTGGGGAGGGCAAACTAAAACCTGAGAGAAAAGAAAGCAGAGAGCTATGCAAGATAGAGAGAACAAACTTTGATTGTTCGGATAAAAAAAAAAACTCAAAACAAGTCTTGGTTTCACACTGCAGTTTAGTGAGCCGACTCAAGAACTTTGTTGTTAAATGTTTGCTCACTTACTGGCTTCTCATTCGTAATTTTGATTCCACCTTAAATAGCCGAATTCTTTGTGCTTGCTGTGCACGACCTGATTGCACTTTTAACATTTATAGTGCCCTTCTGATAATATTGTATTTTTTTATAGCCAAAGTAGTGAGCTAAAGCAAAAGTTATGCTTTGGGAATCTGGACGTTAAAATAGTCGGCACCCCAGAAAATGTTTTATATCAAATAATTTCACATAAGGCAGCATAGTGTGGTTGTGGTTGTGGTTTTTTTGTTTTTTTTTACCATGGTTTCAGTTTTTTTATTGAAAGCAGTGAGTAAATCACCTGGTTGCATCCATCTCTCTCATTTATACTTTTTTTTTTTTTTTTCAATTTATATTTATTACTTTTGTTGTGAAAAGCGCTATATAAATAAAATTTGATTGATTGATTTATACTGTCTTCATTACCTGTAATTGGTCTGAATGTCCAAACCAATGTTTTCTTTGATCTGGACTGTGACCACCTCTTTTCAGACTAAATCCTCTGGGCCAGACTGTGGTCTGAGGCAGCTTTCAAACCTGATATGTTTGTTCCGACCAAACAAAGTAGACATGAAAACCTTCAACATAATTCGAAACTGGGGTTTCTTTTCCTTGATGCGTAAATAACAGGATGGCTAAATAATGTTCAGAGTTGGTTTTCATGAGTGACTGGTTAGAGTAGGCAAGATTTGTTCTTATGCTTCTTGTTCTACTCTGCTCGACATAAGCGGGGTGGGGGAGGGCTGAAAAGGAAGGGTTTGTTTTGGTCTGAGATTCAAGTGCTCCAGTGCCATATCTGCTGGAAAAATGTCACATATTGCATCTCGTAGGTGTTTGTAGTTGACTGAATATAATCATAGACAGATTTAGCATTTGCAAATAATATTTAAGGGACATTGATGAATTGACTGATTAGTGCCTAAATTGTTAAATTATAGCTAGTTACATACAAATAAAATCGTTTATAACATGAATAAAATGTTGGGCAGATTAAAGTAGTGTAGGGCATGGTGGAGTCAAAAAGACACCAGTCAGTCCTAATATTATGACTACTTCCTTATTTTTGCACTCGCTCTTCATTGTCTCACCTCCACTGACCATTCATGAGCACTTTGTAGTTTTATATTTGCACACTATAGTCCATCTGTTGCTTTCCATATATGTTTGCCCCTTTTGCTCTGTTCTTCAGTGGTCATGACCACCACAGAACCGATTTAAAGAACAGCAGAGAGCTCAGACCAGTTTTACTGGTAGAAAATGTACAAAATGTAGCTAAATATACATCGATTAGCAGTACAGATTAATGTAAATGATATAGAGTTACAAATGCAGCAAACTTAATGCAATATGTTTTTGTTGCTTTTATTTGTTGGTTTGTTTGGTTTTGTTTTGTTCATCATGTGAACTCTGTGCAAATTATTTTTCCAGGCTGTGTGTTTTCAATACTAAACCTAAGCTATTTCACCAGAAGCATAAGCAGGTTCCTTGGAACCAAGTAGTGTTGATGTATTCTTGGAAAGGATATTGTAGTCTTGGTTTGTTTTCATCAAATAAGGGAAGCATATTCAGTCGCCAACAAGCACATGTTTTAGGGCGAGGACCAAAGCCCACGCTCAAATATGTTTTTATTTTCATTCAGTTGAAATATCTCTATACAACTCCAGGAGGCCTTATAAACTTAGCTGGTTCAGGGAACTCCAGATTCATTGGAAGGGCACGACAGGCAAAAAAAGGTTAGGGTTCTGGCAGTTGCAGAATCAAAATCCAGAGCATGTGGGTCTGAGGCCGCACAGAAATCTTTCTCCATGGCCTCTCCAAAAGGTTCTGACAAACACTCTGGCAGCTCAGTGGGGGACACTCTTTAAGCTGTGCTGAGCAAGGATGGTGAAAGAAACTATATGGTCTTTTTGTATCTTTGTGTGACCTTTTGTTATCCCTCTCATAGTCCCATCCCCCATTCCCACCAATCATTCCCCCACTTATATCATACCCCTCCTTTCACACCTCTTCTTACCCTTCCTTCCTCTATCTTATCTCTTTCATTCTTTGATCATCTTCATCATCCCCTTTACCCCTCCTCAAACTCCTCTTCTTCCTCCAATTCCCTTCCCCCACTACTCCAATGTATATAAGGCCTTTCTAAAATATTTGGTGTTAGACTGGATTGGGAACAGAATGGACTGGCAACAGTCACAGATTGGACTGAAAACAGACTGGATTGGGTACAGAATGAACTGACTATAGACTGAACTGGTAACAAACTGATGACCAAGCTGTGCCCGTGCTTTTCTGCATGCACGTGAAGGAAACCTCTAAACCTCCAGTTTCCAAACTTCAGTTCATCCTGAGATAGACTGAGTTCATCCAGTTGTACTCATACATGATCCTGTGTATGTGTAAATAAACTCCAGTCAACGCCGAACTCCAGTCTCCTGACTCTTCAATGCCGAATTTCTAACAATGGTGAAACTCTGAACTCAACTTTGTCAAGCACTGGAAGGAATACTTTGAGAATTCCTAAACTCAGGAGACATGCTTCTTATGCAGGACATAGTGCCAGAGGTGTGTCGGGTACTAGATTCCATTTCCTTGTCCAAAGCCAATTAAGTAGTCATAAAGCTCTGCTGTGTAAAGGTCTCTGGAATGAATGAGATTCGCCCAGAATCTCTGAAGGCCCTCAATATTGAGGGGCTGTATTGTTTGACACGCCTCTACAATATTGCATGTACACCAGAAAGACTGTTCATTTTTAAGAAAGGGGTGTGGCTCAGTTATCATGGCATCACTCTCTGCAACAGTCTATGCCAAGGTTCTGGAAAGGAGAATCCATCCGAAAGTCAAACCTTTATCAGGACTTTATCCTGACCATGGAACAGCAGATCAACTCTTCACTCACTCACAGATAATTGAGGGTGCATAGGGGTTTGCTGCTCCATTGTACATATACTATGTGGGAGTATGGTTACCAGTGTCATTAAGGTGAATCATTCCATTCTCAGCAGTAAGTCAGGCCTGTTTGCAGTGGGCATTAGACAATGTCAGAGTTGTGCCTTGTCTCCACTACTGTTCCTGATATGGATATGTTCCATGGACAGTGAGGCAAAGCATAGCCTGGATGAGGAAGGCTTCAGTTGTGGGACTTGGGAGGTGTCATCTCTGCTAATTGCAGACGATGTACTTTTGGCATCCTATGAGGCCTCCAGCGTCCACTTGAGCAGTTTGCAGCCAAGAGTGCAGTTAGTATACAGATCAACACCTCAAAGTCTCAAGCCACTGGGGACAATGAAATTAATTGTATGTTAGTTGAACCATCTGCAGTAATGTGGTCACTGTACCAGACCACTGTGGTGAAGAGACTGCTGCTGAGGCATAGAGTAAAGCTCAGTATTTTTACCCCTCAGTCTACATATACATTCTTACCTAGTGTCATGGGCTCAGGGTATTTACTGAAAGAAAGGTATTGCTAATACAAGTGGCCAGGGTGAGGCATACACTCTTTGATCAGGTGAGAATTTTAGAGATTAGTGTGAAGCTCAGAGTGGAACTGCTGCTCCTTCACATTAAGAGGAGCCATTTGTGGCAGTTGGGGCATCTGATAAAGACACAGCCACCTGGAAGGAGCCCATTGGGTAGACCCAGGACAGACTGGACACATTATTTTCACCAAATTTTCACCATTATTTTCACAAAAATTGCCACCATGACCCTGACATGGACTAAGCAGAGAACAAGATGAGCTTCTTGTCTCTTTGCAGTGTCTTTAAACATACTTTATCACCTGTCATTGTTCACATCACGATTTTGCATGCAGTGGTGATTCCTGCCAAATCTCTCAAGGGGGCAATTGTTGCGATATCTGCTAAGGTGAATTGTTCACTGGACAAATTAAGAGCTTGTCATCTAGACAATTGGCACATTGTACCATACAAATTAATCTAACTTGAAAGTGTTATCTCTCACGTTGAAGAGTTTTATCTCTGTGGTCACCTCATGTAGAAACACCACCAGTAACCACTAGATTCATAAAGCTTTCTCTTTATCATACAGTACAGTATTTGTAGAGAGCTTTATCCAGGAGTTCATTATAAAGGTCTTCTTTAATAAAGTTGCTTTGCCTTTACAGCAAATCATCAATCAACTGTGCACATAAACAAATAAATTGCCATTGAGTCGACTTCACAGATTTTTTTGAAGAGAGACCCGCTTTAGCACTACTTACATAAAATTATATAAAAATTTCACTCATCAGATATTTAATTTTAGGTGCAGGAGTTCCAGAATAAAGAGTATTGTAAAGTTTACAGAAGTCATACTGACCAGATCTCTAGCTGCTCTTTCTACATGGCTCTGGATGCTCTGGGTATTCATGCATGGTTGTGCCCAAAATTAATCAGTGCCCTATTCACTATATACTTCACTTCACAGTGAGCAATGTAGGGAATAGAGTAGGGGCCATGTCTCATGTCTCACTTTGTATATTACTTGTATGTGTAAAATTATGATGGGGCAAGCCCTCCTGGAAACCACTGAGAATGTACTGAAGGCCCTGCAGCTTGGGACTGTACGGAACAGCCTAACACTGATTGGTCTGTGATATTTAGAGGTGGGACAAATCTTCTGGTAGAATTTGGTTAATACAGAGCTATGTTATTTTACTGTAGTAGAATGAAAAAAAAATCCTCCCTTTTCCTTTTAGTGTTGCGTCACCCCATCGCCCTATGTACAAACCTCCCCTGTTTGCATGTCTTCTGCAGTCAGATGAATGAGCTCAGAGGTGAAGAGGAAGAGATTAATTTACCGTGGTCCTGCACTAATTTTTGTAAAACAAGCTACCTCATAACTTTCAATACATTTTATAGCATGGGTGGCACGGTGGTGCAACAGGTAGTGTCACTGTTACACAGCTCCAGGGTCCTGGGTTCAAACTCCCTTCCACGTGGAGTTTGGTGTGTTCTCCCTGTGTCGCTGTGGGTTTCAGTGCTGCGGCTTGCGCCCATTGTCCAAAAGCACAAGTTGGTAGGTGGACTGGCTACTCAAAAGTGTCCATAGGTGTGAGTGTGGGTCACTCTGCGAAGGACTGGCATCCCCTCTCACCTTGCACCCAGTGATTCCGGGTAAGCTCCGGACCCCACCATGACCCTGAAATGGATAAGTGGTTACAGACCATGAATTAATGGGAAAAAAAGAATTTTATAGCATTTAATTGATAACACAATAATTAAAGTAAGTGAAAAGGCTTAAATCCTTTTTTTCAGATCTGAAAAACGTACGCCTCAGAAAATTTCTCATTGTAAGAACACAACTCTGTGACAGTTCCCATTCTTTCAGACACATGACAAAGCTGTTAGCTAGGAAAGGAAGTTAAGAAAGTAGGCATATCAGAGAAGCTGCTTGTTCTTCAATTAATAAGTACAATTGACCAGTCCTGGTATAACTGAATATGTCTGGGATTACTTTTCTTTGGGGTGGCACGGTGGTGCAGCAGGTAGTGTTGCAGTCACACAGTTCCAGGGACATGGAGGTTGTGGGTTTGATTCCTGCTCCTGGTGACTGTCTGTGAGGAGTTGGTGTGTTCTCCTCGTTTCCTCCCACAGTCCAAAAACACACATTGGTAGGTGGATTGGTAGACGACTCAAAAGTGTCCGTAGGTGTGAGTGAATGTGTGTGTTGCCCTGTGAAGGACTGGTGCCCCCTCCAGGGTCTGTTCCTGCCTTGTGCCCAATGATACCAGGTAGGCTCTGGACCCACCGCAACCCTGAACTGGGTAAGTGCTTACAGATAATGGATGGATGGATACTTTTCTTTGAGAGAAGCAGGAAATGCAACAAACGTCTAAGATTGAGATGAATGCAATATTTTTAGCTGTTTTTTTTTTTAAATAAATATATATGTTTATATTTTTAAATTATATTTTTACCCAATTACAAAAATTGTATATGATTTGATATAAACAGGATCAAAAGCTCTGAGAATCTGCAGAGCCTGCAAATATCTTTGGAGGACACAGAGCCACAGCACTGCCAAAACCTAAAAGAGAGCCTTTATCAGGTGAGATAGATAAAAAGAGAAATTCTATAGACATAGAGAAAAGTTTTTAGAGCCTGTATTCTTATTGTGTTTGTGTGTTTATACCAGCTATTTTCAATTAAGCTCTATTTAAGCTGTCATATGAATCACAGATTGTCTTTTTATTACAAGATGTCTCAACTTTTCTGGAAATGGGGTTTGTACAACAATGACTTTTCTGTTAATTAAAATTTAATTGTACGTCTGTGAGAGAGTTTTGCTGCTCTTTAAAATGTTTCTTTTGTATGGGGACAGTCCAGAGTAGAAAAGAACTGTGTTTGGAGAAATTAAAAACATATGCCATACGTCCAAAGTTGCAAGAAACTATAATATTGCTGTCAGAGATGTTTGTGTTTATGCAGCTTGTAGAAAGGCACTGCAATTAGAAGAAAACACTTTTTAGCAGTTAAAAATGAGCTTATGATTATCATAAACAAAGCACCAGATAAAGTGGTAAAGAGCCCCTTTATTTCAAAATAATTCTCAAACAGTTTATCCTCATCCTCTTTTGTTCCAATCTCTGACCTATGACTGTAACTCACCATTCAGCTTTTTGGCTCTTTCTGAGTCCCTCAATGACGTCGCTCCTGCGAAAACCAAAATGGTTTCCTTCACCACTTCTGCACTTTTTCACAGATGATACACCGATTTATCTTCAGACCGATTCCGTAAGTAATTCACCACTCTGTCTCTCTGAAATTAGACAATGGATGGCACACAATTCACTAACACTCAACAGTAACAAAATTGAACTTGTTCTCATTCATATACTCAGTTGTTCCAAATATAACTTAATAAAAACGGTTCTCCCTCCCTTGTGGTCCGAAATTTGGGTATCATACACTCTACACTCATATTTGATTCTCGTGTTTGTGCTGTTGTATTAACCTTCTGTCACACGTGCAACATTGCAAAAATCTCTCTCTTGGTCCGCTGCTAAGTCTCATCCATGCATTCATCTCCAGCCGCCTTGATAACTGCAACTCCCTCCTTCCTGGCATTAACTCCTTATTGCGCCACAAACTTCAGATGGGGGCGGCACGGTGGCACAGCAGGTAGTGTCACAGTCACACAACTCCAGGGACCTGGAGATTGTGGGTTTGATTCCTGTTCTGGGTGACTGTCTGTGAGGAGTGTGGTGTGTTCTCCTGCGTTATAAAATGTGGTTGGCCAGTCTGGTCCAAAATGCCCAGGCCATTTTATTTTCCTCCCAATCCGCCCTTGCCCTGCCCTGCACCTTTAGTTATGGAACATAATTGTATCTTATTCTATTATAATTGTATATTTTAAAATTGTGTTAATTTCATGAGCCCAATATAATTTCTAGAACTTCTATTAAGTTATTTTATTTTACACAGTTCTATAATGAAAGCTTACAAATATTCTCCTTCTGGAGAACAGAATGTAATGTAATTTTAGGGAACACGACTGGACTTTAACACCACTGCTGTACCTTTTAAAAGGCTAAGCCATGTTCTTCTGTTTATATCCTCTACTTTTACTTTTGATTTTGCTCTTGTACTGTGTTATATGTTGTATCTTTCAGTTGTTTGATTGTCTAATGTGTTTGCCTCTTACAGATCAATTCCCAATGTAATCAGTCAGTCTTTAGGTAATTGAAAAGCGCATTGCAAACCCTCTTCTAGTAATATTAATTTAGCTGAAATATGGCTTACATCCACAGCATTGTTGTTTATAATGTGTTACTGAATAGTTTTTGTGTGGTCAGGTCCAGCAGCCATCAAACTACATCCCTGGCTACAGAATATTGTGGTAGCCCCCTCCTACAGTAGTGGGTTGCATGAAATACAAAAAGGTGCAGCCAAGTTAATTGTTATAAGTGAGCTTGGGACGAGAAAGTTGCAGGACTGATAAGACACCTAACTCACAATTGCTCCCTGCTTTAGGTGTGTATTCATTGCCCCTATTGCACTAGTGTGTGTGTGTGTGCGCTATGGATGGGTTAAATGCAGAAGGCACATTTCATTGTATGTTATACAATGCTAAATAACTGCACATTACATAAAATGTATGCAAGTTGCAAAAATATAGTATTTTACATACACAGATCCACCAGAACCTCAAAATGACCTCCTTGTTTCTATACCCACTGTCCATCACATATATACAAATACATACATTGTGAATGTCACCTGTAATAGCTCTGCTTTAAACAGTGATTTGTCACTTTGTTTGTGAAATAAAAAGTGGTAGGTTTATATGATGTGTTTAAAATTAATTTCAGTGGAAGCGTTTGATGCGTTTGTTGTAGTGATAAATCTTGAAAAAATTCCCATTTACAAAAGCAGGGCACTGCAGAAAAACCTTTGGGAACCAGTGGACTAGAGGGTGACTGACACAAATTGCAAGTGAACCAACAGGGTAAGGTCTTGTACTGGGTTCAGAGTGTGTGCACAGTGGTTTAAAAACTCCAGCAGTATTGCTCTGTCTGATCCACTCATACTGGTAGATAGATATACTTGCTGTTAACTATGCTTTCTCATACACATCATGGCTGTCTTGTGTATCCTGTGTCCTTTGGTACATCTGTTGTGCACATCCTCAGAAAATAAACGCTATGTGTACTCAAGGTGCAGTACATGCTTGAACACTAGGGTGCATTGTAGAGGATCAACATCAACAGACATGGTCCATAGTTCTAAATAGTTTTATGTTGTAGTTTTTTTTTTGTTGTTTTTTTTTAAATGATGTACATCCCAAAATGGGTTATCTAGCTCAAATGACTCACCTGAAGACAACACAACACGTTCTCCAACAGCAATTAATGGCTTCCATTGTTACAAGATCCATCTGGCTACTAAGACTGCTAATTAAACTATTTAATTCCTAGGACTGCTTACCTGTAAGTTAGTTCTTACCATTTGAGGAACTGAAGGACAAAAGGGACTCTCTTATTGTCCAACTGTATGCGATATGCGGGCGTACATATATATATGCTAATATTAAGTTTATTTCCTAACTGCATTTATAATTCCCTTGTTTATCCTCATATCAATACACTTCTAGGTTTAATGTTATATTAGTATATTTATTAGAGTACAGTTATTACAGAATCAAAAATGCAGGAAAGCCTCCTTAGTTTATTGAGGTACAGACTTTTACTTTTAATGGAGGATACAAATAGCATCACAATGGCAAAAAGTTTTGAAGAAGAGCCATGTCTGCAATTATTCATGTGTTTCTCTGGTTGTCCCTCTAATGGAAGTCTCCAGTTACAAGCATAGCACATAGGCAAGTATGTGGACAGTTAATGCCACAACACAGATGGTTGTTTTCACAAACACAGGGCCAAATAGCAAGTATATATCTAGCCTAACAGCCTAGGACCAACTAACACACATCAGTAGGGTACATCAAGGATACACAACAATACACCACACTGTGTATCCTTGGTTCTGGTGAGGTACTGATCAATGAGGGGCAGTGTAAAAGGAGGATGGATCACAGTCCAATTGTAGGACTACAAAATGCATCTATATGATTATAAATTTGAAAAGCGAGGTCAATGTCCCACCGCCTTGCATCACTTACAGAGAGTGCATCATAAAAATCCCCATGTTGTTTATATTTGGAGATGACATCACATTACAAAACCTCAGCACCGCCCAAAAGCTTGAGCTAATCATGTAGATTTTCATTGCACTGTACCCAATATCCCAGTAAACCCAAAAATATCTTACAGATTTTACTCTTAGTGTATATTACTGATGTTCAATATTTACGACAAAGGCCTTTGCCCAGCTGAAAGAGGAATGTAATTTACCTTACTATTAACTACACTGTCAGAAAAACTGTCACTGTCGTGGTACCCTGAAGCAGGGACGGCTGGCCATCTGTCATATTGGGCATTTGATAAAATAGCAGCTATTGATAAGACATTGTGTACACTGACTGGATGAGAAAATAAGCCCCGTGCTTATTTTGTCCCATGCTTATGTTATGCCAATGCAGCTCTGAGCCTCTTAACAAGAGAATCCAATAATTCTAGGCGTATTTGTTGAACCATCACTTGCCAACATGGTTCTAAAGAGTTGCACACTGGGCTTATCTATCTAAGAGACCAAAAAGGTGTGCGTTATAAAATGTGGTTGGCCAGTCTGGTCCAAAATGCCCAGGCCATTTTATTTTCCTCCCAATCCGCCCTTGCCCTGCCCTGCACCTTTAGTTATGGAACATAATTGTATCTTATTCTATTATAATTGTATATTTTAAAATTGTGTTAATTTCATGAGCCCAATATAATTTCTAGAACTTCTATTAAGTTATTTTATTTTACACAGTTCTATAATGAAAGCTTACAAATATTCTCCTTCTGGAGAACAGAATGTAATGTAATTTTAGGGAACACGACTGGACTTTAACACCACTGCTGTACCTTTTAAAAGGTACGTTTACACTGTTGTACCTTTGGTGACTAATGTATGTCTACTGTATATTTATTTCTGAAAGTGTATTATAACAATTGTGTCTTTTTGCCTGAGTGAAATTTATTGTAGAATCAATGTGTAGAATAATGTGTAGAATCAAGAGTTCTCTGTGTGCTTTTGTATTTTCTCTCAAGACATAACACAACACTGAGACTTCACATGAGACTTCTGTATTGTTGGATGCCCTGTGATTTTTTTTCCAGTGTGCCTGCTTTTGCTTAATTACAATTTAGATTAAAGACTTATTTAAAATAGTTGAATTAACAGTATCCTTCACAATGTTCTTTACATATCATCACTGTCCACAGAAAAAAAAAATCATTCATTTGTTGTCTGTAACCGCTTATCCATTTCAGAGTTGTGGTGAGTCTGAGCACTGGGTGCAAGGCAAGAACACACCCTGGAGGGGGCGCCAGTCCATCACAGGGTGACACACTCACACATGGACACTTTTGAGTCGCCAATTCACCTATCAACATGTGTTTTTGGTCCGTGGGAAGAAAGAACGCGGATACGGAGAACACACAAAACTCATCACTCAGGGCTCAAACCCACAAACCCAGGACCCTGGAACTGTGTGACAGTGACACTACCTGCTGCACCACCATGCTGCCCACAGAAAAAAAAAAAGTATCTCTTTGCAGGAGAAGTGGGGATAACCATAACTTTAATTTATATTGGTCCATTCCTCATGACATTTTCACACAATGTGAAGGACAGTTGCTGTGCTCAAATGATATATATAGTAAAGTAAAATTCCACAAAAATGGATATCTGTGTTTTTCCATGGAAGGTGACAATATTCAAATTATCTAAAAGAAAGGCAGATTAAAAACAACAGAAAAATATATCTTTTGTACTAAATAAATAATAGTTTAAACAAATTTTAATGCAGAATATAGGGTCTTTTAAAGGATGTGTACCAACAATTTGACTTTATTTGCAATGAGACTGACTGATTATATTCCGACTGTCTTGGGCAATTTAAGCTAGACATGATTAAAAGGTTTTTCAAACTTATATTAGTATGGGTCAGATTGCCTGAGGTAAATCTAGATATGTAAACACTTTGACCACTGCCCAGACCCCCTAAAAGAACTTTTATAACATTTTCTTAGTTGTATCAAAGCTTTTTGATTGTAATCCACAGAGGAGTCATGAAGGTGAAAGTGTTCAGAGAGAAAGAGATGTCTCACGTGTCAGTAATGGTCTGGAATGTGATTACGTATTTAAGTGGGAGGAGAAAACTGATGTGTATTAACCTTCTTTGCCATAGAACAGCTCTTGTAAACATCAGTGCACAGTTCAGTCTCAGACTAAAAACTTAACTTTTATTGTTACGGAAGTCTTGAGCTGCCTGTCATACTTGAGGCTGACAAATAGCTGAGAATCAGTGTCAGACCTATTTTTGCGCAAGAGCCAAATAAAAGAGCAACATTTTGTACATGCCAGAATGCTTGACCCCCACAATGAGAAATCCAGTGGCTGTGTATTTCTGTGGGAAGAATTTTGTCGACCTTGTTTATGGGTTCTTTAACCAAAAAAACAAATATTTGAGTAACAATGCTAGAATCTGCACCTAATCAACGCTCATACCGTCAGGTTTGGGCAAATATTTAGAGTTCTCAGAGAATAACATTGGATCTTTGTTGGCCCAGGAAACTTAAAACACTTTTTATTGTCTCATATGTTTACGAAAACCTAGTGAGAGTAAATGGGTAAAAAGACAAATGGCCTGATATGCTATAGGCGTTAGCAGAGAAAAGGCATCTGGAGGTTTTTAAATTGTGGAAGGTGACCACCAAACATTGAAAATCATGCCAAGTGATTAGGATATTGCTTTATGTCTGTTCAATAGATGGATAAGACTGACTTATTTTTGCTGGTTCAAATTTCTTAACATAGAGCCCTAACTGCATGAACTTAAACACAGACCTACAAAAAAAGTGCTACAAAACCAAACACCTCGAGTTAGAAAATGAGTTTCTGTGGTAATTCAAAGAGTGAATTAAAAATGTAAAATTTAAACGTCAGCCACATACAAACAACTGTCTTTTTTTTTCTTTAAATATATTGTTGCATCTTAAAAGCCATAGAGAGTCTGCACATAAGTAAAGCAAAGATCAGAAATTCCCCAAAATTGTAGACATCACTTTTAATGGAAATTTACATAAAATTCCTCAGAAACAGCATTAGACAAAAAAGAGACATGCGATTATTCTGGCCCAGACAAAAAGGTTGTTCTTGTTTGCAGCATCGCAACTGAGAAGACTCTGAGTTTTGAGTGAGAAGTGGATGTGTTTTTCAAGACCACCTACCGGGCCAGCCTAGAAGAGGCATCATCTCTTACTGACTGTCTGATTGACTCAGCATGTTGAAGCATACATGCGTGAGTAGGATCTGTTCATCCGTATTCAACAGAGAGAACTTCCTCTTTTCACAAACATTCTTTTTTCCCTGGACAAGTCCTCTTTTTGGGACCTAAAAAATGCATCAATTTCTAAATCGCCAAAAATGTCCAGGAATTTGCTGTCTGCAAGCTTGATTGAATTGTTCAAGGGGTCAGAGAGTTGAGAGCTGAATTGGGAAATTTAGTCCATTTGCAGATAAATATATGGTATTGTTTCAGCAAATGTGAGATCTCTATTAAAATTCAAGGAGACAAGTGATTTTTGTAGGTATTCCACAAAGCAAATATTTGTTGGTTTAACCAGATAACCTAAGAAAAACTATTTTGTGGAATACACCCCTGGATTACTTTTGGCAGGAGAATGATCTAATTAGCAATTGCATCTGTCTTTCTGGTTTTGTTGTCTTGGAGAAACTACAGGGACATTAGGGAAAGCTTGATTTTTCTTTACTTTTGGCTGTGCTGTCATGAGTTTTACAATTGAACAGATCAGTACACACAAGACACCAATCAAACCAAAACATTTCTCTGCTTGTACTTTGTCTTAAGAGCACATAAGCTGTAGTTAAAACCTGTCAATGTTAAGTCACAATCAACCAAGACGCAATGTCCAAATAGCCATAGTATTTTTTAGGAAATTGATTTTTCTTTCATGTTTAAGAGTGAAATGTTAAAACAATTAGTGTTTTATTATTATTGAACAGGGAGGGACAGTGGCACAGCAGGTAGTGTTGTACTCACAGAGCTTCAGGGACCTGGAGGTTGTGGGTTCTAGTCCCGCTCCAGGTGACTGTCTGTGAGGAATGTGGTGTGTTCTCCCTGTGTCCGTGTGGGTTTCCTCCAGGTGCTTAATTTTCTTCGCACGATCCAAAAACACACATTGGTAGATGGATTGGCGACTCAAAAGTGTCCGTAAGTGTAAGTGTGTTGCCCTGTGAAGGACTGGTGACCCCTCCAGGGTGTGTTCCTGCCTTGCGCACTATAATTCCAGGAAGGCTCCAGACAAACAGCAAACCTGAACTGGATAAGCGGTTTAAGATAGTGAATGTGAACGTGATTATTGTACAACTGTAAAACTAAATTTGATCTCTCCATTTAACCCTTCTTTGGCAGTGAACACTCAGACAAACACACACACACACACACACACACACAAGTGGGGTAGGGAGCATCAATCTTTGCCCGGGGCTGTGCCTGCAGAGCATTTTAAGGGGTGTGGATGTTCCTACTGGTCATGTGGATCAAACTAGCAACTATTCAATAACAAGCCCACCCCATTAAGCAATGGCTGCCCTCTAAAACATATAGCTCTGGAAAAGCAGATACTTCAAAATATATAAAATTTGTATGTGAATAAAAAGAAACCCAATAGTATCTTAAAGCACTGGGAAATATCAATACCTGGTCAAAACAGACGCTAAATGTTGTTGAAAAAATGTTGTTGGATGTGAGACTTGATGGCTTTATAGGAAAAACTTTGGCCTAGTCCCACCCTTGGGAAAGGTTTGTTTGTAGTGAGTATTTTTTTTAAGAATACAATGCCCAATCCCCTTTTCGCTCAACTTTTCTGACCCCTTCACTTCTGCAGAAATTCTCCACAACTGCCCCAGAGGAAGCCTAGTACTTTTTCTTTTTCTCAGGTATCACTCTCCATATTTACTTACGTTTCAAGTGCCTTTCACACAGCAGCATTTCGTAACTGCCCTCTCAAATCTCCACAAACATGATCTGGAGTTACTGACCGAATGTGAACCAACAACCCACTGACCACAGAGGCAAGGCACCTCCCACTGAGCCACAGGATCTCACAACTAATACACAAAAACATGTTCTTTAGACATTTGTCTCTTATTTCAGGCAAAAACATGCAAAACACCACAAACATCATTTCATTAGCATGGATTATACAAGTAAGTTATAGAATATTGTTTTTTTGTTTGTTTGTTTGTTTCCCATAGCCCAAAAACACACATTGGTAGGTGGATTGGCTACTCAAAACTGTCCATGGGTGTGAGTGAATGTGTGAGTGTGTGTCACCATGTAAAGGACTGGCGCCCCCTCCAAAGGTGTTCCCACCTTTGGCCCAGCAATTCTTGGTAGGCTCTGGACCACAGCAAGTTTTAGACCCTCTTAGAGCAGGATCAACTTGAAAAACTGTTCCTGAGCTTCTGATCCAAATTTCTGGACATACATTTCTGGAATACGTTGGTGACAAAAATACTTATGAAAAAATAAACAAAAGTGCATAGGAAAGAAAATAAGAAATCATATTAATACAGGCAAGACCTTACCAGAATGTTAAGATGCCATCCTTGTTTCCATTTTCCTTCTTGTTTTGTCTCAGGATGCTGGGTGGGGAGGCTGAAGGAGTCAGTATTTTTCCCCTGCCACAGATTCTAGCTTCACTTTGAAAACATGCATGAATTAGACCTTAAACCCCACTGAATTTAAATGTCTTGACAAAGATCCAGGATGAGGATTTGTAACTTTGAGATTGCAGATGTTTTACTCATCAACCGATTAGTTTGAGTTAATCAAATAGAAATGGACTTTGGTAGCTTCACTGGGAAAACAAAAGAAAGTAGCCTGTTTCTTTAACAGGATTTGCAGCAATCACCTTACTCCTGAAATTCTGATTAAAATCAGTGTCCCACAGAAGTTCATATGCCACTGTGGCTGCTTCAAGACAACTGGTTTTAGGATATCCCCAAACCATAGCTGATCCAGATGAAAGTTCTGTAGCTTGCTGAATTTAATTACCTCATTCTACTGACGCTAAATTATGGCTACTGATCATCTACTCTATTTCAAAGGAAACAAATATGAGTTAATTATGCTGCGAAAACACAAACTGTATAGTACAATAGTACACTTATGTTAAGTGCTAAGCTTTACAATCATTCTCTGCTGTGTTAAAGTACACCAATTGCGTCTGGTCCTGGAGAGCCATTATCCCACAGCATGATGATTCCTCTGCTCAGATCTACTTATTTCAACGTACTGTACCTTATTTGCCAAATTGTAAGAAATCACCAGTGTGTGCAGGAAATCAACCAAGACATTCTAGCGGCCCTCCCACAACGCAGCTGGATAACCCTGCTGTGGCCCATCTGTTGATGAGCGATGTGTGTTAGCTCCCAGTCCTCAGTATTCAGTTTCAGACCACAGAGCTGCACTTTACTGGATGGTTTTCAGGGGTGGTAGACCACTCTGAACATCAGCAGTTACAGTTATTTGTGTAAAAAAAACTTTAGCAATGTTGAGTGTAGCACTAAACTGGAACTAGACTGGGGGAAGCAGACACTGTAGTGCCTGTAAAGGCCCATGTACTCAAAAAAAAAAAGAAAATTTAGGAAAAACACATTGCATCTTGATGGAAAGGGCAAATTCATATTACAGGAAAATACTGCCATTAAATTAGAAGTTATTCCTTCTGGGTGCCTGCCCATCACAGGGCATCACTCACACACACGTTCACTAACACACATCAAGACAACATTGCTTCCTCAAGCCACATACCAACATATGTTTTGGACTATAGGAGTAAACCAGAGCTACCATGCAGACACTGGGAGAACACACAAAACTCCACAACGACAGTGACAAAGCTAAGGATCAAACCCAAGATCCCAAAACCCTGGAGGTGTGTGACAGCAACACTATCCGTAGCACCACTGTACTGCCATCAAATAGTCTATACCAGATATAGTTCTTGACAATTCTACCCTATTTGCTGGAAGTCCACCAGTAAGTGATGTTGAAAGCTGATAAGATGCTGTTCTGATTAGGATGTGTGCTTAATGCAGATCTGAATAACAGAACATTAGAACGTGTGAACCTATGCGATGCCTGCTGGCAGAAAAGAGAAACACAGATTTGAAATGCTGTAGATATTTGCAATTTCACATAGACAGGAACTAATTGATTTTAAACCTGCCTTCACATGAAAGATTTCAAGAGATCCTAAGTTAAGGGTTAACATTTTAGAAAAAAATATTAAAGTTATTATTATTAGTTTTGTTTTTAAAAAAAGTATTATATTTATTTTTGTTTGGTCAAATGACTGGTGTGTGGTGCCTCTAGTGAGAATCACAGAATTTGCTCCAGCCTCTTTCTCCTTACTGTCCATTTCTGGAGTCATAGTCACTACACAAACAGCCCTGAAATGGGTATCAGGTTAAGCAAAATTTTAGGCTAATGGTTTTACTGCCAAAAAAGCAAAACTATAAACAAGACCTTTACAATTATAGTAAGAATTTAATAAGTTGGTTAATACTTTTGCTGGTAGTAGTGTAGTAGGCATTGTTTTCTTGTCTGGTTTTATATTAAAAACAAACAAAAATATATATATGAAATAAAAACATGTACTGAAAATGTATATACACCATTGATTATTTTTCAAACCTAAAGGCTAAAAACAGCTTTAAAATCACATAAAGGCAAACAATAGAATAGCTGCTCAAAAATGTGTTCTTAAAACCCCAGGACCTGATGGCTTACCTATTGAAATTTATAAACAATTTAAAAGTAAACTAGTTACCACTACTAGAACTTTTTAAGGAATCCTTCCACAATGGGATTGTTTCATTGTCTTTAAAAGGGGCCTTAATAATATTGATAGCAAAAGCTGGCAAACCAAACAACAAATGCGAAAATCTGAGGCCAATCAGTCTTCTTAAAGCTGATTTAAAAATAATGTCCAAGATTCTAGCCAGCCTGATTGAATGCCAATAATACATCAATTATACATCAATTATACTTTTAAATCAGATGAAAAAGATACACTCTCCTAAAGAAACTACTCAGTTCAAAGATTGCTTTACCTATTTGGGTATTTAGATTGTACCAGACTCCAATAACGTAAATCGTAGACACTAATTTATAAACCAATGTTGCAGCAAATATCAAGTTCAATGCAAAGATAATCATCTATACCTCTGTCGTTAATAGGAAAAATAAATATTCTCCAAATAAATATACTTCCCAAGCTGTTGTATTTGTTTCACAATGTACCACTATTACCTCCAAGTAACTTATTCCCTGATCTTAAAAAACTGTTCATCACATTCTTATGGAATAAAACACCTCCAAGGCTGCGATTGTCTTTGCTCTATCTCCCCTATGATGGGGCAGGCTTGGATGCCCTAACATACTTTAGTAATATTGGGCAGCACAGTTAAGGACTTTGATGTTCTATTTCTCAGAAGGAAAGGAGACACCTTTATGGAGGGGAATGGAGGGACATCAGTTGAGTCCACATTTTTCTATGTATTTATACTCAGCAAATGAGTACATGAGCAAAAACTCATATACTCATACTCAACAGAATACTGAAAATCTTATCATTAGAAACATGATTAATGTGTGGTACAAAGTTAAAAAATATATAGGCGAGAGTCTCTTTTTCACGCTTCAGTCCAATTTGGGGAAATTACCTTTTCCCTCCAAAATATTTGGACTATGAATTTAAAAGTTGGGCTGCAAAAGGATTACAAAAAAAAAAAAAGGAGATTTATACAGTTCTGAAAAGGAATGCTTGATGACATTTGAAGAAATAGCTGAGAATTACTGCATTCCCCGTAAACACTTCTTTAAGTATTGACAGTTAAGAAACTTTATTAGAACTCAGCAGTCACTCTGTATCCCCTCCTTGTCTATAATAGAAAAGGCAGTGCTCAGGGACTCTATTGGGAGAGGCATAATCTCAAACATATGACACCTTAGTAAAAGGGTCCTCAGAGTCATCTACAAAGAGGCTCGAAGGATGGAGAGAGGATATGAATGATGATATTACAGTTGAGGTGTGGGAAGAGGCTTGCTCCAAAGCATAGTCACAAACATCTAACATACAACTTAAACTACTTCAATACAACTGGTTAATGCGAAGATATATAACACAAGAGAAGCTCAAGAAATACAATAGATTTATGCATCAAGTGCAGAAAAGAAAAGGGAACACTCTTTCATTCTCTTTGGCAGTGTACTAAACTGAAGAGATTCTGGGAAGAGGTAAGAGTCTGTATGCAGGATATATTATGTATTCAGATTCCACTCGACCCAAAGCTCTTTTTACTTGGTTTGTATCCAATTAATCATAATATCAGGAAGAAGCATTCTTTACATTTTGGAATTTTGTTAGCTAAAAGAGGCATTGCTTTATTATGGAGAAATACAATAAGGCAAGTTTGAGGAAATGGATTTCTGAATTAACTGTAACTCTACCCCACTAACATATGATATGAGGGGTAAGCAAACCCGATTCCACAAGATCTGGGATCCTTTCCTACAATTCCTAGAGATGACGGACTTAATCCATAAGATTTTGGATGACAGGCCTCAAAGTTGGATATTCTACTCTAGAAGGTACTCTGGACAAATTACCAAAAGATTTTAGTTTCCCAACATATTATATGTGTATGTGTGTAGACGTATACAGGTGTATTATTACTTATTTATTTACCTTATTATTTATTTATTTAGCATTTTCTCACCTACCCATTTAGCTATTTATGTGTTTTTGTTTGAACCTGGTGTATGTAACTATCACATTAAAATGACTTAATAGTTCTGTTATACATGTACCAGTTTGACAAAAGTCAATAAAGTAAATGTTCGTAAAAAAAAGTGTTCTTTCCTTAAAATGGTATCGATACTCAAGTATTTAAATAAAGTGTAGGTTAAGGCCTTTTTGTGCAATTTGATGGCTACAATGGAGAATGTCAGAGATGGTGGAAAAAAGAAAGTGTGACATGGTGTTGAAATGTCATAATCTTGTTTAGCAGCTGTAGAGGGCTCAGGGTGTGTGCACACTGCCTTTGCAATTATTTTTACCTGAAACCTACAGGGATCCACAAAAAACCTTTCAGTCAGAATAATTGTTCTTACATTAATCCTTGAATACATCTAAATGTTTTGATCAATGTGGATTACTGTATCTGATACCAAGCAAGTGACTACAAATACACAGCAGAACAGACACAAAGGTAGAACGTTACCATCGTAAAACATGGTAAGAAATATGACTGAAATGTCCACATAGCCAAATGTATATTTAGCAAACTCTCCTATAATTATTTTACAGCCACATAATTTACTTAAGCAATTGGATGTATGAATGGAGCTTTTGAATTTATCTGTAAACAAGTCCCCATCTGCTCTCTCACGCAGTCACAGAGATTCATGAGTTTGGCTTCATCACAGACGTGTCACATGTATATGCTTCAGTTATTGCGTGCACTGTGTTATCAGCTGTCTTTATGTCCTTTGTAACATAACATACATGTGAGAGAGTCTCACACACAAGAGAGTCTCCAGGGCCTTGGAAGTTACTAGAGGGGTTCCTTGCCATATCCACTAAGGCTCAAGTTGAGAGAAAGAGATAAACAGAGACAGGAGATGTTCTTTGGACAAACATCAGTAATAAATGAGTCAAAAGTAGGGAATAATGTGACATTGTAATGTATTTTTCAAAGGTTCACTCGTCATATATACATCAGTTTTGTTGTATTCAATATTTAAAATTTCTTGGTATGATTCCTTAAATGATTAGCATAATTAAGGTTTAATTAATAATATTTCTTTAGTTGTTTTAGCCTGAGGTATGATTAGCACCTGTAAAACAGGAGGCATGTTGAATACCATTTATATTATTATGTAATACTGATTGTTTTACATATTGTTTGATTGTTTACATATTGTTGTTATTATAAAATCATCTTCAGCTCTGTTCACCATTTTGCACACCTCTTACTTGAAAGTTTTTGGAGTATCCTACAAATTAGCTGAAACCTATTGCTGTAAAATAGAATCACTAATTTTACTATAGGAATTTAGTTTTATTTGACTGAAAATTGATTCCTAAATCTGTACTTACTTGATTTGATTGCTCTTCTATTCTTTTGTCTATTGATTTTACCTTGTTACTGTGCTGCTGTGTATCATCCCTTTGGGACAAAGTGAAAAAAACTAACTAAATAAATGAGAATTATAGGGGTATGGAAAGAGGGAAAAGGGAAAGTGCTGATGGAAGAGTGGAAAAAGGGAGTGAACGAAACCAAAAAAATTGCAGGAAAGGGAGTAAGAGTAAGTGGTGTGGAGAAAAAGAACATCTGAGGGGAGAGAGAATGAGAGAGAGGTAAAATGGAGAAGAGAAAGAGACAGAGAGAAAAGGGTGTGGTAGTGTATATGGGTTGTGTTTGGTGTTAACACACAGTGGAGTGATAAACTGTTCTGGAATGCTGTTTTCTCCAGAGTGAATGCGGGTGCCTATTTATGCATGAGTGTTTGTATGTATGTGTGTGTTTGTGAGTCTGTTTTTTATATGTGTTTATGAAGGTGAAAAAATGTAAGTTTAATAAAAAATGAATCTATCTGAACAAACTGTCTTCTACATGGAATAAAATAAACTAATAAAGCATGTGTGTATGTGTGTGTGTGTGTGTGTGTGTGTGTGTTTGTGCTTGATCATCTTTGGCTAGGGAATAGTGATGTAGGAGAAATGGGGAGCAGATGGAGTTCAGCCCTGCAGTGGTCTCTCTCCAACCCTCCCCCCCACAGACCCCTAAACCACATCACAGCACAGAGCAACACTTCAGCTCATAAACCTCAACAAACCAAACCTTCTACTACTGAGAGAAAAAAAAAGCCATTCCTCACACTAGACGTATATGAGCTATTAGAATTTCCAAGAAATGTTTGATCCCCTATGGAATCCTCAGCCGTCCCAGGCCAGGAGTCCAATGGTGTTTTAGACTGCATGAAACCTACACAACTCTACTAGACTTGGCTCGGCTTGGCTCTTTTGCTTTTCCACTTTCCAAATCTGGAACCTGGTTCCAGGAACCAGGTATATTTTCAGTCCCTGCTTGCACCTGGTTCCAACCGTGCTGAGTAGGTAGTAAATCATGATGTGTGAACCCTGCATAGCGCTGATTGGGCAGAGAGACATGTCAATCACCAAAAAATGCAAAGCTCACTCAAATCCAGTAAAAACTGCCTATTGTTAAATCTTTGAAGTTACAGCAGCTTTCACATTTATTTTTATCAGACTCACAACAGCAGCTTGTAACTCACCTCGAGGTGTTTTGAAGAGCTTTAAATGCTCCTTAGGCCGATGGCAGATGAAAATTTCTAGCAAAAGCAGAAGAAAACTGATCTGTGAGAACCGGGGCTCAGAGCGTGTCCCAAAAACAACACGCGAATACACAATGAGTAAACTGCGCCTAAATTTACCGCCATCATTGTTGTGGTTTTCAAAGCCCATGATTCCCATTAGAAAAGCACCACAAAAGAACACAATCAGCCTTGCTCTCTCTGAGTAGGGAGAACGGCCCTCCCTGTCCCCCACGATCTGTCAGCAACATGCTAGCCAATGGATATCTGTTAGCTGGCATAACAGATACAAATATTTAATGTTCTTCGAGCAAGCTGAGCTGCCCACTGGCGTTGAATTAGCCACAGTTTGAAAAGAGGCAGAGGCTGTCTTTACACATCTGAGAAGAAGCTGCATGTTTGCTTCACACTCCTAGCTCAGTAGCATTGGTAATGGTGTGATGGGGGTGTTAAATAATGGGTGGAATGGGCATTATAATTGGGGAGAAATCTACGTAATAAAACATAAGAAAAAAATACTTATACATCATATAACGCCACATTTACTTTTGCTTTGTAAAATAAAGAAATAGCATAATAAACTACATAAACATCCAATGTATTGATTCCCAAGTTCATAAAATCCATACACAGAAACTAAGCTGCAAACACAAAAAAGCCTTTTTTGAATTTATAATTATGGTGAAATCACTTTCACACCACACTTTCAGGAGTGTTTTTACCTCAGTCTCCAGCACAGTTAAAGAAGACAATCCTCTGGAACTACTGCATGTTTTAATTCAGAAACTCAGCATCTTTTAAGGTGCAGTTATATGAGTTTGAAATGGGACTGTAGCATGTAGTTTTGGTCTGTGTTTACTTTTATGCATTTTTGGGTCTCTCAAATGTAGAGTCAGTATCACCTCAAGAAATCAAAATTACTTGAGTCAATATTACCCACCTATGGACCAAAAAATACAGCAACTTCCTCAACACTTTTCATGCTTTTCAACGTAGAAGGTCTTTCCATCATCCAAATGTTTCTAGAGCCATTGTGCATAGAAATATTCGAGCCTCCATGTAATGAGCCAGGGATGTGTACAAACACTGGAGTTTTCTAACGTGTAAGTGTTGAGGAAACATTATCTGAACTTTATAAAAAAAACGTTATTTTGTTATTTGGTTTTTTTTTTTGTGTTTGTTTTATAATAATATTACACTAACATACCTTTCAGCCGGGGCTGCTTTTTTTTTTTGAATGAAGCATAATACAGACCAGCCAATCAGGAAACAGGTCATTTACAAATCTTTGTTTTTTGGGTGCAGGGATGTTAAGGAATAAAAAGAGGTTGGAAAGTGAAACCCACACTGGCTTTAATCCCATCAATATCATTTTACTCCATATGAGCTAAAGGTATGCCTGTTAATCACATAAACAACTTACCACAAAGTTTCTCAATTGCCATCGCAATGCTTGGATGCACTGATCTACAGGACACAAATTCCAGAGAGAAACAGTTAGATGAGAGATTAATAAATCAAACAAAAAAGATACTACCAGAAAATGCTCTTGACCCTTTATAAATGATTTAAGTCTTCCAACTGCAAACAGACAGCAATGAGTTCACATCCTATAGCTCATCCATATGGTCAGAATGTCAAGGGCTGTGTTATGATGTAAGAAGGAATGGCTTAATTAGAGAAATGAATGTGCATGAAATTATGAGTCTTTAGAGGATAGATCTGTCACTTTCAATACATACAACATCTCCATCATTGGTTAGAGAATTCCTTTTAAAAATTCCTCACAGATAAACTGGACAGAGAGCGAGAGAGAGAGAGGCCCAAGGCTCTTTTGCAAAATCTTCTACATGTGCACATGTCTCTGCCAAATGTGAATTGTTCAACCCCAGTGGATTACTGTAACAAATGAACAAGCAAAGAGTCTTGTTACTTTAAGTTTTCAAGCTGGGATTTCTGTTGTGTATGTCTGCTGATGAGTTACTTTACTTTGAACCTTTGCTAGTTAGTAAACTAAGATCTAACAGCAAAAAATAAGGTTACTTTATGTTTCCTTGCACTTTACATTTCTTGGTGTATAATAAAACCATACATTTCATCCTCTGTACTTAATTCTGCAACTAGTGCCTCTTCAGGATCTTCACTCACTAGCCCTTGTCACTTTGCCACTACAGCACATAACCGCAAAACATGCACAATGTAAAGTTTAAAGGTGTATCTCTGAGTGTGTGTTTGTATATGTGATAGTATTTCTTTGGTACTATATTTGTTTTGTTTTTTACTGCTGTGAAATATTGTCAATCTATGTGCACTGTGAGCTACTGTAACCTAAACCAAATTTCTTGTATGTGTGAGCATACATAGCCAATAAATCTTCACTCTGATTCTGATAAAAGGCAACAGTCATGATTTTAATAAAATAAAATAAAATAAACACTTCTCACTATTTGCTATGTTAGGCTTTCTCTTTCTCTGCTCACAGCAGAAAAACATTTTTGAGGTTTTTAGACAGCAAAAAGATCTATAAACATTCAAAACACAAACAGAGATGAGGATTACTTTATTCCTGCTCTATAGGTGGGCAATATTGACTTGAACTGACTCTAAATTCAGGAGAGTGCTAACTGCATGAAAATAGACAAGTGTTACAAATCTGAACAACTCGAGTTACAAATGAGTTTCTGTGGTAATACAAACATTGAATAAAAACATAAAAGATAAACTTCAACCACATACAAACAACAGGCATTTTTATTCCTTAAAGATATAAAGTTATACTTTAAAAGACGCAGAGCTTCTGAACATAAACAAGTCAGAGAACAAGTGGACATTGACTTTCAACCAGAAAATGCATAAAGCATTTTTAAAGCTTTTTTGGTTGTTTTAATATGTTAGCTACTTCAGTCAGCTGATGCTTCAAAGCTGGAATAATGAACTTGAATGAGAACACTACTTATGCAATGCTAGCTTTGTGCCAAGTGATAAAAGTGGGAGGGCCATCCTACACCTCAACTACGAGGCCAACTGTGGTTTTCTTGACTCCTAGCATGAATGGCAGTGCCATTCAAAAAATGTATGTATGAAAATACAAATAATTAGAACCAATAAAAATGTATTAAGAGCGGCATGGTGGTGCAGCATGTAGTGTCGCAGTCACACAGCTCCAGGGACCTGGGGGTTGTGGGTTCAAGTCTTGCTCCGGGTGACTGTCTGTAAGGAGTTTGTTGAGTTCTCCCAGTGTCTGCGGGGGTTTCCTCCGGGTGCTCCGGTTTCATCCTGTGAATGACTGGCACCACCTTCAGGGTGTGTCCCTGCCTTGTGCTTAATGATTCCGGGTAGGCTCTGTACCCACCATGACCGTGAACTGGATAAGCAGTTACAGACAATGAATGAATGAAAATGTATTAAAGTCTTATCCCATCTGCCAAAAGCTCAGAATTTTTAGCAGAGTTCATTTACTGTCTCTGCTAAAATAAATAGCAGGTGTAGCTTTATCAAAATATAATAAGGGAAGAGAATAAGAGAGAGAAATCCAGGGCCCATTTCCAAACGTATGCTGTTCTGCATATGTGCACATCTCTGTCAAGTGTGATTCATACAACCTCAAAGTGAAAGAGAAAAGCAAACACAGACACAAATGAAAATCATTCATGTCCATGGGCGTACCCATGTATTCACATGTAAACACAAGGAAACAAAAATGTCAGAAACAATCACAGTTGCAGATTATATATTCAGAACAGTTGTATAACATGCGTATTCTTCCACTCATGTTTAAAGAGATGAATGGAAGTGAGATTGAGTAGAGTGTGCAGTTCCACCTTCCCAGGGCACAATGAATCAATATCCCACCTTTACTGAGTGACACTTGGCTGGAGTCTGTTCTTGCCTCCAGATGTTTAACCTCATAAGGAGCACACTGCGTCCAATCCACAAATGGCTGCACACCCAATGGTACAAGCACAAAACCCCACTCTCAACTTATAACACTGCTTACTTTATTCGTGTGCTTTTTAAAAGCCCTCAAAGTCTCACCAGCAGTAACGCTGCCACACCTTGCTCAATAAATACAATACAATACAATAGTCTCAACAAATGCTACTTTTAAAAACAGAGTAGTTCCTAACCCTGTTTTTTTAGAACCCTGGCCTAAAAACTGTTGTGATTTCCAGCACAACAGAATGATCTCCAAAGTCAGTTGGCAATCTTTATTAATGGATGATACCTCAGTGGTTTTGTCATAGAGTCCATAATATATGGTCCTATAATTCTTTACATAAGATACTGGAGTAGATAATTGCGCATCTCTCTATCTATGCTTAGCTGCTATCTATGATAGTTTGAGCTGACCACCAAACACATTGTTAGTGACAACCCCCCTGTGATAACGTGGATAGGGTTGTCCTATTGAAGTTCCCCAAAAGTGAGTATTTTATTGTGATGACGAAAATACAAAAAAATATATAATACAAATGATAGTTATAAATATGTACTCTATGTACACTTTTAAGAGGAGGAAAGCTAAACATAGTGGGTTACAGATACCACTCATTATATTGGATGGCTTATTAGTTTAACCTCAGTCAATTACAATGTTTCTCTCATGCAGTCTCTCCACAAATAAAGCCTTTCCTCCAAGTATCTCATATTCTTCCATTCTGCCCCCTTATATACCCCAGTAGCCCACCCCAGACTAAACCAAAAGGAGTATATACCACTCTGGTTGAACATAAAAAGAAGCCTACCACATTAGATAAAGCACACCTTTTCTGTCTCCTTGGTCTCTTGAATGTGTATACTAGGGTTGTCCAAAGTCTGGCCCGCTGATAACTAATAACTAAGCAGCAGCTCATTTGAGCAGCGCTCAAAAGAGCTCTGAATCTTTAGTTAAAGTGTTAATCATCCGAATTATGGAATCATCATTGACAATCGAACAGACAGCGTTTTCTTATTATGCCCCAAACTCTGGAATAAACTTCCAGAATATCTAGAGCACTAATGATTTAGGCTCTTCTCATTAGTTTTAGTGGTGAAACCGACCCAGCACATGGACCTGGTATTCATGGCACTCAAATGAGCAGCTGCTTAGTTATCAGTGTGTGAAAGAGGCACGGCAACTGTGTATGTACACGGATCAACCATTACATAAAAATGGCTTATAAACCATGTTTATAAACTTTTTGTGATCCCCACTGACCAGCACTGATCTGTTGCTCTGCATACTTTGTCCCTTTCACCCTGATCTTCAGTGGTCAAAACGCACACATGACCATGACAAAGCAGGTATTGTTTGGGTGGTAGATCATTCTCATCATGCAGTGATCCTGACACATAAGTTAACATGACATCTCTCTAAACCACACTTGGCATTGAGCATGGTGTCCTTAAGCTCATGTGTTGTTTCTCCAGAGTTTCCTATTCCATTCCATGCTTTTCTGTGAAAATAATATAAATTGTAGGTGAACAGTTGAAAGCTGGTGCCAGCATTGGGTGTGAAATCTATAGAGAGAATCAAACTACCCATACAAATGAAAAATGACAATGGTGTATAAATGACACAAAGACAGATTTCTTAAGACAAAGTTACAATCAATTCAGGACATAGGCAGGTTATATGTAAGAGAAAACTGACCATTGATTGGGGGTTCCAGAGGCATAAAATCTGGAGAAAGCTCAGGCGCCCAATGATTCCAGGTAGGCTCTGGACCCCCCGCGACCCTAAATTGGATAAGCGGTTACAGATAATGGATGGATGGATGGATACATTACTTTTTATTAAATTAAAATAATCCCTTGCCAACTTTCAGTTTGCTAAGAACATTCAAACCTTTTCATCACAACATTGATCATTTTAGCTTTTCATACTTTCGCACAAAAATCTTTCCAGTTATGCTCCACAACAGATCTCAAACTCCTTGAGAGAGCAGCTGAAACCCTGGGCTGCTTTTTCCTTACTCTGTTTAGCTAAACTGTCGAGCAAGTTAAGAGACACTAAACAGGACATATTCACAGTAACAGCAGTGTGGTTACTCACATGTCCATAATTGCCCATGCAAATACAAGTAACCTCATTATTCTCCTTTGTTCAGCCTTTTCTGTTTCATTCTGATATAAAGTAGTTAATCATACAGGGATCAAGCATTAATTAAGGGGCAAAAATAATTTTTCTTCATTGATTCTTCTTCAAGTTGTGGTGAAGAAATGGTGCAGGACACCAGAGCAGGACTTGAACCCACAATCTCCAAGTTCATGGAGCTGTGTGACTGCAATACTACCTGCTGTGTCATCGTGCTGCCCCAAAACACATTTGGTGTCCAAACTGTCCTATAGTTTCAACTTTGATGTTATTGGAGATAAGTATTGAAATAGCTGTTTGCCTCCTGCAAGCTTCATGCCCAAAAGTACAGACATAATTAAAGATTCAAGATGGCCTCTACTACATTTTTGTGGTGAACTACTGAGTTTAGATGACAGAATCTCAGAAACCACATTACGCAAGATTACTTTATACAGCTGAGAAAAGTGTGAGATGATTTAGGGCAATAATTGCTGTGTTGTCAGGGTCCTATGTTTCTGGGCCTCTTTATTTGCTTATTGAAATGTCTAGGAACAGCCCTGTTTCCAAAAATATTCCACAGGCCCGCTTCCATTTTCTGTATCTTTGACAACAGACCTAAACAGTTATTTTCAAGAGAACAAAACTCATGGTCCCCGATCTTAGCCTCAATTAAGAATCACTGGAATTTATTCCCATAAAATATTAGACTAGTGTTAAAAATTGCATACTTACAAATGTTTATTCATTCATTATCTGTAACCGCATATCTAGTTCAGGGTCACGGTGGGTCCAGAGCCTACCTGGAATCATTGGGCGCAAAGCAGGAATACACCCTGGAGGGGGCGCCAGTCCTTCAGAGGGCACAAACACACACACACACACACTTTTGAGTCGCCAATCCACCTACCAACCTGTGTCTTTGGACTGTGGGAGGAAACCGGAGCACCCGGAGGAAACCCACGTGGACACAGGGAGAACACACCAACTCCTCACAGACAGTCACCCGGAGCGAGAATCGAACCCACAACCTCCAAGCCCCTGGAGCTGTGTGACTGCAACACTACCTGCTGCGCCACTGTGCCACCCCTTACAAATGTTTATATATTTTAATATTCTGATTGTTTACAGCTTTTATGTATGCTACACTGAATAATTGAATAATGATATTTACTGTGTCCCTGAAATGGATTAAGCAGCAAAGAAGATGATGATGATGATGATGATAATAATATTAAAATGTGTGTACTTTCTATTGTTGCCTAATCCAATGATGTACAATTACAAAGCCCTAGGAAAAGTTCTTGAACAGTTATTTATTTCCTGTCACAAGAGATTAAATTTATGTGACGATATTTAACTATGGGCGTTTGGGAACTACATGTAACAATATCTGGTATAATACCAAGATTGTAATAAGCTTGTCTTAGCCACAAATGCTCTGCCTGCATCATACTTTCAGTGCCTTAACCTGGCCTCAGTGTCAGAATTCCCTAGAGAGAAAAAACTTAAAAAACAAGACAACCATATTAATCATGTTTATATGTATTTTTCCAAGATGGCCTTGTATTAGTGGCAGAAAATTGAAGCAGTTCTTGTTTACAAAGACATTACTAGGTTTTATACTCATACTTACGATTTTAAACCATTTTCCTTGTATATGTGTATGTATTTCTTTATCTATTTATGCGTCAATTTCTACATTAAAATGTGTTTAAAAATGGCCTTTTTAAAAGACATTACAAAAGCATTAATGTTGTGGTCCACATTTTCCCCTCTTTTTTACTCCCAGGACCCTTGGAAATGTCAACAAGAATCCTTAGCTATAATGTATTATGCAGCTAGCAGTGGAAAATTACTTGTGCCTTTATTATGTCTATGTTTACGGCTAAAACTAAATGACGATATTTCCCAGAGAGCTATGTCAGTTGGTATGAAACACAAGAGCCACAAGAATCTTGAGCAAGTTAGATGACTCAGTGTTCATCCATGCACACAATTACCTCAGATTCTCTTTAATCAAGAATGGGTTTTTCAGACGTATCATTGCATATTGATCCCTGTAGGGTGGTGAATGCAGAATTAGTTCTTAAACTATGAACCTCACAAACCACACAGGGCATGCACTGTGTTTACTAAAGGCATACACAAAAAAAAGACTGTATAAAATTTCTATTGAAATAAGCTTCTTTAAAAGCTTCTTGAGGCCTTTCAGCCATATCTGAGGTGATATGACATGCCTTGATATTTTAACAAGTTTCACCTACCTAAATTAGTTTGTTCCCAAAAAGCTACACGTGCTAATATTCAGCACAAACCCAGCAACAATAGTGTGATAAAAGTCTGAATGTCATTCATCTGTGTTTTTTTTAATATGTGGATGCTTCAGCAGCTGCACATAAGCTTAAGGTCATAATACTCAATTCCAGTGTCAACAGGCTATAAAGACCTTGCATGGTCTGTTTAACACTTCTCTGGACTGATGGAGCTATATCTGATAATCATTCAATTCAACCTCAGTATGAAATCACTGATGTTTGAATGGAATCAAATTCTTACAGAAGTTTTCTCGTATCAGGCCTTCCCATGCGCTCTGAAGTTGTTACTTGAGCAAAGCAGGACAAACTGCATATTCATTAATTTCTTCATTGTCTGTAACCTCTTTATCCAATTTGAGGTCACAGTGGGTCTGGAGCCTACCCAGAAACACAGGGTGCAAAGCAGGAACACACCCTGTATGGGACACTAATACATCACAAGGCATCACACTAAAGCTGGCCCCAAATATTCGGATATTCGTTCTTTGGGTAGGTATTTGGTTTATTTTGAGATTTGAATGTTCGTTTTTTTGGTTAAACGTGGCGATAATGGCAAACCTCCACTCCATGTGTATTCAACATAAAAGTTTTGAACTAACCCTAAAAAAACTAACACACTACAGCAACCTCCTTACAATGAAGCATGTCAAAGCTACAGTGCATTTGGTTAGCTTTACACCTCAAATTAGAACACCTCTAAGAAGCTCTGTTTTATTTGTGTACACTCCGTGCTCTTAGTAGCACCATGTATGCAAAAGTTACGACTCAGCGACCGGAGCCTTGCTGGGAACTTAAGTGCAGCTTTAATTTTACAGTGGGCGCTGAGAGCTTATTTTCTGAACAATAGTATTTGGGTATTCAGATATTTGTTCACTGGGTATGTATTCAAGCCCAAAAAATAGTATTTGGGGCAGCCCTACATCACACACTTGCACATTCGCACCTATAGATATTTACACTGAGCAAATCCATCTACCAAAATGTGTTTTTGGACCGGGAGGAAACAGGAGCTCCCAGAGGAAACCCACACAGACACAGGGAGAACACACCAAACTTTTCACAGTCACCATCTACAAATCTACAACCCCAGGACCCTGGAGTTGAATGACAGCAAATTTCTACATTTTCATTCATTCATTCATTATCTGTAACCGCTTATCCAATTTAGGGTCGTGGTGGGTCCAGAGCCTACCTGGAATCATTGGGCGCAAGGCAGGAATACACCCTGGAGGGGGCACCAGTCCTTCACAGGGCAACACAGACACACACACACAAACACACACATTCACTCACACCTACGGACACTTTTGAGTCGCCAATCCACCTACGAACGTGTGTTTTGGACTGTGGGAGGAAACCGGAGCACCCGGAGGAAACCCACGTGGACATGAGGAGAACACATCAACTCCTCACAGACAGTCACCCGGAGCAGGAATTGAACCCACAACCTCCAGGCCCCTGGAGCTGTGTGACTGCGACAATACCTGCTGTGCCACCGTGCCGCCTCTACATTTTCAATACTTTACTATATAAAATTCACCAATTTACATAGGCACTTGCTGGCTTTTAATGTTTCTGTGTCTGAATTTTGTTACTGAAATTCCAGTGGAAAGCTGTGGAAAGAATCATATTATGGATTCGGAGTGCAATACTTGTTTCTGTAGTGTACCATGCAGAGATCTGAGCATGTGAGATATGAAGTAATCTTTCCATTACCATATATAAAATCTTTCAGCACTGTTTACATCCTGTTTATCAACATGTCAGAATGTGAAGATCCCTAAGGAGGTTATATTGAGCATAGGAAGAATCCATTTAACTTATTTAATCCAAAAACCCACAGCCACATCAGGAAACGTGTTCATATCCTCCTAATTACAATATAATTCTAAGCATGATGTCTTTAATATGCAATATTTTTGGGTGTGGTGTCAGTAGTGCTACACTGTGATATATCTGAACTCTATTTACAATCTGTTGACATTTTTAACCACTTGTTTATTTTAGTAATTCAAGCTCAACCACATAAGACATTCCTAATCCAAACTATGTTCACATGAAAACATTATATATTCTGGGCCCTTAATTCAAATTTGATCAAAGATAAATAAATAAATCGACATTGCAGCACTTGATTTATTTTATTTATGTTACTGTTAAGGTGATTAAAATTCTTTTGGTATTTGCTTAATGTAATGTTTCTTAAAGTGATGGTTCAGTCCAGATTTAATGGCATGTTGATGAAGATAAATCTTTGATTTAGCTAATTAGACAAATGTTATCCTATGACAATCTGTATCTACACAATGGCCCTTATTCATCAAAGTTACATAACAAACTGCAGATTTGACAGAAGTAAAATTTCCAAGAAAAAAGAACCACTCACTATTTGATTTAATGAAACCTTCATGCTATATAGAAACAAGTGGATATATTTTAGTGCAGTTGATGAATCAGTTACAGAGTGTAAATTGTGGCTAATTTACACAAAGCATATAATAATTAAAAGTCAGTGTCTGACCTCATTAATTCACTTCTTTTTGTAGTGAATTTGTAGAAAGTCTTTGCGGAAGAGTGTAAGCTGTTATAGCTGCAAAGGGGGATCAACTTTACATTAATGCATATGAATTTGAGATGGGATGCTATAAAGCTCGAGTAGGTGTAATTTGTAGGTGTCTCCTTACTTTTGTACATATAATGTAGTTATTATTACCTGTAGACTGATACAAACAAACACCGCACCTATTCCATGTCCCATTCAAGAAATTTTACACATTGATCATATTTCACACGACTGAGAGCACCCCCAACAAACCTACATAATCACACTAACACAATATAAACATCAAACGTATTGCAATAAAAAAACTCAATCACACACCACAACTAAATAAATCCCAAAAATTTTGTTTATTGCATATTTTTTACTCATCATGATTTTACAACATAATATTGGTCAGCAGTCAGAATTCTGTGCATTAACTGCTTTACATGAAATTTACAATTCTCAAAATTCCGAAATTTTCTTTAGCTCAGTACCAAACCCGTTCTGGGCTTACCTCACAATCTCTGTTCTAGTTCATCCCAAAGATGTTGGATGAGTTGAAGGTTAGGGCTCTTTGCAGGCCAGTCAAGTTCTTCCATGCCAAATTCACCCAATCATGCATTTATGGACCTTGCTTTGTGCACAGGGGTGCAGTCATGTGGAACAGAAAAGAAACTGTTCCCACAAAGTTGGAAGCATACAACTGTCCAAAATATGTTGGTATGGTGATGAAGCATTAAGATTTCCCTTTACTGTAACTAAAGGTCCTAGACTAACCCCTGGAAAACAACCAAAGGTTTATGCCTTCCCCACCTGACTTCACATTTGACACAATGCAGTCAGGCAGGTTACATTCTTATAGGAAATCTGTCCTCCCTGTGGAGTTTACCACTCATACAATACAATGTTTCTGTCTTCTATTTTACATTCACACTTGTGGGCAATTTTACACAGCCAATCCACCTACCAACATGTGTTTTGGGATTGTGGGAGGAAACCCAAGTGCCCTGAGGAAACCCATGTAGGCACTGGGAAAACATACCAAAGTCCTTACAGAGAGTGTCCCAAGGCTGGGTCTGAACTCACAGCCCCAGGACCCTGAAGGTGTGTGACAGTAAACTAATTTTTGAGCACAATATTGTAATATACAGTAATGTACAGTAAAATCTGGACCTCCACCCTGCAGAAATAAAAAACAATGAAATCATTAAAAGTTTCTGTTGGATTGAAATGTCCAACTGTTTACAGTGATATTTTGTGTATTTCTGATTGACTTTTATTACAGTGTTAATATTATCAGTTAAATGTGAATTATCATCATCATCATCATTTTCTTCTCCGCTTCTCCATTTCAGGGTCGCGGTGGCAACAGGGCAAGCAAAGAAGCCCAGACGTCTCTGTCCCTTGCAACATCCACCAATTCCTCCTGGGGGATCCCAAGGCGTTCCCAGGACAGCCGGGAGATATAATCCCTCCAGCGTGTCCTGGGTCTACCCCGGGGCCTCCTTCCAGTTGGACGTGCCTGGTATACCTCCAGTGGGAGGCGTCCAGGAGGCATCCTGATCAAATGCCCAAACCACCTCAACTGACTTCTCTCAATGCGAAGGAGCAGCGACTCTACTCTGAGCTCCTCCCTAGTCACTGAGCTCCTCACCCGATCACGGAGAGTACGCCCAGCGACCCGTTGGAGAAAGCTCATTTCGGCCGCTTGTATCCGCGATCTTGTTCTTTCGGTCATTACCCAGAGCTCATGACCATAGGTGAGAGTGGGAACGTAGACTGACCAGTAAATTGAGAGCTTTGCTTTATGGCTCAGCTCTCTCTTCACCACAATGGTGCGGTACAGTGACCGCATAACTGCAGACGCTGCACCTATCCTACGGTCAATCTCACCATCCCTCTTCCCATCACTCGTGAACAAGAACCCGAGATACTTGAACTCCTTCACTTGGGGCAGGTTCTCACCCCTTACCTGAAGGGAGCATGCCATCTGTTTCCGGGAGATAACCATGGCCTCAGACTTGGAGGTGCTGATCCGCATACCGACCGCTTCACACTCGGCTGCAAACTGCTCAAGTGAACGCTGGAGGCCTCCGTGCGAAGAAGCCAGAAGAACAACATCGTCCGCAAAAAGCAGAGATGCCACCTCCTGAGCTCCTCGACGGAAGCCCTCCTGTCCCAGGCTACGCCGCGCCACCCTGACCATGAATATCAGGAACAGGAGTGGAGATAAGGCACAGCCCTGATGAAGTCCAATGCCCAACCTGAACAAGCCTTACTTACTACCAAGGATGCGAACACAACTCAAACTCTGAGAGTACAAGGACCGTACGGCTCGCCGGAGCGACCCTGGCAACCCATACTCCTGGAGCACCTCCCACAGAATCTCTCGGGGAACACGGTCATATGCCTTCTCCAAATCCACAAAACATGTGTAGAGTGGAGTAGCAAATTCCCACGCCCCCTCAATCATCTGTGCAAAAGTAAAGAGTTGGTCCATAGTTCCACGGCCAGGACAAAATCCGCATTGTTCCTCCAAAATCCTAGGTTCGACTATCGGACGGATTCTCCTTTCCAGCACCTTGGCATAGACTTTCCCCGGGAGGCTGAGAAGTGTAATGCCACGATAATTGGCACACTTTCTCCGGTCCCCTTTTTTGAAAATAGGAACCACCACCCCGGTTTGCCAATCCAAAGGCACCGTTCCCGAGGTCCATGCGATATTGTATAGACGTGTCATCCAAGACAGCCCCACAGTATCGAGTGCCTTCAGTAACTCTGGGCGAATCTCATCCACTCCTGGAGCTTTGCCACTGCGAAGCTTTTTCACCACCTCAGTGACTTCAGCCAAGGAAATGGAATCTGACCCCCCAGACACTTCTGGCCCTACCTCCTGTACAGGAGGCATGTCTCTCGGGTTAAGGAGTTTCTCAAAGTGCTCCTTCCACTCCTCTCCAGGTTTCCCAGTCATTGCCAACGTGAGCATTGAAGTCCCCCAGCAAAACAACAGAGTCAGTGCATGGAATCCCCTCTAGAACTCCAGTCACTGCCTCCAAGAAGGCCGAATACTCTGAGTTGCTGTTCGGTGCATACGCACACACAACAGTCAAAGTTTTCCTCTCTGCAAGCCGGAGCCGCATTGAGGCGACACTCTCGTTTACTGGGACAAACTCCAGCTGTACAGGCGCCAGCCGGGGACTTGTGAGTATCCCCACACCCGCCCGGCGCCTCTCACCCTGTGCAACTCCTGAGTAAGATAGAGACCAACCCCTATCGAGGAGTTTGGTTCCAGAGCCTGCACTGTGTGTAGAGGTGAGCCCAACTATATCTAGCTGGTATCTCTCAACCTCACGCACCAGCTCTGGCTCTTTCCCCCCCAGTGAGGTTATGTTCCACGTACCAAGAACCAGTTTCCGCTGACAAGTTCCACGATGCCAGGGGCCCCCTTGCCCCCGCTCTGTGCCCGATGGGCATTGCACCGCACCCCTACTCTGGATCTTGCGGGTGGTGAGCCTACATGATCCTCCCACGTTGCCATTTCGGGCTGAGCCCGGCCGGGTTACGTGGGCTGCCCAGCCACCAGGCGCTCGCCGTTGGACACTACCCCCAGGCCTGGCTCTAGGGGTAGGTCCCGGTAACCCTTTCCCGGGCAGGGTACACTGAATTTTAATGTGTGTACTCATAGGAATGCTTTTGGATCATGTTTGTCTGGATCTTCACTCCAGACCTGTTCGCCATGGGAGACCCGACGACATAGCCCTGGAGGTCATGAGACCACACAAGCCCTTCCGCCACGACAAGGCCCTGATCCAGGAAGGGAAATGTGAATTATGATATATCCTATTTGCATTTGATAGTTTTCTCATGAGGTTTTCTAACAGTGTCCTACAAATCTAGTGGTCAGCTAGGGTAACTGTTGAAGGAGATGTACACAGTTTTTATCCAATATAAAATTCTATGAATGTTTCACTACTATTTGCTGTATTTAGTATTTGTATTTAGTTAGAAAAAATACAACACTAGGCTTTAGGCTGCTGTCTGTATTTGACCACGTCTGTATCTATGGTTTTGCCCCAGTTAAACCATGACAAATCTTTTCTAAGTAACAAAGGTAAAGATATTGATATTCCAAACATTTGTGCACCTGTGGCCCAGCTCTGCTTGATTAGATTTATGTTCCAATGAGAAGAAACCCCTTTTTGGTCAGTGTGCTGCCACATGCTGAACTTAACAATCTGTTAATGGGAGAACATATATTCTGTGGTATTCAGGGCGAGAGGGCCTCAAAGAAACCATTAAAACAACACATTAGAAGTCTGGCTAGGAGCCAGTGTAGACACCACCCACTCTACACATTCTTTTCTGCCACTAGTACAAGCTCTCTAACCAAGCTGAGCTTCCTAACGCCCTCCCAGAAATGCAGGATTAATGGTCTCCAAGTGCTACTTCTCCTGACGATGACCTGTGACTGCCTTATCTTCAACATTTTTTTTATCTGACCTATGTCTATGATCCAGAAGACCCTTGCCTCTCTGCCTCTTACATCTCTTAGCATGAATGGGAGTTGCTTCAAATGAAACCATGTTCCATAAGTCTCCACTTAACAAAAGCAGATATGAGCCCTTCCAGTGGGATTTTTTTTCTGGCATGATAGCACATTTCTGATGGCCTCCAGTTCATTTCCACATCATTTTGGAAGTTCTTCAAGGACGTTGATGAACAGCCAGAGTATTTCTGCTCAAGCCTGTTCCTAATCCTACATTGTATTGCCCCACCCAGTGTGATTGCATGATCTTATTCTTGCAAACATCTGTCATTGCAAGGCCATTTTCCTGACCATGCATAATAACACTTCACTTTTTAACCATTTAAAAATCAGCCTTCGATTTATAAGCTTCCATGAAATTCTTCCACATTTGTATCTTCTGCTGAATCCTCACCTATTTCAGTCAGTTACTTTGATCTAACAAAACTATTTGGTTTGTGATAGCATTAAACAAAGCCTTGTGTATTCGGCACTTTATTAAACACACCATCTTTGTACATGTTACATACATATTGTCTGCCCCGTCTGGGAAATATATTTCTGTTATGTATAACCTAAGTTAGACCTAGCAGAAAAAAACATGACAATGTAGGTTTCTGGTGTAAAATCAGATTAAAAAACATGGCACAGAGGTTGCTTCCCCTGAATAATCTTATTGTACACAGAGGCTATTTAAGTTACATAAGTTTGGGTCTCAATTATTTTATTATTTATTTATTTATGATTATATAATGATTTTTTTAATGATTTTTATATATATAAATCATAAAAAAAACACAAACACACACAATCACATTTCTTTCCTCTGGGCTGTGGTGAGTGGTGAGTTTAACACTGCCTGGATGCAAGATCTGCTCTTGACATTGGTGGGGATTGGTGGATAGAGGCTCATAGTCTGGATAGTGATACCAGGGAAAGGCACAGCGAATGTTACTGGGAGGTAGGACTCGTGTAGAGAATGTGATTTAACCCTCTCTGCACCTCTAGGTTAATGAGACGTTGAAAGATCAGGTTTTTTTCTGTCTTTTTTTTTTTTTTTTGGAGGGGATCAAATTATTGGTGGGACAATTCAATAATTGGTGAGAACCCGTCACCTCCGTCCATGCTAATTCTACGCCCTTGCCTGGATGAAACATTTGAGTTGATTTGAGTGACATAGATGTCCACAATGTTTTTTAAAATTTGGTTAAAAAGTTTTAGTGCTGGGAGCAGAGAGAGAGAAATCCTAGCATACCAGACCCAGACACAGTGTTATTTTTAACCATTTACAGACACAGGGGCTTCGAAAACATTTTAGACCAGTTTTGCGCATGTAAACAGACTGGAAAGTAGCAAATGTTGAGGAAACATCCATATACACCTGTACAAAAGGCCTGGAGGTAAAGTTACGAGCTGCCGTTGTGAGTCTGATCAAAATAAATATGAAAGCAGCAAGTTTATGCTTGATTTGAATGAGCTCTGCGTTTTGTGGTGATTGACATGGCTCTGGCCTATCAGCGCCATGCAAGGTTTACACGTCACCATTAAATACCTACTCTGCACAGCTGGAACCCCGGGGGAACTGGGACTGAAAACCTAAAAGAGTCAGTTAGAGTTGTGTAGGTTCTATGCAGTGGAAAAGCGCCATAAGACATAATACATACATAATAAACCTACTGTATACACTGGCTTCTGTTGTCCCCACTGAAAACCTACTAATGCCTAAGTTTTACTCACTGCTCTGGGCTCCCCACCACTTTCTGAAACTCTGTCTCATTATGGACAAACTATGCTGGAGCCACAGCTCCCATTAATAAAGAGACAACAAGCTGCGTCTGGATTCAAAACACACGCTTCACTTTCAAGCACTCTGCTTGATGAGGACAAAGGGCAATGTCTTCTCAGTTGAAAGTACTGAGTCATCTGCACTACGTTTGCCAAGAACACTTTTTGAGTAGTGGCTGCTCATTTTGGTACAGGAATTTTGTTTGTGTTTTTACAGCAGTCCAGTTAGCATTAAGATTCTTACAATACATTAAGCCCATGATAATTTGCTTTAAGTGACTCTTCTGGATTCACCACAGAGCTAAGCAGCTACGCTTTATTCTTCTTGGTTGTACAACAATTTCAGCATCAGCTAATCTCAATCAATTTCAAACAATTGACACAGATTCAATTCTACAGTTAGAAATATCTGTATCACATCTCTAGAAATAAATAAATGCCTCAACAGTTCAGCTTTAATGAATCGTGAAGCTGTGGTTAATCACTAGCAGAAAGATTTCCATTTCAACATCTTATAACCACAGGGTGGGTCCCACATACAAATGATTTAAGCATGCCTAATGCAGCCAGGTTCTTCTGTGAATGTGATTGTGTACGGGGACAGAATTGGATGGTTTTGGTGTAATGACTTAATTCATGTAAATTTGTTTGTAGCTCTGAATCATCATGCAGAATGTGCTTGAACCCCTGGCAAGAGAAGGGAAGCTCTATAGCCACTAACAGCTTCAGAACTGGAGGGGCTTATTGCATGGGTTGAACCCAGAAACATTGACCATTGCTTTGCAAACCCCAAGGCCTCTTTCTGGGCAATGTGATTGTTTACTCTTAGTGCTCTCTGATGTGCTTTATAAGTCATACAGTCGTCACACAGCTGGAGGTTTCTATGTGTGTATGCGACAGACTTAATTTGCACATTCATCATGAACTGTGACCTCATTCTGTGAATCTACAAAGGCTGCGTAGGCCTTGCATCAAAAAAAGCTAATTAAGCTTAGTATGTTGTTTCCTGCATTTCTACATATTCCAATACTAACTAATCCCTTTACATCGGATTCATTATTTTCCAACATTTTAATAACCTTTTGGGGACTGAAGACATCCACTGATTTGTTTACCGTTCTTCAAATGTATTGTATATATGTATAGTTATGTAATGAATGGTCCAACAACCAAAAATATCCAACCAAAAGCATCCTGTGTCCACTGATGGCTGGAGGACAACCAACACAAATTGTGCAGCGACAGATGAGCTACTGTCTCTGACTTATATCTACAAGGTGGACTTATGAGGTAGAGTTGACAGTGTTTAAAAACTCAAGCAGCACACTGCTGCATCTGATCCACTTGTAACAGCACAACACACACCATCACGTCAGTGTCAGTACAGTGCTGAGATTGATAAATCAAACCTGCTCTGTTGTAGTCCAGTTGGAGTCCATGGAATAACAGGGTCAAATGAGGATAAGAAAGTATGCAGAGAAACAGGTAGGGTCTGTATTTGTAGATCTACAAATTGTTCCTGTGTGGTCAGTGGACCTGATAAAATGGTCAATGAGTGTGGAGATTTTGTAGAATCATGCTGGCAAATAATCCTGAATATACATATACACACTACAGACTAGCCAGTCACAGCAAAACATTGTTATTATTGATGTTTATGACAATCTTACAATGCAGATCAGCATATTTATCATTCAAATTCCCAGCAAAACCAAATAAGATTTAACCTGGCCTCTGCAGATTGAATTAAATTAATGATGAGCCTGTAAACCTTAAGGCTAGTGATTCTTTCTGAGTTGTCAACAGGCCAAAACAAATAAAGTGGCCTCAGATATTAGCCTCTGAGAGCAATGTTTATTAACAAAAACTGATGTAGCCCAGCAAATGTGCACTAGGTTTGGTCAGCTAGTCTGTGCAGGCCCTGCACATGAACCCAAAGATTGTTAAACAAGGTCTAAGGTCAGACTCACACTAAAAATGCAAGAGAGGACTAATCTTAATGTAGGTGAGTGTAATGAAGTGTAGCATTAACAAAATACAGTATAAATATACTATATACTATATATTTAAGCACAACAGGCAGTGTCACCCTGCATTGTACTATCCTTATTGTACACATCCTTGGGGTCACTATATGTGAGGAATGTTGTATGTTCTTCCTGTGTCTGTGTGGGTTTCCTCTGGGTGTTCTGGTTTCCTCCCACCACCATACCTTGTTTGAATTCCGATAATACACATGGCCTTGCCCTGAGCACCCTGGCATTCCCAATTAAATTGTGTGTAAGTGTACTGTGCTTCAGAGACTAAAAACAAGAGAAAGTATGGTGTTAAATGTCTTGCTTTGTCTTGCCCAGCAGTCATAATTATTATAGTCCAAGATTGCAACAGAGCTTGAGTATAGTCTTCATTTGACATGGCATCATAGGTGTAATAAGTTGTGTTTTAGAGTTTCTAATATGGGTTGGGGGTGGGGTCGAACAAAATCCTGAAGCGCTTTACATCAACTGGATTGTCATATGCAAATATGTTCATGATTGTGACATCACTATCATAATGCATTCAAAATGGCCTGTTATTGTGTCAACAAAAAAATGGAATGATGTGGGGAGGAATATTTCTTATTAAAAGGGGACAAATTCTCACAGTTCCCCAGGGTTTTTAATGAAATGTCTGTATTTCTTTTATACCTTTATATCTCATCTTTGTGCTCTCGCATAAATATGGGCCACACTATAATTGAAGAATATCACAAAAGGTGGTGGGACAACTCTAAAGTGTCTGCCAGTTATGTAAGATGCAGAAAAAATTTAGAAGGACTGGTTTTATCATATGGTTTCAGACAAATTCTGACTGGGTTATTTCATTTCACAGTTTGTGGGTTGGGCTCCAGATTCCCAAATTATGTTGCACAGGCAGTGGAAAAGGTGATTTTATTTAGCATTTACCTAGCCTGTCAACCGTCAAACTTAATTATATATATTAGGAAAAACTGATGTTGCCCTATAACTGACACCATAAGCCAAGTAAATCAATGTAAAAGGCTATTCATCCATACTCATGGAAGACAGAGGGCTCAGAACTGCCATATGTTGTGTCCTACACCCTTCATTAAAAGACACTTGATATATTGTGAAAACACATGCCTTTAGGATATAAATAAACTTTGGGCATTTGTCCAGGGAAAGGAAGTTGGGATGCCTGTCAAAGACCAAAGATGTCTTTATACTGGCTCATAAACTAGTGAAGACCTTTACTGCCAACCCCCGTCCCCCCTCCTCACAAGATGGTCTGGCTCCCTTCTGACACCATAACAAGATTAAATTGCATGTAAACCTATTTAATGTGTGTTTATTGTTACTGGCTCCCACAGATTGAAACTGACTGACTTTTCTTTAAAGGCGCCCAGCATGACAATCATAAAATACACAATGGAAACTCCTTCACTCCACTGCTCATTTCTAACAGTTTCTAATTCATTTAAAATATTGAAACCTACCATATTTATCCAAAAGTTATAATGATTTTTTGAGCTACTTTTAACTAAACCATTCTATACACATGGTTCAGTTGTGCAGGCTCAGCTTGTATTAAATGCATCCAAAACCTCAAAAGAAAAAGCAGGAGAACACATTCAACATAGTGTTAACCATCTGCCAATAGCATTCGACATGTGCGTAATGAGTTCTCTGATTTGTCAGAATAGTTTTCTGATCTCAGTGCTCTCCCCTGGCTCTACAGATGCTCACATTAGTTTTGCACCACACTGACTGAGATATTTAGTGCAAAAGTGAGAGTGTGAAGAAGTTGTCACGTGTGAGCGAAAAAGAGGAAAAGAGCATTTGTGACTCTTAGCCACAGATTTGAGCAGGTGTAGTCATTGACTCGTGTTTGTGCAAGGCAAATATCCCCTTAAAAATAACTTTTTAAAAATACACGTGTGTAATTCATATTGCACAGATTCACATATTGGTTTGAGAATGGGGCGGCACGGTGGCGCAGCAGGTAGTGTCGCAGTCACACAGCTCCAGGGGCCTGGAGGTTGTGGGTTTGATTCCCGCTCCGGGTGACTGTCTGTGAGGAGTTGGTGTGTTCTCTCCGTG
This sequence comes from Hoplias malabaricus, assembly GCF_029633855.1. Taxonomy (NCBI): domain Eukaryota; kingdom Metazoa; phylum Chordata; class Actinopteri; order Characiformes; family Erythrinidae; genus Hoplias; species Hoplias malabaricus. The sequence goes on along the minus strand of NC_089801.1, from coordinate 53,777,758 downwards.
TCCGCGTGGGTTTCCTCCGGGTGCTCCGGTTTCCTCCCACAGTCCAAAAACACACGTTGCAGGTGGATTGGCGACTCGAAAGTGTCCGTAGGTGTGAGTGTGTGTGGAGTAAAAATAAAAGAGTATGATATTTTTGTACTTGTGTGTGTAGAATTGGATTTGTACACCTGCATTGAAGTTGTAGAGGCTGTAGAGCAGCACTGTGTTCCAACATCTAGTATACATTCCACCCACAAGAGTAGAAGCTGCAAATAAGGGCAGAAACTTCCTCTTAATAGTTTAAATTCTGAAGAAGTTTCAAAAGTACATGTGTCCATATACATTTGGCAATAGACAAATCACTTACAGTGATACCAATGCCTAAATATACACCATACTATGATATAAAGCCTTCCAAGAAGTGCATCCAATTAATGCTTTTTAATTCAGAAGAAATCATGTGATAAGCTCATTCAGTTTCCTAACACCCAGACGCAGCAGCACATCCGATACAAGAGCTAAGGGCAATTACTCCACCATATGTTCTTGCCAGCTTTGTGCCCACATTAGAGCACAGATGAGCTCTATGAGTGAAATCTGGCCCGGTTTTGTAACAAATGGAGCCGGGAGTTGTTCTAATGAAGTAATGTACAGTAGGATATGGAAGCCTGCAGTGCTCAGCCTTCACTAACCCAAGCCAATTTCTGGCATACTCAGCAATGACATGAGTGTTATTGAAAGAGGAAAACGTCCAAATGGTTTTAAAAGAAAGACTTATTACTCAGCATTGCCTTATTAGAAACAGATTTTTCCTCCAGTACTGAAATAAAGTCAGAATGACTTTATTATACTCAAGGACTCGTAAATGTTGACAAGGTCACATCTATTGACAGTTTTGGCCCAACACAAGCAGAAGACCATTTAAAGATTGAGAAGTGGGTTTGGCACAAACATGCTATCAATAAAGTGGCACACACTAATAGTGGGTGCATATGTCAGGGTGTGGTTTTGTATTTAATTCTTTGTAAAGCCAAATGTCCCCAGCATGATATAAAACATGAAAAGAGTGATATGTGTGAATGTTTTGACTTTAAAAGTAAAAAAGCCAAACATACTTGCACATGAATAATGAAAGTAAGAAAAAACAACAATCTCAAAAACTTACAAATAAAATGGTATAGAAAAATGTGGACCACCTAACAACTGCCACCATCAGATAATCAGGGTCAGTTGTGATTAGACTACTGAATACTGTGGGTCAGAAATGAGTTTTATTGTAAATAAACCGGACAAAAAATATAAGACAAAATCCATCATAACTCCAAAATTTCAGCACAGTTTTTTTCTCAATATCTTTATTTGATTTTCAATATGATAGAAAAAAATTAGAGTAATGATTATAAAGACAATTTACATCTTAACAACAGTGTAAAATCAAAACAAGAAAAAAAACATGTATGTGATTTTCACAGTATTTTTTCCCATTTATCCACTGTGATAAACCAGGGGCTTCCTCCTTTTTCTAGGATTGTGAAGTCCAGTTTTAACAACTGATGAAGCTAAATCTGAGGTCTTTGAAAGTAACAGAAGGGAGTATAAGTGAAGCATGTTGGAGGATAACAGGATCAGTACAGGTTCAGGATAACAATCCCATGCACAGAACTGAGAAGACCAAGATGTACTTATCAAACTTAGCTTCATGAGGAAATTCAAGCAAACAATGAACTTTGGAGATTTGGGAAAACACCTCTGCAGATTATCTTTGCAAGGCAAATCTCACAAAAAGAGTGTAATTGCCGTAAAAAATAAGGTCTTGAAAAAATTGTGTCGAAATGTAATTAATATTATATATCAGAGGCGATTGCTCTAAGACTGCAAGGGAAGCTCAGCTTCCCCTAAAATGTCAAAAAATAAGTGATCAAATATATTCTGTTGTGTGTACATGTCACTAAATAAATATGTACTACAATGCGCTCAATTTTTGTTCAGAATCAGCTTCTTATCACTGGTAAAGACAGTGCTTGTCCACAGAGTTCAATTCCGAAGCAGCGAAGTGCAGCGAAACGAGACGAGTCATTGGATAAAGGCTGGGCTTTGTCCCGCCCATCGGACGCGCAGCGTCTCTGGGGGTCTATGGGGCAGTGGGCTGGCCTCGGCTTGCATGATTGGATGATCTGTCTGAGGCTGAATCCCTTTTTGATTGACAGCGAAATGAGCGAATCAGCAATCCTTTGGTGTAAAGACTCGTGGGAGCTTAAAATTTTCATTCTGTTCTGAGTTGAACCAGACTTTCTTAATCCTCTTATCGGAATTTTCTTTGTTAAAAACGACTAGTGACAAATCGAGCATCTATTTCTGGTGGTGTTTTTTTTGTAGCTGCTTGTGTTTGGAGGCTGACTTCTATCACTCTTTCTGACTTCTATTGCAGTTTCTGTCCAGCGGGTGCTGCTGAGCCCCTCCACCGTCACAAAGCACTCACAGGTGGACACACTTCACATGGGCCAAAGCCGTTTAAGCAGCCTAGCTCTGCTGGCCATTGAGAGGACACTAGTCAAGTCCCTGGAAAAGACACCTTGTTGGTACGACAGGGTCACAGATCATTTTCTTTAAAAAGGAACAGAGGATAGAATTTACGTTTAAATAAACCGACACATTTTATGATGTGTCCCCTCCAGGGTGTATTCCCGCCTTGCGCCCGATGATTCCAGGTAGGCTCTGGACCCCCCGCGACCCTAAATTGGATAAGCGGTTACAGATAATGGATGGATGGATTTTATGATGTGGGCTGAAATTGAGCTTCCCCTCCTTGAAAGACCAGCATCCACCACTGATATCCATCCATTATCTGTAAACAGTTCAGGGTCACAGTCAGTCCTGTGCCTACCTGGAATCATGGAATCATTGGGCGCACACTCTTTTATTTATATATATATACAGGGGTTGGACAATGAAACAGAAACACCTGGTTTCTAGACCACAATAATATATTAGTATGGTGTAAGGCCTCCTTTTGCGGCAAATACAGCATCAGTTCGTCTTGGGAATGACATATACAAGTCGTGCACAGTGGTAAGAGGGATTTTAAGCCATTCTTCTTGCAGGATAGTGGCCAGGTCACTACGTGATGCCGGTGGAGGAAAACGTTTCCTGACTCGCTCCTCCAAAAAACCCCAAAGTGACTCAATAATATTTAGATCTGGTGACTGTGCAGGCCATGGGAGATGTTCAACTTCACTTTCATGTTCATCAAACCAATCTTTCACCAGTCTTGCTGTGTGTATTGGTGCAATGTCATCCTGATACACAGCACTGCCTTCACGATACAATATTTGAACCATTCGATGCACATTGGCTTACTGGTGTGTGTGTGTGTTGAAGCTTCTAGGCAATTTTCAGTTAAATGTGTTTTTTTTTTTGTGATTTTGTTTGTCCTGCCACATAAAATGATAAATTCTAAGTATTAGGATATGATCCATATCCCAACAAGGTATAAAAACAAACCTGTGTGTGTGCTTTACCCAAGCATATTTAATGGGATGGAAACAACATGGAAAGAGGTCTACAACATTACACTGCTCCACCCAAAGTCCTGCACACACAATCAAAGGAAAAAACAGTAACGCTACTGTCTGCTGCACCGGAAATCCAACACAAATATCATGCTGCTCTGAAGTGGAAATAATGTGCAAAACACATTATTCCACTTGTGTAAGTAGCTGGGAAACCCCTTGCAGCTTGGGAGGAGTGACGCAGCAAGAACATGGCATTCCCCTCAGGAAGGGCCATGGGTCACACTGACCTCCCACTCACACTTTCCTCACACAGTCTCACGTGCTCTAAACAGCACCCTACACACTAACACTAAGCACTATATTAGACAAGAGTAAGTACTAATTTATTATGGAGAAATAAACACTGTAAACAATGAAATACACACAGTTTGCTTATTAGTCCTTAATCAAGTCCTTATACGAAAGTTGTCCATTCTGTGGCAATCTTGGTAACGCATCTGGGTAGTTATTTCCACAAATACAATACCAGGCTTCAATAATTTTGAATAGTGGTTTTATAGCAGATACCCTTCCTGTCACAACCCTAACATTCCACCTGGGGTTAGGACTGGCACTAAAAACACCCTGACCATTGCAACCCCAAGTGGCTTGGCAGCAGACTCCGCGAGAACACATTGAACTCTACAAAAGCTCGTCACCTGAGGCAAGGGCAGAACCCTAGACTCTCAGGCCCTGTAGCTGTGTGATAAGTATGTAACACAAAATGTAACACATTGAAAACAAACTGAAGATTACTGAGAAAATTCATTCATTATCTGTAACCGCTTATCCAGTTCATGGTCGTGGTGGGTCCAGAGCCTACCTGGAATCATTGTGCACAAAGCGGGAATACACCCTGGAGGGGGCACAAGTCCTTCACAGGGCAACACAGACACACAAACACACACACACACACACACGGACACTTTTGAGTCACCAATCCACCTACCGATGTGTGTTTTTTGGACTGTGGGAGGAAACTGAAGCACCCGGAGGAAACCCACGTGGACACAGGGAGAACACACCAAAATCCTCACAGACAGTCACCCGGAAGTTGGACTTGAACACACAACCTCCAGGTCCCTGAAGCTGTGTGACACTGTGCCACCCAACATCTGACAAATGTCACATAAATAGATTTCAGGATTTGTTCCAAACAGAGAAATTTAAATGTGAGCTATGAGAAGCATTGTGTTTTTGTCTGTTATGCTTTTTCCACAGTGTACTTAGCTATTTAGATTTATTTGTAATAATTAAAAAAAAAGCTTTCTAAACAAGGCTATTCAACTGTGCTATTAGTATACTTTAATCTAAAAGGTGAGCAAGTAACTGTTCTTATCAGTGACATACTAGACACAATTATACTTGGCTAATACTGACAAAGTCTATGTATATTTGGAGGAGGTAGTAACAGAGCCCTGGATTTCTTCACTTAATACATTGGTGTTGAGAAGGAATGACAAAGCTTACTTGAATGTAGACTTTGGAAATCTGTCAACTGTGAAACCTGAGGGATGTGGGAGCTATAGAAATCCAGGTGATGAGGGCATCAGAACAAGCCAAATAATGGCCATATCTGTTACAGGAAATCTAATGTTTACATGAGCTAAGCCAATGAAAAATCTGTATTCTTCTTTAATTATACAACACAAGAAAGAAAGAAAGAAAGAAAGAAAGAAAGAAAGAAAGAAAGAAAGAAAGAAAGAAAGAAAGAAAGAAAGAAAGAAAGAAAGAAAGAAAGAAAGAAAGAAAGAAAGAAAGAAAGAAAGAAAGAAAGAAAGAAAGAAAGAAAGAAAGAAAGAAAGAAAGAAAGAAAGAAAGAAAGAAAGAAAGAAAGAAAGAAAGAAAGAAAGAAAGAAAGAAAGAAAGAAAGAAAGAAAGAAAGAAAGAAAGAAAGAAAGAAAGAAAGAAAGAAAGAAAGAAAGAAAGAAAGAAAGAAAGAAAGAAAGAAAGAAGCAGTGCCATTGTGAAATTACCTGTTGGATCCTGTGAGTCCTTAGCCATCCAAGTATGGGAGTCCAACAGACCCACTGTCTCTGGGTGGGAAGTATGGCTCTCCTTCTCCCCTCATCAGAAGCACAATGCTAACCAGTGCAGACTAGCTATAGATAGTATAAAGTATAAAGATAGTATAAGCTCGCATAGCTAAATACATAAAATGTGTCCTACTTTTCAAGTAACATTCATAACGTTTAAAACATTATAAAACAATAAATTTAAAGGTCATTACTTGAAAATTATTTGATTGATATCAATGCTACGAAGAGACTCACACACACACACACACACACACACTGCAGAAAGTCCCTCATAAATCAAGCCCATCTGGCTGCAGTTTTTCTGGTTCTGTGTGTGATAAGAGCCAAAACATAAAAAGTGAAGAACAATGGGTAACTAATAAAACGGCGTGTGATCTCAGAGTGATGTTGTGAGTGGTTAACGTGGGACTCTCTCAAGCTCTCTGCAGTTTTAATGAGGTGGTGGTCTCAGTGAATGCGAGTATCAGACAGGGAGTGACCTGGACATTTCATACTGCATTTGTTTTTGCATTTTTTCCACAGTGTGTTCAAGAACACTGCGAACATATACATCAGAGAAGAAGACCCAGAGGGCCGGATGTTCTAAGACTTCGGCAAAACTTTTACAGGCACAGTTTGGGCAAACTAGGCCTAAACAATCATGTTATTTTAAAAACGGGCATTTGAGTTTGAATTCTTCGGTAATGTGGCATGTCGTTGCTACTCTGGGCTCAGCAGTGCAGAAACTGCATTACGTAAATTCTGGTGAACAGTAAGAAAACAACATGAATTGCACTCTGCAATTGTAGGGGGAGCCCAGGAGCAAAAATACCAAAACATAACTAGTGCTCCTTTAAGTTTTAATGAAAGTTAAGTGTTTTACGTAGTTCAACCTCAAGGAAGTTGAATACAAAGCAGAAACTATAATCATTGTGGCTTTTGTTGCTCTTTACTTACAGGCAAGTCCAGAACAGAGAGACTGAGGAAAAGCCCCACCCAGTTGAAACTTCTGGCGGATCATAAATATGAACAAGACGTTCAAGGACAGTGAGCACTAACAACATACTGTACAAGTTACCGTACTCGTACAGTAAACAGCAAAAAAGACTAAAGTACACACTGCCCAAACCGAACTGGACAACAACAGCAAAATAACTACAACAACAAACAACAGAATATGGAATCCTTTCTGTTGGAGGTGCAGGGTTTTATAAGAAGTGATTTGCCTAACTGGGGGACATATAAAGTCCCTTATGGATGGGGTGGCCAGATTTTTTTGTTGCCAGGTTGAGGTTTCCGTAAGTCTTGATTCATTTAAATTAAAAACAAATAAAAAAGTATCATACATTGCAGCTGTTCAAATACATTAGCTCATTTTCTACTCACAGTTAGCTGGCAGCGCTGAGTTGTTGTTCATGAGTAGCAGCCAAGGGATCAGACTTGAGTTATTTATATATTTATTATAATTATTTAGCTCCACATGTCTGGACACCGCTTTGCTGCTATCTGATACCTCTTTTCTCAAGAATTCATATTTCTTTTGAAGCTGGTCATTGAAAGAACAAGCCCATTAGGCCATGTCAGTAGAATGAGGGTAAATTATTTAATGCTTATATCAACAAGTCAGTTGCAAAATCAATGAAGGTGATTTTTTTTCTGTTGATCTGTAATTTCTTGGTGCTTATATGGGTCATAGTAATGTGCCCCTCAGGTAATGTGGCAGTTACCAAGCTCCAGGGTTCTTGGGTTGTGGGTTTAAACCTTACCTTGGCTCATCGTCTGTTAGGAAGTTTGGTGTGTTCTCCCTGTGTCTGCATGAGTTTCCACCCATAGTCCAAACACATTGAATAAATTTACCTCTCTTTGGAAGTGTCCACCTGTGAATGTGGAGTGTTCTCCTACAAGCGTGTTGAGCTATCATCCAATGGCCTTGTATAAAAGATGAACTGGTGTTACAAATTATTTAAAAGAAACATCTGCTAGCTTTCACCCTTGGAGCTTGGCACCATTGTGTGACTAAGGGAGTCCTGGCTAACGGGCAGGAACAGGACACAATTAAAACTGGGAGGAAGCTAACTCTTCAAAGCAACGCCAAAGTTTAAAGCACCCCACCCTTAACTGTGCTAGAAATGTGCTTATTCCAATCTGGGCACATTTTAAAGAGAGACTGAATCCAGAATGTATTTCCAACTTTCCCTGTGACCGTTTCACAGATTTTTTTAATATTTAAGAATGTTTTTATATTAGTGGGACAGAGATTCTTTGCTTTTTGACTGTTCCACAGATTCACTGCATCTAACTCTAACCCTGAACTTGACAAGCATACCCCAGTTAGTGGTCTCATGCACAATTTGTATGATTAATCACAGACTTGGCAAATTCACTGTTCAATTCATATTGCAACCACATTAAGGCATATTTTGGCTGCACCTTCTCGAGTACTTACATCTGGCCCTGATTGTCCCATCTGCTCACAGCTCACGTGCTTGTCTGTCAGTCCTCTGTAGCTGCCTCTACAAGCCAGTGGCTGACTCATCATCCTTCACAGGCTCACTTCCTCGCCTCTGCTCATGGGACGCTTAATGTGATCCGAAACCCACGGTAAAAGGCCTTCCTGCACGCAACCTCACAACTGGCCCCCAGTACTCACAGCCTCTCCTGGACACATTCCTCTAAAACAGACATAGGATCCATGCAGGAAGTCCAAGGAATAATTTTCTCAACACCCCCACACTGACTCACACAGGTCCTCCACCCCCCCACAGAGTTAGAATCATGAACTCTGTTGGTCCAAAACAAACTGAGTAGGCAAAAGAGTGTTGACTTCACACTTTGCTCGGGAAAGTGTTCAAGCTGGATGCTGACCCTAAAGTTCTCTTCTTCTGAATTAGAAATATAACAGTAAGGCAGATGAGCACCACTACTAATTTTACAACTTTTCAAAATTTTCAGTTTTAATTTAACACAAATGTTATGGAAGTATCAGATTCAAATGCATCATTTCTTGGGGAAACTGTAGTCCTGAACATGCAAACACACACACACACACACTAGACAGCAAATTAGCACCCACAGCATTTGGGAATTTGGTGCTATCCATAATGATTTTTCAGACCCCAAACTTTGGATTGCACCGGCATCATCAAGGATTAAATTCACAGTCTCCCAATGAGGAGGAAGGCTTTGAATAGGGCAAAGGCATAGACAGTTGCACTACTCAAATGTCTAGGAAATAATCACATCTTTCCTACTAAATGAACTGTAACTAAAACACCATGAAACAAATGTGTGCATAATGCAGTGTTTTTCTCCATAAGTATAGCATGCATTATTTGTTGAACAGTAAGTCTCAGATATTGTGCAACAGTAGAACAGTGGCTAATTCAGCTTTGAAAACTGCAGCTGCCATGTGTTGAATGGTCATTAAGTTCAGCCTCAGCACACTATGTATTTCTCAATACCAAGAACATGAAGCATAGGCTTGCATTTCTGAAGAAACTCTTGTAAAGAGCACCAGAAAGAGAGACATTTAAGCAAAGATTCAATAACTGTAACAGATTTAAATTTGCTGTTAATATATACAATGCTAAAGTAAAAAAAAAAAAAAAAGTTATATGTAATGATTGTAATGCCCCTCACCCAGGGACAATATTGTTGCAATAATCTTAGGGACTTTCAATGCATATTCATCGGCGAGTCACCCACTAGTGCATTTGATTTGAATAAAGAAGACATCTGTTTATTTTACCCATTCTTGAGTATATGACAACTGGAGTTATAGTTAAAATGTCCTATGGGTCTTTTTAAAGAATTTTACTTTTTCCATTCAAGGAAACTATTGTGAGTGATCAAACGTGGACAGAAATTCTACATTTTGTAAGGGGTGGGGTGTTCAAAAGGTTACATAGTGCAGTTTCTGCAGTGCTGAGCACAAGGTAACAAAGACAGAGGCTATATTCTCCCAGGTCAGCAGAGAATTTTTAAAACTGTAATTTTAAGGTAAAAATAGCATAGTTTTCCTTTATGAAGTGCTGTGGATTCTACTGTAGCAACTAGCTGAATGTAGTAGCATTATCCTGAATATTTACAACACTTACTGTAAAGGATTAAAGACGAAATGAAATTTCAAGACGCTTCTTTGGAAGAGGAGTCTTTGGACGCTAAAATCAAGTTAATAGCTGCAAACAGGGTCCACCGCATTATATTACACTTTAATTTAACTTGCTTAAATGTGAAACACTAAATATCCAAGATAATAAATACTACTGCTTGTGTTGTGTCAGCTTCATGACCCAAAAGGCAACTAACGGAACTGAAAACATGTTGTGTGATTTATTTCAATGGTTTCTAGGAAATGCTCGCTTTAATTTAATCTGAGAGTGAATAAACTTGTTAAATGGATAAACCCCTTAATGTAATCCGTTAACGTGACTGTCTGTGAGGAGTTTGGTGTATTTTCCCTGTGTCTGCGTGGGTTTCCTCCGGTTGCTCTGGTTTCCTCCCACAGTCCAAAAACACACGTTGGTAGGCAGTGCAGCCTTCAACTTTCAGTCATGTCTGTTTGGCACTACTTTAAAACAAATACATCACACAAACCCAGTAAGGGGGTGGCACGGTGGTGCAGCAGGTAGTGTCACAGTCACACAGATCCAGGGACCTGGAGGTTGTGGGTTTGAGTCTCGCTCTGGGTGACTGTCTGTGAGGAGTGTGGTGTGTTCTCCCTGTGTCCGTGTGGGTTTCCTCTGGGTGCTCCGATTTCCTCCGATGGTCCAGGTAGATTGGTGACTCAAAAGTGTCCGTAGGTGTGTGTGTTGCCCTGTGAAGGAATGGCACCCCCTCCAGGGTGTGTTCCTGCCTTGCGCCCAATGATCCCAGGTAAGATCCGGACCCACCGCGAACCTGAACTGGATAAGTGCTTACAGATAATGAATGAATAAATGAATTGTCAGATATTCTCATTAATGTTCAGTGTGTTTGCAATGTGTTACATTTTGTGGCATTAGATGTGGCACAGTGAAGTGATGTACTTATTGCACAGCTACAGGGCCTGAGAGTCCAGGGTTCTGCCCTTGCCTCAGGTGACGACCTTTTGTAGAGTTCAGTGTGTTCTCCCTGTCTCCGCGTGGGTTTCCTCCAGGTGCTCCGGTTTCCTGCCACAGTCCAAAAACACACATTGGTAGGTGGATTGGCGACTCAAAGTCTCAGTGAGTGTGTGAGTAAATGTGTGTGTGTTGCCCTGTGAAGGACTGGCTACAGGGTGTATTCCCAAATTGCGCCCAATTATTCTAGGTAGTTTCTTGACCCACCACGACCCTGAACTGGATAAGCGCTTACAGATAATGAATGAATGAATGTAACTCCATTTCACATATTTTGTTACTCCCTAACACCGAATGCACACTTTCAAATGATGAAATTCCTTGTCTGCAGTCACAATTCATAGGGGCACAAGCCAGCTTCAGTAATAAGATTTTTTAATTTAAGTTGCAAGTGTTGCAACTGTGAGCTTTGAGGTCATCACTGAGAAATTGAGAACTTGATACCAAGTGATACCTTAGTTCTGAGAAACATTGTTTAGGCCCCCCAACACAGCCATTAAAGTGTGGAGCAGTGGAATTGCGTTATGTAGAGAGATGGAGCACCATCTTATATATTTTTGTAAATACCCTGTTTTTTTGCTGAATTAATACCCAATCATTTTTTCATCTCCAGTTCCACCCCATTAGCTATTAGCCAAACTCCACTGTCACACATGATGAGACCAAAGCTGGGAGGGTAGGACAAGAATCTGCCTCCTCCGAGACCTGTGATGTCAACCACCACATACTTTTCATTCTGCCACTAATGCAATGTTGCTGGATGTTCCAATGTGGCAGAAGACAGCACCAACTGATCTCACACATCAGACATGGGCCCTTGCAGGCTAGCACATGGTGTGAGATGAGGGGAGAGAAGAGGCCAAATTCAGTTGTGCTGTCTTAGGGCTCTCTGCCACATATGAGTGAGGCATCATCATTGATCGATCACCTAATGATAAGGCCAAGAACACGGCAACACGCAGCAGCCCATCATCCACCCAGATAGCAAAGAATATTTGGCCCACTGTGTCCCAAATGTGGCACATCTGCAATTATCTTATGGACCACATTTGGTCTGGAGCGATGGTGTTGTGTCAGTGAGTCTGGCTACCTCAACTCAGCCACAGTTTCATCTTATATGGGCCAGATGTCGACACACAATCAGATGTTGGCTCATGTCTGGCCCACACAAAACGTGCCATAACCAAGTCAAGCCTGGCTCATAACATTTGACCCACACAACACTCACCAGTGCCGTAACTGAGCTGTAAGTGCAAAATGTGAGACTGATCTGGCCAAAATGTATCGGCTCTCTGTACAGTATCTTTGTGACGAGATGGTGTTTTATGTGTTTTTTGTGATCCAGAACCAGTCGTTTATCCTCATTACCTGACCTCACTAATTCAAGGATGAAAATAATTATAGATATGTTCCATAATTACAGATTTTCCAAAACCTAGTCAAAATCCTTCCTTTAGGAAAATCAACTGTTGATGTAGCAAAAGGTGGGAATAACCTTCATTTACAGTGTAGAAAACATTTGGTGATATAATGTATAACCTAAACATATTTATATTTTTAGCAGATTAATTTCTCAAAAAACTATTCTGAATAAAATATGAATCCCCCTTTTTATTTACAGGCATTAAGCATGTGATAACTTGGGGCTGGATGTCACTTCAAGTAACAGAACTCCAATCAAGCTCAAGTTTTCAGGGCCAGGTGACAGGTGGCAGCTTTCATGAGGATACCCAATGTCAGGGACAGGACATTTTCAGCAGACACAACATTTATGACTTCTTTTAAGAGAGACAGAATTAGATGTGGGGGTTACGTGTAATATAAAATTTAACAGTGAACTGTGGCCTGTAACAACTTTAAACGGTTGCGGACATGGTCAATGTAGGACATTTTACGATATGAACACAATGTGCATCTCTTTCTCATGAAGAAAATAACATCCCTGTAGTCTAAATATGGTGACCTGTGTGTCCCTGTCTGAACTGCATATTGTTATAGTTTTATGTCCCAGTACTTGTGTTTTAATAAGCCCCTTACTACAAGTTTAATTTTGTTACAGATGCGCCAACTCAGAGCCTTGAAAGTCTTTCAGTATTTACAGGAAATCCATTTCTCAAACTGTCTCAATACTTTGTGGGTTGACTACCTAGCCAGCATTTGGCACCTTTTTATCTGTATATATTTTGTTCAATAATTTCATGATTTTTAGTAGCTCAAGAGTATCAGTTACTGTATTACATATACAGTATAGAGATTAGCATACTAGCTGGCTCTGCCTTAACAAGCCATTATTTGAATTAGCCAAGTAATTATTCAGCACTTAGTTTATCCATTCTTCTAGTTAAAGGGAACTTCTTAGATTGTGGGGACCTGCAGCTCTCTCTGTCTTTTTTTTTTTATGTTCAGAAGCTCCACATTTTTTAAGGTGGATATGTTGGTTAACTTTTTGAATTACCACAGAAACTTGTTTCTAACTGGAGTTGTTTAGTTTTACAGCACTCCAAAATTTAGAGTGGATTCCCTGAAGCAGCAGAAATAAGTCAGTATTACCCATCTAGGGAGCAAAGATAAAGCAATATCCTCATCCCTTTTCATGATTTTAAACATTTGGAGGGCCCTTTGCCGTTTTTTGTGCCATGAGCTGTGAGAGAAAGAGGAAACTTAAATTTCTGACAGAGCCACTTTATTTATTGCACTCATTTACTGACAACAGAGCTTTGTAAAAACATTAGACGGGTATCCAGTGCGCAAACAGACTGGAAAGTAACAAATGGTGAAGAAACTGTGAATGGTGCGTTTAAGTACACTGTAGTAGGAAGTGGCAGCTACACACAGTGTCTCAGATCCCATTTTATAATTCAGTACAATACAGTTAACAGTATAAAGCATAAAAGATAAAGTATAATTTTTTACTCAATATGTACTTGCCCTGTTGCCACTTTGACCCTGAAATGGATTAAACGACAATGAAGAAGAAGATGATTATGATGATGATATAATGCATTATTTTCACTATAAGAATCACATGAGTGTAACCAAGTGAAATGGTTTCAGGTTACAAGACAAGATAATTGCCTTTTGATCACAGTGCAAGGAAACTGCATCACCAGACCACATTGTTTTGGTTACTGCAGCTGCTTATCTCACTCAATAATAGCAACATGAACTGCGTTGATATGGAAACCCAATACACAGTGGATGAATATATTTGTATGATTCAAGAACGCAAAGACTACTAGACATTATGGACTCCCGGAATGCCTTTAAAACATGCACTTAATTCACTCATCCTGGATATAAGCATATTACAAGGGGCAACAAAGTCATTAAGAGGAATGTTTTGGGTGAAACAGTACAGGGTTGTGAGTACACCCCTCTGTGTGTGATATGGATTTTGCAATTGAATGGATTCCAGAGGGAGTGGGGGCACAGATTTATTTTCTTTTAAGAAATGATTCAAGTGATTGATGTAACAACTAAATTTCATAGATGTTAAGAAAAATAGCACACCCTTGTGGATCACTTCCTTGCGATGTTTAGGGCCGCGGCGTTGAAGAAAAGAAAAAAACCCCACAAGAATAAAGTCAGAATTCTGAGAATATTCTTGGATTAATTCTGGGAATAATTCTGAGAAAAATCTGGGAATAATTCAGAGAATAATGTCAGAATAATTCGCTGCACGTATAATGGAGCAGACACACAGTGTAACTTTGAAATGCAGCGTGTTGGTATAGATTTCAGGAATAAACACTCAGTTCTCTTCTACATCAGGACCACAGTGTGATTAGTATTTAAACCCCGAATCGGTGCACAAACCCATGGCATGTAGTTTCACATGATACAATTAATGATCACGAGAAGATCCAGATCCAGAGCGAGTAGAACTCTGGTTTGCCCATGAGGCTCCACCGCGTTACCGTTACGGCTCAGACTCGTACAATAAACTAATGCCTTATGCATCTCAGTCAGGTGCTGCACTGACGGGGTCGCCATGTCGTGTGGAAGCGTTTAATAAATAATTCTGCTCACTTCACTGACTGCTTCTTTCACAACTCACTCATGGCACACAGACTATTAGTTTCTCTGTTTACATATTGTAATAAATAATAACCCAAACAGTGTTTCTCTAAATATTCAGATTATATTCTCTGTATTATACAGACCTTTTTTACTCAAATATTCTGAAAATGTTCTCAGAATTATTCTGAGATTTTTTTCTCAGAATTCTGACTTTGTTCTCGGAATCTTTTTTTTTTTTTTTCAACACTGTGGCCCTAAAACTCCATCATACGTAGCATCCCAAATTTATTTGGGAAACTGAGCTATAATTGAATATAAACCGAAGGAGTTTGGAATAGAACATCAATGATTGCATCTGCCATTACACACAAACCTAAAAAACCTAGTATTAATTTTTAAAGGGTCATTCTTGCTATGTACATCTTACAGCCAATTTGGCATCATTTTAATGATTTTTTCTGTTAGTGTTCACTCAAATACATTATCCAGCAGTCAATGTGCAAATACAACTCCTCCGTGGATCCATCACGAAGCACTCAGTCTTTTAAATTTTATGGGAGTTATGATTTCAGTGAAGGGTATATCTAAAATTGTCTTAAAGGAATGTTGTGCTTAAAATGTTGAAACATTATAATTATTTTTAATAACAGCCTGAATAAAGTCCTAGGCTTGTAATCTCCCCTTTCACACACATGCATGAGATTTAATATGTATTCTGAAAATGTCACAATCCTATTTCTAGTCTTATACTGTGCCTGGCCCAACATTTTATGATGTTGCAGGGGTTTCTGGGGGAAAACACGTAATACTTATTGTCGCTGTCCCAAGGATAACGTGCATCTCCAAAATAGTAATTTTATAGCAGAAGGAAAAAACATTCTTAACTTTCAGTGGAAGACAATGTATAAATATTGTATTCAGAGTAAATGGAGCATTTCTATTGGTTCATTCATCATGAAATGTTCACACAGTGTGTTCAAATGATGTAGTAAACTACAAATAAAAAAAATGTAGATTCATGTTTTCTTTGTAGAGCAATGATATATTTAGCAGCCAGAGAGGATGGAAACCCTTACCATCAAAACATCATTCAAACTTGACATGCATCCTGTTTTTCTGACTTTGGGAAATACTGTGTGTCAGACATTCCTGAATATTAGTCACAGAGAGGGAGAGGTCATATATGGGAACTTTTCAGTAACTTATTAGCAGTTCATCTCACAGTAAAAGAATAATTTCTGCCTTTCCATTTCATTCCATTTCCTCAGAAAAATCCCTCATTATAGTTGTTTTATTACTGGCAGAACTTTAGCTATACAGTACCTCTAGTTTACTATACTCCATAACACAGGGGTTAAAGGGGATGTCCACAATTGAAGGGAAACACTGTTCTCTGGTATGTTTATGTTCAGAAGCTCCTCATTTTCTAAGGTGGAATGGTATATTTGTGGGGGAAAAACAAGCTTAACTTGTCTGTAAGCTTTTATTCACTGTTTGAATTACCACAGAAACTGATTTGGTACTAGAGTTGTTTAATTTTGAAGTAATTTAGGTCCATGATTACTTTCATGCAGTTAGCACTCTCCCAAATTTGAAGTCAGTTCTGTCTAAAGCAAAAATAAATCAATATTACCCACCTATGGAGCAGGTATAGAGCAATATCCTCATCTCACTTCATGCTTTTCAACGTCAATCTCTTCATTGTCTAAAATCCAGCAAAATGCCACTTTTCTGTTATTCGACTACTGGCCTTTTAACACGATTTTTTGACACAGATTTCTCCACAAGTTTTCATTGTCTATTCTACCCTTTACATAGGACCCCCAGTTATTCGAAGACACCAGGATGGGGAAACTGCAGTCTAGCAGTAATGTGTATAACAAATGACTACGAACAAACAGATAAATTATCTTTGCACTGATTTATTCATTCATTCATTCATTTATTCATTCATTCATTATCTGTAAGCGCTTATCCAGTTCAGGGTCATGGTAGGTCCAGAGCCTACCTGGAATCATTGAACACACCCTGGAGGGGGTGCCAGTTCTTCACAGGGCAACACACTCACATTTACTCACACACTCACACCTACGGACACTTTTGAGTCGCCAATCCACCTACCAACGTGTGTTTTTGGACTGTGGGAGGAAACCGGAGCACCCGGAGGAAACCCACGCTGACACGGGGAGAACACATCAATTCCTCATAAACATGTTACCCAGAGCGGGAATCAAATCCACAACCTCCAGGTCCCTGGAGCTGTGTGACTGCGACACTACCTGCTGCACCACCGTGCCGGCCTGCACTGTCTAGTAATATGTAAAATAAATTAATAAAACCAAAGTGTTTTATGTCAGTCTCCTTCATGAGTTTTCACTTAATTTGCATGGTATAATAACAACGTATTTTATGCTCATTCATGTATTATATGTGTTGTTTCACACCAAAAATGTGTGTTTACAGGATTGCATATATTTTCTGATAACAGTTATAAATTACTTCTGTTTTGTATTTCTAACCCTTATACAGTTAATATTTAAAAAAATGTAAAGATGATTTTAAATCAGCAGTAACACAAAATATAAGCCAGTATAAAGTGTTGAACCACATTTATGAAATACTTGATGAAAATAATTTAAAATATTTTTGTATTTGTTGTGTTTTGATTTGAAAAGATTTTACTTCAACTTATTTAACCAGTCAGTGTGAATGTTTTACACATCATGAGATCTGCCACATTGATTTTGAATGAGGGATCTGACCAATTTTGAAAATTGACTTTTGTTGAGGTTTGCAGTGGGTCCAGAACCTACCGGAAATCACTGGGTACAAGGCAATAACACACCCTGGACAGGGCACCTCACACTGACACTGGAAACTTTGTACAGCAAATCCACCACTAACATGTGTTAGGGAATGTGGGAGGAAACATGTATGTTAGAGAGTTATAGCCAATGTTCACAACTGTAAACACTTTTCATAAAATTCAGAAGGAATTTTCTCACCTTTTGATAGCTCTCCATTCTACTGCTGGAAGTACCATTTTTAGGTACCATTAAAAATTTTAAATAAAATTAGATGTTTCAGGTATGCTAGGATTCCTCTCCCTCACTCTGTGTCTCAGCTCATGGAATAGAAATGGCAAAGAGCCCTCCAAACATTGAGAGAATATTGCTTTATTTCTGCTCCTAGATTGAGTAATATTTACTTTTTTTTCTATTTCAGAATATTTAGGTAGGAATCAACTCTAAATTTGGGCTGCATGAAAGTAAACACAGAAGCTACACAACTAAGCTCAAGTTACAAATGAGTTTCTGTGGTAATCCAAACAATGAATAAAAACTTACAGACAAGTTAAACGTACAAGTACAAACTGAAATTTTTCTCCTAAAACATAACATTCACCTTAAAAGATGCAGAGCTTCTGAACATTAGCAAACATCTTAGGCATTTACTGCCAATCTGTTTAATTAATTTTATTTCCCCCTTTTTCCATATTGTTTTGAAAATGAAATTAATAAATTATTTTTTTACTTAATTAAACAAAAAAATAAAACTGATCAAATCAAATGATAGGTGTGTCCTTTTTCACATGCATTTCACAATAACGGGAAAAGATAAAGGATTCAGCTGTCAATTCTGTTGTATTTACATTATGAGTGTGGACAGATGACAGCAAAGCAAACATTTCATTTTATTTAATTGAAAAGCAAGGGAAATGTTCCTTGAAGAGTTTAACTTTCCCAAGCTTTGACACTAGTCACAGCCTAGCAATGACACCAGATGTTGATTTCTGAAGCACAGATGTACCAGTTCAATCACAATCAAATCCAAACTTATAAAACACAGAGAAACAGTGACTAACACAATCACCCTGGACACAGGAAGGATCGACACATCTACTGCAGTAATGCTATCACCATGGCAATATGCCTTAATAGTCGCATAATATGTGACAGAACTGGAGCCTTTAAGCACAGTTTCATTGTTCATAGACAGGGTGTATGCTGCCTCATGATTATAAGGTTGCAGTTAAAAAGTTAAATGTGATTGGGCTTATTTAACTGTATAAAATAAGTGTTATAATTCACAAGCCCAGTGGAAAGCCTGAATGGAAAGAATTCCACACCAGGCTCTCAAATGTTACTTATTTTTTAAGCTGTCTGATTAATAGCAATTTTGTAATCTGAAGCTGTAAATTGTTAGGTTTCACATAGTCTCGCATTGCCAGACTCTAGGGAGAGTCTGGTATCGTTCGCCATATTACGTGGCCAAGAACTGCAAATCTGACTTTTTCAAATCTGAATTTTGGTGTGACGTGTAGAAGGAGGCAGAGAGCCAATCAGAATGCAACTGGCAGAATCTTGACAGTTGAGGTTAATGCACTGAAAGTATCAGACCCTCCGTCAGTCTGTGGTTGAGACTAACCCAAACCTGGAATCAGTGCTCAGGCACCAACGTGTGAATCACAGGCTTAAGTTCCAGATTTCAGTGGCTTGTTAATAAGTAATAAAACATTAGCATGTGGCATAGGTTTGCAGAATGCCAGATTCACTTATTACTGATAAAGGCATTCATTTGCTCATTTTGTACAGCCACATGAGCCTAAACTCACTATGCTTAATGCCAAATGCCACTATGCTTAATGGGGGGGTTTGGGAGGACACAGGAGCACTAGGAGGAAACTCATGCAGATACTGGGAGAACACACAAAATTCACAAACAGTGACCCAAGGTGTGCATGTATGTGGTCAAGGGAGTTTTTAATACCATTGTGTGTATCAGGGAATATCCTTAATTGGACTTTAGCAGCATGCAAAAGAGGCTCAACACAAACAGCAAGCACGAGGCAGTGTATACTCCTGACATGATCCAAACACATGACTCATCAACTCTTTGTTTTCAGGTGAGAACTTAGTTGGCTCACCACCACCACCACTCCACCCAAAAACTGCTGCATCTCACAGGCCCGAGAGCTGTCTGGCTGCACAGCTGTGCATGTGATTCATCATGTGGATTTATCTACAACAAAACAGTGGCCTGTGATATGTTTACCGTCTGCACATCCTCGGTATTGTCATCATTTTTGGACTTTGTTGTCTTTACAAGGGGAATTCTATGGAATCAGATTAGCTCTAATAAAATATAATTACACTTCTTAAATATCAATCAAAACTAAATTACTTTTACACAAAACTAATAAATTATGTGTAATCATGTAAACTACTGATTACTGTTGATTAAACTATTGAAAACTACTAAACTGATTATTTGTAATGTTGCTTCCTGTCCTCATTGCTTATTTCTCACCAATCAGAATTTTTCTAATAAACAGTCCGTTTTTGGTTGCACTGCCAGCTCTCTCGTTTGCACTGCCTAACTTTTTGTTTGAGGTTCTGAAATAAATCTCTTGCATGGCCAGGGTTTTCAGGGGTGCGCCCCACATTGGCAAATGAGTTTAAGTGGCAGCTGAGTGCCCCAGACGAAATACGCCTGATACATGACTGACAAATAATTTTAATATTCAGACTAATTATTATAGGTGTGGTATGTCAGTAGTGACTCAAATCTGATTGTACAAACATTCAAAGGCCATGTATTAGGCTAAACACCCAGGGTACTAAAACAAGGTGTGCTTTCACAGTGAAAATAGATTTAATGCCCTGAAGGCATGTTGTCTGGATTCCGTTTAGATAACTCAGAGCTGTTTTAACAGGCTAGCGCCTGCATGATGAGGCTAAAGCTGTCTGGAGTCTGCAGTTTCCTTTCTTTCTGCTTCTATATTTTTGGGATCTCCACCTCAGCATGATGAGTCTGCCTAGCGACTTGACAATTCATAACATGTTCTGGTTTGATCAAATTACATTTGATTTGATTTCATGCATAGTCACGGCTCATTATGCTATGTGCTGACACCAAATTGCACAGATCACAGATGCAAACAATTTGCTCTAGCCTTGAGATACTTTAAAATATTCCAGCTGTGCATGTACACAAAGACACAAAACAGAGAAATGAACTCAATTAGAGACCTCAAGGCTTTCTAAACATTAGAAGGCTAAAAGAAAAAAAATTAATACATTTTTAGTTCACTTTAACTCATTATTCGAGGTATTTGCTGTATTTAAACTCTGCAAGTATTTAAATGTAAAAGAATTTAGAGGAGCCAGTTTAGTTGGTTCAGGCATCGCATAAGGATGCACCTGGATGTCTCTCGCTAGAGGTATATCAGGCACGGCCAACTGGGAAGAGCCCTTGAGGTAGACAGAGAGTTCATCACCCATTTGGTTTGGGAATGCCTGGGGATCCCCCAGGACGTGCTAGAGGAAATTGCGGGGACAACCATGCCTGGGATTTTTTTGTTTGCTCTGTTGCCACTGTGACCCTAAAATAGACCACGTGTAAAATGAGATGAGACAGAAATATTCAAATAATAAACTCATTATAAATTGACAAAGAATGTCTTGGAACAGCTTCAAATTTTTGTGTTTGAATGAGAATTGCCTCAAAATGTTCATGTGAAGCACTATCAGTTCAATGCTAACTTATGACCAGAACCCTGAAGGCATGCCAACAGAAAGTTTAGTATAGAGGTGTCTTTTCTCTGTTTTTGAACAATTTTTGATGTTCACAGCCCAAACTGAAGGAAGAGTACTGAGTCAGAATACATGAAAACTTTTATTTAAATCAAGGGCATCATTAGATCCAACTGACTGTTGCTATGCCTCAATAAAATCAATTTTATCCTGGATTGATGAGCAGAACTACAGGACACACCATGCAAATTCAATCCAGGCACTATATTTCCCATGCCACTTTTAAGTCACTTGACACTTTCAGTCGTAGCCAATTTATTATTATTATTTTATTTATTTGCACAAAGTAATGGATATTTATAAATATTTCTAAGTAGGCCACGCAACAGATGAGGTAATGACAGCCTCTTATATTACTGGTATAACTTACCAAAAACACATATTACACCACTAAATCAAACAGTCTTGTAATCCCTGCCCACATAAAATAATAATACAAGAGCATGTAAAACCTCCTAGCATGAGGATGTTTATTTTAAAGACAGTTGTTTATGAATTGTTCAATTCTAGATGATATCATATTTAATTGGGAACTGCAGAATGTAAATAATTACACAAATCTCTCATATTTTCAGTGTACCCCATGTGTATGTCCCCCCACAACCCTATATGCCACATAAATGTGAATGCAATGTTAGGAATAATGATCAAAACTGAGGAGATTTTTACAGTTCTTTCTGTTATTTGTTCAAGAAAATGAACATAAACAAATGTAATGAAATTAATTTAAAAAATTGTGGTATCTTTTCTCAGCCTTGGCAGAGTAACAACCATTTTAGTGTTGAATAACTTTGGAGTGGTTTCCCAGACAGGAATTATGCCTAGTCCTAGGCTATGTCCTCCTTTCATTTTAAAAACCACAGCTCATAATCCTGAGAAGTCCAGGACAAGGCTTAATCCCTGTATGGAAACCACCCCTTTAACCATTTGTGGTAAACTGACTTTTACTAGATGCACTAGATGTACTAGATGCAGTTCGGCCCATACACCTGATCGGCAAGCAGAGGGGTCCAGCTGTGCCCCACTAAACTCTGTATGTGGCCCAGTACAACAAGTTGTCTAGAAACGCTCTGTAGGAAATCTGGCGTTCCCTGAGTTTCATTGCTCCTGGTGTAAATATCTGAATGAGGAGAATGTAAAAGTACAATGATCTGTTTTCTCTTTTAAAACGTGTTTGTACACATTTTGTTTTAAGCAGAAATATGGCTCAGATATAATTTTCCATCCAGGCCTGCATTCCTCTGGATTTCATAGTGCTTTCCTCCTCATGTGACCTTTGAGATTCTTCTGCAGTTCCATAGGTCCAGTTATTTTGATGGGGACAGCTGTAATATCAGAAGGAATCCGACAGCAATCTGACGAAGGATAAAGAAACAGATTGGAAGAGATATAGATGCTAATCCCTAAATATGATAGTTAGTGACTGAAAAAGAATGCATGCATACAAAAAAAAAGCCTTTAATTAAGTGGGGCAACACACTGGGGAATGCCTGTCTCCTGGGCAACAAGCACCATTCCTCCACAACAAATGGCTTCTTTCATAACAAACAGAAACAAAGTGCATCTGTGCTATGGCACTAACACACTCAGGAGGGGATTTTCTAACATTATCTTAGTCAGATGTTCACTCACGCAGCCTCAAAAACAGTTAGCCCTAAATGGCCAGGACACGTGATTGGATCAAGCAGACACGTGGCTCTGTCCAATCAACACTGCCAGAGGACAGCAGCCCCACCAGTGTCTAAACAATGGCAATTTTATTTCTTCTTAGCGTTATACCCACAAAGCTTACGTCTTGTGCGAAATTATGACCAGAGCACCAGGCCAGACAGCAGACAATAACCAGAGAGAGAGAGAACGAGAGAGAGAGAGCATGAGCGATGCAATGAAGGGTGATGAGAAAGCTCTTGGTGGCCTTCCAAACATACGGCTAAGTCCAAAATATCTTCTAAAGAGCCCTCAGAGCCCCTTGTCTCCTTCGATTAATCAAGTGTACGCTTCACTCATTTCCATGAAAGCATGTCCTAACCGAGGCAGACACTGTTCTACAAACTTCATCGCTCAGGCTGTGACAGTGTTAGACATTGCTGGCACAACAAGTCCAAGATGTTTTCCATTGGGACCGACTTTCCGACAGCAAAGGACACCCTTGAACACGCAACACCCATGGATTTCAGTAAGAACGGACATTAGTCCCGTGTCAAAACCTTTAGGTCTTAATCATTTTCAGCGTTCTACATGTGATCACAGAACCACTAATCCCCCCACCCCCCATTCCCAATCCCTCTGTTTAAAGCCACACTAGGGACACAGTCTGCTGGTGAACTCATGATCCTCATTCGAGGTTTCTCAGGCTCTCCCCAGTGGCCTTGACTCGTATATGACTCATGAGGGGAAGTGTTGTAGGGGGTGGGGTGGGGGGACTTTTAGGTTCTTTAGGGTGAAGTCTAGAGACCACTCCTCTGCTTCCATCCTGTACAATCAATCACCACTCTGCATCTGACCTGCATCCAGAGGTAGTGCAATCAACAGTTCATGGTCACAAACATTAGGTTTCAACTCTCTCATTATTATTCATTGTAAGCAACTATACACGTCAAAATAAAGGTACGGTTTTCTGATTCACCATCCTCATTCCCACCTGTTGATAATAAACAGCTCCCATTTAGACCTTTCATGTCACAATAACATTTAATTGATTAAATTGTTTACATTGTATACTGTCATTTATTTGCTCATTGTATGCAATACTATACAAGTTTAAAGAGCCCATAGTAGCTGAAAAGCTGAAATCACTGCAATAGGACAATATGCAATCCACACACGTCATTGTTTTTCTAAAGTAGCATGAACAATACGTGCCAAAATTAAAAGCAAAACTGCTATTACATTGTTTTTACGTTGCTTGACTGAAAAACAATACATGGGGATTTGCATTTAAAAGTTACATGCTGAATTAATGTCAGAATTGAATACCGTCACCTCAAAATGCAAAAAGTACACAGCTGTATTGATTTACATCGTGAGGTATTTCAGAAACAAACGTCTCACTGAAATCCAATACACATGAGATTACTTTTAAACACAGACGTGCGGAAAACGTGCCATAACGAAAAGCAAATGTCCATTACACTGATTAAATGTCACTGTCTCTTACTAGAAAAAACAATACTTGTCGATTTCCATTTGAAGTATAAAATGCTGAATTCGTTTCAGAATTTAACACAAATTGCTAAAATTCAATCATCTCAAGCGTATTGTTTTCCACTGTGTGGCGCTGTGAACGTTTCCAAAGCGAAATGCAAAGCAGGGATTGCATTTCAGTTGAGAGCAGTGCTGTATTCGTGCCTCAACTGAAAAGCAATCACTATCCAATCACAGTCCCCTACAGAATTTGGGGCGTGGTTCTTCAAGGGTTCTAGCCTGTGATTCATGGATGCCAGAGGCGTATCTAATGTGATATTTATGTATAAAGAATTACTTGGTTCTTAAAGTCAGTCAAGCTTTATTGTCATCACAGATGTGTTAATGGAGAATAAAATGTAGTTTCTCCAGGACACGGCACTGACCTTAGTTCTCTCTAAAAGCAGCTGTAAGATCTCCGCTCTGACCTGCTGCTCTCAGCACCGCAGCAAAACAAACCCCTGTAGGAGGGACTGAGACTCTATTGGCTGGATTGGTGTGCATTGCAATATTTTGAGCAAAACTGTGCTCTTACCCTCTGCTAATTGAACCTTCACACTCTGCTCTTACTGGTGCAATGTGCAATTATTGAAGATTGCCCACCAGGCTGGTCCAACCCCACTGAAATGACAGGTGTTTCAGTTTGATTGTCCAACCCCTGTGTGTATGTGTGTGTGTGTGTTTTTGGGTGTGTGCGCTTTTAAACGTATTTATATATGTATAATATTTATAAAAAATCTCATAAAAAACCTTGTTCAGAACATTAAACACGGGAATTTTTCGGTTATTTGGTAAGTTAAGGCTTTATGTTGTTTCAGCAATAACGCCATGCACCAGTAGGTGGCAGTAAAGTATCATGATTCACAAAATACACAAACTTAACGTGTTAACACGTAAATACCTTAGCGTTAACACAAAATAATACACCACGTGTTAACACGGATAATCCAACACGTTCAGAGACCAACGGCGTTCCATGTCCTAGGCTTTGGCAACTACGGTCTAGAACCCTTGAAGAGCCACGCCCCAAATTCGGTAGAAGACTGTGATTGGATAGTGATTGCTTTTCAATTGTGGCACGAATACAGCACTGTTCTCAGCTGAAATGCAATCCCATCCCTTGCATTTTGCTTTGGCACGTTCACAGAATTTATTATAATAAATTTTAATTCAGCATGTAAATTTTAAAATGCAAGTCTTTGTGTATTTTTTTTTTCAGTAAAGAGGTCAAGCAACGTGAAAAATGTTATAGATATGTTTAATTGTGGCACTTATTCAAACCCACCTTGTATACCACAAAAGTCAGAGCGGCAATGCTTAGCTCTGTCTGATGATCCATGAATCAAGAGCTCGTACACTTTTACATTGCTGAGTTGAGAAAACAGATAGATATTCTTGTTTGCTTTCCAGGAAGAGTCCCCCCACAGTAAAATGAAAAAAACTTGGGTGTACTTTTATGAGAGATGTGAAGATTTTCTCTAATGGAGAGAAGTTTATCATTCCATTTCAATTCCGCTGGCTCACAGTTTTACGAGCCGTTTTATAGAAGATCTGGCTGATGTCCAGTTCTGTGGGAGACTTTAACTGCTCTCCCACCATGGACTTTCAACTCCCTCTGCATTTTATTCTCACAGCTTGTGCATAGTCAAAATAGCACTGCTCCTTAACACCTAGTTCTGCATCTGCATTACTACGTCAAAATAATAAAACAGACAACAACCTATTAACATGACCATTTTGTTATTCCACTTGGACCATTAAGGCTTCCAAGCTATTAGCTGGCATTAAGATACCCACCCCTTAGTGTAGCATGGTCTGTGCTGGGGTTTACATAGGGCTACATTTTGATGTAGTATTGCACAGGTTGGATCAGTTTGTATGAGTTGTACACGATGGATCAATTGTTATGAGTAAAAAATGTTTTTCTTTCGCTGTGAGTTTTCTTTTTCACATCAATTTTTCCAAAGCTTTCTTTCCAGGCTTTTGGAAAAATACTGAACAATCAGTAAACTGGAGTTACATTAGAGCAGAAACAGTTTGTACTACCACCAGGACTTTCAGACATTCAGGCCAAGAAAATGTCCTAAGACGCTTAGGCGAGATGGAGTAGGTGGGTGACAATGCAAACTGGCAGTCTTCAGTGCTTCCATGGCGACCAAGCCAATAGTCCACAACAGACTGGCCTTTCATCAGGGCAACACCCACCAGTGCACTGGGGTTAATGTCAAGAT
The DNA here is from genome assembly GCF_029633855.1 of Hoplias malabaricus. Taxonomy (NCBI): domain Eukaryota; kingdom Metazoa; phylum Chordata; class Actinopteri; order Characiformes; family Erythrinidae; genus Hoplias; species Hoplias malabaricus. Next base: position 53,751,081 of record NC_089801.1, on the reverse strand, counting down.
CAGGGTGGAGGAATCCCTGTCATTTTCCCTGTCCTCTTCCTTTTGTCTGTGGCCTGCCTCCATGTCTACCCTCTCTCCAAAGTCAAAATTAGAAATTTAAATTTACAGGCAGCAGTTTATACCCTCCATACATTTGGTCCCATAGAGATTTCATACAGCTGCCCATTAGGTTGCTATCTCTTTCTGACCAGTTTAATTTAACCTTTTTATCAGTGAACTTAAGCAAAAACGTCTGTGGACACCTTTCATACTTTATTTAATTATTTAAATTGTGAAACAGCTTCTACTTTTTACATTTGATTTGAACTTTTTTTTTTGAGGACATAGTGGCCCCGAGACCATTAGCAATGTTCTGGACTAATGTTGAGATGGGTGGGAAGCATTATAACCCTAAAGTTCACATTGTTATCCAAGGCTGATGCATAAACCCATTTCATTTCAGAATTGTAAATGCAAGGGATGACTACAAACGTTTTGACATATAGTGTAGGTTGTTGTGATACACAATTTTCATGGATGTAATATATATTTAACTGTAATTTACATATATATATATGAAGAAAATATGACAAAATGCACCATAATCATTTAATCATGATGCCATACAAAGTGGCCTCTCACCTCACATGATGTCAGATAAACTCACAGCCGTCAAACTGCTTTGGGCACTTGAGAGTCCTCCAAAAGTCTTAAAACAAAATCTCCAAGGACTTATTTCATGTCTTTGGTCCTAGGACACAAGGAATAGACACAGACCTAAATATGTCTGTCTCGGTATTCGTGGCCGTGGGAAACTGGCAGACTCTTAAATCATTCGCCAAACTTTGGAAATGCTCCATTAAGCCACAGCTGTTGTCCACGTGGAATGAATGAAAAGCATCCTCAGTGGAATGCTGTTAAAACTTGTTTTTTTTTTCTTTAAAGGCGACACTCACAATTTTAATCAATAAAACACTTTTTAATAAAATTCAGGGGATTTTTCCTCACCATTTGCTTTTGCACTAACTACATGAAAGTAAACAAAGAAAGTCCTACTAAACTAATCAACTCGGGTTAGAAATGAGATTCTGAGGTAATTCAAACAGTGACTAAAACCTTATGGACAAGTTCAACCTCAGCCACGTAAAAAAACAACGTCTTTTTTCCTCCTGAAACATACTGTTCCACCTTTAAAGACGTGGAGCTGCTGAATATAAACCAGAGAGAACAGCACGGTTTAGTAATAGCTGTCTGAATGAAGGTGGGATTAGCATGAGTTCGGTGCTTGTTTGAAAAAGGGTGCTTAACACGAGCGGGATGCGTTTGAATGAGGGCGGGGCTTTTATGAATACGGGTGCCTTTTAGAGTCATGTGGCCGAGGTTTTTTTTATATACGAAGCTTGTTGAGTGTGTGTGTGTGTGTGTGTGTGTGTGTGTGTGTGTGAGTGTGAGTGGGAGAGTGTGTGAGAGAGAGAGAGAGAGAGAGAGAGAGAGAGAGAGAGAGAGAGATTGAATTGAATTGAGTAGTCGTCCTCCTGTTCCGCTCATGGACACTGATGGACTGGAGATTCTCAAGTCTTCGGGAAGTTTCTATGGGGAAATTCAGCGGGATGAGACCCGAGGAAGGAGGGAGAGAACATAACCGCAGCAGCATTCTGCTCACCCGCGCCTCTCATTAAAAACCCAGACTTTCTCAGGCGTTTTTCTACAGAAGTGACACTTCAGTGACACCTGCCCCAAACTGTCTGTACAGGTGAAAGGATAACCATATTTATTCTAAAATACGCTTTACTCTAAAGTTGAGCTTTCTGAATCATCTACAGGGATGGCAAAGTATAATATGTAAACTTTTACTTGAGTAGCAGTATAAAATTCCTTGTTTGTAAGTAAATTAACTTTGGGTTTGATGTACATTTCTGTGCAAACATGAACACCCTTCTTCTTAACAGAGCTTGTTAATGAAAATATTATTTTACAAAATAAGTAAGAAAAAGTAAGTAAATGTGATCAGGTATTGCCATTTGTCCATCCCTGATTTTGCATGAAGTGTAGTGTAGATTTCTCCTTTTTGAAAGCAGTGCTTTGCATCAACACTGTAATGATCTCTTTTGTAATGTCTATTTTTTTTTTTACACATCTGCTGATGCCATTAGTATTTCGTATGCAAATATATCAGCTCCAACTGAAAAGATGTTTCATTTTTTTTCAGACAAACATCTGGCAGTATTGATATGATCCTGATGTAACCATGCGTTCCCAGTTTTCATCATTCAGAGTGGTCTGTGTTTATTTTGTGAGCAGGGAAATTTAGAGGAGGCTCCTCTGAATGGTGGTTTTAAAACAGCACCAGTGATTTACTTTACATTGTCACTTGAAGTGGACGATCAACTGAATTGATCCATTATCTCCACCTGTCTAGGGTTGTGTTGTTCTCCTGAGGTTGTGTTCACAGAGTACTGTAAGGAATAGTTGGTTAGACAATTATGATTATGTACATTCATGAGCTAAAGTAAATCCTGCAGGTTAAGAGCCCCTCAGTTCTAGACTATGTATCATTCGTACTGAAACTTACTAAAGATCTATCAGTTTATAAGAAGCATGTTCGCAGAGCTGTCTCCATGGATTCAGAAACCCCATGGGATTCAGTGTTAAATCACAATGGTGAATCTAACAATTAAGAGCAATATAATTCCTCTCACTGTGTTCACATTCAGAGCTCTATCCATCATGATCTGCATTCCTCCAGCGCATACCCTCAGTGTTTTGAGAAATTCAGTACGGGTGCTATCACATTTTTGTTTTACCCTCCCACATCATGGCTTTAAGCCAGTGGTTTTGAAGCAGTTCCTTTTAAATATATTAAGAGCAGGCATAGAATGTGTAGTTTCATGTCCTCCCACACCAGTAAAATATTTCCAGGCTCTGGAGCAATCCATTTGGCGCCGTGAAGCTAGAGAGCTTGACCCCAGGCCTCCAACTGGCACAGAATCAAGAGTTTATTCATTTATTTAGCTATCGCTGTTAAATCTGCCTAAACACAGCAGAAATGTGTGAGTGAAGAAATGAGTGGGGAAAAGAGTGTTGGTCCCCTATTTCCCACAAGACCAGTGGCTAAAAATACCACAGCGCTCATTCAGAACCATATTTTAGCAGCTTCAACATGCGACCACAGTCACTGTTTACTCTTCCCTTTAGCTTGCCAGATTGTCATTGATGAATACGAAATAGCTGTAGAGTGAATTGCACCAGGCAGGGGATCAAGACCATGGAAGTAGTTCTAAAGTCCCACAAGGAGCTGTCCAACATCCAAGTTTGAAACCAAGATTAAATGACAGTGCATTTTCTTAGAATGCACATGCTTTTTTAAAACTGTGAAGATGTGGCAAGATAGTGAGAAAGCGTTTGGTAATTAGGGGGATCTTGTGCACTTCTCGGAATAAGAGCTCACTTTCTTGTCCTTGTTTGCTTACTGACCACCCCCCTAGGTGCACTCCCGCTATGGCGTCCCTGTTCAGCCTCGTCCTGCTCCCACTTCTCCTGCTGCTGTGTGCTCAGCCAGGTTCCTTGGAGAGGCCCAATTGGCCCCTGCAGCGTGTGCCGGTGGTCCTCCCCCAGCAGATTGAGGAGGGGCCGTCTCCTCACTTCATTGGCCCAGCTCAGCTGGAGGTGACTTCTTCTTGCAGCCCAGAGTGTCACAAGCAAGCCCCGACCCCCAGCTACTGGGACCTCCGGCACTTCCTGTCATACGAGACTCTCCACTCCAACGGCCAGCTGACTGAGACAGCCGTGGGAATCTATGGGTTTGACATTAACTCGCTCCAGAAGAGCCCCGCTGCTGAGCGGGTGCACTCTAGAACCAAGCGCCAGATCTTTGGGCATGATGGGCGCTTCAGCATTGTAGGTCAGGACTTCTTGCTGAACTATCCCTTTTCAACAGCCGTGAAATTGTCGACTGGTTGCTCTGGCACTTTAGTAGGCGACAAGCATGTCCTCACAGCAGCCCACTGCATCCATGACGGAAAGAATTACGTAAAAGGTGCGCAGAGACTGAGGGTCGGATTCCTCAAGCCGCGGCAAAAGGATACTCCACTCTACAATAGCACAGATGCTTCAAAAACTCCCACATCACATAAGATGAAATTTCAGTGGATCCGAGTCAAGCGGACCCACGTACCCAAAGGCTGGATCAAGGGCAATGCCAATGACATCGGCATGGACTACGATTATGCTCTTCTGGAGCTCAAGAAAGCTCATAAACGCAGACACATGAAGTTGGGAGTCAGCCCTTCTTCCAAGCAGCTTCCAGGCCGGAGAGTGCAGTTCTCTGGGTTTGATAATGACCGCCTGGGCCAGTTGGTTTACCGCTTCTGCAAGGCCGGGGACGAAACCTACGACCTACTCTATCAACACTGCGATGCCCAGCCTGGGGCGAGTGGCTCTGGGGTCTACGCTCGCATGTGGGATCGCAGACGTCGCCGCTGGGAGCGCAAGGTTATCGGGGTCTTCTCTGGACACCAGTGGGTGGACCTCAATGGCACCCCCCAGGAGTTTAATGTGGCAGTGCGCATCACTCCCCTAAAATATGCCCAGATCTGCTACTGGATCAAAGGAAATTATGTGGACTGTAGAGATGGTTAAACTAAAGCTTCAACATTCCCAATTTCAAATATCCATTGGTTGCAGGTAATGTGTATCATAGCCGCTATATTGGGGACATTATCATTACTCAAACACACAACTCAAATAAAAAATTTGATGTTTAAATTGTTTCTGTCAACTATTAGTCCCCATTTAGATGCCAAAAAAAAGAAATACAAGTATGAATGCCTGGCCAATTAATTAGAAGCCTGGCTGCAGATTAGGAGCTTGGGCTGCATCACAAATAGTGCCTTACTTTTTACAAATGCACATCACAGAAAATATAATTTAAAATACTGCACCCAAACTGTAATTACACTCTAATTTGCTCACTAAGATTATTTTCGACATACACACACTATGTGAGTTTAGAAACTGCTATTTTATGTCAAGACACTCTGCCCTACAGAGGTTGTTGAAACCTCTCTCACAGAGTATCACGTGCTAACAGTTTTCCATTAGATCCTATGATGAAAATGCTAATAGGGTTAACAGTAGATAACAATCTTTTCTCTTTATTTTGCAACAAAATGAGATCCTTGACCACTCTGATGCAAAAAGGCAGTAGGCTTTTTGATTGTTGTGAAACCCTCTCCATAGTAGGGAAGGAGTATGAGATAAATATATCGGTTTTTCCCAAAATCACATGACTGCAACCTATGGATAGATCTGTTCTGCCTGTGCATTGTTCAGATAAAAATGAAACATTTGTGTATTTATGAAACACTGGCATGTAAGCACTGAAAAATAAGCATAAAGTCATTCGCTTTTACTGTACATACCCAAAACCCACGCTGATTCCTAGAATAGTTTTTTTCATAGTTAAATCTCTTAATCAGAAAAACAAAAAAACATTTGCACTGTCGTACTTAGGTTCAAGTGACTAGAGTCTAGCACTCCTCCTTATAGGCCAACAAGCTGTGTTTTTTTTTTTTTTTTTTTTAATGTAGCCAAATACTTAACCACTGTGCATTATCAGAAGAGAGCTGTCATAAAAGGCATCCTTAAGTGACTGAAAGCTGGTTATTAATGTCCGTGGACTTTTTCTGTAGAAAGCACTGAAAGCCATTCTGAAGGCTCAAGCCTTTGTAGAGGTTCCACTTTTTTGTGTAAGAATGTACTGCAGTTAACCAAAGGTGCTTTTTGTGTTCTGATGTGTGAATGTGAAGAACCTTTTTAAGTTTAAAGGAACCTATGGAAAAATCCTTATATTGGTATAAAAATTATGTGAAGCTTAAAAAGGTTGTTCATACTCTCGAACCTCTTTTAGGGAGTAAAACTGGTTCAACTGTATTTTTTAAAGAGTGTAGCTACCCCTAGTGGTCCAAAGTAGTTTAGCATGTGGTATACAAGGCTTGCAATTTAACACTATTGGAGGTGCTCCCCTTTTACACTGTTTTTATGTTTTATTTTTTTCCTTCCATTAAGGGCAAAATAATGGCAAAAAAAAAAAAATAGTATTTAAGTACATACATAAGCAACTGAAATTTATAAGCAGAAATCTGTTCCAGAAGCACTTTGAATTTATTTTACTATTTCTTTGATGTCATTTCCAGCTTTGGATCATGATGGTAATTTACAATGTACTATATGAATACATTAAATGCTTTTGAATAAGGCAACTTTCCTTTTTGTCTCACCACTCACTTCTCGATTCCAGTAGATAAAAACTACACAATAACAAAAGTGTTTTGTGCTGTCACAATCATCCATTTACATATACTCATTTGTATCTGTGCATTATTCAGCATTGAAACTACACCCTTAAAAAAACTATTTGTTAAAAACTTTTAAAAAATGCATACACACAAACAATGAGACAAAGGAAGAAATTCAACCATTTCTGTTTATTCCAGATGCCATGGCATTTTGAAATAATGTTGCATTGTTTGAAAAATACTGCAAGCTTGACAGACCATGGGCCCCAACCAGCATCAGTGTGGCCACGCCCATTAAGAATGTTGGACCAAATTACCAAGAAAGGCTCCCACAGCATCCTGGGATTTGGCACAGAGAAAGACATGAATAAAACGGAAAACAGAGTCGCTTCAGCTAAAGCGCGCCATAAACAAAGAAACAAACAAAAGAAAAAACCTGACCTGAAGGAGCATCATTCTGTTGTTTCTGGAGCTGGGGGTTGGTCTGATAAAATGCCCCTATGTCAGGCTATAAACAGATTATAAAATACAGTAATGAAAATGAAAATGATACAGCATTCACTATACAGGCAATGGACTGGACTCCATCTGCTCCTCAATCCTCCGTCATGATTGGTCATTTGAGACTCTCTCGGGACTTGACCGGCTGCCTGTTTAAGAGCATCTTTGGCAGAAATTTGGACGTTGCGTGAGACGCATGCTACAAGGCCTCGGCACTCCTCCCCAGCTGCGACAGTTTTCCCCCCTCTCTTTTTTTTTTTGTTGTATTGCGGCGGGGAGGAAACGACATCACGTCACAAAAAAACGTAATGCCCTGTGTTCATTCGTGTAACAGTATACAAAATAAAATATTTCTTTAAATAGATAAACATTGCATGAAAATAGAACCGTATCAAAATAAACAGCTGGAGTTCACAGTCCTTTAACTCCTTTTCTGGCACGCTGTTTTCCTCCAAAGTTCCTGGCTGGGGCTTTTACTGTGACTTTAGACCCAGGCTGTTGCTGCTGAGGGGGTAGGAGTAGGCTTTGCCCAGCACTATACGGTCCCGCAGCAGCTTGAAAAGCACATAGTAGTTGCAGAAGAGGATGAGGCCCAGCGACAGCGTGTGGTTCCAACGCTCAGAGCGCAGCAGAGAATACAGCTGATAGAGCACCACGGTCGACTCAATCCCGATTAACAGGTTTAGGATCCGCAATGGCTTATGGAACAGGAACTGATGGGGGAAAGTGAGGATATGATTATTTTTAAAAATATCTTGTTAAAGAACTTGATGTTTTGGGTACAGAGCATAAATGATGAAATCTCAAAGTGAAAATCAGAAAGGACTTTTCAAAGCTGATGTCAATTCAAACACTACATTGTGAGATGTGTGATGGCGCCGAGTGAAATATGGCAATATCACTTTGGCACGATCTAACAAGCCTATACTAAGAATCTGTCAAGTTGTTAGCATGTGGTGCCTCAGAGGTGTGACAACACACATACTAATATTCAGTCGTTTTCAATACTGAGAGAGGTCAGACATTACTCTACATACATGAACATACATTCCCCTTAGGAGCTTTACATATTCCTGAATTAATGAGAGTATATTCAAGAACTGTACAGTAACAAACATATTGAAATGTTCTCTACTGTGTAAGGATTTGCACTGTGATGTTTAGTATATTGTCACTGTTAAAACAAGGCTATTTATTTCATTTATTTTTTAATTTTCCCCTTTTTTCAAAGCTGTCCTCTGCAATGTGTCAAAGTCTCATCAAGAATGGCCCCATAACTATCCAAATTTTTGGTTCTTCTTTTAAAGTTACCATCTTGAAGAAAAAAGGTCCTGGTCTAATATGTCCGATGGTATGTATTTCATAAATGCTTCAGAAATCGTCTTAAACTACAGCTGAAGATTTCAACTCAGTTTCACACAAATGTCCACCATGTGCCTAAAAATGTCACCGTAAAATGTAAATGAGTTGCACTGAGGCTACAGTTAACCACATGTTAAATGAACACACCAAAACTTAAAAACCACAAGAGCAAGTCACAATTATTTTCTGACTTTGCTATTAACTGTCGCTTAGAACTGAAACGTGTTTGTAATGTAAATGGCTCCAGCACCTTCAACCACGGAGCATGTGTACGAGCTACTCACATAAAACCTGGCGTGGGAGACATCGGATGGCAAGGCCACGTTATATGGCCCAACGGCCTTGTATAGACAGCGGCTGTGTCGCACCAGGACCCCCTGTGGCCAGATTGTGCCCTCAGACCACCTGAGAAACAACACAAAATATGCTATCAGAATAAAATGAACGATACAGTTTTAATTTTAAAAATTTGGGCAAAATGTTATCACAATGATTTCAAAGTTATTCAATCTCCTAATTAGGAACTAATTTGTTATTTCCAAATGCTTGATTTGAAGTTGGAATATTAATTTAATTCCTGAAATTATTTTTCTCAAACGTACAAAGTGCATATTTTCAGCACAGAAAAGAGCCAACTCTCCAAACCAAAATGCTAGACAACTTTCATTTTCAGCTTTTACCATAAAAATACGTCAAAAACACACACAGGCTATTGTTTTCATAAATATTATCACCCATGTTTGATTAAATTTGAATTTACAATTTCGGACATCACATATGGCATAGCTGATCAAGCCTATAGAGATTTACTCACACATGCTGCGGCGCGTTGCTATACGAGCCGTGCTCGAGCCGTTGCCATCGACCCAGGTGAGCAGCTGAGCGGTGCAGCAGGTCGCAGTAGCTGGGCGGCAGGAGCTGGCTCATCAACATGACGAACGCATTGATCCAAACCATGATCAAATGCTCACAGGACCAGCGCATGTCGTAGTACTGTGTATTCTGGAGAGGATTCACAGACACGGCTTAGATATCTGTTTCCGCAGATACAATTTACATGGAAACGGGCTGTCTGATATCGCATAGAAAGTTGGTCACAGCTATATTTATATTTCAGACAGTTTAGAACAGCGAATGCCACAAAGATTATACAGTTAGAAATTGTGGTGCATATATTTATCTTGCTAAGGATTGCAGGAAATACCTCAAAGCCAGTGTCTATACGCTTTTATATAAAAAGTAAATAAAAATAGAACAGAATAAGAATAAGAATTTAACATTCATTCATTCATTATCTGTAAGCGCTTATCCAGTTCAGGGTCGTGGTGGGTCCAGAGCCTACCTGGAATCATTGGGCACAAGGCAGGAATACACCCTGGAGGGGGCGCCAGTCCTTCACTGGGCAACACAGACACACATTCTCACCTACGGACACTTTTGAGTCGCCAATCCACCTATCAACGTGTGTCTTTTGACTGTGGGAGGAAACCGGAGCACCCGGAGGAAACCCACGCGGACACGGGGAGAACACACCAACTCCTCACAGACAGTCACCCGGAGCGGGAATCGAACCCACAACTTCCAGGTCCCTGGAGCTGTGTGACTGCGACACTACCTGCTGCTCCACCGCGCCAAGCATTTAACAATTATATTTAATATATATTTGCATAGTAATGCAGTTTCATATTCAGTAAAATCTATTTGACTATGAAACAATCAATGAAATACAACCTTGGCAAGTAATACAAATACAAAGAAATACAAATGTCAAGCCTGGCATAAATACATAGTGTCCATGTATACAATTTTCTAATTATCTGTAATATTTACAATACTTTTCTAAAACCTGTACAGTTTGATCTGGCACTTGACATTTGTAAAAGACTGCGTGGCATGAGGTTTGACCGCTTCCTGTTTCTGTCTATACAGCCATGAGCCACATGCGTGAGTACTCACCTGGACGAAACAAAGTGGCAGGAAGGCTACATAGTATGCGCTGAAAAGCGAGTTGAAGAGCACTTCTTTAATTCGGCGGTTAAAGTCACTCTTGAGTTCTTCTACCTCGTTGCGTATAAGCTCAGGTGAGGGGGGGCAGGTGTGGGCAGGGACCTGGGTGGGGCTGGAGAACTGCTCTCGCAAGTTTTCGCGCAGGAGCGCCAGGAAGTCCTTTGGCCGAAGCAGAGAGCTGTCTGCTCCTTCCTGCTCTGAAAAGCCACAGTCGCTTTGAGCCGGCTGTGTTCGGCCCTCCTGGTGGAAACAACACAGCGGCACATACACACCAAACCTGAAAGAGAAAAGAGAGTAAAGGTAAACTGAGTTAATAGAGAAGGGTCAAGCATTTATAAAACATAAATTTACATGGATGTGGCATAAGCCTTTATCCACACTCCGGATTGCCTCTTAAATCATAGCTCTCTCTTTTATATACACACGTTTTAAATTATGTGTTTTCCCAGCTACTTTCACAGTCTATTTGTTTACTACTAAAGTTGCAGTAAACAAGATGCTCATTATAACACAGTGCTGATTCTGGCAATACCACCAATATCAGTAACAATGAAAATGTAGGACATCTCCATACTGGACATTGCTTGTGGGAAAACTGAATAAATTAATGAGCAGAAATCTAAAAAAGCAACACCACAATGGAAATTCAAAGCAGTAATGAGGGCAAGAATCTGAGACTGCAGTGTAGTTGGCACAAGACAGTGATTATCGTTTCTTTGATGATGTTGAATGATTTTTTAATTCAGTCACATATTGCTATAACAATATACATTGCTTTAAAGGAACACTACGTAATATTCTTACCTTAAAATTACAGCTTCAGAATCATTGTGATGCTTCACTAAGCTAAAATAGGGAGGATTTGGCATTTGTTGTTATTACTCCGAGCGCCTCACTTCAGAAACTGCACAGTGTAACTTATGGAGGAGGGTAGGATACCCTCCATCCCTATTGATTTCAATACAGTGCTGTAAAAATGAGTTACACTAGGGGGAGCCACAGGAGTAAAAAAACAAAAGAACAAAAAAAAAAGTCTTCCATAGTATTCCTTTAAAGATGAGGTATTTTTGCTCCTTGTCCTCACTGAGTGTAATTCACTTGAAATCAAGGGGGAGGTGGTTCCCTACAGTCCTCCAAAAGATACATAGTTCAGTTTCTGCAGCACTAAACTCAGAATAGCAACAACAGATGCTCTAATCTCCCTATTACAGGGGAGTGAACAATCACAATCATTGCACAACCCTGCTGTAATTTTACAGTAACAACTCTACCTTCAGTTGCTTTAATCAGAAAAATTCTAGATACACTATATCAAGATTAATTGTGTTTAACGGTATTATCTGTGACTAGTTTTTATTAATATAATAAAATAATATAAATTTGACGGATGTGTTTATTTGTTATTTACAATATTAATGTGTATTTATATGTACAAAAAAAATATATTTTTGTCACCACTTTATACAGTGACACACACAGTTACAAGCCTGTGTCACATGAACAAAATTCCAACAGAAGATATGGGAGTTCCCCGAAGTGTCTGGATCTCACCACATAGTTTGAGCTGTAAAAAGCAATTAGTTGGCAGCTTTAAATCTTAAAGGCCAAATACTTACATCCCTGTCATTCTTCTTTAATAGTTAAAACAATGTTTATTCCTTTGTTATGCAAGTCATTTACATACAGCCACATTATGAAAGTGTTAGGTGTTCTTTTGGTGTTAGGTTACTTTAAAAAAAAAAATTATATATTTAATCACAATCTAGCAAATACAATCCTTGGTTTAGAACAAATGATTTAAACTCTTTTCAATGCTGCAGAAAAAGTTCTAATGTCAGAAGACAAAACCATGAATTGTGGTGCACGGTCATCTTGATGGTTCAGTGTAAAGTGGTCAGTTTATCTGTCATATGTCTTATGTGTTTAGTCTTGGCTCATGCAAATAATGACTCTGAAATATAAATCCCATTGATTTTAAACTGAGAGGGTGTCAAACCTCAGTTATAAATTGTTTTCTAATGTATAATTAGAACTGATGTATAATGTTTCGCCAGTGTTATATATTTATTAGGGGTCCAAACACTGCCCGTGCTGGAGCCTTATTGTTTTTGATCGGTTTCCTCTTCTTCTTTTTCTTTTTCTCCGATGAAACACGATGGGCAGCCCAAACCGTAAGTCCTACAGACTTGTTGTTTGGTCAGCTGGTAGTAAACCCTCCCGCTACTCAGGCGCAAAGAATTAGCCTGATCAGCCTGATGGTGGCGCTATAGCGATGCAGAACACATTGCCGCCTGTATCTCCTACCCCATGTGGTGTAGAGACGAAATTCTTTTTTTCCCCTGATTCCTCAGGTCAGACCCTACAAAAGAGCCCAAAGAACCCATAAGCTCCGCCTACTTAGATTTTGAACTAATTTGCATAATATGCAAAATCACACACATTTGATCTAGTCCCTGGAAATGTACCCAATATGGACATATGTGGTATCAGCAGATTCCTAAGAACCTGAACTTTAATAATTATCAAAAAAAAAGTTGGAATTTCATCACTTCTCGGCTTCGAGACTCTGCCCAATTACAGGGGTGGAGCTCGCATTCCAAAAATCAGACAAATACAGCTATAACTCGCAAACGCTTTCCCCGAATGTTACGATACTTCACATGTTTGATCCCTATAAGGGTTGGAAGATATGAGTACTTTGTTGAGCAACTGCAAGCCTAGGGTGTGCTATAACAACAAATAATTTGTTACGTTTCACAAGATTGTCCTTTTGACATGCCAATTGGTATGCGTGTAGTGGAAGATATCCTGAATCAGATTTTATGCCAATGATGTCATATTAAAAAAAAAAAAACATGGCCGCCATCGGCCAATTAGATTTCAGCTGCTGTTTGACGAGCTTAACAAGGTCCTATCATCATGACACTTGCATATATGTCCATGGCATCACTCCCTAAACACATAAAAATATGTCATAATTTCATAACTGATTTCATAACTAGGGGACGCAATTCAAATTTTCAAAGTGGAAATATGGAATATCTCAGCGAAAATTAGTCATATTGACAAGCAATTTGCTTTACTAAATACTCTGCATAGTGTCTTACAACTTTGCAATTACAACTATTGTCAAAAAATCCACAATAGTCAGGTATGTAAAAATTGAGCTTTTCGAACTCCTCCCTGGAAATTCGTCTTATCAATATACAACAGGTGTCTTTGAATTCTGTATAGACTGTAGGTAAATAATTATCAAAAAAATGTTGAACTTTTAAACGCTGTTATAGCATTCAACAAATATGCATGGGTGTAGCGTGATGCGCTCTTTCAGCTATAACTCAAACAAACTTGGCCCAAATCAAACAAAACTTCGTACACACGTGTATGTCAGTATTCTGAAGTAGTATGCCAAATGTGACCAAATTGCACAGACATGGGGCGCTACAATTACACAGAAACTGATCGCATAGGTTTTTTTTATTATTATTGATTATACTGCCACCTAGAGATGCAGTACCAGCAAGATGACATAGATATATTCTGAAGACCATGGGAAAAGAACTTGTTCATTTTTATAACATATGGCTAAAGCTTTTTTGAGTTACAGCTGTTTTTGTGCGAAATTTTAAAAGGAAGCTCCATAGCAGATTTTAAGCAGAGGCTGCAATCACATAGTAATGAACGGTTCACGTTTTTTTTTACAATTATTAAGGTTCAGGTTCTTACGATTCTCATGATACCACATATGTCCATGTTGGGTTCTTATCCAGAGACTAGTTCTTGATCAAATATATTTCCATTACACCTCATCTATGCCTGCAGACTTCTTTCCGTTATGCAGAATACCCCCTCAACCCCTCCCTCTCCTCCTCACACACAGACTTTCACCTCTCCCCTCCTCTCTGCCAGTCAGAGAAGGCCAGAAGACACAGACACCTGAATGCAGATCTACACCAACTAACCCTAACATTATGACCACCTCTTTATTTCTACTTTCAGTGTCCATGTATTCAGCTATACTGTCCACAGGAGCACTTTTTAGTTCTAACATTACAGAGAGGGGTCCACCTCTTGCTCTGCATTCTTTCATTACTCCCTTTCACCCTGTTTTTCAATGGTCAGGATGCCCACAGAGCAGGTATGCTGAGAATTTATGAGCTACTGTCTCTGTCTTTTTTATCTATAATGTGGACCACCAAGGTAGGTGTAACACTGTGGACAGTGAGTGGACACAGGTTTTAAAATCTCCAGCAGCACTGCTCTGTCTGATCCACTCATAAGAGCACAATACACACTGACATATAACCACAGTGCTGAGAATGTATGAGCTACTTCTCTGATTTTATATCTATAAGACGGACCAATAAAATAGGTGTACCACTTGCTCTGCATACTTTCATTGCTCCCTTTCACCCTGATCCTCAATAGCCAGGACACCCACACAGCAGGTATGATTTATGTGCTGAAGTTTTGAAGCAGTCAGTATCACTGCTGGACTGAGAATAGTCCTCCAGCATACACTGTCCTGTGGCCACTGATGAATGACTACAGGACAATCAGCATAACTTCTGCTGCAACAGATTACCTACAGTTTCTGCCTTTACATCTATCAGTTGGACCAACAAGGTAGCTGTGGGTCACAGTGTAGACAGTGAGTGGACACAGGTGTTAAAATCTCCTGCAGCACTGCTGTGTCTGATCTACTCATAAGAGTGCTACACACACTGACATATCACCACAATGTCAGTGTTACTGCAGTGCTGATAATTATTCACCACCTAAGTCATACCTGCTTTGTGGGGGTCCTGAACATTGGGTCAGAATTTAGGGTGAAAAACCAGAGTGAGTTCTGTGCTCTGTGCTGTCTCTGTAACCCAAGTCCAACCCTCACCTGTCTACAGACCATAAATTCACCCACTACATCTCCCTCTTACAACCCAGCTCCACTGAGACACCAGAACACCAAGGATCACATTTAAAAGCACTACAAAATCTATCCTAAAGTGTGGCTCCTGTTTTAGGAAATGTCATATGGTAACCTCTTGCTCTGCAAATATTGCTCGCTTTCACCCTGGTCTTCAATGGTCTGGACACCCATACAGCAGGTATGACTTAGGTGTTGGAGTTTTAAATCCCTCAGCATCACTGCTGGATTGATGGAGCACAACCTAATACATCCACCAGACAGTGTCCTGTGTCTACTGATGACAGACTCCAGTACAAGCGACTCCACATCATATCTGCTGTTTGGGGGTCCTAAACATTAGGGTGAGAAACCAGTGTGCAACTCCAGAGTGACTTCTGTGCTCTATGCTCTCTCCGTCAACTGCTACTCCTCCATCTCATGCTACATCTCTACAGAACACCAAGGCCCACCTTTAAAACACTACACAAACTTCCCCAAAAATCCCCTTCTCTCTCGGGAAAGCTCATATGCTGGCGCTTTGTTCATCTACCAGCAAATACTAGCTTGGACCCCGGGAATTGCTGCTTGCGGCTATATTCTATACCTTATTTCAGTTTGGTTGCTAATTTGTCAGTGTGAACATGACCAAAACGTACCAATGTATTATTTTCCTGTTTGGTCCAGACCTAGGGAACCAGATTACAAGTATAAATACACACTAAATAATTATATACTCAAAAAAGAAGAAAACAATGCTGTTAGCAAGATACAATTTGAATGGTGGATCATTCTCAGCACAGCAGTTACAATAGTAGTGTGTGTATGAGTGTATCATACACAGCTGCTTTATTGGAGTTTTAAGAGCATTTTAGAGTCACACACAACTGATTAAGGGCTAAAGAACAGCTAAAACTAGATGTACATTACACTTTGTTTAGCCTGACTTTAATGTCAGTTTAGTCCTTTCCCATCTAGAAACAATTCTATAGAGCTATCTGTTGAATGGCTGCAAAGTACGAGTTTGTATTATAAAGCATTTGTAGGAGTACTGATGAAGAATTAGCATCTGCTTACGGGTAGCCCAGGAAGAGCAGGTTAAGTACTGAGTGCGTCTTGAAGAGGTTGACGAGGGTCCAGCACAGCACCCAACCACAAAGGGTCAGCAGACTCAGCCGAGCAACTATCAGAAGTACATACTGTACCAGTGATGAGGGGTTCGTCTGAGAGGCCTGTTATATGTACATTGGCAAAAAGAAACAATCAGTGACACATCATAAAACATGTCAAGACAACTTCATTCAAGCCTCATGAGTGAATCATTACAGACCACTGCCTTGACTAATATGCCTGTCTACATTGTCTGTTCTCTATTAGTAGGGCATTAATAATATTGTCTTTATTGGAATAAAAAATATTAGATTTGCTGTTAGGAAATGGTGTTCAAGACCCAAAACAAAATAAAAAAGTAATGAACCTCTGAGACGATTGTCCACACTAGTCTTCTGGCCAGCATCACACTAATGAAGATGGCCAGGTGGTAGTCCATCAGATAGAAGTTCTAGGAATAGAAAGAAACAGCAAATTAGGCCTCAATAAATATGGAAATTAAGGAGTAAAACTGTACTACTTAAAATATGCAATATAACCACAGAAATCTGGCACAGAACTTTATTTATCCACACCAGTTAGCATGAATTTTACCACATCTCAGAATTTAGAACAGAAAATATTTTGACGCCTAATTGGTTTTTGTTCCATGAAAACAGGTTTAAAAATAGCATGAGGGTCTGGTGAATTGTGGATCGGGTGGCAGCCGAAGGCGGGGACTCTGGCATTCAGATCCTTGGTTACTGAAACTGGTTCTTGTATGGGCTCCGGAACCTGTCTCCTTGAGAGGAGCTGGATACTCTTTCACTCTGGAGTTGCCCAGGGTGAGAGGCGCAAGAGTGGGACGCCAGTGGACGAGAGGGTAATTTCCCTGCGCATTCGGGTTGGGGAAAGGGCTCTGCTTATGCACTGAACAGCAGTTCAGAGTACCTGGCCTTCTTGGAGACCCTAGAGGGGGTGCAGGAGAGGACTCATTCTGGGGACTCCATTGTTCTGCTGGGGGACTTCAATGCTCAAGTGGGTAATGACAGTGAGACCTGCAGGGGCGTGATTGTGAGGAACGGCCCCGCTGATCTGAATCCGAGTGGGGTTCAGTTATTGGATTTCTGAGAGTATGGGGTACTGGGTTCTTTGCTATGAGCCATCCAGTCCCTGTATAAACAGAGCAGGAGTCTGGTTCGTATGGCTGGCAGTAAGTCAGACTGGTTTCCAGTTGGAGTTGGACTCCGTCAGGGCTGGCCGTTGTCACCGCTTCTGTTCATAATTTTTATGGGCAGAATTTATCGGCGTAGCCAAGTTTCGGAAAGTGTCTGGTTTGGTGGTCTCATTGGTGAGCATCATTGAGCCAAGACCTGTTTCCATCCAAGTGTGAAGCGGTAGGAATGAGAATCAGCACCTCTAAATCCATGGTACTCAGTCGGAAAAGGGTAAAGTGCTCTCTCCAGGTTGGAAGTGAGCTCCGGCCTCAGGTGGAGGAGTTCAAGTATCTCGGGGTCTTGTTCACGAGTGAGGGAAAGATGGAGAGAATGACAGGCAGATCGGTGCAGCGTCAGCAGTAATGCGGACTCTCCCTTAGAGACAGGGTTAGGAGCTGGGACATCCGGGAGAGACTTGGAGTGGAGCAGCTGCTGCTCCACATCGAGAGGAGCCTGTTGATCTGGTCCGGATGCCTCCTGGACACCTTCCTGGTGAGGTGTTCCGGGCATGTCCAACGGGGAGGAGGCACCCTGGGAAGACTTAGAACACGCTGGAGAAACTACATGTCTCGACTGGCCTGGGAATGCCTTGGTATGCCTCTGGAGAAGCTGGAAGCAGTGACTGGGGAGAGGGAGGTCTGGGTTTCTTTACTTGGACTGCTTCCCCCGTGACCCGGACAAGCGGTGGATAATGGATGAATGGATGGATGGATTATGTGTCTCTTGCTTTTTTTTTTTATATCAAAAGGCTCAATTAATATTATTTGATGCTTTGATTGATTTCTTTAAAATGTCTTAAGTGAGGAAGTAAAATGAAGTCTACCATGACTATAAATAGGGCCACAAATGAGTCAAAGAAATTGCCTGTGGTATTTTAGAACAGCAACAGCATATGTGGTGGCATAGAGCATTAACACTTGTCTTAACACCTGTAGTTTCACAGGTGATAAACAGTTAAAATATCAGGAAATGAGGTCTGCAAATATAATTTTTAAATAATTTGATATATTTCCTGATAGTTGCTCTACAAAAAAAATGTGTCAAAGATTAACTCTCTCTAAGTGATAACTAAATGTTAAGTGCATAATTACAAAGTTTATTACATAGTATAATTAAAATATTCCATGTTGGGAGGAGTGCTGAACAAACTGCCATTTCTAACCATTACATATAAATAAGTAAAGATCAGTAATGTGTACCAGCGAGGTAGAGGCAGCAGGGTGGCTGTGAGGATACCACCACACTGTCCTGTAGATGTTGATGTACTGCACAAAGAGTGCCACCAGCAGGTAAAGGAAGAGTAGGAACTCAAACAGCAGGCTGCTGTCCAGAGGAAGTTCTGGGATGCGCGAGTGCCTCACAGGCTCTGGTGTGATCAGGGTTGTGAGGGGTGGGGCTGACAGACCCACTGAATTACTGCTCCTGTGGGGCAGAAGAAGGGAGAGAGCCAGCATGTTATTCTTATATTAAGACCATTAAGAAAATGGGGTCAAATTTGGAAAACAATCTGTTGTAGTGTGTTGTGGTGGTCTTGTTTCTGGGAGAGAATATTGCATCTAGTTAATCACCCAAAGTTTGTGTGACAGCAAGTCCGCTCCCCCCCTTCCTTTCTGTTATTTATAATTCCCAGTCAATATAGTACAGAAAATTACAGAATTAAATTGGAGACAATAGAAACAATCCATTATTTTACAATAGACCTGGGATAATTGCTGCCTTAGTTCATCATGTTCTATAGCTATGCTGCTACAATCCATGTGCATACATTGTACTGATTTCTAGGTTTTGTTCTGGGTCATTTTCACTTGTTTCTAAAAAGAAATCCAGCCATCATTTGTGCTCTACTGGTTGATGGTGGTTCACAGACAAATTTTTCTGCCACTGATCGTCACCTGCGATGCAATTTGTCACATAGAAATGTGCATCCAAGTCTCATTGTTTATCATTTTTTACAACAGCTCAAAAGCTCTAAAGAAAGAAATCTGAAAATTAACAAAATTAACCAACGTCACAAATATCTCAACATTGGGTTTGGTGTTGAAAACTAAATACTGTATTTATACACTGGTTAAAATGTAGCTACGTCTCATATGATTTATGAAGAAAAAGATACTCTGAAACAAAAAAGAAACTGCTACTGCGGGATAGCAAAAAGCAGTTATATTAAATTACATTAATTAATTTATGTTAAATAACCTACCAATCATTGATTATTCAGTCATCAGTTCTGAACAAATGGACTGAACGGAACAAACTATGGTGACCTCTTCAAAAAACAAATAATGCAGGCCACCAAAGACCTTGTTTTTTTCCAGGCACGTTTCCTTTTCGGTTTTCCCCATCTGCACCCTGGGAAAGTTTGAGAATGCCCCATCTCTCACAATGATTTGTATAAATCAGTTCTGTTTATGGAGTGCATTGCTGCATTTACTGAATTTCTTTCATTTGTCAAAAGTAGAACACTGATAAGGGGACGACAGATTTTAAGGTGCTCCAGGACTGAACATGCTGGCTAAATCTTGCATTAATCAAGCTATGGTGTTTTGCAGCAGTATAATGGTGTCTGTGTGCGTTAGACCATTTTATTCAAGAAATGTGAAAATTCTAAGGATATAAGTAGTTTTCTTAAATAGAAGACTATAAACATCTACCCATACAATCAAAACTAAAGTCTAACAACATAATTGTGTTGATAATTTTAGAACCTATATCAGCCAAGTATGAATCATAGGAAAATTACAAATCCAAGTTGTTTGGATTTCAACATTGTGTGTCTCTGGATCTGTGTATTGGAAAATTCCACTGGGGAAATGAGGACGGGAAATGGCTGACACACGAAATACATTGCAAGTGCTTGTGGAAGTTTAAAAGGTATCATCATCATCATGTTTGTATTTACTTCCTTCCATCCCATGTTATCTGTGAACAAAGGGTATAATATAACCTTAACAGTGTTCATCAAGACTACCTTGGAATGCACTCAAAACTTTTTAATAATATGATAATTGTTCATTTGCTCCATATTCTCCAATTAAAATGTCACATTGACCAGTCAGGTTTGTTTATGTAGGAAGATTCAGTAAACTTTGTCTGCTTTGGTTTTAGAATTTGATATTTTTATATTTATACACAGTAAACCACTTCATACCGGGACATCTTTTGCAGTGTGTCAATTACAGGAAGTGGTGACTAGCAAGTGAGGGAATGCAATGTCCATAGTCATTTATTTTTCCCCAAATCCTCCTAGGAGCTCTGTTTTGTTTAACCCAGTCTCTCTCTGCATTGCCACAAAAAAACAGAAATATCACTCCATATCCATTGCTCTGGAAACCCAAATATGAGCACAAACGGATTTGAGAGGGGCTTTACTTGCTCGTAGTTCTCATGCATTGGAGTGGTTTTACTCTCACAAATATCTGACTGCACTTCGACATCCTCACAACAGTGAAATATTCCCAAATAGCCAACATTTGTTCTGATACAGCAGCAGTTTTCAGCTGCAATGTGTGCATTTACATAGCACACTCAATTTATGTTTCTGCATTAAATCAAGGTGGAGTCTACACCGTAGCTTGTGCAAGTTATCTGTGCTACTGAGAGATTTTGGTGCGTTGGCGTGTGCGTTTCTCTGCCATAAAGGAAACAAACACAACGCTGGTACATTTCCTCCCCTCCTGAGTCCTTTGACCTATGTAAATTACATGACATCCAAACCTTTGTTTGAGGAAATATCTTAAAATATATTTGAGAGAGGCCCTAACTTACAGTTCATCCAGCATAAGCTATTGCACAAAACCGACCATACAAACTCATGGTATGTCAGCAGACCACCAAGAAGGACGAAACACATCCAACAGGATTAACTGTGGACGCAAGAGGAAGCTGTCTGAAAGGGTTGTTCGGGTGCTAACTCGGATTGTATCCAAAAAACATAAAACCACGGCTGCCCAAATCACGGCAGAATTAAATGTGCACCTCAACTCTCCTGTTTCCACCAGAACTGTCCGTCGAGAGCTCCACAGGGTCAATATACACAGCCGGGCTGCTATAGCCAAACCTTTGGTCACTCATGCCAATGCCAAACGTCGGTTTCAATGGTGCAAGGAGCGCAAATCTTGGGCTGTGGACAATGTGAAACAGGTATTGTTCTCTGATGAGTCCACCTTTACTGTTTTGCCCACATCTGGGAGAGTTACTGTGTGGAGAAGCCCCAGAGAAGCGTACCACCCAGACTGTTGCATGCTCAAAGTGAAGCATGTGGGTGGATCAGTGATGGTTTGGGCTGCCATATCATGGCATTCCCTTGGCCCAATAATTGTGCTAGATGGACGCAACACTGCCAAGGACTACCGAACCATTCTGGAAGACCATGTGCATCCAATGGTTCAAACATTGTATCCTGAAGGCGGTGCCGTGTATCAGGATGACAGTGCACCAATACACACAGCAAGACTGGTGAAAGATTGATTTGATGAACAAAGTGAAGGTGAACATCTCCCATGGCCTGCACAGTCACCAGATCTAAATATTATTGAGCCATTTTGGGGTGTTTTGGAGGTGTGAGTCAGGAAACGTTCTCCTCCACCAGAATCACGTAGTGACCTGGCCACTATCCTGCAAGAAGAATGGCTTAAAATCCCTCGGACTACTGTGCAGGACTTGTATATGTCATTCCCAAGACGAATTGATGCTGTATTGGCCGCAAAATGAGGCCCTACACCATACTAATAAATTGTGGTCTAAAACCAGGTGTTTCAGTTTCAATGTCCAACCCCAACACACACACTCACTCTCCAGTATGCACAAGTAAAGATTGCACTGGAACAAAAAAATTCTTACCAAAAAAAAAAGTGATGTGAAAAAAGAAGTGTGTGTCATGAAAACATTCTTTGGGCATTACCACCTAAAGCATATAAAGAAGCAGGATGATAAAATAAGTTTAAAAAGAGTTTTAAATAATAAATTAATAAATAAATAAACACTCCAAACTGTTGGACTGTAAACATATTGCACTTGATTAGAACGCTAAGAACAGTGCTTGTAACAGTGGGAAAGCTAGAAAATTTTCAATTTTGCACGTTAATTCTGTCATCGTTTATCCAGTTCAGGGTCGTGGTGGGTCTGAAGCCTACCCAGAAACACTGGGTGCAAGGTGGAAAAAGTCCCACCCTTGGGAGTTTTTTATTTATTGGCTGTGTTTAAGAGAAGCAGCCTGATCTATAGCGTCGAATCCAATTTTAAATTTTGCAAGCGTAGAAAATAATTTAGTGTGAGGATAACCACGTCAGGCAACGAACAGGAAACTGGAACAAACTGGAAAACATCTCCCTTCATTTTGAGTGAAGAAAAACCTACTGGGTTCTCTCTGCACATGGAGAGAATTTCTGCGCTTGTGTTCTGACAGGAGGTCACCATACCAGACAAAATACACGCCAAAACACAGAGTGAACAGGAGACTATAACATATTTAATATATATGTAATACATACACAAGCACTTGAATAAAACCAATTATAGTCTCGTTTATGTTCTCAACTCCATGCGGTCTCCTATGTTCATTTACTGTAATAGCATGTGTATATGCACCTGATAGCGTGCAGCTGGCTGTGCTAACCGAGAAAAGAAATTAAAGTTTATTGAGCTCCATTACCCAAAGCTTATCATCGTTATCAAGCAAAAATCAATCATGAAACATAGATATTATTTAGGGTTTGAGTGAGTTTATAATGCAGTAGGGGAAAGCCAAAGCCTATAAAATTTGAATGATTCATTTTTCAGAGCCATCATATAATTTGAAAGGCAATCGTTTATTTTATTTATTTCTATAATCTATTATATATATATATATATATATATATATATATATATATATATATATATATATATATATAAATTTTCACCATCACTAATAGCAAGACAAATAGAAAAATCTTTTTTTTCAGAGGGGGTAGGTTTGGCCCTAAGTATTCACACTTTCTCCTATTAAAACCATGAGCTCTTAGGAAAGCATACAGGAGCTGAAATTAACGTAATGATTCATCAAAAGAAACCTCCAAAAAATGTACTAACAAAAGTTCTATTTAAATAAGAAACCTAGATTGTTACAAGCTACTATAATAATGAAATAAAATTAAATCAAATCAATGAATTTACAGACACAAAAATATATACATGCACGCATTTGTTAAAGGGGTCACTGAGCTAGAACAGCATTTGTATTAAAAGTTGTATCACTTTTAATTCTGTTTTGTAAAAAACAATTGCTTCCAGGAAAGAAAGAACCTCATAGAAACAACCTCCCCCTGTGTAACACTCTCGTTTCCTTTTTTTTTGGTCATTATTTTCACTGAATTGTTTTTTTCTCTATGCATGACAAATGGATTTAAAGCTATATTTTAGTTTCCCAGCCCTTTTGATCAGCAATGGTTACATTCTCTGAGTTCTAAAAATAAACTGTCATATTAGGCAGTGGAATCTATATTAGTATACAAATATGGCAGCAGCAGCTTGTGGCCTTAAGAACTCCTACAGGACTTGCTCTGAGAGTTATCTGTGTTTAAGTGTTTAGGTAACTACAGTTATCTTCTTTCAGTGTCTCCCATTATTGCTCAATGCACTTTACCAGCACATTTCAAGCCACTGCATCTTGTTGCAGGCTACAAGTATGTGATTTATATTTCAGTTTTTTTAAATGCAAATGCCCTTAGTTTCATATCTAACTATAAGTAGATCTAACTATAAGTAGAAAATGGTCATTTTCTAAGTAAAATAATATTAATACATACACTTCAAAGAGCAAACTGCACATTTAAATCAAAATAATTGGTTAATTTTCTTAATATTTATTATATAAAATTGTATTTTCTCTTGAAGAAATATATTATATTTCCATGCAAACCACTATACCTTACATACTGAATTGAATCCCAAGTGCAATTTATGCCACATTCTGATCACAACTTTTCTGTCCAAACAGAGATCAGTAGGCAAAATTTGCTGCTGATTTGCACTCATTACTAAATTTGCTGATATCTGATTTTAACAGCAGTTTGACTGTCACCCAACTATAAACTGTGATACAAACAAATGCTACTATGAAGACTAAGGTCTGCTGCACACAGTATATGACTTGAATATTTTTACACTCCAATGAACAGTAAAATATTGTCTGTCTACATCAAGCTGGTTAAACAACAGAACATGACACAAAGATCTATACTTTTGTGCATAATAGCCCAATGGTTTGATTAAAAGGATTTTGTTAAAATGAGGGAAATAAACTAAATTAATTTTATTACCTTAACAAAAAGACTAAAATGGTGATTTGACCCAACCTTAAAGTCAGAACTTAGCGTAGACCGTTTTGGAGAAGAATCTCAGGTGTGTTCACTTTCACTGGGCTCCTGACTCAGTAACGTCTTAATCTGTAGACTAATAGCAGGCTCCCTGTGGCACCATTGTCTGCGTTCTTTAGGAAAGTAGTCTTGGCTTTGCCTGACAACATTTCCTTGCCACTGTCGCCCCTAGCTTACTCTCCTGGGGTTTTTACATTTTCGTGTTTAAACTTGTTTCATTAAAAATTAGAATTCTGATTCTCTACCATACACTGATATATACATAGTTCAATAGGATTTATTTCTCATACAGATATATACAAGGTGGCTAAATTCTCATCACTATCTAGTGAACACTGGTCTTTATTAAACATGGTCATGCTTAATGTTAAAAGTGTATAAGTGTTGGTTTTAAGAAGTGTCTCTTTCTGATAAGGCAGGTGGTTTCGGCCAATGACATGCAGTGAAAAGCACCAGACTTTCTGCCAATGGGAGGAAGTATATCTTGTAAGAACAAGGGAAATTGAACTCCCCAGGACATGCAGTCTGGTTTAAAATATTTAGTCAAATTACACTTCACTTTAAGCAAATTAAAACCTGTGCTTTTATGTTCTATTGCTGCATATAGGAAAGTCTTATGTAATAAAGCTATGAATATGCTAAAAGATGCAATGATATTCCTCCAAGATAAATGGTTGTGCTAATAACAACATATGTTCAAAGAGCTACTGGCTATGTGCAAATGTTTTCCCTTTGGCGATTTTAAAAGTAGAAAAACTTCTAAATACAAATGTGAACAAAATCGTTTCAAGACAAAGACTGGTAGCAAAGCATCATAGTACAAAGTCCGATTTTACCGGTAATCATTAAATAAGAGTCAACCCCTGCCTCCCCGGACAGCACAATGCCAACTGTGGAGTAGGAATCCATTTTGGGCACAGCCCAAATCAGTGCATTTTTCCATCCCCACCATGTACTACAGCATGGTTTCTCTAACCACAAAGCCACAGACCACAATCTGCAAAACCCCCTTTGGTTGTCCACATGTCAACAATGAGAAGAAGCCAGTAGACTACAGTGGGGCACTTTGACAAAACAATTAGTGGAAAAGTAATTGACTTAAAGGGTAACTACACCAGGAGGAAGGGTCCTGCTGTTTACATAATCGTCCAGTATCATCTGTGGCAACAAGAACACTGGCTTAATAACCCGCATACCATTATCGTCGCGTATAGCAATTTTTAACCTATTGCACAAGCACAGCTGATTTTTGAGATATAATAACCCTATGCATAATTTATATTACATGGCAATACATATCAGTATTTAATGGAAAAATGTGTTAGGTTATAGTTCATTAGGAATGCAGAAATAGTAAACAACTGCGGATGTCACTTGATAAAAAAAAAAAAAAAAGAAAAATAACCAATTAATCTGACAATTTGCTGCTAATATTCACAATAAATTGCAATGTCCCTTTTTAAGATTGGAGCTTTTAATTATGGATATTTAAATGTGTGCACAAAAGTGTAGTGCAAAAGGGAACATTTTTTTTGTTTATTATAATATCTGGGTAGATCTCTATTTTATTTTTGTGTGAGTTTTTTGCGGCGTATAGGTGTCATGGAGGAGAAAATTCACACTGTAGCACAGCTCATGACTAAAAAAAGAAAAAAAAGGTAAGAGTTATGTTATGATATTTAAAACATATTTAAGCATAAATAAAATGCAATCTTCTGTCTGAACACAATAGCAGCGACACTAGCCTTATCAAACCCGTCACTACACTGTACAAGTGTGAATTATGGGATGAAGTTATTGCCAATTTGGTAAGCAATTAATTAGCTTTAAAAATATTAATATGTTAAATTCCTATATGTGCAATGTTCAAAGATGCTGCATTTTTAATGGGCTTTTTTTTTTGCACAACTTGTCTTAACTTGTGGACCTTTCTTTCTGATTTCTAGTATAAAACAAGCTAATCTTGAGATATTTTAGGCTCAACGATACACATCAAATACCACAATGTTTTTTGGGGGGGTTTTTTCAGCCTTTTATCATTTCTGATAATAAAAAGGTGGGACTTGTGGTGAGTAAATTGTGGCTGGTGTATCCTGTACTATACTATGTATTGCATAGTATCTGAGGTCATACCTGCTCCTGGGTCCCGTGCCGTTGCTGAGGCCACCCCCCACTAGAGTCTGCAAGGAGGGCAGCGCCGAGCGGCTGAGCTGCTGTCTACTCGGACCCCTGCGGCCCCCGGGCATGTCCGGCTCCCACGTCAACCAGTACCACAACCCCAGCAGCTCCTAGTGACCACGTCCTCACGGCCTCGCCCAGCGCTGCCCGGCCGCTGGACAGAGGACAGAACAAAATATGAAAATAACATTTAGACAAAATGAAATACATGTGTGCATTGCAGGGTCAAAGGATGCCAACATCCTGTCTGCTCTGAAAATCATGAAAGGAACACGTGATCAGCATTCTACAATCTCACAAATCAGACAACAGAAAGTTAAGAAGGAAAAAGTAATAAGCAATGGATGTGAACATGATTCAGATTTTTTAAATTGAGAATTTTATTACACCCACAGGGCAGTAATGGAGTGGGTGCCGGCTGACGTGAACGTGAGCTGCTCCATGATGAGCAGGGATCTGAGAACCTTGAGACATGTTCTGGTTGTGCTGCCTCATCATCTTTGTTAGTGTGACTGGACACCATACGAATAATTAAAGTGTGAGTTGTAGCCCTAGCAGACCTCACTAGAGCTGCTTTCACATATGAAGCCTGGACATTTTCTGAAGTTTCCGTTTCACACATTTAGTTCACACAGCAGCGTCAGATGTGCTGTAATACCTGGAAATATTGGGGCAGTACCTACTACTCTGGAACTTTACCAGCTCTTTTCACACATGCTCACTCAGACATCACCTGAACTTTGTACTAGGGAGCTGACAGGATAAAGTCAATGTAACGTCTGGTACAACTGATATGGAGAGTTGCGTTCACAAATTCAGCTCCTCCAGGTAACTTCTGGAAAAGTTCTGGGTTACCGTGCATGTGTGAAAGGGTCTTAGGACATTGTAACTAAAACTAGAAAGGCAGCACAGTCATGAAATGTCCCAGATATATCTGTGCCCCACTGCACCACCGGCAACCAACCTGAATAATTTTGAGAGACAGATTTGTAGGGGGTGACAAAAGCAATTAAAAAAATAAAAACTTGCTCATGGCAATATTGCTTTTCCCAAAAAATGGCAACCTTTATGACTAAGAACAGCAAAAATGAACAGCTTGGAATCTTCACATCAGTGAAAGAGTGACATTGAGATTTTTATATATTATTATATATTACAACTGGTCAATTATTATCATAATACTGGCTTTTAGCCATAGTGATACTCTAGGTGCCAATGTTTTGAGAGTCACATGTACAGAGAATGGTGAGCTTCCAGAACATATCTCAGATCTAAATGTTAACTGAAAAATCAAATGTACACATTCTCACACCACCTAAAGCCAAGATATGCCTGGTGAAGTCTTTTCTTTTTTGTTTTACATGGGAGCTCAGAGGCTAACATGCAACGCCACAGCAATCCATCAATAAATTAATCAGAACCAAAGTCTGGAGAAAAAAAAGGGAAATTATTGGAATTAATAGGAAATATTGGATAATTTAAAGGAACTATATCATACACTATCAATGTACCCTTTTTTGTCAACAGCAGACACGAAGGTATAATACAAATAACTATGACATATGTGATGTCATCGTTGATGCATGTGGCATTCTTCTGTTGAAAAAAATGACAAAGTGTAAAAACACTAAAGCTCGTGGTCTTCAAGATGTTAAATAAATAACTACTAACTATTAATTCTTGGTTACAGAAACCCCCTAAGGCAAAAATATATAGGTAGCTAGCCTATGCTAGCCTTGGTAAGATAACCTCTTGCTAGCCTTGGTAAACTAGTCTCTTAAATGCAATTGCTCATTAAGCTTTTCTGATTTACCAGATAGCAAACAGCTGTGAGATCACACCTTGATTTAATAGTTGCTTAAATTTTTCAATGCTATTACTGTCAATAGAAATATAAATCTTGTCAGAACGTACCTGACTTTAGGTAGTGCTTTGTTCCTAATGTATGCTTTCAGTAGTGAAGCGTGTCAGGTTTCTAGAAATCATCTGGAAATATGCTGTATATGTGATGGAGTGCAGGGGGTGTGGTCTCAATAGCCCTTCAGTGTGTATGTGTCATGTGCCTGGGATTGAGGAGCGGCTTTGCTGTTCAACTGTTTTGGTATCATAACTAATTATTTTAGTCAAGATTATGGTTCAGTATATTTTTACCAGCTATATGTAAGTTTCTCACCTTTAGCTTTGAATATTCCCATTTTATTCCCATTAATTCCCATAATTACCTGTTAATTCCCATGGTAAATTTCCCAACTTTGAAAACACTGTGCCTGTTTGCTTCTAAGGCAGTACACAAACAGTCATTTTTTGTGGGGTGTCAGGCATTTACAAGTTTAAAGTGTAAAGCCTATAGCCTCACAGTTGCAGAGGAAATTCAATTAAGTAAATTAACAATACTCTGAGAGAGAGCTAGAGCAAATGAGTGAGTGAGAGGTAGAGATTGTCTTTAGAAATTAAATGACAGCAAAGTTTATTGTGAAATGGATGATTAAATGCATGATTGCCAATGCAAATTTGTGTTACAAGGTGCAAAGTAACTAAACCCTAATCCTTCGAATGGCAATCTGGTTATTGCAGCCACAAGATTTTTTTTTCAGATGTGGTGAGAAACGCTTTGATGTC
Source organism: Hoplias malabaricus (assembly GCF_029633855.1). Lineage (NCBI taxonomy): Eukaryota > Metazoa > Chordata > Actinopteri > Characiformes > Erythrinidae > Hoplias > Hoplias malabaricus. The sequence continues at coordinate 53,721,575 of NC_089801.1, read as the reverse complement.
TTGGCCCGTCTGTCTCTCGCATGCGGTGATCTCTCTTTTGCCTGTTTTAAATGTGCATGTGATACAGCCTGTGTATTCACATTCCTGTATTAAGTGAAAGACAAAGCAAATCTGAAAATGACAAATAGGTTGAAAAATATGTGCAAGGACAACAGAGCAGACCTAGATGTCATCAACATAAGTTTGTTAAAAATGAAGGGTAACTTAATTAAGACTAAATAAATTAAATAACCTTCTAAAAGCATATTTAGTTTACAAGACATCACAGCTACATACATTTTAAATACATTTGTTTCCACCCAAATAAACACTCTCTTTTGGGGTGATGCATCCCCATTCAATACAAGTATGGAGCTGAAGTGCTGTTTGTGATCCAGAACTAATTATTCAGCATTTGTAACTGCCTTCACTAACATTTTCATGGCTGAATACCATCAAAACCTCACAGAAAATGTTTCAAGGTCTAGTGTAAAGTGTTCTAAGAAGAGTAAAATCTGTTACTGTAGTAAGGATCAAAGCTCTACTGCTAGTGTTAATCCTAGAAGAAACATTGGATGAACAGGTGTGCCTTTTGAGTATAATCACTCAAATATATTTGTTCATATGGTTCAGCCTTAAAGTGAGACTCTGGTGACGTTCGACTCATGAAGTGTTTACTGGTTGTCTCACTATACGTTTGAAACATAGCAGTTAGCACAATTAAGTCTCTGTGGTTTATCAGCCACTGAAAAGCAACATACAGTAAAAAGAGGAACTGGACAAAAACATGCGCAACTAAACTCAACTGCCTTTTTTTCTGTGTGTGTGTTAGGGAAAATGTTTTTTTACACATAAACTAAATACCCACGAAGCATAGCCAAAGGTATAAATAGGTCAGTGGGAAAAAAATAGAACAGCCTTTCACTTCATTTAAACACTATCAAAATGTAGTTCCGTTCTGAATGATGACTTTGTTCCGGGAATTAGGACCTAAAACTAGGTCCTTTAATATGATGCAAGACGTCTCAGGTTAACATGGCATGTTTTCAGCTTGATGATTTAGTGTCAGAAGTGTAGCTCTTAACCTGTGGCTTTTCTGTCAGGAACAATATTATTTAAAAGTGGAGATACAGCTATAGTGCTGAAATTTGGTTTATTTTTAATTAAAAAAAAATCAAAATTTTGCAACTTTCAAAATCACAAGAGCAGCTATTTTAATTCTAGCCTACATTATAAAGAACATTGTCTTAAGCTTTTAATAGGTACGTTTAGCTTAGACATACCAGAGATGAACCAATCAGAGACAACTGTGCTGTCAACATGACAACAGCCACAACTAGATGACAGAGTAGCACTTCAAGTATATGCAGTGTTCAAAATTAAAACCTTAGGCTGTCATTTGTAGAAAACAACCAACCAAAATCAGAACACATATCACCTCCTTAAATGTGACATTAATGTGTAAAGGAACGTGAAGAACATGATTTTATCCATCATGATTTGAATGGACGGTTAAAAGCATGTGGCACAAAACAGAGATTTTTACTGGTTAATTAATTTCCACGCCTGCAGGATTTTGTCTATATGAGCACACATCATAAGGCACTGTATAGCAAGAAAAGGTAATTTCATTTCAGATTTTAAAAAAAATTGCAAACATTCAATCATAAAGCAAAATAAGCTCTACTTAACATGAACTATGAAATAAACTACTAAGATAAAAAAATGCACAGCTACTGTTTATGTTATAAAAGTAATGTATAATGGGAATTAAAGGTATTTACTTTTTCTCCAAAATGTTCAGACCATCTAGCTAATGACCTGAAATTGGGTCCTACAGAATGTGCTGAAAACGCAATATAGATGTTTCTGTAGAGGAATTTTTAACTTAAGGTCGTTTGAGCAGGTTTCAGCCTTTGCATGAGACTATCAATGCAACCTGTAGCTGACTTTATTCTATACTTTCAACGGGTTCGGGTTGAGTCGACGCTGAAGACTGGGGTCCTTACTCGAATTTCCCGTTCCACCTTAAAAAGGCGCAACAGTTACTGTTAACAGCTGCACCATTTAAGGTGGAACGTGAAATTTGAATAATAAGAAGGCTGCATCAGCATCGTGTTTAAAAATCACATTCGGCATTAATAAAAGCATGACTATGTGCAAGTAACTGAATAAAATGTTGTATTTAAAACACTCGGATGTGGGTTGGAAATACTGATAAAACACGGAAACAAAGTTTCTCTGAGTAAGTTCGCTTGTTAATGGGGTTAGCTTCAGAGCTAACCGACTTGTAGCTACGCGGAGTTGTGTGTCGGAGAGCGCTGTGCTGTGTTTACACCCGTGAAAGCAATGAGTTTAATTCTGTGTGAACTCCGAAGGTCTGTTCTTGAAGATACAGAGGTAAAAATACTCACACATCAGTCAGAGACATCAGTCAATCCTGGTGAAGAGGAGAAGCACCAAGCTGCTCTTTCTCTACAAGCTGAAGATGTGTGAAATGTTTACAATGAGCTGCTCTTCTTGTATGTAGTGCAGAGTCACTGAACAGAGCAATCTTTCCCTGTGGATCTGCTGTTGAAAAGGCGAACATTAAGTTGAGAAGTCAGCAGTGTTAGTCTGTGTTTCTGAGTTTATCTCAAGCTCTCTCTCAGACCGACGTGGCATAGAGTCCACCTTCCACAAGCGTCATACACACGGCGACCAGCAAATCGCTGCGCATGCGCACTGCTCCAAACAGCGCCAATCTCCATATCTAGTGCACTGCGTAGTGAACACCTTGCTTTTTACACAAGTGAACAAGTGCTATTTTACATATTGGGGGAAAAACATAACATAAAAGTGTGCCTTAACGTTTTGTTTATCCCAGTATTTTAAATGCCCCATTAAATAAACCCATAAAGCCTTTTCTCAGTTCATCCAAATACAATTTTCCAACAGAAACATACACTAATGAAGCGGTTTAGATGTAAAGCTACATATTTGCCTTCATTTACAATGTGACGAAATACGGATATGCAAATAGTCCCTGCGTCTTATCTCCAAATAATCCACCCCTGCAATGCAGATTGACAGCTCCACCCTACTAACTGACAGGAAAATTATGATGCAAGTAACCCTGGCTGTCTGAATCATATATGTATATATAAAGGTAAATATTACCCTGTAAATTTGAATATCGTTACACCCAGAATCTGGAGAAAGCTGGGATGCATAATGGTGTAGAAGAGCAAATTTCTGACACAAAACATACAGTATGTGCCAGATATCTGTTTGCAATTTGGTGATACAATCTGCTAAAATGTAAGATTATAAAAAAGACACAAGCAGTTCTAGCAGTTAATTTCTTTTGTGCAAAAAGACACAAAGAATCAACAAAACTACATCCATCATGGTAGTATATTACAAAACACATTTTACAGAGACTAGTTTTCATGACCGTGACATACCAGATGTCCAGATGCAAAGACAAAAGACTAAAGGTCTGGGATATATAGCTTGTGGGCTACATATTTCTTTAAAAAAAAAAAAAGGAACACCACATTTATTTAAAATATTTTATTGCACATTTTATGATTTTTAATGCATTTTCCTTCATGTTTTATATTTCAACTAAGGTATGTAAAAAATAAAATAAAATCCCTCCACCACACACAGGCTTTCTTTTTTCTGACTCATCTTTCAATGTGCCTTACATTATTAGAAATTCATTTTAGCTTGTATCAAAATCTTCAACATGAGCGAAACATTCCTTCGTTAGAATGAACATAACATACAAAACTCTCTAGGCAGAAGAATAAAATCAATGGCTTATAAACTTATTGTTTATATTTAGGTTAAGAACTGATATCTGAGCATTTACCCATTTGGTTTCACCATGATCTATCAAAAGCCAATGGGCTGAAAAGAAGAGATATATTTACTGTACATATTCTTATAACTTGGTGTTCATTATTGTTTGTAAACCACTTAATTGAACATGTAACATTGGATTTTAGGAAAATAAAAATGTTATTGTATAAAAATGAATGGTGTATAATGGGATACGATATGTACTGGAGAATAAATATTTTACACGCACGTAAACAAATCTAAAAGCTTTTATATATCAACATGCCACAAACAAACGTCCAACAGTTCACCATTATATACACTGTACAAATATATTAATGACTAAAATCTTGTAATCTGTTCATTTTTACTGAAAATGGAACATCTCCTGAATTCCTTTTTGGTGGCCACAATTTTTAACCTTGCAGTCAGTTTAAAATCTGGAGGTGCCCCAGAGGAGAACCTGTGGAAGCCATATCTCCAGTTCTTGTTCCAAGTACTGCTACCATCAAAATAGCATCTTTCTATTTATTGCTTTTTCATGCAACTTTCAAAAAGTCAATTTGGTTATTTAGTTGGTGTGCTTGTGTTTCTGCCATTAACAGAACTTAATGGCTCATTTGTTCAAACAAATGTCTACAATAACATGATATATGTGATGGCAGTGTGAAAACATTAGCAAATACACATTCTCTAGAGGCCCCTAGTTTTACTATTCTGAAATTCACAAAGTTGTATTTCTAAAAAAATATATTACAACATTGTATTTTACATTCTGGTCTTTTTGTTACTAAAGAGATGTTTTTTTCCCTGTAGCAGGAAGTGTAAAGAATTCAAAAATTTGTCAATGTTTTAGACTAAGTGTTACCAACTTAAGTTTTACAAGATACAAAATATATCCTTGGTTCTAGGGGAAGCAATCTTGAGTATCAAAAACCCTAAAACCAGAACTTACTGAACCAGGGAAAGCTGCTATGTTCTATACAGTGCAACAGCTAAGTGACAAAATCTTATTAATAAAATAAATCTGATTTTAAAAAAATGTGTATGGGAATAAAAATATCACAGCAAAACTTGTTACTTCAAAACAAAATTGCCTGACAGCAATTTCTGAAGTAATTGCTAAGTTGCTATAACTGTTATATTTAACCGTCATACATTTAAGTTAGAGGTCTTTTCAGAAGTGAGGTACTTCATGCACCCGGATTGTAACTCACTCACATTTAACAAAATGCTCCACTGGAGGCAGGAGGTTAAAGGTGGAGCTGGAGAAAATTCAAATAAAAGAAAGCAGAAATCATATTCAATGTGATGTGTCATGGGTCTTACAAAAACGAAAAGACATAAATAAAATTCAGAGTCAGTGCTAAAACACTTAGAGAGCAGTGCTGAGAGTCATTTGAGTTGGATTAATGTCTGGTGTCAGTGAGGAATAACTATCTAGAATGTAGCTACTGGGAAGCAAAACATCTAAATCAGCCAGTTTGGCTTAAATTAAATGAGCGATTTCCCAGCCGTGTGATTTCGATCAAATTATTGCCATTAAACTTCAGCTAAGATTTCATGACCGTGACATACCAGATGTCCAGATGCAAAGACAATTTCTTTGCTATAAAATCTTACTTTAAGTTTACAAATTAATACAAAAGTGAAGGCACGCATGAGGCTGCAGATGCTCAAAAATTTTCACGTCTGTCTACCACCTGCAGAGTTTAGCTCCAAAACTAACCTACCACTGCTTGTCCAGCTGTTCATGGTCTGTAGAAGTATCAGCATGTCAGAACTGGGGCAGTTGGTCTTCTTGAGCAGGGCAAGGCATGCTCAGTCTGGGTATATAAAACCTTCACATACACATATATTTAAAAAAAAAATCATCACAGTCCAAAGTCATCCTTGGCGATGGTTTAAAAGTGGCCTTTTCTGGATAAGCTTCATAGCAGTGAGTCAGAGAGGAGCTTCAGATTACTATACTGTTCCCACTGCGTGAGCTCTTGTCCTGAAAGAGAGACAAGTCTTAGTTAATGCTCGTTCTAAACTGATGGGGTGCCATAAAACCCATAAAATGTCTACAACATACAACATCGGTGACAACAGCTACAACCTTATTTAGATACATTTAGTCACAGATCTGTTCAAATAAAAGTAAAAATAAACACATATCCTCTACAGTTTTTTTTTTTCATTTTATTGGAAAATAATATATATATATATATATAAAAACAACAAATAAATTAGAATATATTAGTATTTTCAGAAGGGAACATTGTTGAGTCTTACTGAGAAGCGTTCAGGGCGCTTGCCCGGCTTATTTCCTGGCTCATACTCGCTGTAACTGGGAGGGTAGTCTGACCAGCCTCCACCTCTTGGTCCTCTGGCCGCTCCCCTCCTGCTGCCATCATCGCTGGCTGAGCCCCAGGATCCTCGTCGGTGCGGTGGGGTGTAATTCCTGTCTTGTCTGGAGGGCCCCGGGCGGCGGGGTTCTGCCATCAGGTCGTCACGGGAACGGGAGCGTGGACGGTAGCCGGCCCCTCCTGCTCGGCTACGGTTATCCAGAATATCCTCCTGACTGTAGCTTCGGGGAATGCTGCGTCCCGACTGGGGGGGGTAATGGCGGCCGTACCCAGATGAGCCACTTGGGGGTCTGGCTCCAGGGGGCCTGCGGTGTGCAGGGCCGTCATCCAACCCAGAGAGCATGCTAGGAGGGCCAGCGGAAAAGGGCACGTTCTGGGGCATGTGCTGTGGTGGAGGAGGAATCTGCTGCAGTGCGGGCTGAGGCTGAAGGAGGGGACTGGTCATGTCCATGCCCCGCACCTGATTCTCCAGGTAGTCCAGCATGTGGTTGGCACCGTGGGCGCTCCCATTACCGTGGATGCTGGGTGGCGGCATGGCGACGGGCATGGGGACTGGTTGTGGAGGGGGGAGGGGCAAGGGGGACATGGGGATCTTGCCTGATGCTGAACCTGGAAGGATAAAGTAGAATTATTTAGCTAGTTCATTTAAAGCCTTGTTAGCTGGTGATTGTAATTGATGCAGCCCTGCTATCGGTCCCAAAACTTTGACTGGTCACTGCAGGGGGCAGGGGGTCACTGCAGAATGTTCTACAAACCTTAATAAACAAATAAATAAATAAAATCTAACAGGCACTGATTTAAATGCCCGTGCTTATGGATTTCAGCTTGTTCTGCAGAGATGACCACAAATGTAAATTTGATATTCCCACACCATGCCACACGTAACCATTTAACTTTGCTCAACCTGTGACCAGTTTCAGTGCTGTTTCTACAGGTGTTTTGGCTATGCCCCCAGAAGGGGAGGATGAGGAGGCTCGTCTCGTTAGAAGGGCCTAGTTGAACTGTCTAGAAGCGTTGAGTTGAAATAATTTTTCCCTGCCAGCAGGGGCCGCAAATGTTCGTTCGCTCGCTCTTTCAGCAGTGCAATTAATAAATAAACTCTACAAGAGATCCTCATCATCGGTCAGCAGCACAGGGCGACTGAGCGGAACGGCTCGCTGTCGTAGCAACCGAGAAATTTACTCCAAATTCCTGAGGTTGTTAGCCGCTAGCCTTCATTGCTACAAAACTGACTAATTACATTACTGCAAAAATGTGTGACATGTGCAAAGTTCCTCAATTCATACATAAAGGTGCACAAAGCCAGCACAGCAGTATACTACCCTATTATCAAAATGGGAGTAATAACTAAAATCTTTGGACATCAACAGATGGACAAAACATGCTGCATCATTGCTTTAAAACTGTTCAGAAGCACTGCTGGACCCAAGGAAAGCAAGACTAAAGAACATGTAAACATACCTAGTGTGTTTTCTGTCACATGAGTATGCTATACATGCTGGTGGTTCAGCATGTCTTCCTTTGTGTAACACTGGATAAACTCCCTCCAGACAACTGAAAACTCCTATCACCTCATTAAAAAGGTCCACAATCTGCACTTCGACATAAACATATTTCCAGACATTGTACAGGCTAAATAATAATGCCTATTTTAAAACAGCAGGCTTGCAATTACTCTGTTTGTGTGAGGGAAGAATTTCCTATTCCTGTAACAGCTGTCACTGTTTGGCTCCATAAAAGGGTGAATGCCTCAATGCTTTTGCTACAGCTTCTAATGCTGAGGAATTAGGTTTAGACAACTCTAAAACCAAACTAGGGTCTTTGGTTATACTTCCAGTACATGTCTTAGACGATGAACATTTTTCCCCTCAGATTTTCTGCTTTGACAGTTTATTAGCATTAGCAAGCATCTTAAAACGCAACACACCTCTGCCCTAAAGGTGTATGAACACACCAACATTAATTTGGCTAGTGTCAGCAACATGTCGGCCGCAGCAAAGACGACAGTTCTAAATGCATAAGTGCTAAAGAGTAAACAGCTCTGGTCTTTTCAGTTCTCACCACTTGCCCTTGCATTATCAATAGCAGCAGGACTAGATATGCAGTGTCTGACAGTGGCCAAAATTTATTTAAAAAAATAAATAAATAAAAAAAATAAAAAAAAAAAAGATCATACAGCAATAAACAACAACGCCAGATAAGAGAGATTTATTAACGTAGTTATTTGATTTTTTTTTTCCTGGCCAAAGCGTGCACTATGTATGGCACTAGGATATGATGTAGGAATACTTTAATTGATATATTGGTTGATTTCTGTACACGAGGAAAAATAGAAAAAAACACTTGGCCTAAGGAAAACGAGAGAGCTGCTGTGACCTGCCACATGCACCACACTATTTTCACCTGTAGCCTATCAAAACACATAACTGACATTAAAAACTAACTTCTTTCAAAACGCTTATAGCCCAATAAATGTTCTCATGAATGTATAATTGTGATTAAAACATTCAGTTATTTCTTAGTTATTTCTCTCTATTCTCTCTATAATTTTTAGTAATTATTTTAGATAATTTTGTGTTAATAATGCAAATTTAAAGTAAATAAACAGCAACAAAAACATGCCAAATTCAAGCAAGATTTTGCCTTATGCCCCCGGACCAGAGGAAGAACCTCATGTTTCTGTGGTAAAAAATCATTGGTGATACTTGGAGGCTTTGGTTTGATAATGGGTGGTACTTGGTCTAAAAAGTTTGAGAACAACTGATCTAAAACATCAAAGTTCAATTTTTGCTTAATACAGTGTTATTAGGTATAATTGTAATCCAAACGTCAACTTGTCCCTTGCTTGTTTGTCATTGTTTGGTAATTGCTGCATAGTATTAAAAATGTAATTTTACAACATTTTAAATAACATTTTTTATCATCATTTTACTTTAAAATATAACTTAAAAATTAAATATTAATACACAATGTTCGCAATCGCTAACGCTAAAATCACCATTTTTATAATCATTAAACACACAAACACACACACACACAACTGACTGACCTGCATAAAGCAAGGGATTCATCTGGTATGACGAGTGATTACTCAGGGGGGCATAGATAGGTTGTCCATGTGCCCAAGGGTTCATGGCCTTCTGAGCCTCCTTAATCATCCTGTACTCCATCACCGCTGCAGGAAGAATAGGTGGTCAGTGGACAATGCTCTCAGTCCAAGGCAACGGTTAACCATTTGTGAAAGTACAATACTGCAACTAGACACAAGGGGAAGCTCTTGTACTTGGGAATAAACTGTGCGGCCAAGGCCAAACACTGCATTTCACAAGTCGCTTCAGTGTTTCGAAGACATAACAATCAGCAGCAATTGTAGTGAAAAAGTAAAATTAGGAACTGATATACTGCAAAGAGCATCAAAGTCTATATGACATTATAAGATAATTATAACTTTTTATACAGTAAAATCTAATGCCGTCAGTGCAATTCCTGACTCCTGGAACTCCTTTAATTGCCTCAATATAAAACTACATGATCAAATGGTTTACTATGTAGATTATATAGCCCGTGTTTCTGCCTTGTGTTCAGTGATTCTGTGTAGGCTGTGGACACGCTGCAACCCTGAACTGAATAATCGGTTACAGACAGTGAATTAATGAATGTAGATTATACAAGCCCTGAACACAATAAGTACCTAGAGGGTATCTTTTGGATTGCCATCAGAGTCTTGTTTCATGAGCTTTAACATTTGAAATTTAAGAATGTTTGTCCTTACAATTACAATAATTTCAAATGTTACACTTTTACTATACAAGGATTTGTTTTGACAGCACCAATATGCTAATTTGATCTGTTAATATGTTCAATTAAGAGAGCTTTGATTTAATTATTTGTGAGAGGTGAGATCTGATTTGATTAGAGATATCAACATTTTCCTTCTCCTCCTTTTTAATAGTCCTTGAAGATCCATAAAAATGGACAGACAACAGACTGGAAAATTCTTATCTATAGTTCAAATTATTAGTATTAAATCATTACATTTAATAATATTTCCAAAACCCTTCATTATTTTTTTTGTCAAGCAATCCAGCTGAGTTTGATACCTCATTTAATGTTCTAAAGAAACTCAGCCAATAATGCAATTGTTGTGATCACGTGTTTGTTCCACCTTTCTCAGGGCAGCAGCAAGTCTGTGGGCAGCACGGGCAGCGGACATAGCAGCAGCAGCGCTGAGGACAGCACTGACAGCAGCAGACGCCAAAGAGAATGATGAGGAGAATGGCTCCAATGATTATGAGGAGCACAGTCAGCCAGTCTGAAATCACAGAGACACAATTGGCTTGTTCAATGATCTCACAAAAAAAAAAAAAAAAAAAGATTTTTAGTATTTTTTTAATCATATATTATATTATTATGAATTATTTCAAATGTTAAGGTTGACCATGTCCTACAAACAAAGCAGCTAAATCGTTTTTAATTTGCACAGAAAGGAAGCAGCTTACTGTAGACAATGAGTTTCACAAATTTGTCTCCACCACCGCTCGTGTCTCCTGCAGCCTCAACGGAGCAGAAATAGACACCGTTGTCCCACCACTTAACCTCACCAATCCACAGGTCGGCATCTGAGTGAGAGGACATGGGATTCATTAGCAGAGGAAAGCAATAAAAATGAATAAATTGAAAAGAAATCTCGAAATATATGTACACTAATTTTCTCATATTTTAAATACAATCTATGCGCAATATGCTGCACTAGACCATAAGTTAAATCTGAGCATGCTTACTGTTCTGGATGGTGATTTTGCGGTTTTGGTACTCAGGACCCAAGGTGGCCTGGTTAGTGCCATGCTTCTGAGCCACAATCCTGACCTTGCGTTGGCTATCTGGACAGTCATTGGATGGGTCCTGTCCCAACTGCTGAGCGGCCTGATAGGCTAGACAGTAAAATACATCTCAGATGAAATCTCAAAGCAAGGTAGAATGGCAGAACATGGCCTTTTTAAAACACGTGGTGTCCAATAAATCAACAAAGAACATTCTTTTATCAAACATCTAGAATAAAGTTTGCACATTGATCCTAAGGCTTATTTATATTATATCACCACACTACACTAAAGCTATACCAAGCTAAAGCAATGCTTGCTTCCCCTTATAGGTGATATACACAGAGCTACAAGTAAACCTACTAAATATGAGATATTTCAGACAATATGTATTTTATTTACTTTGTATTTATTCCTGAAGGACTAAGATATAAAAATGTACTTTTACATGAAGGGAGGAACATAACACAGCCTAAAACATTTTTTGTTTGCTGTTAAGAAGCCATTATTGAGAAAACAAATGTTTGAAAATATAACAAAGAGGATGGTGTAAATAAAACCAATGGTTCAAGTCACAAACGAAACCTGAAGCTCTTCTGACTTCTCACCTGTTGAATAGTACTGCAGCACTGGGTCAAGACAGAAGGACTTGAAGCGCCAGGTGACGATCACACCCTGAATGGGCGCTGAAGTTGTATAGTCACAGTTCAATGTAACTGGGACAAAGAGTGTTGTGCTAACCTGGGGGAAAGGAACGGTGACCTGGACAGCCAGAACTCCTGCATGTGAGAAGGACAAATTAGTGAGTAGGAATTTTTGCAAGAGGGGGAGATAAAAAAGGTGGTCATCACAACTATAACACTACAAAAGGACAGGCATTGAGAGAGAGTGAGAGACAGAAAATGTACTCCTTAAAACCTGTCTAACTGGAAAGGGAGTGAAAGAGCAGGAAATGCCATTAAAGCCCCCCCCACACACACACTCCAACACAAACAGCCTTTGTTACAGCGTTTTGCTAAAACAAGAAATAACCTGAATTTAATCATTTAGCAAAAATATATAATAATAACAATAAAAATGTTTAAACTCTATAGGGACATACTGAAACATAAAATAAATAGCCTAGCCTTGAGCCAGAGTGCAAAGATTTGGTGGGATAGTGTTAAAAATAAAAAATAATAGAAAATAAAAAAGGTTTTCTCCATTTTAAACCTAGAGGAATTAACTGTTGTATTGCGTAGGCTAACATGCGGCTAAATGCTTATCTTTCCTCCCACACACTTCACAAACCAAACAGACTGAGTATATTAAACAGTCATCTATCGTTACCACATTAACATTTCTTTATTTTTAAAGCATGATTTTTTTTTCAGGTGTTTCAAGAAATACATTGCTGGTAAAAAAAAAATTTTCCCCAGCCAGCACACTTTACTTGGGCATGGAGCTAGGTTGAAGAGGGGCATAAAGGGTCGGTTGGTACAAGCGCTACAGGTGGTATAGGTGGGCTGCCATTTAAATCTCTATACATGGGGTCCACAAGGACACTAGCTTCTTAAAATTTAGAATACTGAGGGGTTTTCCAATGGGCTACCCATGCTGGCCCTATGTTTATTCTACAGTGCACCCATCACTCACCCCAGAGGGTATCCTTTAGCTTGTGGACAACATTTTCTGGCCTCAATAGGGGCCACACGCAGCTTCACAGAGTTTAACTGTGGTTTTTGCTAGATACTCAGTACAGGAGTATCTTCAGGATTACCTTTTGGTGCTGCTCCTCAAGAGTTTTCTACATTTTGGAAAGATTCAAAAGGTTCTCATAATTCAGTTTCAAATAAAAACATATTTAACACCGAAATTGTATGGTTCCTAAGCACCAAAACAAAACCAGACAAACACAAATGCATTTCTGAGTGTCATCAGTAAACAGTCGCGGGTCACGTGACCGATACCGGTTGCTACGGTTGCCTGTTTACCGGTTTTTCCCCTCGCGCTCGGTTTCGACTGAGCAAAAAATAAAACTTGTTTTTGATTTTTATAGGCATAAACCACCAAATAAAAATGCGCAACGTTAACAAATAACTCCCAGTGAGTGAATTGTTTAGTGTTCAGTCTTACCTGAGAGAAAACAACAAAAAAATAGCGAAGTCAACAAAAACCTCGCCATTATCTCCAATTCCAACGGTCAAAAACACGACCAGTCGAAGTTCAACCCCAATCAATAGACAACAACACAGTCAAACACCCGTAGCTGAAAAGTAAACAGCGTTTATTCCTTTTTTAAACGGCCACCTTGTTCCTCCGTCTGAAACTAGTGCTACCTTCTCCTTTCCCTGTTTCCTGCTTTTCTCGACCACGCCCTGAGACAGGTGTATCGTGTGACGTCACATGGCCAAGTAAAGTGAAAGTTACCTGCCAGCCACCCATTTAATTTTATGTCAATTTACTATATATTATACCTTTATTTCTTATGGCACATCATTCTGTTAGGAAAAAGGCATGTTCAGTTAGGTCTTTCTTTTCTTTCTCTTCTTTTTTTTTTTTTTTTTTTTTTTTTTTTTTTTTTTTTTTTTACGAACCAAGAGTAGTGGTCTTAAGGATGCCCTCCATTTAAAATCTAGATTTCTATACCATGATTGAGTGGTGTTTTTATATCATGGTAACCTTGTAGAAAACTATATATATATATATAGGCGAAGGTGTAGAAGGCTACATCTAGAGTATATTGTAGCTAAAAGTGTTTTCCCCCCTTGGAAATGACTTCAAAACGAACAGTAAACAGTTTTTAGGGGTTTATCAATGACTGGAAGAGGAATTTAAGGTCCAAGTGAGTACATTCAAGTTGCACTCTATTAAATCAATATAGATTTGTACCTCATCTTCACCAGAATAGAAAATAGTCACGGCATTTTTAAAATCAGGGCAACTTAAAAAATATATAACAGTTAGTACACCCAGTGAAAGTATATATTTTTTTCTGAGAGTGTATCATATAACATGCAGATCATATTATGATCTTAAGTACCCAAACTCTTTGGGTGTTGAGCCAAAAGCTATACACCATTAAAGAAGTCTGGCAGGATTCAATCCAAGCTGTTTATAAGGAATTTATAACATTACAATATATTTGATTGCATTTTATTAAATAGAATATAAATGAAAATGAATAAACAACAAATAAAATAATAACAGTAACAAAAATAAATAAACATAAAATAAATAAAAAAATACATTTGTATAGCTTTAAAATACACTTTTGGCAACCTTTGCAACAGCCAATTCAAACATTATCATAAATCTAAAAAACTATTTAAATCCAGGAAACTTCTCAAAAACATTTTTGAAATGACAATTTTTCCACACTGCTTATTTGTTAAAACTTATTTTAGAAAGTGGTCCATAAGTTCCATGTTCTATTTTACACCACATTTAGCCTTCCTACATTTTCAACGTGTTCAGAAACTTTCCTTAAATTATATAGAACGTTTTGAGCAGCAATTCAGTTTTCAACCAGCAGATGGCATGGAGAGCTTTCTAGTTGATATTCAGCAGTCCACTCTTCACCCTCACAGTCACAGAATGTGTTTGTCACACTACAGCAGACCTTTCCAAAGTTAACGGTGTACTCCAGCTTTAACTGTTGTCATAAAAATAACGGGTATCTCAAATTTATTTTTAACTGTTAAGCAGCATTTTACCTTTTTTTTTTTCGAGATTTTTAAAATTTTTCCTGGTCTTACGCAAAATTGTGATGCATTTTTCTCAGATAATTCAGTCCAAGATCCAAAATCAATCCTTTTTTCCCAGTTATATAAAAAAATAAATAAGTAATTGTTGTCAATATTTGAAACTAAAAATGTTGGGTACCCGTGCTGGGCTCAGTGAGTAACCCTGGTTGTTAAGGGTAGTTGGTTGCTAATCGGATCATAAACGACCACAGCAACCTTAGTGATTAGGTGTAGAATTTAAACAAAGGGTGATAACAGAAATTGTGTGGCTGCAGGTAGGAGGAGAGTGGGGTGGGCCCTATGTAAAGCTTTAATGTATAGGCATAGGATATTTTACATCTTATCTTGTGTATGATTATGATATACATGTTTGTGCTGATTAAATGTGCTTCAGTCTGACACCTGTACTAAAATTTTAACCTTATTCTGCAAAATACGACCTACCTCCACTTATTTTGTGCTGCTGAGGGTATTATGAACACTTGCTGTTTTTTCCTGAATTGAGCTGGTGTGTCTGGTGTAAGAAAGTGGGAGGTCTTCAGTATTAGCATTTGAATAAGAAGCCCTGCAGTTCTAGTCAAAGAGAATGAAAAACCACCCATGTTCCTGGAACGTATGAGTTTGTAAGCTTGTGTCAAAACAGTGACAATGTCACAATGCAGTGTGTGTCAGCTATTCATACGACCTAGTGCTTTTTTAAAAAATATTGGCAGTCAGTAGATGTAGGCCACAGAAATACTTGTAATGTTAGTTCTGTAGCCTCCACTTTTTTGTAATCCTATTAGCATCAGCTCATGTTAGCTTGGGCCTCTGAATATAGTATGGTCTGTTTTGGGCGTGTATAATAAACTGTACCAAGACACCAAGGCCAAAGTCAAAATATTTCCTACTATTGTACACTTGTCACACCAGTTGTCATGAAGAGCTGCATATTTTTCCTTTCAGCTTTCAGATGCTTCCCCTCATGCACAGAGTGCTTCCACCTAACATTTTTTTGGGCCTGAAGTGTAACAAACAGATTTCTCTACCCCCAAACACTTTCTCACTGTTGGTATGAGCTTTACAGAATATTAAATTAAAACAATTCATCAAATATATATATACATATAAGCTCTAGAAAAACAAAATCCCGGAATTCCGCCCTTGACATTTTTAAGTCTAAAAAAGAGGACATCTGCTCACCCATTATATATATATATATATATATATATATATATATATATATATATATATATATATATATATATATAATGGTTTACATTTCAAGTAAGGGGCGCTATTGTTAGCTAAGCTTAGTTGGCTAGCCATCCAAAGCTGGTTATCTGCCATAATATTATTTATTTTTAATTTTTTTATTATTTTTTAACTTTCTATTATCATATTTAACAACACAAAATACAGAATAATAAACAATAATACAGATTCTGGAGGATATTATATCCACAAACTTTCCGCTAGGGGGCGCACACTAAGGAAGATTTTAAAAAAAAGAGAGAGAAGCTTAGAATCAAAAGTTTTGAGAGATCTGGTGTGAGATGATTCTAGCAGTTTTCCAGTTTTTTAATCTACTTAAAGCAGAATAATATGAATTAAATTCATTCGTGAAACAGAGGAAAGAGGGCTTATTTCCCCTCCACTTACTGCAGTGAACGTGGTATTTCCTAAGAGTATGATTACATTTATAGCATCAGAGAAAGCTGAACTTAAGTTTTCAATATAAAATAAAATGGCATCAACATCAAAGGAAGGAATGTTAAGTTTGAGATTAATCCAATTTCTAATGAAAAAAAAAAACAAATGTTCAGAGATTTTTTTTCTGACTTACAAAATACACATAAGTCAACATTTTTTTCAAAAATAACCAAGCTACAAGATATATCATATTTATTAGTTTTAAATGGGTTTACTTTACCTTGGAGATATGGGCCATTTGATCAATTCTGAATGAGCAAAAGTCATTGTGGTTTTGAAAACTGTGTTAGGAAGTTTCTTGAAAAATTCTTTATTGTATTCAAAATAAATCTTTTGTCTCATACCATCACTGATAATCTTATTATTACACTTGGAGTCAACTAAATTATATTCATTTACTTTTAATGTGGGCAGCGAAACTGTCCTTATCTGCCATATTAACCAGATACTACTAAAAAAAAACTAATCTGATATATCTTAAGTACTTTTTGTTTATGAATGAAATAAAGTATGAAATTGCTTTTTGATTCTAAGTATTTAATACTGCACTACCATTTCTCAGGGATTAATCATACTTTTGTCCAAATTTTGTCAAGCTTGTCTCAGCTCCCTGATAGCAAGGAGATGGCGGACCACTGTTGGCCCACTGAGGACAAAATTGGAGGTCCACTAGTGTTTTGCACAGCATTTTCTGGGTGGACCACTAAACAGAATTTTAGACAAAATGCCTCATTTTAGCACTTTTCCATTCACAGTCCAATTTACTATTTTTTAGTTTAGGTTCTTTTTAGGTTTTAGTTTAGGTTCATTAGGTTCTTTTGTTATCTTTTATAAATAAGATTAGTAAATAATTTTAATCCAGCACAATGTCAACATTTTTAGCATAATCATTTTATATCAGGCTTATACTCATTATTATATCTCTCATAGTTGTTGGTAATATTTGTATTAGTTTGTTTTCCAGAATTAAAGTCTCTCTGAATTTAAAATCTGTTTGAAGAGATTATAAATGAGTTATGTCCTGTACAGGACAGTAATCTGAGTTGTCCGAAGGTGGACCAACAGTGGTCTACAGTCAATGGTGTGCCAGCCGTTTTATGAAAGTGGAGCGATATATGCTCGCTGTCTGGGGAATTTACCAGATCTGTTGGTTCACACAATTGGCTATATAGCATTTCCTACATGGTAACAACAGTAAGGTACATCAAAGGATGGACAGAAATATTGATTAGTGAGATTCTGATCTGTTGCTCTGATCTTGTGTTCTTGGGTTCCAGAGAACTTGTCAGTGTTCTGTAAAGGGGACAGTCATAGCCCAGTGCTTAGAGGGTATGGGACCAGTCCTTCACAGGTCACATACGCACATATACCTATGGACACTTTTGAGTTGATCCACCTACCAACGCGTTTCTTTGAACTGTGAGAGGAAACCGGAGCACCCAGAACGAACCCACACAGACACGGGGAGAACACATTCAATTTGATAAACAGTCAGAGAGAGCCACCCGGAGTAGGACTTGAACCCACAACCTCCAGGTCCCTGGACTGCGACACTAACCCTAACCATGCCACCCTTTGCAGGGGGTGTATAAATGCAGTGATTAAGAAACGTAAATAAATACATACATACACTTTCTTTTCCGCTTCTCCATGTCAGGGTCGCGGTGCATAAATAAGTAAAAGAGGCCTATTAGTTAAAGAAACTGGCTTGGGACTAGATGGTCACTGGTTTGATCCCCTCAACCAGCAAGGTCACTGGGGGTGGGATGGAGGAAGGAACAACCTCCTCCCTCAACATCCACAGCTGAAATGCTCTTGAGTAACTGCTGCTCTGTCATTTCACAACACAGTGATATGGTGAACTGTCTGAGGTACAACTGTGAATCAACATGGAAGTTATGTGCTGGAATTCAAACACTAACCTGGCTAACAATACACCCATCAGCCATAACTTTAAAACCATCTGCCACAAGTACAGCTCAGATATATGTATATACTCCACAAGACCTTTGAAGCTGTCCTGCGGTATCTGGCACCAAGACGCTAGCAGCAGATTTTAAGTGGCAAATTGGGGTCTACATGGATCAGATTGTTTTCCATCACATCAGGAAAATCCTGCTCAGATTGAGATTTGGAGGAATTTGAGGCAATGCCAACACCATGAACTGTTTTGTCATATTCCTCAAACCATCAGTGAAGAATTATTTGCTGTGTGGCAGGGTGCATTTCCCTGTTAAAAGAGGCCAGTGCTGTGAGGGGATACTGCTCCCAAAAAGGGCGTACTTGGTCTGCAAAAACTTTCTGGTAGATGGCATGAACACAAGGTTCTAACTTTTCCTCAAAATGTCCCTGGCCAGGTGCCATTGTAGTGAAACTGGTGTTTTTTTTTAAGAGTTTCTTTAATACTGTTTCTAATTGGTGTAAGTCATTTTCTTAAGGTTTAACTAATATGGCTTACGTATATTTTAATTTTTTTTAATGTAATGAATTTTCTATAATTAGGAGCAGATCCGAAGGGGTTGCCTGATTAGCTGCTTGATGCTGGGTGTCGTCATTCATCTTTGGATTTCTTAGTTAATGTGAGAGTTGCTCAACAGCATTCCTAACATTCTTCTGTTTCCAAGAGCCAGAACTCCTTGAGCCTTGATCCAGTGTGGGAAATCAGAGAGCTGGTACTCGGAGGAAGTGCTCCTGCTTCAACTGCCAACCACCAGAAAAACACCAGTCAGGTAAGAATGATGATGAATGCCATGAAATTTAAATGCAGTTCCTTTTTATTGAATGGGGCCGGAATAGTTGTTCACACAGTAATAATAACTGGAGGGAGAGAGATGGCATGTCTGCAGTGAAATAAATAGGTCAGATTAGCAAAAAATGATAAAAATCAACAAAATATAACAGTAAGTTTGTAACATATGAAAAGGGTTTTGTCCTCGATGTTCTACAATATATATAAAATTTGTAAACTAATATTCATAATAACAAATAACTCAACACAAATGTACCACCGATACAGTGTTAGAAAACAGTGGCTGAATACATTTACAAAGTGTGCATGACATACGTATTCGAGCGTGGGCCGTAAGTGCAGTTAGGTGTCTGCACGCTGCTGCACGGAGACGTCTGTCAGAGAGACGCTTATTATAACAATGGACAAAGAATTTCAGAGCGTGAGTCATTCTCAACACACAACACAGTCTCATTTACCCAACACAAAACCACCAGTGCAGTAAAGACAAACATACCAAAACAGCATTATACAAGAGTTATCTCTTCATACTACATGTTGATATAGTATGACATGAAAAACTGAAAGGAAATGCACACACATTAAAAACATTAATAGGTTGCCATCGTTGTACTGAGAAAATACTCTTTTTTTTATGTTAGTGATACAGCACTGTACAAAAGCCAGAAACCACTCTGATTTTTTTCAGGACATATTTCTGAAAATCTAATTGAGATTATCAGCTTGCCTAAAGAAACAGAAAGTCAAAAGAAAGTATATGAGAATCAAGAATCTCAAAAAAAAAAAGAGCAAAAATAAAGCAAAAACAAAAAGTAATAACGTAAATCAAAATAAGGCCATAGATCAGAATTTGTCATTGAGATCAGAGTGGCAACACATTTTAAGAATGAACTTTTAGATATTTACGAGAAGCACAGACGAAATAATTTACCTATGTATCTTGAAAAAGAATGGATATAGTCAATATACACAACATACTTAATAAATAAGTTAGATATGTAGTTGTTTAGGCTGCTGTGGGTTTGAAAATGTTTTCTTTTTTCAGAAAACTTGAAAATCTTAATATGCACTTCATTATTAGATAAATGAAAGAGTAGCATCTGACATTTGCATAATACTATAGAACAGCAAAAGCACATATACTACAGCATAACCTCAACACAAAATCTGCATACAGCAATATCAACTTCTAAAAGTAAAAAAGGCAGTATACTCGAGTATGTATAAACATTAAAAAATATTCACAGATAAAACAAAGGACATTAATCATTGTCAATTTCAAGGAGTTCATTATGTAGTAAATATACATTAAAATATTTCTTCAGCACTTTAGACATTACAGTACATAAAACAAGGCACTGTTCGTTGCCTTTATAAGATCAAGGTGCCTTTTGTGTGGCAAAGACTGCTAAAAATAAAAAAATCATCCGAAGTTGGACGCGTCTGATTTCACGCAGCAAACACTGAGGCGTGACTCCAAGTAACATCTCATGAAATCATCCCCATGTGCCATCACAAAGAGTGTTCATTGTTACTGCAGTGTCCACTCAGTCAGTCTCTGGAGTGTACACTTTAGGCCCATTATGCTTCTACTGACCTCAAACTCTGGAGGGCAAAGGCAGGTTTCACACTGCAGAGGATAACGTTACATAGTAATGCTTTACCGTAAGGTGATTTTTTCTGTAACAAAGTAGTGTAATGCGTTACATTTAATTATATGCAATAACACAATGGATACTGACTGAATTATACTGAACTTGTGTTAATGTCTCTAAGATATCAGAGGTGCTTTTAGATTATTTCCTAGCATCAGCAATCCATACATTTAATAAAGTATAGCCAGCTGTATCTTGTTCAAATTTGTGTCAGCTGTAGTGACAGGCATTTAAAAGTACATTACCGTGACCGGCTAATTATTTCTAAATAAATTACAGAATACAAATACAGAGCTGCATGGATTTTACACAGTAACCTAGAAGTAAAGCAGAAACGATGACTATTTTAAAGATGTATTGAATAAAAGGGTCTCAGAGAATTAGTAGTTTTCAAATGGATTACTCTGAATAAATATCCCAAAACTGAAAATGTCTTATGTTGTGCATTTATCAATAAGTGGGACCAGATTTGTGATACTGATAGCTAGCATATTTAGCGTATATATAAAATAATAAATTATATATATTAAATTATAAATAACACTTCCGTCAAGAATATTTATAGTCTTGAACTGCAATTAGTCCTGATTTTTGTTGTTATGAAAGGTAGTTTGCTCAACAAGAATAATTCTGCTCCCTTCTGTGATTTGTTGAAGTGTTTGGAGTTGTTAGAAGCTGAGTTCAATGGTACTCTAAAGTAAAGAAATGCCACAGAGTAATCCTTGTTTTTGTTTTTTTTTGTTTTTTTAATATAAATATTATCTCTTGTTCTTCTGGCTCTTGTTAAATGCATATTTTTCAGCTCATAGAATCCAAGTAAACAGCTCTTCATATGAAATGCGTTGAGGATTGTAAACAATGCCATAGTAACATTTCTTTGAAGCAAGCCATGTTAACTTAAGCCTTTTCCTCTACAGTTTTGATGTATAAAAAAAGAAGAAGAAAAAATGCCATTTTTTTTTTCAGTCTTTGGAGCATTGCATGATGTCTGACCACCACTTTGCACATCAAAGCGCGAAGACCAGTGAGCGAGTGGAAAGCTTGCTGAAGAGGAATACGTGTCGCCTGCTTGGTGACAGCACCATAAACGACTGCTTGGTTCACCTTTAAGGGCATCACACTATGAGTGAATCACGGCTTAGAAGAGTGCTCTGTTAAAAAGAGAAAACAGAGAAGTGTGAAAGGTGCATGTGCAAAAGCAGCTGTGGAAATGTATTTGTGCTCTATTAGTAAGATCCAGCAAAGGAAATTGCAAAAAACTGTCAAAGGAGGCTTTGTAAGTGGGTTAACCATAATAACACAACTTCAATTTATATAACAGGACACGTTAAACACGGCTGAAATTAAGGGACAGTTAATGAAATCAAGACAATAACAAGTAAGCAAATTCATTTCTTAATGATGCACTCCATAAGATTTCCTTAATGTGCGCACAAGACATTGCTACCTTGACTGCCAGGTTTACATCTTTTTAGTGCTTTCCCTGAGGCACAGAATCACAATCTGAAGTAATCTGACCAAATCTTACATTAATCTTACCATTTACTTGCAGGAGAATGTGTCACTTAATCAGTGTGATTGTAGGGGTGAAGGTGAATGGTGAAACTGTGAGGGCAGATGTCTTATGAACCCCAGTACATCAGTGAATGGTGATAGAAAACACAGTGGCCATTATTAGATTGTGATTAAAGGTGATAAAAATGTAGTTTTTTTTGTATTTTTATTTACATTATTAAAATGATAAACAAAGTTCTCCTGACTGATGCAGAGGTCTAAGATATTACCAAAAATACTGGCTGCACATAAAAAAAAATTCAAACTACATAAGCAAACCTAACAATAGCAATAGCATGATTTACAGATCTCTTTTGGTGAGTAAAGAACCTCTCATTACAGTTATGAACTGGATAAAGTAGGGCTCTACATTAGCAGACACTGAGCTTTGCCAGCTCAAGAGAATACATTTGTTCCTCTCTTTTTTTTCCATGTTCCCCAGTCAAAAATGCCTTATAGAATAGTTTTATGGCATAGTTTTAACTTCCACTCCAGGCATGTATTCTTGATAGGGGACGATGTTTATTGAGACTAGTATGACAGAACACATCATTCATTCATTATCTGTAAGCGCTTATCCAGTTCAGGGTCGCCGTGGGTCCAGAGCCTACCTGGAATCATTGGGCGCAAGGTGGGAATACACCCTGGAGGGGGCGCCAGTCCTTCACAGGGCAACTCACACATTCACTCACACTTTTTTGAGTCACCAATCCACCTACCAACGTGTGTTTTTGGACCGTGGGAGGAAACCGGAGCACCCGGAGGAGAACACACCAACTACTCACAGACAGTCACCTGGAGCGGGAATCGAACTCACAACCTCCAGGTCCCTGGAGCTGTGTGACTGCGACACTACCTGCTGAGCCACCATGCCACCCCCACAGTATTTGAAGTCCTTGGGATCTTGCTATATAAATAATAAGTTCATAAGTGAATTGGCAAACTAATTTTGGATTCATTTCAATGTCTTCCTAAAAGCATTTAGCTCAATCCATTAGTCTAGCCTTATAACATACTTTAAGAACATCTGAACATGTGTAATTTATGAATATTTCATTTAAGTAAAAAAAAAAATATATATATATATGTACTGACATTTTTTATGGACATAGATTAACATTTTATATGTTAGTTGTGTTAAGGTTCCAGTGAGTGTGAGTTGGTCCAGACAATTTAGGGAGGACAAACTGAAATGCAAATAAACGTTTGATATAACACTTATCTCTCTCCTCATTTTTGTTACCTGTGTACAGGTTACTTTCTGTTGTCGAAGCGAGGCACAAAGCGCACAGTGACTGAAAAACCTAGGTCAGAATCAAGCTGTGAACTCTGTTCATCGACAAATGTCTATAAGAAATAAATATGAAATCATTGATGAAAAAGTACGAGGAAATCTTATAGAGCGCATATACTGTAAAAAATAATTCATATGGCAAATACTGTTGTTATAACTATTGTGACAAGATAAAGGGCTACTTCTTCAGAGTCATTTATTGCTTTGTGGTTGTTTTATGGTATCTAGAACTACAGCAGTGTCCCTGGAGTGTTCTCAGGGCTCTAAATTTAAGAACCGTGTCACTGAGGGGCCTATAGGTAACTCACCACTTTGCGGGGCTTGTTTTGTTCTTCTCTGCCCTCCTGTTCTGTTTGGGGAGGCTGGGCAGGCCGAGTGTAGGCGAAGGGACGCTGGGATGTCTCAGCACCACGGAAACGCTCCAGTTCCTTTTCTGTGTAAGGTGGCAAGGAATCCTCCTCTGCTGGTCGGTTACTAGGTGAGCGGTTGCTAGGCGACCTGCTGTGGCTCTTTTTTGAGCTGGCCTTGGAGGGTGTGTCCGAGTCATCCTCGGGTCGTCCACCTTTTGAACATGTGCTCCTTCCACTTTTCGCCTTCCGCTCCAACAAACTGTTAAGAAGAGTATCATCGTAGTCCCGCCCACTATCACCATCCCTCCCTCTGGAGTCCCGTGGACTGTCACGATCCCTCGCTCTCGTGTCCCGCCCAATGTCACCATTCCTCCCTCTACAGTCCTTCCGAGTGCGCTCCCACTCCCCAGCGTCCTGCCGCGTGATCAGCCGGTCGCTGTCCCATGTGCCTCGTCTCTTACCGTTTGCAGGTAGGGGAGGAGGGCTAGGAGGCAGAGGCCGGTCCCTTTGTCTTTCTGGGCTGTCCTTTGTATAATAACGCTTGGAGCTATAGTGCGGAGGACGAACACGTTCCAGCTCCCACTCTCGTTCCCTGTCTCTTTCCCGCTCTCGCTCCCACTCTTTATTTCGCTCCCTCGGTCGTTCACGTGTCCGGTAATCGTCTTCCATGTTGCCAAAGTCCCCACGGCGACCTCGCTGCATGTAAGTCATGGCAAATTCCTCAAGCTCGTCTAGGGAACCTGTGCGGCCGCTCATTTGAAATTCCTTCCTCTGCAGGTGCTCTGAACGAGGGTAACACCTGGGATTTAATAAGATCATAGTCAAACATCACAGGTTCAATCTGTATCATAAGTGTTGCTTTGATGATTTAATCTTACATTTTAATTTATCACTTAATATTCTTGAAATGACACACAAATACACAATTTTTAGTTCACATCTGTAACAATTTACATAAATTTTATACATCTGGAATATCCAAAAATATCTTTTCTGGACATTTCCATCATTAAGCACCATTCATTACCTTGTGTGGTCTTCATCAAGCCGGGTGGCACGGTGAGGGTGTCGAGTGGACCTTCGCACGTGCACAGGAGATATTTCTCTGGTCAGGAGGTCTGGAGGGTCATCCAGATCAGGGATGGCCGGAAGGGCTTTCTTCTGTACCTGCCGAAAGTTCTGGTGGAAATCCGTCTCTGCTTCATGTAGTGAGCTAAGCTCTGACATGCTGCAAGCTGCCAATGAAAGAAACATGATAAAATTCCAGGGGTGACCACATATATATTTAAAGCTGCTTTCAACATTTCATTTTCTTCAGGGATATTTAACCAAACCCCTACAAATGAACCCCTTTAACCATATAATCAAATCCTTGAAAAGTAAATCAATAAAAGTGATAACAATAAAGATACAATAAAGAACAATAAAGAACAAGATAAATTAGGCACCTAATTGATGCAGTGGGTTATAAATAGATGTTTTTTCCATTGATATGCTTTTTTTGTGTGATACCTAGTTAAAAAGGTACAAAAGTCTGAAAACTATGTTGAAATAATGTATTGAAATTGACAGGTTGATGAAAATGTGCTGAAAAAGTCTACAACTTTCTTCCAAGTACCAACATAAACTGCTTCACGTTAGACATATTTTCAATGACTTTTTAACTAAAATATATATCTTGGTCATATCTTTTTAGTAGCCAAGATTTCTTTTCAGCCTAATATTTCAAACATAATACAGCACAGATATTATGCATGTGGTTTCAACGTTAGTCGAAAGGCTGAATGTTAACTGGGACGTCATTTAAAATGCATGCAAACATTAGATAGTTGCATCCAAAGAACGTGACCTGAGTATGAATAACTTAATGCAGTATATGTATCTGTAAGGCATTTATTTATTTATTTTTAAATAACAGATTTGTTACCAAATAGTTTTACAATCTTTACAATTTGCCACAAATTTCTTTTTGTAGTTTCCTTATCTTATTACAACAGACACTGTAACCAGGTAGGTTTACAAGCTTTACAATTTGCTGCAGTTTCCTTCTGGACCAACATATGTATCTTATCCTACATAGATCCACTTTGAGAACAATGGGGAAAAGTGTCAGGACAAATCCCTAAGGGTATGAGGACAAAACACTGAGAAGAATCATGACTCAAAAAGAGGAGTCCATCCTCCTCTGGTTGGTGCTGTATTGTAGAAATAATAAAAGCAAGTGTCGAAGTTAACAAAGTCACTGATCATACAGAGGAAAGGCCATTCAGAGTCTACAGTACATGCAGTGTCAGATGAAAAGTACAGACAGAACACTGTCCAAAGGCTGACGAAGCACAAAAAAAGCAAGAAAACGAAGAATGGAATTGAGAGACAAAAGCGCAAGGGCATGCAGCATGTGGTCACACTCTGAGTACCACGTGAGGCTTACAGTCATGACTGCTGAGGGTCTTTGATGGGTTGAAATGCGCCAGCTCCTTTTCCACATACTGCAGCACCTTCAGGGAGTTCTGATTTGGTGTCGGCTGCAGACGAAACCCACTGTGCACTACAGGGAAAAGACCATGTGTGTGTGCAATCATGGGTGAGTGTATAGAGGGGAGAGAAATAGACTCTTACAATCTCTGGTTTATCCACATCTTCACTGCCACAGCAAAATACCAATCTCTGATTAAGTAGAAACATTCTTCAAAGAAATTGAGGAACGGTTCATTTTTACTTGTTTATTCTCAGTAAAAGATTAACCTCATATGTAATGGGCAACTGGTGCTTTCAAATTGTGAAAAAATAGTGCTTTCAAAGTATAGAAATTAGAATCATGAATATTTTAATGTACTGAATATAAGCCACAAACATATGGCTGGATAATAGTGCTCAAATTTATATCACGATATATTTCTTAATTTTGGTCAATACTATATAATTCCGATATCGATATGAACAGCATAAAACCCACTGAAAAACTTCCAGGAACAAACAAGAAACATGATATCACCTATTGGCTTTGTGAACATTAATATTTTTATACTATAAATTTTAAATCGAGTGTGCCAAACTGACAAGAGCACGCTGTAATGAACATCAGTCAGTGACAGGTATTGTATACTGTACTGTATACTGTATTGAAAATGTGTTTAAAAATAATATCATTGTTATTGAAACATTTTTTGCGATATATATTGATGTTGAATTATTGCCCAGCCTTACATAAACACATATCAGTCCAGAATCTCAAATTATGAATGAAGTAAAAATGGAAACAATTCACTGTAGCATTATTTATGAAAATGGAAATCTGGTATGTACACCCTAAACTACTTCGGCTTTATAAACTCTAATGTACTTAAAGGGTGTAATGTGCAGCTGTATAAAGTAAGTAAGATACAGCCACTACTACTTCTACTGATAGCTGCTCTGCAGAGGAAACCCACGCAGACACAGGGAGAACACACCAAACTCCTCACAGACAGTCACCCAGAGCTGGAATCGAACCCACAACCTCCAGGTACCTGGAGCTGTGAGACTGCGACACTACCTGCTGCGCCACCGTGCCGCACCCACAATGCATCATGTTACTTGTAAAAAGCTATCTCTGCATCAGTGGCTAGGGTCTTAGAAGACATGATTCTTGTTGCTAGGGGAGAGAATTTCTGGGTTTTATTCATTCATTCATTATCTGTAACCACTTGTCCAGTTCAGGGTTGTGGTGGGTCCGGAGCCTACCCATAATCATTCGGAGGAAGGCAGGAAAACACCCTGGAGGGGGCACCAGTCCTTCACAGAGCGACACACACTCACACATTAGCTCACACCTACGGACACTTTTGAGTCACCAATCCACCTACCAATGTGTGTTTTTGGACCGTGGGAGGAGACGGGAGCACCCGGAGGAAACCCATGCGGACACAGGGAGAACACACCACACTCCTCACAGATAGTTACCCGGAGCAGGACTCAAACCCAAAACCTCCAGGTCCCTGGATCTGTGTGACTGCGACACTACCTGCTGCACCACCGCGCCACCCCCTTACTGGGTTTGTGTGATGTATTTGCTTTAAAGTAATGCCAAACAGACATGACTGAAAGTTGAAGGCTGCACTGCAGCGATACAAAATATTATTTAACAAAAATTACAAACATGATAGTGTTTTTCAGTTAAGGGATTCTGACTGCAAAGGCATTTCTAATTTCTGAAAGGTATCTTTAATAAGACTAAACCACTTCCTTCTTTTGCAAAATACCTTGTGTTTTCAAATGTATAGCACTTCAGACAAAAAAAAAACAACAACTATGTTAAATGATTGTTCGTTATCACTAAGCACAGCTTTAATGACAAGTACTTCTGTTCACTTCTATCTACAACTGTCCTTTCACCAAGCTAACACTGATAAGCCTGAACTGATAACGGCAACACAGAAAACACAGCAGAGTAACAAAAACGGCATCCTCTCTAAGGATTCTTATCACATTTACATAGTCACTTGTCAACAGAGCCCGGCTGATAACATGTTCAAGCATTCCCTGAAAAAAAAAACTACTCACCTGCAGACGAGTTATTCTCAATGGATGGTGCAGCAGATATCTTCGGGTCTATGAGAGAGGGAGGAGCAATGGGCACCATGGCAGGCATCCCTTGTACATAGAAGGGAGGGTACATGGCTACAGGTGTAGTTGGTGTTGTCTTTATACCTTTGCCTGCTTCGTACACTGTAAAAGAGTTTTCATTAGGAGAAAAAAATGATTTAACTCTGAAAATAGTTGTTATACCTCCTACACGTTCGAGCATTCAATTCAAAACATCAGTATTTAGGTAGTGATGCCATAGAGGATATAAGCACGTATTCTTTCGTTGGGGTGTATCTTATTAAACAAGCAGAGAGACAGACAGACTGACACACAGATGATATTCTATGTTTTTCGATTGAAAAACCTTTTTAGTTAAACCTGTACGGACAGGACAAGTAACATTAGAATTTGTGAGGGTAACTCTTATGTTAGCTGTACACAAAACACTGCCCGTTCAAGTAGTCAGTTATTGGACCCTGAATTGTTATTCATAGGTAACACTTAACCTAAACCTAAAGAATAATTAAATTAACAGAATTGGGTTGCTTGGAGCTTTATGCTTAATTATGTTTATGTTTAATTAATTTAAATACCGTTGAAAGTGCAGATGGTAAACTTTCAGGAAAAACCACATTGTGCTGAAAATTACAACACAATATTTTACTACGATTTGAATGTGACAAAATGTATTGTGTGAACAGTACTACTTTACCTGAAATAAAACATATCTTTTACATACTTGTCATATTATTGTCGAGTTTGCTGACAACAAACCAAACATAATAGTTAGAAGACTACACCCTGATGTCTAAATTTGTCACATATATAATAATACAATAATACACATATAAAATAAATAAAAAATACAAGGAAGTACTTGCATTTTAACATTGTGATTTTAGTTTTAATTGAAAGATTACTAATCTAATAAATATAACCACGGTGTTGCTCTTACAATTATATTTTTATTTTACATTTAAATATTCATTACCAAATGCTTCAGTATTAAGAGCAAATCTGATTCATTTCAATTCAAATTGTGTGAAGAATTAAAGTATTATTTATTGATTAAAAGCACCAATTTATTCATGCTCATTGATTCACATGAAATAATCCACAATGGAAGCTTTCAAGAAGTTCATAAAGCTTGGTCTTGGGGCCTAAAAGCTAATGAATAAGCACTCAAAAATGATGCTAACATTTATGGAGTGAATTCTCTAGAACTGTGTGTAAATACTGAGGGCTGGGAGAGTGTAGGGTACTCACAGTGTCGCGGGCAGCAGCAAGTTTCCGGGCAGCAGCAGCAACGGACGTAACAGCAACATGAATGTGGACAGCACTGACACCAGCACACTCCCACAAGGAGGATGAACAGGATGCTGCCCAGAACTACAGATGCCACAAATAACCATTCTGAAATAAAGAGTAAAGGCAATAAAATTACCCAGATAAACAGTAGAATGTGTTCTCTACAGTCTGTAATTGAGGCAATATTCAAGGTTATATTTAGAATATACACAGAGATGAGCAGTGAATTAGGTACACCTCCCTTTTATGGACATTTTATAAGAAACCCCTCCACTTGTTGCTTCCTGGTTTATTATCTCCCCTCTAGTCTCTTCTTGAACAATAATTACAACAAACCAGATAATTTGGGTGCTGAACCTCTCTTATTCTCTTGTTTTTTGGGGGGATTCAGCAGGTGGAGGTTTACCTTAATTTAGTCATTACCTTTTAAGACAGGTCTGTCCCCAATTGCACCATATACATTAAAGCTGCGAAGGTGAATATTTGTATGTGCTGATTCCAAAACGCAAAGTGCCACCTCTTCTTTACAAACTGTTGTTAAAGTAAGGACAATAGACACCAAGAAGCTTGTAAGAGAACACTACATGCCAATTGTGTTACATTAGCTTAGTCTTCTCGGTACAGGAGGAATAGACTGGGCCATTACCTGCAGTAGCAAGAGAGAGTTGTTCTCCCTTGACTCCTGACCATGGTATCACCAGCTCATAAATAACTCTCAACAACAGAGCTTATGGTTAGATGTTTACTCCATTCAGGAGCAGAGAGGACTGCACTCAGCATGGAAGTGAAATAATCATGTGTAGATGAAACAGCAGCTATGCACAAATGACATGTGAGTTCAGGTACAAAAGCAAGCGTACCAAAAAAGAACAATAAACTTCTCACATAAAATAACCACAATTCAGTGCTTTCTAATCCCACTTGATTTAAGCCACGAATTATCCATCCTGTCAATCAGTAAACAGAGAATTGTAATTAATTAACTATACACGGTATGTTTGCCAGTCCTTCACTTTACACAGAGATCATTACAATGTAGATCTGTAATAAAGCACAGTACAGAGAAAAAAATTACACCCAGTAATTACGGACAATGAAAGACTCCCACAAACTTGTTGTAAATAGCGATGGTGAACAAAAACAGAGAAAGGATGGTTTATCTATTATGGCTGAAGTCATAAATCTGGGTTTTTTGAGAGGTGTAAGTGCCAGAAGGGAGGAAATTGAGAAGTTGTATAATACATTCTTAATTCAGCACAAAACAAAACAACTCCCTCTAGCAGGAGCAGCAGACTGTAAAATGCAAACATACAAAGTAAACAAGTAAACAATAAAACATCTCAACTTCTTAGACGCTTCAAATGTGTTGGACCATAGGAGGGATGGGTAAAGTCTGATTAATTGGAAAGTTGATCTTATTTCATATTTGCGCGCAATTTACTCACCTATGTTTGCTCATTCATTTGTCTAAATCAGATTTCTGAAAGCATCTTTTAAATGAAAAAAATAAATAAATAAATATAAATGCATATTCCGCAAGCTCAAATTTTTTTTTCTATTCAACTTCAATATCAGATTCAGGACCAAATTCAAAGTGGTGGAGCCATAACTGAGGTAAGGTGATAAATATACTCTGACTTGTGCTCTTGATATAGCAGTTCCACAGCTAAAAAATAAAAACATAGTCTGATTTTACTGCCTTTTGTTTTTATCCTAATTTTAATCAACAAATCAATTAAATCAACTGTGAAATAAAATCTAACAGCGGCTGTATGTGTGTTACTATTTATTATTATTACTTATTTTATTTATTTATCATTCATTTCTTACTGGGAATAAACATGGCGTTTAAAAATTCAGACTGTGGTTTCCTAGCTAACACAAGTCTAAAAGCTATCCATGGACGTCCCTCCTTCTTCCTAATCACTCGGTGAGATGGTAGCCAAGGCAGGCACTAGTTAATAGATGTAACAGGTTCTGGCAGCTAGTGATCTGCTTAAAATATGATGAACTGTACAATGACATTGTGTTACTGGCAGTCAAAAGATATGTGACATGTCTTGAAGGAAATATATAGTAAGCTCCCCCATACCAGCTAAAAAAACAGCACATGTAAATAACAAAAACTGTTTTGAGAGAGTCATTTTGCTCACTTTGCTCTCTATGATTTTATGATAAAGGTAACATTATGTTATTGGACAAATACTGATAACATGCTAGCTCCTCTGGACAAAACCTACAGACACAATAGTTTGGGAGGAACACTGAGAGCCATGAACGACTTGGTTTGCCATTACTGCTACAGTCACTAGAGATAAGAGACTCCTTAATATGTCCTAGCTGAGAAAGCTGACACATTGTTCTTGTAAAGTGAATGAATGATGTCAATGTGAGTTGTCACTGAAATTCTTTCTGCCATATCGTACAAGTCAGACTGAAGACGCACAGCGCTGTCAGTGAGTTGCTTTGTGTAATCAGCGGTTTAATCCCGTATTACCACACTCATTAGTCACTACAGCTATCCTGATTTAACTCTTTCCTTTGGAGTCACACCCAGTATGAACACTTCAGCCCAATTCTACTGTAAACATATTTACTGGACATTGGTTTTGCCTATGGTAAAAACTAACTGTGAAATGTAGCTAAGTACTGAGACCTGCTCAAGATCCTGCATAACAGTACTGTTCTTTTTATAACTATCTGTTATTGCTTAATTCAGAATATAAATATTTTGAGAATCTGAATGGTGTAGCTAGCAGTGCATGACAACACCTTCAAATCCTGCTCTGCAACATGCTCTATTTTAAAAGTGACGCTTCAAAAATAATTAGACAAATATATGAATGAAGCAAAATGTTAAGACCACTTAGTGAATGACATTAAGTATCTTGTAACCAAGGCACATGTCATGCTCTAGATATAACAGTAAGCAAACAGTTGGTTCTCATCAGCTGGTTTGAGATATATATACTGAATGTGAGAGAAATAGGTGTGAATATCTGAGAAATTTTGACAAGGGCCAAGTGATATCTTTTATTAGTATGGGTCCAGACGGCAAGGTTTGCAGTATTCTGCCATTCAACAGCACTGTGCACTCACCACTAGTGATTATATTAGTCTGAGGAAGAACAAACTAAGACCCATCAAACAGGACATAGCTCATCAAGCTGAAGGGTAATGAAGGCAAATCTCATATAGCCCAAACTGACAAATGTGGCCAAAGTCACATCAGATTGGACGCATTGGACAAAGGTAACCTGGCTCAGTTGACAACTGTAGATGATTATAATGGTGGTAACAGCTCATCATAGACACTACATATATAATTTCTAAATGGCAAAGTGATGAATCCAGGTTGCTGTTGATAACTCTCAATGTTTTAATTCACTGGTAAATGCTTTGAAATCCTGTTTACATCTTTAGGTCTGTTGCATCTTGAGCTACAAGATTCCTATCTATTAAGTAACAGGAGCTTATAGCCACCAGCTTGTACTCTGTAAGATCTCTAAATGAAGACATATTAGCCAAACTCTCAAGATGTTTAAATCTTATATTTACTTGCTTATGATTTTTCATAGGGCTACATGGCATATTGTGATCTAAAAATCTGGACAAAAGTACATGGTTTATCTCCAAATACTAGTAGCTTCATGCTTGAATGTTATCCATACTGTTGTCAATTTTAACTATGATGTATCTTACAATAAATCATACAGTGTCACAAAAATATCTAATAGAGATCAGTTAAACAATTGCAGTTTGAGGGGAGCATCTGTTGATTCAGAAGTAGTTCCCACAAAGCCAATGAGTAGTTAGAAACAACAATTTCTACAAACCCCATTTCCAGAAGAACAATGCAGTGTTGTGCAAATCTGTTGTGCAACCCTTTGTTTTAATGAAAGTAGTACAAAGACAGCATTTCAAATGTTGAAACTGAGGAATGTCCATTCCAGCAACACGTTCAAAAAACCTTGGGACTGGCATGTTTACTACTGTGTTGCATCATCTTTTTTTCTTCTTCTTTTTATTGATGACCCAATAGCAGGAAAAGTAAATCAGTGTACATTTCAAGTAGTTATACCAAAATCTCCATCTTCACACATTAGTCAGAGAGACAATCACCCAAACATATATTAAATTCACAAATAAATAAACACATACAAAATAGATATGCTTATTTAAAATAGTAATAATGACAAATAGAAAGAAGATAAAGTAATAGTTCAATTAAAAATGAATACATTTTAAAAAAAAATGTTGAAACTGTGCACTTACAACAAGCTGGATGGTCCCTTTCCTTTAGCTCAGAGAACGCAGCATTCATTCATTATCTGTAAGCACTTATCCAGTTCAGGGTTGCGGTGGGTCCAGAGCCTACTTGGAATCATTGGGCGCAAGGCAGGAATACACTCCCGAGGGGGCGCCAGTCCTTCACAGGGCAACACACACACTCACACCTATGGGCACTTTTGAGTCGCCAATTCACCTACCAACGGGAGTTTTTTTGGGGTTTTTTTGGAGGAAACCGGAGCACCCGGAGGAAACCCATGCGGACACAGAGAACACACCAAACTCCTCATAGTCAGCCAGAGCAGGAATCGAACCCACAACCTCCAGGTCCCTGGAGCTGTGTGACTGCGAGACTGCCTGCTGCGCCACCGTGCCGCACGACAGAACACTTTTTTGCTTCAGTCCATATTAAATGAGCTCAGGCTTATGAAACGAGACAGTGTTTCTGGATCCAGATTATATATGGTATCTTTTTTGTATGATAGAATAGTAACTTGCATTTTCGTTTGCAGCGATAATCTGTGTTCAAAAACAATGGTTTTCAGAAATATTTTTAAGACCATGTAGTGATTTCTGCTACAGAAACATGTCTGTTTTTTTAATTCTGTGCTACCTGAGGGCCCAAACATAATTTGGGCCTTTTCGCATAATCATACAGAGATTTCTCTGGATTCTCTGAAACTTTTAATGATAGTATGTACTGTACATGAAGACATCAAGGATCTTTGCTATTGTATTTGAGAAATGTGATTCTTAAAGTTTTTCAGTATTTGCCCATGCAGTGTTTCACACAATGGTGAAGCTCTCCATTTAACCCATCTAAAATGCTCATTTAAAACCCAATTATGTCACATATATGTTATTAATTAAAGTTTTTAGCAGTAGCATATTGCCCTCTCCCAACATTCTGTAACATCTTGCTTGCAAAATGGGCATATTTAAAAAAAACATTGTGTTTGTACTGCTTTCAATAAAATATTGAGTTTAAATGACGTACATGTCACTGCATTCTGTCGTCCCAGCTTTTTTAGAAATGGGGTTTGTAAACAGCTACATTATTAGTACAGAAAGGATGCACTGAAAAGCGTGGTCTCTTGTTATTATTTTACTGCTCAGTTGATGATTGGCCAGTGAAATCACAGCAGTTATTAAGAAGGAAGTGAGGTGATCAGTGAGGGTGATTCTGCAACAGGTGGGGGGAACCCGTACCTGGCATAATATCCAAATCAAACTCAGGCAGGAGATCGTCAGCCACACCTGTCTGACCTGGAGAGAGAGAGAGAGTGAGAGAGAGAGAAAAAGAGAGAAAGATCCAGAGGAAGAAGGTGACAGAGGGTAAATCAGCAAAAGCAGTGCAGGACGTGATTTGAAAAGAACTGTGGCAGAAAGTGGTGACTGGTGCATGCAGCAAAAGGTATTCAAAAGAGAAAGGAATCAGGATCCTACCTGTAGAATACAAAGCAATCAAAACAGAAAGTAATTCTATAAATTTAGCCTCTAAATGCATGATTATGTTATTAAAGATTCCAAATAATCGACATGTCTGTGAAATCTTACCATTAATAGGTATTTGTGTAAATTATTAAATGAGCAGAAAATTCATTTGTCATAGATCAAACACAATGAGGCACAAAATCACACATTTCATTACAATCTGCTGCTCCACTTAGCAGAGCTCACAGAATAAAGGTTTTTTTTTCCCCTCTCATGAACCTCAGGCCAGCGCATGTCTCTCATTATGCTCTGCTATGATGCATTCTATTTTGTAATTACTGCCATCGGAAAAAAAAAACTGACAGTAAATGAGACTTCCAGATTATGTTCAAAATGCAAGAAACTCTTTTCATGACGGGCAGCCAACAGGGTTTTTTGTTCTACTTGTAAAATATCTTCCTGTCATGCTAGTGCTAAATGCTTTTATGCGTTTTGTATTTAAATTTATTTTCAGGTTATGTAATGTATATAATTTCTACATATATTTTTTGCTCAATGAGAAGAGGCATTTTCACTTACTGCCTGACTGATTGACACCCAATGGTGGAATGCACATGAGCAAGTAGGAACTGTCAGTCATATTTAACAGAGAGAAATTAATGTGGCGCTACTACACCATCTGTCACTAGTTGAGCCATGTTTCACATTCCAGTTTGTGAACTAAATTTGGAACCGTTCGGCGGTGACCAAACGTCCTCTTTTCCCAGGACAAGTCCTCTTTTTGGGACCTAAAAATGTATCCGGCCGTGATTTCTAAATAGCCAAATATGTCCAGGATTTTGCTGTCTGCAAGCTTTCCCCCGTCACATTTGTTGCCATAAGCCCTAAATTCTTCATTGAAAGTCATGATGACTTTCTTGAAAGGTGAGCAGAAGGCACGAGTTTGAAGTGTTCAATTGTTCAGAGATTTGAGAGCTGAATTAGGACACACTTGCGCCGCTTGTGTCATGTTCAGGGTGTTCTGTATTCACTGTATTTCAGATAGACAAAAACTGATATATTATCATATTCATAACTGAATTATCATATAAAATTACTATGTGTGTTTAACCGCAATATGTAAGTATAAAATATTACAAAAATTATAATGGTCATATTTTTATAAAGTTAAGTTAAACAGATATGTGGCGACATCCTCACAACTCCAAGTCCAGAAGATGAAGACGACCAAGGCGAAGATTGATTTGTAGCATCAACAGAGCTTCAGAAAAGTTTTGTCTAGAGAAAAGGGGGTTGTATTTACCTCATCAATGTAAGGGACAATGTAGTAAAATGGGAGCACAGCCAATGCTTTCTCCTCCATTACTTCTGAACTCATGTATCAATGTAAGTGATAGTCATCAGAAATCATGACGACTTTCCTGAATATTCTTTACTATTTTAAGTAAAATTATTTACTGCTCCTTTAATCTTCGCTGCTTTTCTGACCACCACTGCTTTTTGATGTTGTCCAGGACAGACTGCCCTACTGTTCCGAACAAACCCACTTTAACAAAGTTGTAGCAGACACTCAGGAAAGGGGCTTGTATGTAGACTGAGGACCTCCTGGGCAGTGCTGCTCTGAGCTTACAGTCAAAAAAGCTTAAATCAGCGAGAGCTTGGAATTCGCTCTCTATGCCTGGCACCAGAGAAGGGTGAACTGCTGAGGTCAGGGGTATAATTCCTATTAGCTTCACTGCACAATGTGTGTAAGAAATCGTTGTACAGACACAAAGCCCTGTAGTTGTTCTCCAGAACATCTGTAGTCTCCTCTGACGGCTAGTTTAGAAACTTTAAAATGAAAACTCTCATACCGTGGAGTAACTGGACAGAAGAAGATCGGGTTCCTAAACTGACCCACATGCACAAAAGGACGATGCTTCAGGCTCTGGACTGAAGGAAATGTCCGTCTGCTCCATCCAAAGCACTTTCTTTTCAAAATAGAATGGAACAGGACTGCCATTTTACTGCAGCACTGTATTACAACACAGTCCTTTTCTTTAGTCCAAATCAGTGTGAAAACCAGGGTATAAATTAAAGACTTAAATGTATATTAAAACATGAGCTGATGTCGCTGGGTGTCTCACAACATGCATTTAAAACCAATTTCCATGAGTTTGATTTTCTCATAAATTAATGACAGGAACCTGGATAAAAAAAAGGTTTTTATTTCACAATATTTTTTACAAAAAGAAAATTCGTTTCCATGTCCATGGAGTCTGGTCTTAGGTCCTAATACAGACATTTTTATTGGATGTGATTATACTGAATTTGATAGTATTTGTACTATGACGTGTTTTGGTTTTGGCTGTCTGTTTCTGGTCTTGACTGAGAACAAGTATTCAGCTAGTATCCTTTAACTATCAACAACACCATGCTCATAAATCAGCAAACGACTGCAAATATTTGTGCTTGATCCAGCAAGCTGGCAATGACTTTATCCTCCCAAACTTCCCTACATCTGACTTTGTTTTGCAAATGGACTGTTAGAAACATTAAGACATTTTAAGTTCATCTTACTATTGTGTTGGTAAGTGCAGGTGGAGATATTTATTGTGATTAAAATATAACTGAGTTGTATCTACCTTTTTGCTTTACCACCCACCCCAAAACGTTTTAGCAACATGTGTCAAAATGTGTCTAAACCGTCCAAGGAATACTGTCCACTGGTACTTACCAAAGGCCATAACTGTCCTGCCACATACTTTATCAGCTTATCTGCAGCCTCTCCCTCTGCTAATGGTCACATTAAAACAATTACTCCAATGAGAGAAAAGGGCTTTGCATAAACAAACTAGCTCAGAAACATGTCCTTACAAGATCTCATGATAGGACTAGGTCTTTTACGCTTCCAAAATGACTAGCAGGTATTATTTGGCTCTGTTATCTTCAGTGTGCCCTGGGTGTGGTTTGTTTAGTGTGCTATAATAGTAGTAAATGACTGAAGAGTATTATACTTATATATTTCAATATTATTTCTTCATGTATTATCCTGATCAATTTTGTAATAATGAGTTGTTTATGATTTATTTTGTACATAACTTCTTATTGTACTCCATATGTAGACAGGGAAAACATGAACAAGTGGTCAAACATCCAGTTAAACAATTAACATCTATCTTGTTGTGTGGTGTCTGAAAAATGGTGAGCAGGCCAAGCTGACCTTGATTTTGGATCATGATTACAAGGAAAAGTTCGAAGTGACTCTGAAAAAGGGTTCATTATTGAGGAGCTGGTGGCAGGAGCTCAGCTGGCTAGAGTTTCAGTAGCCAGCAAGTACAGTGCACCGCACCAACTATATAAAGAGAGATATTATACTAGGGTTACAGTGCAAAGGTCCTTCATGCTAAAGACAATTGTTCATTTGAGGTTTCAGTGTTGTACAAAAGCAGTGAGTAATATGTGGCATCAAATGGAAAAGGCCTTAAAGATTTTAATCAAAAACATTTTTATAAAATTCAGAAGACGTTTTCCGACCATTTGCTGCTCTCCAGTCTGTTTACGTGCTTGAAACTAATCTAATGTGTTACGAAGCACCGGTGTCAGTAAATTCTAGGCTTCCTCTCTCTCTCTCTGCTCATGGCACAGCAAAGTTTCTGGAGTTTTTGAACAACAGAGAGTACCACAAATGTTGAAAAACACAAACTGACATGAGGACATTGCTCTATTCCTGCGCCATAGGTTTGTAATATTTGACATATTTTTGCTCTTTTAGATGTCATAAGGTGTAATGTCTCCAAATTGGGAGATGGCTAACTTCATTACTGAAAGTACTACAAAACTCGGGTTACAAATGAGTTTCTGTGGTATTTTAAACAGTGAATAAAAACGTACAAATTAAACTTCAGTCACATATAAACAAAGGTCATTTTTTCCCCCCTAAAACATACCATTCCACTTTAAAATATGTGGAGATTCTGAACGTAAACAAACAAGTGAGAACAGCATTTCCCCACAATGTGCTACATGCAGATATTTACCCAGCTATAGGTTTTGGACTGACATGTGAAACAGCACTAAAGATCATCAAGTCTAATTGAGGAAATATTATTTGGATTACATTCTAGTCCATGCCAAAAGAAAATTATATGCTCAGGTGGGTTGCTGTAGCCTAACTGGTTTTGTCACCTACCTGTATGTGTATTTATACTGATCAAACCCAAATAATATTGTAAATTGGTGGGTACATCTTAATGGGTAACACCACTGTATTTCATGAGGCAGACTGCGGTTTGATTCCTGACCCAGGCTAGATCCTAAAAATACATTTAACTAGCATTTAAAATATTAAGCAATTCATGGCTGCATTTATTGAATTTGGAGGTGTTATACATTATTAAATCATACTATGCTTACTATTTTAAATGCTATAAAATTGTAAATTAATTTTTATTTTAAAAATTGCACAAAAAAAGCGGGACCCAGTTCCCACTGCCATCTTTTCTATTTTCTTGTACTCTTAACAGCTTGTACAATAGGCCTTTGCGCCATCCTCCACTTCTGAACAGAGAATGCCTTCTGTTACCATGGGAGCACCTCCACAAGTGGGTGATGCTCAACAGTGAGGACATGTAGCACCCAATCACGGTGATCGTCCAGTGCATGACATTGCCTCAAGGCTTTTGTGAAGGCATAAAGCAGTCGCCAAATTGAGAGCTGCCTGTATACAAAACACACCACCTCTTAGACAAGGCAAATCTAGCTGAAGGGCTACACGGCCCAGACAAGCCTGCCATTATCAAGTACTACCTCAACATTGTCTAGCAAACTAAATCTGTAGCTTTCTGTGAGGCATTGCTCAAAATCTGCTTGGAAAATACTATTTAGATATGCCTGAAAAAAGCACCATTGGTATTAACTGACATGCACTGTTACACAGTACAGTCTTTTCATAGGTTAGTCAACACTTAGAAACCCACAGTGGAAAAATCCTGAATTACTAAACCTGTCAAAATTTCAAGATGGTCAAACATGTCTGAATTTTAAGTTTGCTTCAAGTGAAGAATGGTCTGTTTTCAGAATATTCAACACTGATTCTAAAGTTGATCAAATGTGTTGTCTATTTTAACATAAATCCAATACCTATGTGCAATTATATTTTGTTGTTTTCATGGTAAGCTGTATAACTTCAATGCTGAAAGTTGGTGTGTTATAATTGAGGAATCTCTGATCTAATTCAACTGACCACATTCATTCATTCATTCATTTATCATCTGTAACCGCTTATCCAATTCAGGGTCGCGGTGGGTCCAGAGCCTACCTGGAATCATTGGGCGCAAGGCGGGAATACACCCTGGAGGGGGCAACTGACCACATACACATTAAAATTAAGGTGTAAAAGCTAGTAAGTAATGATGTATGTTTGGCAGCAATAACTGGGGTAATGACAACTGAACTATACTGTACTATGTCTGCAGTGAGTTTGTGGATTTACTAAAATCAGTTTAATATTCTAGAGCACTGTGACATGAAGCACGACCTCCAGTGGGTTGCTGCTTTCTATACAATTTGTTGCACTAAAAAATTATACAATAATAAAATATAATGTAACTGATTCATATGACCATTTGTTGCATAGTACTTTAAACTGATGCTGAACACATCTCAGTCTCATTTGAACATTCACTTTATAAACACCCACAAACCCACCTTTCCCATGTACAAAAGTAATGAGGGTTCATTCTGTATTTGAACTATTATATACATATAATATATAATATAATTATATACCTTAATTTCAGTTGTGTTTTTCTAGAATGAGACTCAGACACACCCCTGCAGTGTATCTTGGTCCATTGTAAAGGCAATTTATGCTTCTGGATTCATCCTGTGATATCCAAACTAAACTGAGGAAATGTCTCACCACGAATTTGTTGTTTCCTCTTCTGTAACGTGAAGAAGAGGAGTTCATATTTCTTGATTCCTTGGTGATATTAACACATATTCGTCCTACTGCCAACCAATCACATTCATAATGGCCTGTGCTGACATGGTGACATGGTGGCCTGTGCTGACATGTCGGGGAGGAGGGCATCAGGCTACAGCATAGGGTTCATGCAGGACCTACACATTTATTTATGCCATTGGTTTAATGCAAAAGCATAAATTGGCCTAAAAGACATTCATTTTAACTATTGCAAACCAGGTGTGAACATGCAATGCGCTATTTCACAAAAAACCCTGCCTGCATGAGATGTTTTACATCAAATTACGCAGTAATATGGGAGATCTGACAGAATACTCAATTACGATATTTGAAGTACCCTTCATTTCTGGTCCAGAAATCTCTTGTTTTGTTTCTGACCTTTATGACTAAACACCTACACAGCCACAAATGAAATACCTAAAGCACAGTTCACATGAAAAGGTTAGTGGCTATGAAACTCTGAAGTAAATAGCTCTGTTGAGTCTTCAAATGCGTAGCAGAGTGATCTCCCAGTGAGACCTTTGTGAAGTGCTCCCATAATTCACTTGGGCTGTGAAAGACAGAGGTGCCTCACGACCCTCCTCCTGCCTACAGCTGTTGTGTAACAGCCAGACTCAAATCACTGAGGGGACAGAGAATGTGATAATGGGCCTCTTTGTAGAGTCAACTGATGTGAGAAAATCCCAAGAGGATGAGAAACTAAAGTGGTGTCTTTCCAAATGTTCATTTTTCTAACACAGTACTGCGCTACAGTGCTTCAAACAGTAGTGTTTCTTAGCCATTTGCCTCAGCATAACTTCAAAGACTTCTCTGAAGTGACAAAAAGTGGCTGAAAAAAGTCAATGAGGTACATTCATGGTCTTCTAGATGTAGAAATCCTAATGATTTCTGAGAAATAATAATAATAATAATAATAATAATAATAATAATAATGAGTATATATTAAAAGGTATGTCATTTTAGATATAAATGTGACACTTTGCTTTGTCTATTAACATTCTAGGTATAGTTCAACAACATGAGTTTTTACAAGTTAGCTGTTGTTTTTGTCTTCTTTTACATTGTTAAAGAGGAAATTATGACTAAATCCTGAGCATACATGCTAAGCAGACACTTGGCATGCTTTCCCTTCCTGTGTTAGTTTACTCATTTTCAGGCCTGAATGGGTCTATTTCCTGTATATGAAGGCTGTCTCTTACTGCATTTTATCACTCACCCAGAACCAGAAGCTCCACTTGTGCTTCATTTTGGCCCTCCAGATCATCTGGGATCACCACCTTGCAGTAGTAAACTCCACTGTCTCCCCACTGTAGCTCTCCAATACGTAGGTCAGCTTCTGGACACAGAGAGAAACAATGTTTAGTTTTTATATCCGACTGAGAATATAAACTGTTGTTAAAATTTCAATAAACAGATAAGGACATTTAATACATATTTCAGCATATTTTCATTCAATACGTATTTCAGCATAAATAAAATGTAATCCACATTATGAACTCTGTAAAAAGAATGAATTATGGGGGCTGAAGCCAAACATGGTAAAATAATTTGTGTGAATCATTTTTGTGGAAATTAGGGTTTGTTTGGTGTAAAGGAATTTTCTCAGCAAAGCATTTGGAAACTACCAATCCATGGGAATATATCAGATAAATTAGAAGGCAGTAAATTTGTGCTGGTTGTCGATGATTTCACTCTAAATTAATTTTATGATGTAGGCTATTTGAAGAAAGTGAAAAGTAAGGAAAATTTTTAAATAAAACTTTATTATTTTTTGAAGATTTTTTAATACCACCTTCTGAAAAGTGAAGAACGTGTTGTCCCAAATGAATAAGACATGTGGAATTATTGGAGGAGGTTGGAAGGTGTTGGCTATGACTGTTAAACTGTAAGTGGGGGGAGCAGGAGGTCTAGGATCCTCCTTCAGCCTGGTACACATGCAGTGAGTAAACACAACTATTTCAGGAACAGGAAACACTCAACACAATGGAAGGCTTTTCCTGTAAGAAGCAACATTAGGAGCTAAACCCAGATTGAGGGAGAATGCAGACCTAAACACGCTGGGGAATACAGCTAGATTATCAGAGGTCGATAGAGAGTAACCTAAATACAAACTCAAGTCAAAGTATTATTATTTACCAAATTTACTAAAGCACCTAGCGATACCCAAAAAACAAATAACGCAGTTGCTCAGAACTAGTTCAGGG
The DNA here is from genome assembly GCF_029633855.1 of Hoplias malabaricus. Lineage (NCBI taxonomy): Eukaryota > Metazoa > Chordata > Actinopteri > Characiformes > Erythrinidae > Hoplias > Hoplias malabaricus. Next base: position 53,677,811 of record NC_089801.1, on the reverse strand, counting down.
TTTCCCGCAGTGCTTTACAGTTAAGGCGGCCGCCTTGACAACGTTTGCATTTGATTCGTGAACCGATTCACTCAAAGAGTCGACTTTACACTCAACCCGTCGTGTAAGTTCCACAAAGCGTCCAAAAACCACTCAGAGCACATAATTCACGAAATTTCCGTGGATTTTTATAGCACCGGACGATGACTTCTTGAACTTTGACTCCCAATGGTATATTTAGCAATAGAATACTGAGAGGCTGAATGTTTGATAAATATAATGTATCTCAAAAAATGCAATAAAACGGCTCATTGTCTTCCCGAATTACTGACAGAGGACATTTCAGTCCACCCACTTGCTTTCTGGGCCAAGAATGGACACTGATCTACCACAGACACTCTTGGCCTACTCTTTCAGTTAGATAACTGTAATGACCTCTGTTCAAACATAGTACAGATGTGTTCTCAGTAGGGATGGAAGAAACAGCATAGGTACGGCATTGCATATTCAATATAAACTATTTACATCACAATATTTGGCAATTCTGAGGTTACGTGAATGACATGGAATCAACAAAATGGTTCAGCAGAATAGAATTCTCTACAGTGAATCAGGATTTTTATACAGGATCAGGATTATTATATATTACATAAATATAAATTAAATAAAATATAATTAATGTTTTATTAATACATATTAATTAATATCATCCAGAAAAGTAGGGAAGTTGTTCTTTGGCACTACATTAAACTTGAAGCCTAAATAAATCTTCAGAAAATAAAAGGCCTGGGAGTTCATTCATTCATTATCTGTAACCACTTATCCAGTTCAGGGTCTCAGTGGGTCCAGAGCCTACCTGGAATCATTGGGCGCAAGGCGGGAATACACCCTGGAGGGGGCGCCAGTCCTTCACAGGGCAACACACACACACACACACACACATTCACTCACACATATGGACACTTTTGAGTCGCCAATTCACCTACCAACGTGTGTTTTTGGACTGTGGGAGGAAACCAGAGCACCCGGAGGAAACCCATGCGGACACGGGGAGAACACACCAGCTCCTCACAGACAGTCACCCGAAGCAGGAATCGAATCCACGACCTCCAGGTCCCTGGAGCTTTGTGACTGCGACACTACCAGCGGCACCGGTACAGGCCACCTACAGGCCTGGGAGTTAATTTATACAAATAATATATTTATAAATATAGACTAATTTTAATTTTTAAACACAAGTACAGTGATGGTCAGACAATGAATGTTGTATCCTCCAAATTTCAAATCTCATTGCGATTCAGATAACCTTGAAAACTTGTCCTCAGAAGGACTTCTGGCACTGGCTAAAACTGTTTGAACATAGCTGTGTTCACCAGAGGAACCACCACACATAAACGTCCACAGTACAAAGCAGAGAGAGTGAGAGATAAAGAGAGCGAGAGAGAGAGAGAAACCTATTGACTGCTATGTAATACATCTTCTTTTTTCTATGTTCCCACAGTGTGAACGTGAGACTGAATGGTGTATAAATCAAGCAGCACAGTTAAAAATGTTCAGCATGCTGAAACCGAGCCAGACACCACAGTAAACATAGTGGATTTCCTCTCCATCTTGCCCTGCTCACCACTGCAATGCAATCACTGTTTGGGGCATGTGTACTGTTACCTCTACAAATCCATTAACCACAACATTCCTTCAAAGGGAAATGGAAAGATCATGTGGAAGAAGGCATGTTTTAAAAAAAAACATTCAAAGGGTGAATATTGACTTCTGTGTGAGTAGGCAGGACTATACTTCTGCAGATATTTAAATGTATAAGCATTTTGTGAAATCACAGTAACAGTTAAAAGGGACCATCTATGATTGTGGGTAAAAACGCTGGTTTGTTTACTTTCAGAAGCTCTTTAGCTTCATTCAGCTTTTTCAGGTGAAACAGTACTTCATGGGAAAAAAACCTACTGTTTGTACGTAGCTGGAATTTTTTTTCACTCTTTGAATTACCACAGAGACCCATTTGTTATTCAAGGTGTTTCATTTTGTAGCACTTTACATCTGCGTTTACTTTCATGTAGTTAACGCTTTCCCAAATTTAGGGTCAGTTTCCCTTTATGATATCTGAAATAGCTAGGGATGTAAATGGAAATAAAATAACTTGTTTGTACAGTATGTAGGTGAAGTGTAACTTGTCTATAAGTTTTTATTCAATGTTTAAATTACCACAGAAAATCATTTGTAACTCAGTTTGATTAGTTTTGTAGTTCTTTGTCTGTGTTTCCTTTCATGCATTTCGCACCTGAATTTAAAGTCAGTTCCATCTACAGCAAAAATAAGTCAATATTACCCAGCCACAGAGCAGAAATAGAGCAATATCTTCATCTCGATTCATGCTTTTCAAACCTTCAAAATGTAGTTTTTCAGATTTACAGGCACTGGGGTTTTGCTGAGCATGCAAACACTGGAGAGCTAGCAAATGTCAAGGAAACATCCTAAGATTTTTTAAAAAAGTGTTTTTGATTAAAATCATGAATATTGCCTTTGAGTCAAAGAAGGCTGTTTGTGCTGCTTGAATCCATGCTAGAAAAAATTGAGTTTTCCAGGACATTGGAATGATATGCACTTTAGACACCAAGTGCCTTTCAGAATAACATTCATTTTAATTATAAGAGCATTTGTGGGGATCTTTCCCAATGAAGAATGCTAGAAAAGATAAACATGCAAAAAACCACTTTAACCACATCCATGACCTTTGTCCCATCACTTGTTTACTCCACTCATCGTAAATCATGATGTTCAGGGCAAATCATATGTTTTCAATTGGCCACCAGAAGTCAAACCTGAATGATTGACTTTAGAGCTTCCCAGGAGATCTGATTTACTCTTAAAAAAAACACCCAAAAACAATCCTCTCCGATAGCTCTCAACAATCCGATAGCTCTCCAGTCTATTTGCAGGCTTGAACTTTGTCTAAGGTGTTTGCAAATACCCAGTGTCTGTAATAGGTTAAAAATGGTCTCAGTTCTATATGCTAGGCTTTCTCTCCCTCTCTCTGCTCAGGACAGGGAATTTCTAAAAAAAAATTTTTTTGTCCTGAAACATATGGTTTCACTTTAAAAGCTGAATGAAGCTGAGGAGCTTTTGAATGTAAACAAACCGGAAGGAAAAGCACTTCCTTAGAAATCATAAACATTGCCTTTAAACATGCAGGGCAGCAAATACAGGGCCTTCATTAAGATTTTATGGTCCCAATGGCTTTACAGACGGAACCTGAAAAACAGCTTAAAAGAAGTCACTTTTCATAATATGTGAGGCTGTATCCAAGTGTGACTCAAACCCAAAGGCCATGAGCCCAAGCCTATTCTACTTATACTGCTATTGTTAAGAGCATGACATCAAGTCAACAAAGCAGAAGAGGGGGATATGGCAAAAATATTTTAATCCATGGTTTTAAAGGTGTGATTTAAGGGACAGGGCTAATTATATATAATTTTAAAGAGGTAGATTATCAGAAAAATATCTAGAGTCTGCAATGTACGATTAAACAATATAAGATTAAACACTTTTAAACAAGATCATAAATTATTGGTTTTAGATCAATTAACATCCAAAAATGTGAACACTGAACACATATTGAGCAGATATGAGAGGCACATCCAAATTTTTGTGTACACCCTGTATAATTAGTGTATAGGTACTTTAAAGGACAACCATTGTGGACATTTAGTTTGCGTGTAAAGCTTATGCAATCTTTGGTGCAGTTGTCCTAGCACAAGGAGACTGCAGGCTCCAATCCAGGTGTTGCCTCAGCTGCCCAATTTCAGGAGTTCTAGAGAGTACAACTAGGCTCCCTTTCTCTCTCTCTCTTTCTAGATGGGTAGGATGGCCCTCCCTCCTCCATCACTGCCCATATTGCTCACCTGCACAGGCATCTCTTACTTGACGTGTAAGACTTGGACATTATGCACTCGTCTCCGATGTGCTAAACTGTTCTTCAGAAGCAGCTTGAAAAACAGGTGTGTTGGGCTGCCTCGTGTTTTGAAAGTAGACGCTTACCTCCACCTCCAACCTTCCTGAGGCTAGGGAAACTAGGGGGAGATTCAGTGAAAGTGATACAGCAATATACTGGTGAGAATATATATACTGGTGAGTTTCCTGGGACATTTGGATTTGAGCCTGTACTGACACACTACAATAATAAGACAAAATCTAGAATTAAATCAAACACAGCATATGTTTTGTCTAGTGCTAAGTCAATGATGAAATGTCCAGTGATCAAAGTCAAACAATGAGCTCAGCAAATATATGTTAGGCGTACAAATATGTTTTAAAGCTTTTGTTTTGCAACATGTAATTGTAACTTAATTATAACTAAATTCAAACATTCTCCTGCTGATTTATCATTTTATGGCATGTTGCGTATAGTATTAAAAATGACAATTCTCATTTTATTCAACTAAAAAGAAACTAAAAATTAAAAACAGCAAGCAAGAAGAATTTATTATATTATTAAAAGCACGTGCATCGATTTGTTCCTGTTCTTGTGGATAAACCTCTATCCAAAATCTATATTTTTGTTTTGGTTTAAATAATTTAAACATGGTAATTTTTATATTAGCAATAGTGAACATGACATATTAAAACATTTAGGCGAATCACTCCATGACGTGTTACTCTGATATATCAGTATATGACAGACTAAATCACCGGAGAGATGTGTACATTGCACTTGTCAGAGCGCACAATGGCACCAGATTCTCTAATTACCTCATATATTGGTGACATCACACAAGAATCTGAAAGGTAGTGCTGTTAAGTCTCATTAGCTCATCTTCAGCGATAACAGCAGCTTGTATTCTTAGTCCTCATTATTCATTCATTCATCCTCTGTAACCACTTCATCCCAATCAGGGCCGTGGGCACACACACAACTATGGGACATTTCGCACAGTCAATCCACTTACAAACATGTGGTTTCTTAATGTGGGAGGAAACGATAGCACCCAGAGGATACCCACACAGGGAGATCACAACACACTCCTCACACTCACAGATGCCAAAGATGGGGATAAAGCACAACCTTAGGACCCTGGTGCTGTGTGGCATGGACACTACGTGTTGCACCACCATGCTGCTCAGATATGCACATTAACATTCTTTACAGAATACATGCTATATAAAAGCACTTATTAATCTGCTCTCAGTTTAAACAGTTATTATTTAAATAACTTAATAAAGGGTTAAACCAAAACATTCACACACAGACTTTCATTAATTACTGTAATAATTAGAGCTGGACGATATCGGCAAAATTTCTATCACCATATAATTATTTATATATAATTATATTTCTATCACGTAATAATACGATATAATTCTGATAATGATATGAACAATAATTGTCATATCTTGGCACTTTCTTGTTTGTTTTCCCCTTCCATGTGGCTATGTCTGTCTGTCATTGTTCATATCTCCGCCCTAGCTCCACCTTGTTTCCGCTTCCTCGTCATTTTCCCTCATTATCTGTGTCAGGTGTCTCTTGTTTGTTCACATATATAAGTTCCGGTGTTGTCACTTCCCGTTATCGGTCATTTGTTGTGTTGTTATATTCGTTCATTGTTCCTTGCTTCGTGTGCGTTGTTCTTCTAGTTCTTCGTAGTGTTCTACAAGAACTGAATGCAGCATGACATCACCTTCAAACATAAACCTCTTGGCTTTGTCAATTTTAATATTGATAAACTAACTTTAAAATTGAGTGCCAGCAGTAGGGGTGGGCAATATGGCCTCAAAATAATATCACGATATTTCAGGGTATTTTGGTGATAACGATATTCTTGATGATATGAAAAAACATTGAAAAATACTTAAATGTAATTTAATTTCAAAAAACCACTATTGTAACAAAATAAATGTTATATTAATATGAATTATATTCAATTAATAATAAAGCCTGTACTGTACTGTATATATTTATAAGGTGTGGATCACACAGCGCTCCTGAAAGGTTTAAGGGAACATATTGCAAAATCATTTCTGAAAACACTATATTTAATAGTCAAGATGTATAATGCTTCAATCATTTGAGGCTATGATCTAGCTACAAGGAGCACCGAGAACACATAAGACCTTAGAAGCCTTTTTGAACAATAGTGCCTTCTCATGTATAATGGAGAGAACCTGTAGAACTTACAATCAGGGTTTTCAATTGAAGACCTATTATTCATTCTGCTGCTGCTGTGTCATTAGCTTACACAAACATTACTATACCAGGGATTTAGTAGCAACAAAATCAAGTGTAAAAACAGCATATTACTGTTTATGATGGAGATGTCTCTGCCTTTGTAGTAGTCGGCGAGGGTGATGGAGGATCCTTGCCCAGAGACGACGACGCGAACCGTTCGGCTGCCGTCTCCACAATCCAGGTGGGACGTGGCTCCCAGCTCAGAGGCCCTCACCCCGAGCTTCTCAGGGAAGCTAAACGAGTCTCGAGTGCGATCTCGGCAGTAGGACTTGTACCACCACTGGACCACAGCCGTCTTGGTGGAGACGCTGGTGTACTGGCAGGGCAGAACCACAGACTGGAAAAGCATAGCAAACCTGCGCTCATCTCGCACAGTCACCTGCACAGCCTCGCACCACGACACACCTGAGACACAGAACAAGAGAGAAAGACACTGAGACAAAATATCATGAGGCAAAAATATACATTTCCTTAACTGGGGAGGTCAGTCCTATCCCCTCCCCAAAAGTCAGTGTGGCCTTATGTTGAATTTATTTAATAAAACTGGTATTTAGTGTTCCATTCCAAATGCCTTGAGAAGACACTTCCAAGCTTTAAAGGGAATGTCCATGATTGTATGGAAACGCATTCAGATGATCACTTTTCAGAAGCTCAGCATCTCAAAGTGGAGCAGTATGTTTGAGGGACCAAATGAGTGTTGTTTATACATGGTTGACGTCTAACTTGTCTGTAAGTTTTATTCACTGTTTGATTTACACTGTTTATGAATCTCATTTGCAACTCTAATTGTTTCATTTTGTAGCACTTTTCATCTGTGTTTAATTTCATGTAGTTAGCCATCTTCCAAATTTGAAAATATTTACACCATAAGCAATTCAATAAGTCAATATTACCCATATACATTGTGTCATTGTATGTGGGTACTAAATCCTTAAAAAGGATTTTACACAGGACTCTGAGATCTTGGAGCTGTGTAGCAGCAATGCTACCTACAGGGCTCCATGTTGCCCAACTATAAATTTTAAATTTCATTTAAAAAAATTTCAAACTTTTTAATAGGAACAGGACCAGGCGGTACGAGTGGGTGACTCTGGTTCAAAACATGTTGCTTACAACCCATTTTATTAAAACTTTCATATGCATTGTATGTAGTGGAGTTACACAGCAAGAAAGGACAGAGCCGGAGATGTAAATAATTCAGATGAAAGTTTAGGACGTTCTAAAGAAGAAAAAAAAGAAACTTTGGTGCAGTGAGCAAAATTCTTTTTCAGAGTTGCTAACAAACCATATGACTGTTACTGTATCATCTTTGACAATCCTCTTCCGCCCTCTTACTCACTGTCTGATAAAACAGGAATCTCTGTCAGTGCTCTCCTCTATTATCATTAGCCAGAGGATGGTGAAGCAGCACATTACAGCACTGCTGAGAAGTGCCTATTATCCCAGCCCTCTGAAACCATCCTCAAAAACAGCTCATTAGACTGAAAGACTGCGGTTTACTGACAGAGGTGAAGTGCTGTTGATTTCTCAACTAGCTCAGACACCTTCGCATTCAACTGGATGTACACAATGACACTGCCAAATAAGCAAAGAAAGGCAACAAAGAAAGGATGCACAATAGACTGTATGTTAACTGTCATTGTTATTGGTCTTACAATACTAATGAGATACTATATGTAAATGAACCCTTTAAACAATAACTGTGCGCTTCACTCTATGCATTGTGACCAATCAGCGATCCAAATGAAGGTTTCTGCGAGTGTAAATCATTTTGAATAAAATAGGACAAACTACTGTTTAAATATTTCAATGTACTGATTTATCCGTGTACCAAGGTGCACAGCAGGTAAAATCTGTAAGAAAAATGGACATACAATAAGATGAAATGCGTCTCCTGAGAAAATTGTTAGCTGCAATTATTTAGCCCTTGCATAGACTTAAAAATGGCTTATATTTTTAAAAAAATATTATTAAAATTTTTTTATTATTTTTAAATCGACACAAAAACTACTCAAACTAATACAATTATAATGAATACATAAATAAAGGGTTTTCTTTTTTTTTTTTTTTAGAACAAGTGCATGGCCCAATCTTCTTACGGCATAAAGTTATTTCTCAAAATCAATAATTTAAAAAAATAATAATAATAATCTTAAAAAAAAAAAAAAAAAAAAGAAACGCATTTATCCACTGATACCGATTTAATTCCATTATCATTGTGCACTACTAGTATCACAGTATCATGACTAGTTTGTTAGCTTGGCCTAACATATCAGCTTGTGGCCAGAGCTTTAATTTAGATTTAATTTGGAACACTTTAAAGTGCAGGCTTTGTTTCCAATTTTGTTCTTCTATGGTATTCAATTCCCCATTGAACTATAGATCAGTACATGGGCATATTTTATTCTTTATTACTATCCAAAAATGTATCAAATGAATATATCAAGGTAATGTCAGTTTGTATTGTTACACACCAGCAGCAGCATAAACACAATCTGTTATTTTGTCTGTGTAGTGCAGCCTTAAACACGCCCCGCTGGGCCACTGTGCTTCTGAGGGTCTAATAATCATTTTCACATGGTGGGGGTTTAGGAAAACACACACGCCTAAAAACATCTGGGCTGGAAAGTCCGGTTCATAAGAAAGTGATAAATAGTTAAACTCTTCCTTTGCCTGAAAGTCTAAGGAAGACTGTAAATGTAGTTAAATCATATACACATCCATTAGTCATAACATTAAAACTCCTTGTTGCTGCACCCTTTGTCGCTTAACAGCTCCATCTTTGGTATAGGGACACTTTGTATTTCTACAGTTACAGACTGTGGTCTAATCGCTGCTCTGCATACTTTGTTACCCCACATTCACCTTGTCCTTCTTTTATCAGAACCCCACACTACCACCACAGAATGGATCAGACACAGAAGTGCTGCTGGAGTTTTTAAACCCTGTGTCCACTCACAGTCCACGCTATTAGGCACACATATCTTGAGACTTTGCAGATGTCAAGTCAGAGAGAGTTGGTCATCTGTTTTAACACAGTTTGTGGTATTCTTTCATCACTGGTAAATAGAGACAGCCCCAAGGACACCACTGACTGTATATTTTTGGCTGGGGGACTATTCTCAGTCCAGCAGTGACACCGATGTGTTTAAAAACTCCAGCAGCACTGCTGTGACTGATCCACTCATACCAGCACAGCATACACTAACACATCACCACAATGTCAGTGTCAGTTCAGCGCTGAGAATGATCCACCACCTTAATCATACCTGCTCTGTAAAGAGGTCCTGACCACTGAAGAGTAACAGATGGAATACTGTTTGTAACTGTAAAGCTACAAAGTGTATCGATATGGTCAGTGAGGCTGCTAAAATCAGACTTAAGAAATAAAGGGTTTATTTTAATATTATAATTAATCAGTTCATACATAATTAATAAATTATACCATATATTATTTTGGTAGCAACAGTAAATAAGCTTACTGCTGAAACTGCTGATTATGAAGACTCAGTGCATTTGGACTGTCATTACAAATACATTATTACTGTATTTAGGTTCTGTTACAGAACACTGTTAGATATGTTAATGATCCAATTGCGCAACACAATCATAAAATAATGACAAAGAAAGGGTCTGTGCAGAGATCTTAAGAACTGGACCAACAGAGCAACAAGAGACAGAACATACAACATGAAGTGGGTGGATATAAGAAGACTGGAAAGAGAAGTTGACCTCTTTTTTCCTTCCTCACGCAGGAGTCCTTTCTTTCAGTGGTGTAGCACAAAAGACTTTCCCTGAAAAACTGTTGTCGTTTTTCTGCCCTTTTCAGGAGGGGGATAACGTTCAACAACAGCAAGAAGCAGCAGGTTTTTAGGTCTGTTTATTACTCTTCTAGGAGGGGCCTGAGCCTTGGCTGGAATTTAAATAAATTCCCTGTTACAACAGTCTGTATGTGAAGAAATGAGGAATGTTATTAGTTCCAGGGTTGTGTTTTTTTTTTTTTTTTTTTTTAAACCGGATCAGATAAATGGGCTGGAGTGGAGATGTCTCCCACAGACAGACCCACAGGAGAAGTGCATTCCAAACATGGTTTTATCATGTTAGTTGACACAGAAATAGAAAGCTGGAGAACAGCTGATGAGGAGATGAACTAAGGTGAAGGGAGGTTTCTTGTAGTTGCTGAATCAGCCGTTTTACTCTGATGATGGGTTTGTGCAGCGTAGGCATCTGTACTTAAAGTAAATGACACAAGACTAAATGTATCTAAGTACACGTTCAGTGTATAATGAACCATTCTGTGCAGTGAAACTCATCTCACTGGCCAAGTGAGAATAACAGACTTTAACTAATATCAATAAACGGTCAAAACTCTCAGTACATTAAAGGAGTATTCAGGAAAATATTATCATTCTCACACAGCAAGAACAACTGGGCCTGGAGCCTAAACATTGAGATTGGCTTGAAAAGAGGAAGGTGAAAAGATGACCCTATGTCTTTGACTTAAAATAAAAATATTATTATAAATTAATAAATAAATAAAGTCCACCTTTGGCTAAATGAGACCAAATCAAAATGATTTCTAATATTGGGCTAAAAAAAAACAAGCCTTGATGTGCGGACCAAATTTAACTCGAAAAAAGCGTTCGTATGATATCTGGTGTTTGGTGGGTTATTTCTGCATAAATAAATCACAGAAAAATAAACAGTGGTCTGGAGTGCCAGCTCATTTCTAGAGAAACTGAGTCAGACATTCTTTTCAGTGGTAATGACATGAACCAACCCAAGGCTTCTCAAAACAAACGTAAAATAATATCTCAGGCTACAGGCTGATATTCATTACCATTTCATGAAATCTTAGTTTTCAAAGTAGTCAAATCCTTCAGATGTCCGGTTCCATCATCACTGAATTTGTGTCTGAAGAACAGTGCCTCACATTAAACTACTTTTTGAGATTTTTAACATCTCAGAATTTCCTTATAAGCGCTGTAATTTGGATTTAATGCGAATGTTAAAATTCCACCTTCTGTCATCGATTAAACCCATATAAACTCATCTAAGTTCAGCAAAACCCAGGACTGGTGCAATACGTTTATGACATAAAAAACCTTAGTTCTCTGAATTCACCACATTACACAATATGGAAATGCCCTGCCATGGTGCTGGCTGCATATTTCACTCATGAAATGTCTTCTAGCCTATAAACACAAATATGTTAACAATGTTTAAGAATTTTTTATGGGGTTTTAAATGGCTGTATTTAAAAATAAACCTCTGTCAAAACTAAACAAACGAGGTGGGTAGCGTAGCTATCCACATTTACATTTTTTCAAAAGTATATTTTAAAATCATTAGCATTCAATGTGTGTATATATTTATATTTCAGAGTTGTTCATAATACATTTTATAATACATAATACATCTCTGTGAATGGACTTAGGCTCCTCTACTTTCTCTCCCGAACAGTGTAACGACATTACAGAGACCAGCACAACACAAACACTTCACGTTAGTTTAATAGGTTTGAACCAATGGTACTACTTCACAGCAAATTGATAGGATTTATGAAATACTTTCACTGTCATTTCACATTCATTTACGATTTAAAACAAAACGCTATATTTATACTATTAGCAGAAAACTAGATTCTTCTTTAACACAACTGCGACTTAAGACCTGAGTCTGAAGCAAGCAACCTGCCGCTGGGGAAATAACCTGCTCTTAACTTCTCCAACACTGGACTCTGGAGAACTCCTCAGAAAACCGTCTCACCTGCAAGAAGTATCAGCGGAATCCACCACCTCGGCAAAGAAAACATTTCAGAACTAGGCGTCTTACAATCCTTGTAGAAGTTGTGGACATTTTCCTCTTTCCTTTTCCTCCTCATTCTCCAGCTCCGCTCTATTCTCCAGCCCCACACTGAGGAGACTGAGAGTAACGGGACCGGCCCGCCTCCACACTGACGAGGCTGTGGTCGGTTTTCTTAGTACAACACTCCGCTCCACCTTAAATGCTGCATTAGTTAGGCAGTTCCGGCGCTCAACTTGGCTTCTCCCTCGTATACGCCAGTCCACCTTAAACAGTACAGCAGTTACATTCTGGCACTCTTGTTGGCTTCTCTTTCCAGTACTCCGGTCCACCTTAAGTAATTCAGCAATTATAATCGAGCGTTCAGCTTGCACTTAGAATGTATCGGTCCACCTTAAATAGTGCAGCAATTCTTGTGCTGAAGTTTGCTCCCATTCGAATTAGTAGGTCCACCTTAAATAGTGCAGCAATTACGAGTTACCGTTACTTGTAAATGCTGGGTTATTAAATAGGGGAATTGAACATTTAAGCCACTTCAGCGACAAAGTATATCTCACTGAACCATTTCAAATGGAAGAGAAATTAAAAACAACATTTTGGCGGCAAAATGTAACAGTTGTATCAAAGATGGGACGGAAACTAGCTTTTTTGAACAACTTTACCCTGCAGTTGGCCTCAGTGAAAAGGTACAACAACCATTTAAGTTGGAACAGAAAGTTCAAATTAAAACCAAATCCACACTCATTGTGAAGAGCGCAGTGCACTTCCTGCACACTCCGTGCAGCGCCCACTTTCTGTGTAGGAGTTATATCGGAAACTACTGGAGAATCTGCCTTTATCCCGCAGGCCTTTCTTGACCTATGTTAATCAGTAACGGATAGTAATGAATTTGGAAGTAACTCTGGTTATAGTAGGCTCCTCTTTTCTAACGATTTGGTCTCGCTAGTTGTAGGATCTTAACAAATAATTACCTTTACATTTCAAACCATTAAGAACCAGGTTTGTATTTATTACTTTTTACATTGGTATGCAACTAAACTGATATTTAAAGTGCTGTAAAAATAAAACTTATTTCATTATAAGAAAGCCTGAAGACCACTACATTGATTTTCTTAAAAAATAACTTGTAAAAAACAGAAATATTCTCTACACTTAAATAGAAGTATTTAGAATTTGAAAATCTGTGTAACTTCATGGAGCTGAGTAAACGTCTCTATTTAATACTCTACCCTCCGTGAAACAGTCCTAACGGTTTTATATAGAATCTCTACTGTCGCCCTCTGGTGTTCTCTTCTTAGTGTGAAATTTTCAGCATAAATCCTCAGTAGATCAGACCAAACTACCATCAATATTAAAGGGTGAACAGAAAGTACCTTAATCTGTGAGTTCAAGACCTACTTATTTAATAAATAAATAAATACATGTGTATGAACATCTGAATTATACAATACAACATGAAGCTCGATATCAAATACTGTGGATTGAGAAATATGTAATTCTTCTGCTATAATCACCACCAAAGGTGTGTTTGGGCACAAAATGATCAGCGTTTAATGAAAAATAAAACCAACCATCTTTTAATTTGTTAACTAAAAACTGATATAATACTTCTGGTAATTTCACCAGAGGCGCCCGAACTTTGGCATACAACTGTAACATTGTGGGATACCAATGAGGTTGAGGGACACAATGCTGTATGATAATATAATGAATGCTACTTTTAGGCCAGAGTGGTTATAGATTCTAACTTTTAATTTTAATTCTAAAATTTCTATATGGCTGACCTACTCATATCAAGACTACAGCCGACTCTGCGCACAACCTTTAGAAATACCTCATCACAGGAAATGGAAACGGTATAATGGTGGTTTATTTCAATAGGCAAAAGGTATAGTACACAGCATTCGGTTTTAATGTTATTTATTTATTTATTTATTTAACAAATACCAGTTTTAAATTTGATGCCAGCAAAAAAAAAAAAAATTCAAAACAATGATTCATCACCTCATCTTTTAATTGCACTGAATTTGGGAACTGAGGAACTGCTGTTTTAAAAAATCTCTCAAAGATTCAGGGACATTAAAAAATAAAAAATCCCCGGGTTTTGCAAAAAAAAATCCTAGTCTGTGATTAAACACGGATTGTTGTTATATATCTGTTGTGTGGTTACGGTCCAAAAACATACAGATTCTCCGCATTTAACCCAATCTGTGCAGTGAAACACACATCTACAAACACACTAGTGAACACTATTGGGCAGTAAGCACACATGCCTGGAGGGGTTGGCAGCCACGGCGCCCCGGGAGTAGTTGGGAGTGAGGTGCCTTGCTCAAGGGCACTTCAGTCATGACCTGCCAGCACTGGGGACCAAACCCGTCAAACCACTAACCACCAGGCCACAGCTGCCTACACGTTGGTAGGTGGATTGGTGACTCAAAAGTGTCACCCTGTGAAGGATTGGCGCCCCCTCCAGGCTCCGGACCGACCATGAACCTGAATTGGATAAGTGGTTTCAGATGAATGAATGAATGAATATAATCAGTCAACTTGATGACAGTTATAATCTGATTTCTTGAATAATCATTAGTATAATTGGATGATTACTTGATGTACAATATTGTTAGGGACAGTCCTGTTGTAATATGTTTACCTAATAATACAGTATCTGTGGAAGGAGAGCTGAGCTTTGTTTGCCTGGGGACCTACAACAAACCAGTTTTTCTTTTCCTTTGCCACTGGAATGTTAACATCTTCAACAAACAACTTGGTGCATGCCTTTGGGGTGAGTGGAAGAAACCGGAAGGTACAGCTGAAGTCAGTTCTGCCTGATGACGTGTTGAGAGTTTCTCATGAACTGGGTTTTTTTTTCTCTAACCATGATGCATGTTCCTGTTACGAGCCGGTTTCATCCGAGATATGAGCAACTGAAATGGAACTTTCATAGTTATGGCAGGGATATACCTATACCTATACATTCAAATAAACAAAGTATTCAAAATGTAAAGGCTAACTGTCTAGATTTATAAGTATCCAATCCAAGAAAGCAGTTTTTCTGTAGACATAAAACATTGGGGTTACACCGAGTACAAAAATGTCCAGCTTGAAGTGAGACAAGGCAAAAACATTATTTGCCTGATTCTGTAACTGGGGGCCATGAATCCCACTGAGATTACATTTATAAACATATACATGTAGAAACCTGTGCCAAAAAAAGGACCAACCCCAAATGGCTAAATATAAAATATTGTACTGAACAGGAATTAGCAAGAACTAAGCAAAGAAATTAGTTAATAAATGTTGCAGCGTCACATTTTTCTTTTTTACAGAAATAGCCATATAGATCCACTCAGCATTTAAGGCTTCAGTTAAAAACACTTCCAAGCTCATTTGTTTAGGGCGAGGCAGAAACAATAGCCTTATGGACTACTTTCAAGATCACTTCTTATTTGTGTGTTTCTGCAATCTGAGCATTGACTTCCTAAAAATTTCTGGTCACTGAACTTTGGAGAACAATATTAAAATATTTTATGTGCAATAATAGATATGCAACGTGGGTATGTGGAGCTCTGGTGCTGTATGCTAACTAATCTTGCCAAAGAACAATTCAGCCTAGATAACATTACTGTATTCGAAAACATGATACACAGTATTCAACTTGACATTGTATTCTCAGGTTTGATTACTAGGAACCAACACAATTCAGAAAATTCACAAGATTCATATAACTATTAAACTATAAAAAATAAAACTACTTTTCTTTTGTCCTTTCTTTAAACATTTGTGATTATCAAGAACTACACAGAAAAGCATATTGTAACATCTATGATTGGCCATTTTCACCGTGACATTTACATCACTGCACTTTATAAAAAGGGCAATCAAAAAGTATTTGATAAAAATTCTTAGACCATGTGGGTTTTCTAAACGCAGCACATGGTCTTAAGCCAGTTTGAGCACTGGCAGGTTCACTAACGCAAGATTTCAAAATTCAATGAACATCTAATTTCCAACATTCTGTTCACGTAACATAGCAGAATTTGGCTGGAGCCATTTTTTCTGATGTTATTTATCCAAACAATGGGCTCTCTGCCACTGGGCGAGTGAAGTGAACAAAACATCCCTCCGAAATTTTGATTGCCCGGTTCATTCCTTTCACTCATACCACCAGGTTTCCTACATCAAGAATAACCCCATACTGAGGTTGCCTTTTGATACTCATACAAGTGTAATATAGGGCCATAGTCACTGACGTTAGTCTTCCTGCAGTGAGCAGTGGGTGTATTTGATCATGAGGCAGCTGTTCTATCACACTGCTCTTCCTGCGTCTAATCACCTTATGACACAGTTACAGAATTCACAAAATGATAAAAACCCATTACATAAGTTCTTTTTAAAAAGTAAGAATTTTAATAAAATCTATAATAAAAATAATAGTTAATTTGATGAAAGCATCCAAACTCGTACTGCATCCAAACACAAATAAAAGAAACATACAAAAACAAAAAACACAAGAGCTTTGTACAAAAACTTAATTGACGGAACCTAAAAGTTCAGTACAGTCCAAAAATATGATTTGTGAGATGGCCTTTACAGCTACTCATATGTTTTACCCTGCCAAACAACTTGAGGAAGCTCTCTTCTATTGCAGTTGATCATCTCTGAACCATTTTCAGGTCTTAAGTAACTTGAGTAAAACAGGAGTTCATATACAGCAAAGCAATGCAAGTCAATCCCTCATACAGAGCCTGCATAAGCATCTAAAATAGCAAACCACTAAACCATTACCCAGTAAAGCTTTAAATAGTAAAATAACACCGCTACATAACTAAAGCACTGGATTAGATAAGCCATGTTCATTGCATGGTTCCATGACAGAGTACACAATACAGTTGTCCAGTTTTGTACACACTATTCCTGACTTAGCAGTTGTGCACAAAAGCATTTTCAATTCCTTAACAAATATAAAACATTAGCAGGCATGATTAGCCCCTAGAAGGCTTAACAGCAGGTCTAATGCGGTCAACGGTCTCTTCGATCATAGCGGTCTCTGTCATTGCGGCGGTCATCGTAGCGTTCTCGTTCATCATACTGATCACGCCGGTCATCATAACGATCATTACGACGGTCGTCATATCGATCGCTACGTCGATCATCATAACGATCACTTCGGCCGTCGTCATAGCGGTCACTTCGGCGGTCGTCATAGCGGTCACTTCGGCGGTCGTCTGACCTCAGATTGCGATCATCATAATCATCTCGACGATCAGAGTAATGGTCCCTACGGTTTTCCTGGTCCGGCTCGCTGTGGTCTTCATACTGGTTGCGCTGGTCAGCACTCTTCACAGGTTTACTCTCATGTTCTTCTACAACGTGAGGCTCTTTGTCCGAGTATTCGCCAGCTTCCGGGGATCTGAAGAAAATAGGCCAAGATCAAAATTCCTTTTAGAGTCTCTATGTTAAACTCCTGCCTTTGACATCCTCTATTGCCCCGGTTAAACATTTAATGAAAAATCTATTATTCCCCATGAGAAAGTGGTAGCCTACCCCATGGCATATTCCTCTGCCATTTTCTTCTTGTTATTATGGTGGCGGCAACAACAAATGATGACTATAAGCAGGATAAGTGCAGCCACAACAGCTCCAATTATTCCTGCAGTAGAGGCAATATTCATGGAGGCTGAGGAAAGATGAGCAGACCACAGGATAAGTAAACAGTAGGTCAGCAAAATGGTAGCGGTTCCACTGGGGTACAGTAATGGAAAATGCATTTATGTTAATATAAACAAGGCATTTCCTCTGGGTATAAATATCAACAGTAGACATAAATGAGCACAACACCTCTGGAAATGTGTCAAGAAAGTAAAAGTGAAAATTTAAATAATAAAGCATTCTTACGTGGCATAACAGTCAACGTCAGGTTACAGGATTGTGAGCCCACTTTATTAGTTGAGGTGCAGATGAAGTAACCACTGGTGTCCGCAGTGATATTGTAAAGTGACAAAACACCATTCACTAAACAGAGACAAAGAATGCACAGGAGATAACAGAATAAGAAACCAAATACATAAACAAAATTTGCTCCATTGGCTAAATTCACACACACATACCATCAGTGGATTTAGGAGGATTGGGCCGTGGTGTATTTCTTGCATCAAAATTTGCCCATTTATATGTAGGTGCTGGGGTCCCATCCTGTGAGGCACACGTCAGGTTGATGTTCTGGTAATACTCAGCTTTCCCCTGAATCTTACAGATGGGTATGGAAGGAGCCACTGTTAATTAAACATGCGAATGATTAGACAATTTGTGGGACCTGCTGCAAGTCAGTTATAGGTCTGCGTTCAAGCACGTTGTTGTAACATGACCAAGTGCTTGTGTTTGCACACCAATACATCTTAAATCAAGTGCTAAGCTTAACTATAACCTTAAACACACACTTTAAAGGTGTAGTAACTCTTCCATCTAATCACAGAGTCATATACATGCACATTTCAAACACTGATAAATAAGTCATGGTGTGGTTAATTGTAGAAAAACCTACATGCTCTAATTTATTAACAGTGGTGGTGACAGGAGCTAATGGTCAAAATGAGACTTATACCAACTATGTTTACATGGCTTTTATTCTTCTATTTAACAGATTAAACCTCATTCAAAGAAAACGTAAACGCAATGACCCCAATCAGACTGCTCTAATCCGATTGAGGTGTATACATGGACGTATTCTATTCCGATTGAACTGTTAGTCGGATTATTAACAGATTATCAGGCTGCATGTAAACATGGCCAATGAGAAATTTAGTCAGTTCCATCTGAGTGGTTTGTGCACTAGCTGCAGAGTGAACAAAAGGGGTTTGCGACACAGTGGACACAGCCGAAAATGCATTTTATTCTCAAGCAAACCATTCAGTAAAAACTCCAACTCATCTGCTGTTGTCACGCATATATGTGTGTGTGTGTGTGTGTGTGTGTGTGCTTTGACTGTCAGACAGATGCTGAGAGTATGTTTTTAAATATTGCAGAATGGGGTGACTTGAAATTTTGCATACTTTTGAATTGTCATGATTGAAAAAAGGTTGAGAAATGCTGGTTGAACATGCCAATCAAATGTACTTTTATTGCAACTGTAGGTGTTTTTCACCCACATTAAGAAGCAAAAAACACCAGAATCTCCAGTCACCACAATTCTAGAAGGACAGCTTTTTACCAGTCAATAGTCTGCACTATTTCTCTCTCCACCAATTTTTCTTAAATTGGTACACTTAATACCTTGATAAAAAAAGATAACCAAATTCAAGTACACATTTTAATGTTTCCAAGTTAGTCTAAAATCTGAGCTGTGCGTAACTGTCAGTTTTTCTTCTTTTCAAACTCTCATAAAAGAAATATAAATAGAGCATTTCATCATTACATTGAGTAACTTTTTAAAAAAAGGATTATATAAAACATGTTTAGTAGTAGCACTTACCCAAAACTACAACGGTTGTGGTATCTGACTTTCCCTTTTCAGCAGGAATATTGACTTTACACACAAACAGTCTAGATTCACTGGGTGTTATTGGACTGAGCATTAAGTTTGCCTGTCCCTTAGTGAGGTCATACAGCAGAGATGCCCTGCCCTCAAACCCATCACCTACACTAATGGCTGGAGCAGCCGAGGTGGACATGAATGCATTTATTATCTCAATCTGTGGGATGAAAGAGAGAGACATTAAATGAAACACTATGTTACAACTTTACTACTCTACATCATACAGTGAAGAAAATCGACTGTGAACTGAAACAGTAAAAAGCAGTAAGTCATATGGACACAACCCCTTACGTCTGGATCAGTAGGAACATCTGGGTGAGCCATCCATTCAACATTCACCATCGATATTGAGCTGATTGGAGTCACGGGTGTGAATTTACAGGGTATTGTAACGTTGGCGCCTTTGGCAAATTCATATGTAGTTTGTGGGATGTCAACAGTTACAGCAGAACTCTGGTAAATCACTGTGGAGAGTAGAAAAACAAACATTACAAAAAATAACCTATTGAGCATTTCTGTACATTGTTCCTTATTTGTAAATCTGAACATATCAGATACTATCACTGCTTAAACAACACTGATTAACTTGTTTAGTTTGAAAATGACCAAGTATCAACATATGGCAATTTATTAAATCGGACTCTACCAGAAAGTTAAATTTCATGTCTGAAAAACCTGGGGAGAAAAAGTATCTTATTTTTATTAATCTGAGCATTAAGTCATATGGAACACATGTTAAACTATGAGTAACACGCATCATGCCATCTCAGCATGTATTAATGCTTGAATGAAATACATTTTTAGTGTAATTTCTCTCCTAAAATGTCAGGTGCGCTCACAGACTACTCTGTGTATATAATAATGGTTTAATAATGTCTTATTTTGGACACACATAGCATTTTTTTATTGATTTAATGACGCTGATAATTTCTAACACGGTTCTGTAATTCCGAAAAGATATATAAACAACATTTTGGTCATGTGTATTGGACAGAGTAACCACAAGCACTTGGTATTGTTACAAAAACTATATTTACATTGAGATTTTTTACAAACAGGTATTGGTAGATATATATAACCCCACTTTCGTCTACACAATTAAAGATATTCATTTATACGTTTTTTCTCAAATAGTAACTTTTCATATCATAATGTCCTGTTTTACAACACTTATGGTGCTGTGACAGGACTAATTTTATGCAGGAAAAAGTATAGTTGGTGTTTTATTTTACCTTAAGTTATACCAATTCCTATTTTATGGCTATGATTTTATTGTTAATGTAATATTAGAATAATATGGTCAAGTTTAGCCAAATACATGAGGACTTGATTCATTAGAATATGACTGACAGCTGAAAAAGACCAAAAATATATATATTTAATTCAATCCACTCAGAATATTTAAAATAAAATATCATGAACATTACTTATTTAACTTGCTCATTCAATTCATTAATATTTTTCTTCCTTTTCTAGCTCTCTCCCTTTCTCACTCAACATTTTCTTTGTCTCTCAGCTGCACTAACTGGAGCCATTTAACTGCAATCTTTATAATTAATCATTATGACTCAAAAATACAATTTACAATTATTGAGTTGTGACAAAATATCATGAATATACAACATATAGCTCAAAAGCAGAGCTACATAGCTCCATAAAAGAGGGACCACAATCAAAACTTTGGTATATAAGCATAAAAACATTCAAATTTACACTGTAATGCTTATTCAATCAATAATATTCTATTATGGCGTGCATTTAAATAAATATTGAATGCAATAAATATAATAAAGAGGGAAAATTCTATTCATTTGTCAGGCCCCGTCACATGGACGTCAGGTCCTGTCATACAGGGTTTTGATAGGGTTGTGACGTGACAGGGCCCGACGGTCAGATGCATCAAAACTGTTAGCAAGCCAGCAAGGAATTTCAGAAACATTTTAGACATGTTTTGGATTTACAACAATTTCATTTTATTCAGGGATATTTTGCTCATCATCCCCATCAAAAAACATGCAAAAGCAAGCTTAAAATCATACAGTTCAATGAGAAAACTCGAGTTTCATCAACTTCTGCATTCCCATTGGTCAGATTATGTCACTGCCTTGGAGTAATATCGTTTAAGGCACGCTGCACATTTTTTAGGCAGTGTTTTTTTTTTATGACAGGACCTGACAAAAACTTGGGGACAGTTGTAAAATGCTATTTATTTGTTGACATGATAAATAATTGTATGTTCTTAATCAACATATATGAATGTTCATTCATTCATTCATTGATTATCTGTAACTGCTTATCCAGTTCAGGGTCACGGTGGGTACGGAATCTATGTAGAATCATTGGGTGCAAGTCTATGTGAATGTTAACTGTTTAAATCAATATTTATGGTGTTGCTTCTCCTAAAAAAAAACCCAAACAGGTTGTTCCAAACCAAAATGTGAAAGATGTAGCTGGAATCTGGCTGGGGACAGTCCATTCTTCCAGATTTGTCATTTTAAGGGGTGTTTTAAATTTTTTATTTATTTATATTTTTATTTTTTAGATCACCTAATAAATTATATGTTCCTTTACAGGACTTACAGAATTCAACATCTTAAAAGGTTTAGACATTTTTGTATTATACAAGTTTTATTAACTGTAAATTATCCAGGACAGCAGAGCGTCCCATATCTCCCACTAAGTTACAATATGTCAGTGCTGAGCCTACTGTTATATATTACACTTTCGCCACTCACAGATTAACCCATTTAAAATATTTTACATTATAAAAGTGAAAAATAAAGTAAGAAATTCAGGAATCACAACAGCTACAGATTAGCATCAGTTTAGCCACTCATAAAACCGCTCGTTTTCTTCCAAAGTTATCTCAGAACAATTTTTATAAAAATAGTTATATGACAAAGATAAAGTTTAATGTTGATGAAGTATATGGTACATTTCTCTAAAAGGAGAATCGAATAATGCAATGGACAGGAATCACGGAATCGGCTCCAATCGCTAGGAATCGACAGCGAATATATATCAACTGAACACCGACACATACTCGAACATTTCTTTGTTAGAAAGTATTCTTTAAAACTGTGATTTATAAAAATCCTAGTGGCGCAAAGATTTAAGGTCGGAGACAGAATGACCTGCACAAAATTTTAAACTGGATATGGGGCGTTGGCTCTCAACCATCCGCCATTTAAGACTCCACAGCAAAGGACTTATAAGATACGAGGTAAGTTTTAGCGAATTATACATTTATATCTTTATTTTTTGTCTTTATAGTTTCGCTGCAGACTGTTATTTCATTTTCAGCTTTGCTCGTATAAGCGGTAATATCTTTATTTATATTTGTCATGCTTGTAAAATGGCCGCTCATCAATTACCCTCCTTCCTTTTTTAAATGACGTTTAGAGCTGTTTCTCAAGGAAACAGAAATGCTGCGTTTTTTCAGAGTTTGTTATGGACAGTGTATTTTATTTTCAAATTTAAACATTTCTAATATTGTGTATATATATATATATATATATATATATATATATATATATATATATATATTCTCTTTTATGGCAATGAAAGGACATTATTCTAATAGAGCAGGCAATAAATGAAATTTTAAATAATAAAACACAGAAACAATATCACGCTGCAGATTCTTTCAAGTAAACTCAGTTTCGCCATAAAACAACAAGCCTTACTCACCCAGAGAAGACAGAAATACAAGGAAAATCTTCGTTTCCATTGCAACGAGCTGATCTGTGTGTGGAGCAGATCCTCCGGTGAGCTCTCTCTATTCTCCAGCAGGTGTTTGGACAAGTGAAGCCAAAGAGCCCTAACGAGGATCCGCCCAGTTTTCAAGTTTCGGCTTGTCTGCACCAGCTAATGTTTCAGTAACTTCACCATACATCCAGCTAAAACTCCAAACAGCCTTTTCATGTCAAACACAGAATGTGCCTACCTGTCACATCAGCTAATGTTAATAATAATAATAATAATAACAACAACAATAATAGTATTAATAATAAACTACCCTCAGCCCAAACGTACAGTAGAGAAACCCCCACCCCCACAATGGCTTAATATTTCCAATTTGAAAATAAACGGTTGTATCCCAAGAATGGCCTCAAAAAGGTGAATTCGGACAACCAGAACTTCTGATGTTATAATCCTAAGGAAACAATCCTGTCAACTTGTGTGGCAGGGATGTGTGCTGTAGGTGAGTGGTGGAGAGGTAACTGGAGGGGCTACTACTAACATATATTAGACCGGTGTGTGCCGAATGAATACAAGGTGTACAAATACATATAAGCCACAAAGCATTAGGGGACTTTTTTTTTCTTTAAAATACATTCTAAATATCTGGTGAAGAGAGTTGACTTTTAATGGGATTAAATCAATAATGGAAATTTAAAGTTTTAGAAAAAAGCTTTCTCAGAATAAATATAGAAAATATTTTAGACATAAAGCAATGTGCTCTTAAACATTAACTATAACACGTCTTTTTTGATGGAGCTCTTTGAGGCATTGAACTTTTCAGACGTCTGATTCTTAGCATACTACAACTGTGAACAGGTCTCTCTTTGTAAGTTTCTTTACTTACTAAATATCTTTACTTACCAAATATTTCAGTTGCCTAACTGACTAAAAAAGCAGAGCTCTTGCTCCTCGCTCCTGGCCTCTTATGCTGAACTGAGCTGTGACTCCTTCTCACTTAAAAGAACAGTCACTGAAACTGGTCATATCGAAGAGGTCATACTGTATGAGGATAATAAATGGAAGTGGGGTAGAATATGTCCCCTTTAACTGTGTTCAGAGGAGACTCAAAGGAGCTCCATTTTACAGTAGATCTTTTTCTACTGTGCCCCCACAGTAGATTATCATGATTACTGTGGGGGCAGAAAGGAAGCAAGTGGTTTTCAGTCTGAAAAACAAGGCAAGATTTGCATCAAACTGGTTTGACAAGAGTTGGGTAAAGTGGGAGGGTCCACATGCACACACACACACACACATACATGTCACTTGTTATTCTATCTCAGGGTTTCTGCTGAGACATGCATCACTGTAAGTAAAATATATAGGCAGCACGATAAGAAATTTACACATATTCTCCAATACACATACACCTAGATTTAGCAACAAAATGTGGCCCCCACATCTGTGAATTATCACCATGACTGAAACTCAAGACTTAAACTCAGATTAGGTGTTTCTATCTACTATTATATGTAGTCTCTTAACAGGTTTTCATTATCTTTTAAAAATGGCAGTGTAGTGTTGTACTTTGACTCTCATAACTGAAGTTTACCCGCATGTTTAATAACAAAGTTTTTTTTCTGAACACTACGAGACAGGAGTAATGGATCTGAAGCTAATATTTAATTGAAGCTAAAATTGTATTGTAAAACTGAAAGGTAAACCATTACCACTGTTGAATTAATACTGTCACCACTGAGCAAATACCTGCAAAACTGTGTCTAATACCTCCCTTAAATTCCTAAACAGATTTTACAGATAGACGGTTTAGATGATTTCCTTAGTTTGGCCAGTTGAGGGCAGGCAAGATAAGTAAGCCAACTAATTTTGGCCTAAAACGAGGCCGTTACACAAATTGTGTTGAACACCTGGGTGTAGCGAAGATGTTGGATTGGAGTCCTCTCATTTGAGGTGTGCTGGATTTGCTTGCATTGGCTTGTGAGGTTTTGTGTCCCAGGAAGGGTGGAGAAACCTGTTTAAGTGGAGTGTAAGTGGCACTTATGGTAGCTCTACCAAATAAGCATTGCCTTTGTGAAATTAATCAAAATTAGTAACTGCTATCTGTTGTAGCTATTTTTATGGAGGATTAATTTTAAGATGAGGATTACAAAGTTGGCAGCTGATTTGATAGCCTACTTCATATAATGTGGTACTGGATATGCATGCAGTATATCTACTGTTGAAATGTTTACTAATAACTGATGAATCCAAATTGTAGGGTGTTGTGCTGATGTTTTAAACACTCTACATTTAATGTCCACTTTATTAGACATTGGTATATTTTGTAGGTGTATAGTTAGAGCGCAGTCACAACATATACATACCATCGTGCAACTACCATATCAGTGTCTCTGCTGTGTTAAGTGTGGCTCCTTTCCACTGATAACTGAGGTAGAGTGCTTGATAATTTATTATAAAAAAAACAGCCAGTTATACTAAAACAGAAAAAGTGCACTTATGATTTTTTTTTTATTAAACTGTCAATGGGTGTAGGTATATGTTAGGTGGCAGCAAGTGCTTTATTGAACAATACTTCATATTTGATCACAGATAGCTGTTTTGATGCAACAAATATGTCTGAAGCAGATAGAAGGGCCCTTATTCTAATCCCCCCCCCACCCCCACAATTTTCCATAGACGCCCATTTATACCAGCCATAATGAACTGAAACATGACCATTTCCCAACCTACACACCAGATTCCAAAAAAGTTGGGACACTAAACAAATTGTGAATAAAAACTGAATACAATGATGTGGAGATGGCAAATGTCAATATTTTATTTGTAATGGAACATAGATGACAGATCAAAAGTTTAATCTGAGTAAATGTAACATTTTAAAGGAAAAATATGTTGATTCAAAATTTCACAGTGTCAACAAATCCCAAAAATGTTGGGACAAGTAGCAATAAGTGGCTGGAAAAAAGAAACTGAGCATATAACGAACAGCTGGAAAACCAATTAACACTAATTAGGTCAATTGACAACATGATTGGGTATAAAAAGAGCTTCTCAGAGTGTCAGTGTCTCTCTGAAGCCAAGATGGTAAGAGGATCCCCAATTCTATCATTGTTGCGCTGAAAGATTGTGCAGCAATACCAGAATGGTGTTACCCAGCATAAAATAGCAAAGTCATCAATAATGCATAACATCATCAAAAGATTCAGAGAATCTGGAACAATTGCTGTGCATAAGGGTCAAGGCCGTAAAACTCTGCAAAACACTGCACCTCAAACAGGAATGCCACTGTCAAGGAAATAACAGAATGGGCTCAGGAATACTTTCAGAAAGCATTGTCAGTGAACACAATCCACCGTGCCATCCGTCGTTGCCAGCTGAAACTCTACAGTGCAAAGAGGAAGCCATTTCTAAACAAGCTCTACAAGCTCAGACGTTTGCACTGGGCCAGGGGTCTTTTAAAATGGAGTGTGGCAAAGTGGAAGACTGTTCTGTGGTCAGATGAGTCACGATTTGAAGTTCTTTATGGAACACTGGGACGCCATGTCATCCGGACCAGAGAGGACAAGGATAACCCAAGATGTTATCAACACTCCGTTCATAAGCCTGCATCACTGATGGTATGGGGTTGCATGAGTGCTTGTGGCATGGGCAGCTTGCATGTCTGGAAAGGCACCATTAATGCAGAGAACTATGCTCAGATTCTAGAACAACATATGCTCCCACCTAGACATCATCTCTTTCAGGGAAGACCCTGCATATTTCAACAAGATAATGCCAGACCACATTCTGCAGCAATCACAACATCATGGCTACATAGGAGAAGGATCCGGGTACTGAAATGGCCAGCCTGCAGTCCAGATCTTTCACCTATAAAGAACATTTGGCGCATCATAAAGAAGAAGGTGTGACAAAGAAGGCCCAAGACATGAACATGACATTTTTTTGGGATTTGTTGATGCCATGAAATTTTGAAACAACATATTTTTTCCCTTAAAATGATACATTCTCTGAGTTTAAACTTTTGATCTGTGATTTGTGTTCTATTCTGAATAAAATTTTAGTTTTTATTCACAATTTGATTAGTGTCCCAACTTTTTTGGAATCCGGTTTGTATTTTTCAAGAAATACACAAGCTATTATTGTTACTTTTCCTCCAAATGAGACATATTCTACCAATTTTCTGAGTTAACGCACTTCCCAGGGGTTTTAATAAAATGTCTGACATGCTTTTGTCAAAATACCACATGGATCAAACATCACAGCAATGTTCTTACCCTGTTTAAACAACCATGTTCAGATCAATTTGTTTCAGCAGCTAATCTTTTAAATGAGAAATAGCCACACACTATTCATATACAACAGATTTCATTGCAAGCACCAAATTGAGCAGCTAGGAGCACCTATACAGGACAGTGGTAATATTCAGAGAAATATTCAAAATACAGTACTGTGACATCACTGGTTGTGAGGGAGCAAAACAGCCTTTACTGCATTTTTAAGCAACATTTATTGAACCGTAAAAAAGGGCACGTGAAAAGGAAGCAAGGGAATGACTTGGCTTGGTGTATGGTAGGTGGTGAATAAGGGAGAGTCCTTATTCACCACCTACCATACACCAAGCCTAAATTTCTGGTCATTCCCTTGCTTCCTTTTCTCCCAAAAACACTTCATAGTAAATAATGCCCCATTCCAAACATAAACACGCAAATATCCCCAAACAAGAATATTAACCCTCTAAAACAATTCCTTAGATGCCACTGGACGAACAAAATGGTGGCCACCAAGCCTGCTGGGAGCAGCCTGTAGCGCTACAACAGTATTAATCTCTCTTTTCCTTGTAAATAAATGGACTTTCTCAAAACTTTTATAAATACAATGTTTCAGGCATAAAGACGCCTGCTTCTTACCTCTTTCACTGTAAACACTTCTCTTCTGAAAGATTTTTTGATTTACCAAACATATTTACTTACGTGGTATTTTAGCTATGTTGATCTACATTTTTTATATTCCTTAGTCATTTATTAGGTGTACAAATAAGCTTTAAAGCTGTTTTTTTTTTCCTACAACATATTTTGTAATTAAATATTCAAAGTTTGTTCCACTCTTTTGTCCACTCTATTTTATGGTAATGAATATGTTA
Organism: Hoplias malabaricus; assembly: GCF_029633855.1. Classification (NCBI taxonomy): domain Eukaryota; kingdom Metazoa; phylum Chordata; class Actinopteri; order Characiformes; family Erythrinidae; genus Hoplias; species Hoplias malabaricus. Next base: position 53,649,419 of record NC_089801.1, on the reverse strand, counting down.
TTAATAAAAATGACACTTATGTCGTTTGATTCAACAAAAAGTAATCTAAAACTTAAGTAGTTTGAAAATGGCAAATCAAAATGTATTCATCACTGCATTCGTTACTAGTTCTATGCCAGACCAGGCCAAAAGATCCAAAAAATTCTAATATGCGAAACTTTTTGTCATGGGGCGTCCCAGCCGCAAGCTCGCTGATCTTTGATTATGTCACACTACACGACCGTTACTCGTCCCCGACACTTATATTCGATTCTGACACTGAATATTTGTTAGACACGACAAAATTTTGCCAAAATTTCTCTGGGTGCTCCAGTTTCCTCCCATACCAAAATGTGGAACACATGTTGGTAGGTGGATTGGTGACTCAAAAGTGTCTGTAGGTGTGAGTGTGTGAGTGAGTGAGTGAGTGAGTGAGTGTGTGTGTGTGTGTGTGTGTGTGTGTGTGTGTGTGTGTGTGTGTGTGTCTGTGTTGCCCTGTGAAGGACTGGCACCCCCTCCAGGGTGTATTCCCGCCTTGCGCCCAATGATTCCAGGTAGGCTCTGGACCCACCACGACCCTAAATTGGATAAGCGGTTACAGATAATGGATGGATGGATGGAATAATAATCGCAAAGACCCTGAAATGACTTAAGCGTAAAGATGATGATAATAATAATAAAAAGAAAAGCATCTTTGTAGAACCGCTTATCCAGTTCAGGGTCACGGTGGGTCCAGAGCCTACCTGGAATCATTGGGCGCAAGGCAAGAATACACCCTGGAGGGGGCGCCAGTCCTTCACAGGGCAACACAGACACAGACACACACCCACATTCATTCCCACACTATCAGACACTTTTGAGTCACCAATCCACCTACCAATGTGTGTTTTTGGACTGTGGGAGGAAACCGGAGCACCCGGAGGAAACCCACGTGGACACGGGGAGAACACACCAACTCCTCACAGACAGTCACCCGGAGCGGGAATTGAACCCACAACCTCCAGGCCCCTGGAGCTGTGTGACACTACCTGCTGCGCCACTGTGCCGCCCTAAATATCAAGATATGATATTTTATTATATTGGCAACCCCTACCACACTGCCCTTTTAAAATTCACGCTCACACAAACACACACACACAAAATATGAATCTCTAAATAAGAGGATGTGATCAATTGCACCCCTCGTGCTGCAATTTCTGACCATGACTGAGTGTCTGTTTGTGACTAAGTTTGTGAGTGAATAATAAGTCATTTCCTTGTGGTGCTTTGCCTCTAAAAATCTATTAGCAAATTGTCCAAGAATTTGAGAATATTTTTTCTCAACTAATAAAAAAGGGACACAGAAAACAAAATATGAACTCCTGTGACCTTCAAAACTGGGTACACAGTATGAGAATGAAGACTGTGTACGGTTGCGGACATGAAGGCTTATATAATAGAATAATGGGGAGAAACTAACAAACAACAAAACCTTTCTGGAAAGACTCAGTGTAATATCCTTCAGTTATGATGAATTTTTTAACACATAGTAAACATGGTACTATTCAAAAATCAACAATGACTTTTTTTCTGTACAAAACTGGAACCAAAAACACAAAAATATTTCAAATAGAGCAAACGTGATAGAAAGGACCAAAAGTCCTCTTCCATAAATCCACAGATTAATCCTAGTAAAACAAACTATACCTAAAAGTGCAGCTTATACAGATGAAAAGAGACCATGCATCATTTGAGGCTGTGAATTTAGGGTTTATGTACAGTAGTGTATGCTTTAGTAGTAATACATTCTTACATAAATAATTAAAAGTCTAACTCACCCACACAAAACACAAGCACAGTGAAAACCTCCTTCGCCATTTTAGAGAAATGAAATTAATGTCTGAGATGTACACCAGAATGTGGAAGTGTTTCACAATCAAAATAGTGTAGGTCCGATACCAAGACACCAAGCAGGCATTTTTGCTGTGAAAACCACAAACATGTAAAGCCAGCTTTAAATTATCAGCTAAAAATCGTCTACCTAGTGCTTAGGGTTTGGTGTCAGGATCTAGGGTAATGGCACAAATATTTCTGACATTTTGGCAAGCCACCGCTCTCTCTCTACATTACATATTCTTCTCCAGAATTTGTAATATTTCATTATAGAACCGTGTAAAACAAAAGAACATAATATAAGTCCAGGAGATGATAAGGGGTGTATGAATACAACAGAAAATTTACAATTATAATAGAATATGGTACAATTATGTTCCCTAATTAAAGGTGTAAATACGTACCCTTGAGGGTACCACCACAGAGAAACAAAAGGTACCACCGCAGTGATAGTTTTTCTGACAGTGTATTATTTGTTTAATCAGGCTTTTGAATATGAGAATATAGGTATTGCTTATAGAAATTTTAGCTTTTTGTGCAGGTGCTTGGCCATGGAAACCCATTTCATGTAGCTCTAGTTACGTGTACGTGGTTTACCACTTCCTTGCTGGATAGCTGCTTCTCATAGATGCTTTCATTTCACAGTACTAAAAGTTAGAGCTGACTGGGCAGATCTAGAAGGGCAAGAATTTCATGGACTGACTTGTGGCAGTGTCACATTGAAAGGGACACTACATAATAGTTTTACCTTAAAATTACAGCATCAAAATCTTTCTGATATTCCACTGACCTGTAATAGGAGTTTTGTGTGCTACGCAAAGGTCCTACACATAGGCTACACATAGGTCCATAGGTGCAAGTCAATGTGTGAGTGTGTCACCCTGCGAAGGACTGGCGCCCCTTCCAGGGTGTGTTCTTACCTTGTACCCAGTGATTCCAGGTAGGCTCAGAACCCACCGCAACCCTGAACTGGATAACCGTTTACAAACAATGAATCAATGAATGGATAAATCTCTATATGTAAAGGACAAAGCCCAAAGCCAATATTGGCTGACTGTGATGTTTGGGCCTTCAGACCTGTTTCTGGAAATCACAGCATGGCCTCAGAAACACTTCCCAAAACCACTGTTCATCACTGCACCCACAAATGCAAATTAAAACTTACTTAAGGTGGACTGAGGTAATCAAATGACTCAAAGTTAGAAATTCTTTGGAAATACTATCTATAGTATTGAGTTTTTATTGTCTTAAATGCAGAAGTAGTAAACATGACTATAATCCATACTTCAGTACAGTTTCTGTGGAAAACATTTCAATTTAAAAAGGAAACTCACTGTATATGTTTCTGTGCATGTTATACTCTTGTGTTAAACTGTGGTCTGTGCTTACATGTGTGCATCTTATCTCTCAACAGCAGAAAGGTCAGCTGCGTAAAATGTTCCTGCCACAAACAAAATGTGTCTCCTTGCCGGAAGCTGCCAACTGATGGGAGACCTTACTTTAATTAAACTCCAGAGGCCAGATTATGTCTGTGTTTGTGTGTGTGTGTGTGTGTGTTGTATTTTTGATTCTTTGTGTAACTCATTCACGTGCAAATTTGATAGACTTTCAATGATCTGTTAGTAATTCAGTGCTGTTGCCTGTGATGAGGAAAGGATTGTTTGGTGTTAAGGTGATATTCTTGTCCATGTTAAATTTTATGGGCTAAATTTTATTTTCAATATATATATTGCTTTAAAGGGCGGCGCGGTGGCACAGCAGGTCGTGTTGCAGTCACACAGCTTCTGGGAAACTGGAGGTTGTGGGTTCAAGTCCCACAACTGTCTGTCTGTGAGGAGTTTGGTGAGATCTCCCAGTGTCTGTGTGGGTTTCCTCTGGTTTCATCCCATGGTCCAAAAACACATGTTGGTAGGTGGATTGACGACTCAAAAGTGTCCCTAGGTGTAAGTGAATGTGTGAGTGTGTGTGTTGCCCTGTGAAGGAGTGGGGTTTCTGCCTTGTGCCCAGTGATTCTGGGCTCTGGGCCCACCGTGACCATGAACTGAATAAGCCGTTAGGTGCTTGTTTTCTTATTTGAAGTACACTTGGTCTTTGGAGCATGTTATGCCTCTTTAAGCATGTTTGTCTATTTGTAAAAAGTTAGGTATTTACAGGGTGTGGAATGTTTTGAGTGCAATGTCCTTTTTTTTTTTTTTATGCCTAACTGAAATGTGCTGGGTCTTCTCGACCACTGTAAACTTCCAAAGGTTATAGTAGCATGGCACATCTTTGTGAGCTAAAAGTTCATTCATTCATTGTCTATAACCGCATATTCAATTCAGGGTTGTGGTGGGTCTGGAGCCTACCCGGAATCACTGGGTGCAATGTTCATTTCAAATAGTAATAAAAAATGTTAATAATACTAAAAATTTTATATGTATGAGATAATATTTGCAATATTATGTAAACTATTACACCATCTGTTAGCTAAGTATGGGAGTCTTCGTAGAGAAATTTTAATTGCTTTCACAGCAAGGAGTACTTACTGCTTTCTTTTCACCTGTCATTCTTCACTAGCATCTCAACACAGATGTGAGCCAACTATGGAAGCAAATCTGACTCATCAAACTTTGAAATATTACCATCTTTGAATTTGTAGCACTGAATTTTTTTTGCACTGCAATTATGCATCTGAATTTTGCTGCTTTTGAATTTAAGTCTTCAGATTTACACCTTTGAATATGTTTGCTTCACAATTATGCATCTGAATATAATTGCTCTTGAATTGAACTCGTGAATTTTCAAGAGCACGTTTTCACTGTTATTATTCAAGGTTAATAAATTCAGATAAAAAAAATCAACCTTAAAAAAATTCAAACAATATATTTCAAAATTGCTCAAATTCGGTAGATGATATTCAGATGCCAAAATACGAGTTAAAAACACAAAGGATAAGCAATCGATTCATTAGGATTTTGTGTTTCACCGTAAATGGTGCAGTAGTTGCATTCTGTCGCCGCTAGATGCCAAAATACAAACACAACTTCCATAAGGTGGAAAAACTACACGTTTAGCGTCCTTCCCGGGATATTATCTCTTTTTAGTGTCTCAAAAATCTAAAAGGCTCATTGAAGACACAATATAACAGATTATTAATATCCTGAATATGAAGAAATTTTACTGTGGAATTTTTATCATGGCCCTGTGAATATAGCATGTGATATGACAGAATATGTGGAAACATGAACTGTGAAGTATATATCCTATGGCATTCATATTTTTTAATTGTCAGATTATCAAGAATCTGAAATTGATATTAAAGAAGGTGTAGTACAAATACAATATCCCAAAGTTTAATTCTTAAAACTGTGTTTGTTTAAACACTGAATGTCGGTGTGTATATTCACAATGTCTGGTTATTTCTAATATTATTATAAATATTCATATAGAATTTTGTGTTTGTAGATTATTTATTTATTCCAGAGGTGGAAATCAGAAGACAAATTCAAAAGCAGTAAAATTCAGATGCATAATTTCAGTGCTACAAATTCAAAGGTGGTAATATTTCAAAGTCTGATGAGACAGATTTGCTTCCATAGCCAACTGTGTTCGTAATAAGATATCAGAGTTTATGTTAATTAAAATCTCTTGACTCTACACACCAAACCCAAATACAGATCTTGTTCACTTATTCCCTTCCTAGCGTAATAAAGAGTATTGTCTGAAGGCAGTATGGCTGAGTTCACTTATCCTTCTTCACAGACATCACATGATTTTTTAATGAGGTATGTGAGAAGATACTTACAGGTAAGTGGGGAAAAAAGTGGCTATTTCTGACATTCAATATTTTTCTCTGTTAATCATGTGATTTTTTTTAACTGTTGTCAGATTCATCTCTTAAAATGTACCATTAAAAAAAAAAAGAAAACACGTTTAGGAAAACACCATGCATCAATGTATTATATACTGCAATTTTACAAACAAATTAAACACTTTAAACTGCACTCTTAATGAGTAACTCAGGATACAAACAGTGCATTAAAATACATAGAAGGCCTCATATACAGAAATGCAGCCACACATAGGAAATATGACCTCTGCTGATGGGTAGAGGACTAGCATGTATGAAGGACAAAGTGCTTGTTTGCTAAAGAACCAGGTAGTCTCTTACAGCTTTATGGAATAATAAAATGCTACGAGTGTACTTACAGGGTCCTGCATAACACTCTCATCATCAGCCTTGCCTTTCCAACAATAGTGCATGGTGATTTTTGAGAGATGTGTGAGCACCATTTTGTCCATAACTACCACTGTAGTCCAGTGTTTCGGTAAAAGTGGGTCTCATCCTTTTCATGGTGGTTACTATAATTAGCTGTACTTTTATTTTAATGTAAGGTTTAAGTGCAGTTCCTCTCACCTGAGGAGAGCAAGTAGTATCCAGAAAGGTGAATAAATTTAGGAATATTATGGATATATATATATATATATATATATATATATATATATAAATATATATATATATATAAAAATATATATATATATATATATATATATATATATAAAATAATATTTTAATTAAAAAAATGCATTTTTAATGAGTGGTCTACACATTTTGTTTATTTTCTACTAGAAGCTTTATTTCACATAAAAGCTACAAAAATATTTTAGCATCGAGCCAGCATTAAATATCTTTTTCCACTCTGTGAGCATTTAATATTCTAACAATATTCTGTCATTTTAGAAAAGAGTAAATGTTACCGCCCTCAGGGCACTGGCGTTCTTTTATAAACACAAACAAAGAAAGATCATACAATTTAAATACTAAAAATAACTTAATGATAAATAATTATAATAATAATAAAGAATAAATAAACTCAAGATGAAATATAAACACTATTACTCAATTAAATATAATTGTCATGGTTGGGGGGTGGGTAAGGTCAGAAGGACAAGGTACAAGGAGAAGGGATGGAGGTAAGTGCAGGGGATTTTAATATAAGACAGTGAACTTGAATACAGACTAGGGAGCTAAATACAAAGGTTGGGCTAAATGCTAAACAAGGACTATACAGAACAAAGGGGCTAAACACAGAGCAAGGCTAAACATTAGGCTTTAAACATAGAACAAGATATAACACAAGACTGTAAAACACAGACATAAAGCACAGACAGCAAACATACAACGACCCACAACCAAGAATCACTGACAAGGACTATATCAAGACAACACAAACAAGAAACACAAGGGAAGGCTTTCACATGACCTGGGAACAAGCAGGAAGCAGACAAGATGGAGGATAGTCACATGACAAGGGGAGCACAGAAAAGAAATAATACAAAACAGAACACAAAACTAGGCATGTTACAATTATACACAAATAAGCAACAATAGCCAATTGTTAAAATAGCTAGCAATCACAAGATACTTAAATTAGTTACCTATAAGAAAATAAACTAAGAATCAATAGAAAAAGACACTAAATCCACAAAAAAACCTAATTAATAAATGAGCATATTCTAACTAAATAAGCCTACAAGAAACAAACCAAATTTACTTTACATAGTGATGGCTGACACAGACCCTCTGGAGAATAAAAAATCACACACAGACACACGGCCAAGTAAGACACCACAAAGCTACACGTATGATTAAGAGTGCCACACAGGTGGTCTTGAATACTACTGTACTGGTAACAAATACGTAATCACAATCATAACTTTTCTGAATAGAATAAAATGCAATAACCAATAAAGGTATGTCAAACAGCCTTCAGCTAGATAGATATCTTACAGCACTGTTCAGTAAAAGTTTTGCTTTTTGTTCCCACATTATTTGATAGTTTGAAAGAGGGAGCTGAAACTAGTCAAGTAAGCTTCCCACAGTGCATGCTTTGAAATAAATTCCACTATTGAAATAAATAGATTCCACTATCTCTCTCTCTCTCTCTCTCTCTCTCTCTCTCTCTCTCTCTCTCTCTCTCTCTCCCTCACACTCAAGCAACTAATCAACTACATTTGCTATGATGTTTTGGTCAAGACTTGGCTCTCTGCGTCTTATCTTGTAGGAACATAAAGGTCAGTTGAGTGATTCCCTGTCCCCACTGCAGCTTGTCTCCCTGCCAACAGCTTACAAGTGAGGAGAAGCTTTTTAATTACCTTCCAGCGGCAAGATATTCTTTTACCTTTCACATCGACTTAACCATGACATTACAATCTGTTTTGTGTCTGTGTGTGTGTGTGTGTGTGTGAGAGAGAGAGAGAGAGAGAGAGAAGGAAAAAAAAAAGGAGGAATATTTTGTGTAACAGGTGCAATATGTGAATGCACTAGGTAATCTAGTTGAGAGAGATTGTGGAGATTCTGGTCTGAGAAGGTTTGATTGAGATGAAAGAGCATTACAACAGATAACAAGGCTGTAATAGCTTCAGTACTGTTCTACTTCTACATGAAAACGAGCAAAGAGGCTTGCCTAGTTGTGCCAGGCGGCCATTAGCCATATAGCCATTGTCAAAGAGGTGTTTCTGGTATTTCAAAAACAGGAAAGCCCAAAATAAATACCCTTATCATTGGAAGGTCTGAAGAAGCTTTGGTGCTTCATATCAATGTCTTTGTTTACATGTGCTTTTATTCTGTGATTGTGTTGTACAGAAAAATGGAGGACTAATAAATGCAGAAATGAAAAAAGGAGCAATACGTTTTATTCATAATATATAACACCGGCATCAGTGTTTTTTTTTTTTTTTTCATTTTATTTAAAAATAAATACTAGATGATCTACCACCAAAGAACAAAAAAGACCAAGAGCATTTAGATGATTTTAAGAATTAAAATTACTTATTTATTCAGTGTAACAGGTTAAAGCACATGAAGTTTAAGGAGGCTAACTATATGGAGTTCTATAAACACACTAATGCCACAAAATGTCTCCCCACCACTTCCCTTTACAATATTTCAGGTAAAAATGCACTCATGTGAAATAAGAAATAGTCAGCAGCCCTTCTCTCTCTGTGAGATATAATACATGTGTAAATGTTGCAGAGTTTCAAGCCATCCTGCTGAGCTTGAGAACTAACCAACACCAAGCCAAGGCTCTGCCCAACGCATGGTGTCGCGCAAAACCCAACCCCAGACACACACACAAAAAAAGCATGTTCCTGTCTTATTTCCTATTATTCAGCCACGGTTTGCGCTGAAGAACCTACTGTTCTTTGGTTCCAGATGGGAACAAATTTTTCTGTTTTTGCCAGTTTATGACGGTGGAAACGCACTGAACGGTACCAAATTTGTGAAATATGGCTGAACTAACAGTTCCTACTCACCCATGCACGTTTCAACATTAGGAGTCAGTCAGTAAGCAAAAATGCCTCTTTCAGGCTGGCCTGGTAGTTGGGCTAACAAAAAATAGTTTCAGCTGATGCAGTCAAGGAAAATGTTATAGTTTCCCAGTTACTGATTTTTAAAGTATTCTGTTTATTGCCTCCTTCATTCGCCGGTCAGTCTTTACAGAATGACTGAACTGAGCTGGGGCGGCACAGTGGCGCAGCAGGTAGTGTACTTTATATGACAATACTTTATAGGATGGTTTCTCACACAGGGCTTAAGTCGAATCCTGGACTACACAGCATCTTGAAATATGAATTACCATTCAAAGTGGATATATTCCAGAACTAAGAATAATACATATCTGGAAATACAGCCCACTATAACGTAAATAGTTATATTATATTTCTTAGGTTGTTGTTAATTAAATAATATTTAAATACATTTTTAAAATGTCCTTCAAAACTTCCATTATCCACTTATATTCTGGAGATGTGCCATTAACAATTGATCATGTATCTTATCGAGTCCATATTTTCTCAAAAAGGAAAAAGGTTCCTTCAAAAGGTTCCTGATGGTCTTGGGGATTGAAATGGAAACTTTCCGGTACCAAGCCCAGTCCTCTAACCATTAGGTCAAGGCAGTCCCCTTTAATGATGCTGCCTTCAGCAGTGGTAATCAGAAATGAGTTATAAAACAAGATTTTTTTTTTTTATCTACAGCATGTTTCAGAACTGAACACTAAGTTTGCTTTTTTTTACTACTTTGTGGCTGAGCTGTTTTTTTCCCAGATGCACCCATTTACGTGTAATATAATTTACAGTTAACTGGGGCAGATTTAACCGAGCAGAAGTTTCATGAACTGTAGGTACAACATGGGTATTGAAGTCCAGTTTTGCACTATATCCTCATTTCCAGGGTGAAAAGTGTATTTAACCCATCTGTGGCAGTGAACACACACACACACACACACACACAAACTACTGCAATAGGGGCTGTGAACACACACCCAGAGCAGGGAGCAGCCATCCCTGGCTCCCAGGGAGCATTTGGGGGTTCAATGCCTTGCTCAAGGGCACTTCAGCCCTTGGATGCTCCTGCGGGTCTAGGGGGTTGAACCGGCAACAATTTATATAGTAAAACAAAAACAATTAGCCAAATTCAAAATGGAGGTTTGCTAATTATATAAGCTGGGGAAAAACAAAAAAAAATCCAATAATAAAATCTTCATTAGGTCTTTAAAAAATAATAAAATAAGATTTGTACCTGTATTGTGAAGTTCTTTGCATAAGATTACCCAATGATGAGCAGCAAGTGGAAATGAAGGAAGCTGGTGGTGTCTTCCTCTGAAACTTCACGTGATTTCACACGTCTCAGAGGAAGCATGTGCTAATCTTCACCCTGTCAGACTGGTACCATGGTGTGGTAGAAGGACAACAGGTAGTAGAAAATTGGTCAGGATTAAATAAGGGATGAAATTATGTCCAACTTATTATTTGCTCTATTGCAAGAGACAGACACACAGACATACTGTAAACTGTAAAGCCTGGATATGAACAGGTGCAGCAGAATGACAGAGCTGAATGAAGGTCTGCTTCTTTAGAGCTGACACTGAAGGGGATGTTGGAGCAGAGGATGTTGCTTTCATCCTTTATTGAGCGTTGTCGCTCTGACACACTGTCATTTAAATGCTGCAAACAGTCCCTCCTCACAGGAGAGAGCCGAGCCAATCTTTCACAGCCTTCTGTCCTTTCACTGTTCGTTTCAGGTGTGACACACTTGCTAAACAGTGCCACATCACATGCAACCTCCTCGTGATGTCGGTGTCTGTGTACAGATACATTGTAATATTTACAAATAAAATGCATGTTTTGTAAAATTCTGTACACACACACACAAGAAGACTATTTCCTTATGGGCTCCTGAGATTAAAGAAATGGTTCAGCAAGGTATCTCATTTACACATTGTTCCTGTTAACCAGATTTATATTATTAGCCATCAGTAGTCCAAATATTTCCTTTTTTGACCTTTGCGGTCCCTAGGCCTTCCCTATGCAAATTTTGCTGCCTTCATATTTAAGTTTAAAACAACACTTATGCCTATTCAAAATGAAGGAAAATACAGTGTAAAATGCACAAGCTAAAATAATACTTCATAATACTCCTATAAAACAACATCTGCAGTGTAGTATGATCATTTTACAGATGAAATCAGTGCCTTGTGCCTCAGTCACATAAACAGCTCTGGTTTCTTTTCTTTTTGAAGGAATCTACAGTAATGAGAACAAGCCCTCACATGTGTGATCTGGCGGGAAGTTGCCTTTCACTCATTTCACATTTCCACAAGTGGCATTTATGGACGTGCTGGGAGAAAAAGAAAGGAAATCTCACACCCACTTGCTCGCAGTGGTAAAGCCTTCAAATGGCTGTTATTGGCTGATTACCATTACTGTTGGTTTTTGTAACTGGTTCTGCAGTCTCACTGAAGCTATCGTGTATTGTCTTTAATAATATGACACAGACTATACCTTTACTATAAGAAATATTAAAAAAGGTTTATTGCTGGTTAAAATAAGTGAATTTAGTTAGCATAAGGTGCACTCTACTCCATTGTGGAGATTTTACACAAGAACTGTAACAGCACATCCTCAGATGCATGTTGCATGACCAATAAAAGGCCATTGAGAAAGCCTGTAAAGGAAGTAACAATGGCAAACTCTAAAATACAGTCCATTTGCTGTCTACACACTACATTCTCTGCACATCTGCACATACATTTATAGCACACACTAATGTCAGCCCATTGAAGGCCTGACAGAGGCCAAGCAGGAGAACGTTGACAGAGAAAGGAAGGAAAAAAAATAGACGGTGATAATTAATTTAAGCAGAACAAGAGTCCATGACAAATAGCAGCTTTGACAGAATGAGCCCAACACTGGCTCAGTACATTATACACGTGCAGACACATGCGCAGCGTGAGAGTGTGCTCTGTTTACAGCTCCAGCATTGGCTTCAGAGTGTTAGCATATTTGCAGCATACATACATGCCTCTGATTTTCCTTTTGTCTGTACTTGTTTGTCGTCTGTAATTTCACCCTCAGCACAATAAGCGTGTTTATAGGCTGTGCTCTATTCAGCTACTCGTAATGGCCACTGCATCTTTTATTTCTTTCCTCCTTCTGCAGGGTTCTTTACATTTGGCTAAACACAGAGACAAATGTACTGTTCTGAGGCAGTGACGCTGGCTAGCAAGGATTTGTGGACACCTGCTCATCCAGCATTTCTTAGGTGAATTAGGTCCTCGGATACATGCTTAATCAGTGGTGCATTTCCCGTACAGTGTTGGAGCCTAGCTTTGAAATAACATGGTACAATGCATCGTTAAAAAAACCAACATCTGCAGTCCGACTGTTTCTCAAAACTGTCGTACTTTGTTAGTACCACAGTAGTTTGAACCATGTTGGTTTAACCCACCGTAGTCCGAACTTCAATGGTTTCAAATGTGTGTTGGTCTGACTTTCACAGTGGGAAACCTGCAAATACTCACATGTTTTGTAAAATTCTGCATAAATATTAGAGTTGTGACAGAAATTATTTGTATTGTAATCATATATAATCAACAGCAAAAAGAATAACGTTACTTGAATTAAAAATAAATGCTGCCTCAAAAAAACCTGCTGCCTCAACACAGAGGCCCTCACACCCAGACCCAATGGCTATGAAGCTTCTGCTGCCAGTGCAGTGAATAGCTCCTCAGCCTCTGACCACAGGTCTGAAGCTGTAGTTCCAACTACATAAATTAACGACAATGTTTGTGAACCTTTGGTGGAACTACTGTTTCGAGAAACACCTGTGTTGTTTAATGATGGTTCAGACTATGCAAGTTACCAGTGTAGTTACCTCAATAGTTCAATAACAGTTTTGAGAAACACTTGCATTGCAACTGCATCATTCAAACTATGTAAGCTGCTAACTTGCTTAGCAACTATGCTTTTGGGAAAAGCACGCCTACATGTTAAAATATATCAGTGAGGTGAAGTGCTGATGTTAGATAATTACTTGTGATCACAAGCACACTTTCAACATCCCAAAAGGTAATGATCTTGGACCCTCATCACTCAAATCTTGGGATTTATAACCCTATAGGCCACACATGTCGCATTAGAGTATTCCATTTTATAGTTAACATTTATATTTTTTAAAGACATTATAGTAGCTATGCAGAGTACAATGTGTGTCTGCAAGAAGTTCAATTTAAAGAATACTATGTAATATTTTTACCTTCAAATTACAGCTTAAAATATCATTGTAATGCTTCACTGACATGTACTTGTGTTCTTCTGTAGTCATTTGGGATAAGGAGAAATGCTGGACATAGACTTTTTCAGATTTCCTAATTCTGTTTAAAGAAACAATGAATCACTTCCAGAAATTCAGAAAAGTTATGAAAATGTTTTTCCATTCTTTTAAAGCAACAGGCTTTGTATTTTACCATACAATTATAGAAAAAAATATATAATGATGCTCCACTGACTAGTAACAGAGAGAACAGAGCCTCTGTTGTTGCTACTCTTTGCTCAGTATGGCAGAAACTGCACTATGTAACTTCTGTAGATTGGTAGGAAACTCTCCTCTCTCCCACTCCCCCTTGATTTCAGAACAGAGCTGTAAAAGTGAATTACACTCTGCCAAACCTTACCTAGTGTTCCTTTAAATTTGATTTTTAAGGTTATGCAGCATAGAGTGGTTCCACCATATTTAAAATAATTTTGGAAAAGGATCTTTGATAAACTTATACCATTAAGTGTTTGTATAATGGCTACTTTATAAAATTAAGAATATTTCAAGAAAAGTATAGACTGCTTGTTTTTTTAACGTTGTACATCGGGCTACACAGCTTTCAATAACCCCTACAGAGAGTATATTAGGTGCCTATGGAGACTATGTCAATATTTGTCAACAATGTTTGCACTCATACATGTGCTCTTTCAAGAGATTGCACTCATTGATGAGTTCATATTTATTATTTTTCATTCAGAATATGGAATTATAAAATTTAAAAAAGTGTTACAGAAGTGTTATTTTACACATGTAGTTTAGATTCTATTGACTCCACAGAAACAGAACAGGTGTGTACTGCAGTCAGAAATGTGTTACTTCAGCTTAAAGCATTTTTAGGTAAGATCTGGTATTTTTGCTATTGGGCTCTTCCTACAGTTGCAGAACTGCAGGCTTGAAGGGTCTTTTTCACAAAGTGAGACTGCCTTTACTGTCTTTACTGTAAATTTGTCAAGTTTTAAGTGCATTTGTGTTGTAGATATCATGATCCCTGGTTGCTATCATCTCTGATGCAAAGATAATCACTTAACCACTGCATATTAAACTGCTTTGAATTAACTTGTTTTAATGATTGAAATATGCAATATGTTTGCAAAATAATGAAAACACTCAGTAATTTTATACCATTTTCATATAGTTTCCAAATATTAAACCATAAGATATGACCATCCATAACATCTATTTTGATCATTGCCTCTAAGTGACATTGTTTAACAAAGGATCTGCTAATTATATCTCGCCTGATGGAATAAGAGAAAATAGGGATGGGTTATAACTCACACTTTAAAAACAGGACTCATCTGAAAGCAGTGCCATAAATGAGTAGGTCAGATGCTCAGGCATAGAGGCATCTGTTGACCAAATCAAAGCTGATTGGTGGATACTAGATTTAAATTGGCACTCAATTACTGTGATTGGCAGTAATTGGGGCAGTAATGACTGTCCTCTGAGGCGGCCTGCTGTGTCCATACTGATGGTTAATGTCCATCTCACCAATGTTGGGCCCTTATCTGCTGTGGCCTAGGCAGCACTACATTTAAGTCATTATTGAGCATGACTGGAGAAATGAGGGTGGAGTATATTGAGCGGCCTTCAAAATGAGAAGACAGCAGAGGAGAAGGAAAGAAGAATGTTAACAATTCTATTAGACCCAGTACTTCACGATTGACATATTAAATCCACCGTCACGCTTCTAGCATGTACTGTCCCACTTTATTCTTCTTTTTATTGATAGATTTGGCTTTGGTTGTGGATATGGACACTTCTACATCTTTATTAATTGCTTTTATGTTATTTGTAACACTGTGTCCATATGAAAACAAAAAACACCCAACTCTACAGATCATACATGTCCTATATATCTGGACATATATAAATATATGTCTTAATATTACTAGATGGATCTTTACAGAGGCTAAATTATGCTTGTTTAACTTGTGCAATATTGAAAGGAAATCATAAAATGGGGCACTGTGGAGAAGCTGCACATGATCCTAGTGGGCTAACGGCAGTGTTCTCTCAGTTGTCGTGGCGATGTCTAATATTGAATGTCTTGAATGGGAGTGGTTTTTGTCACTCGTCATGCAACATTAGTACCTGACCTCACTAATGTTCTCGTGGCAGAATGCCATACATTACTCACAGAAATGTTCCAATATCTAGTCTTAAGAATACTTTGTAAGAATGGGCTTTTTTGTTTCCTGATCTCTCCTTATCTGTTACTGAGTGTAATAAATTCACAGCCTTTTTGTCTCTCTCTCTATCTTCAGTCTCTGCCATAATGTCCTCAAACACTCTGAGCTGTAAAGCGATATGTAGTTCTCGCGCGAATTCTTCACCCTGTGGTTTCCATGTTGCAAAGTCTTTAGAGAATCATCCCTGAAGAGCAGTGACAGCCATTATTCTCACTATTACATGTCAGAGGAGCATCACTTCAGCATCATTTTAAAGCTGTCATTTTAGGGTGTAAATACTACATAGTGTTCCTTTAAAGGCTAAGCACCCACTTAATGGACCTCCATGAATATTTCACATTATTTTAGTTACTGACATATATAAGTATGAATAAAAATAAAAATAGCAGCTTAATTTGCTTTAAAACTGACAATTGTATTAAATTTACAGAAAAACCCGAGCTTGCTATGGAAATTCTTGAACGCAACCGCAACGTCACTGGTAGACAACAGCTGAACAACGCCACGGTAAAACACTGTTACGACTGACTCTTATAAAGTCGTCGTTCTTGGTGGTATGCTGACATTACCCTGGATATCGTGGCTCTTGATACATCACAAAGACTTGCTGTCTTGGTCACAGATGCGCCAGCAAGACGTGCACCAACAATTTGTCCTCTTTTGAACTCTGGAATGTCACCATAATGTTGTGTGCATTGCAATATTTTGAGCAAAACTGTGCTCTTACCCTCTGCTAATTGAACCTTCACACACTGCTCTTACTGGTGCAATGTGCATTTAATGAAGATTGGCCACCAGGCTGGTCCAATCTTTGGGCCATTTGTGCACAGATGTCCCACTGTACATTGAATTATTGCAGCCAAAAACAACACACCTTTTTGTCATTTTGCATTAAATTAAGTGCAACTTCTAGAGTTGTTGTCCACCATCTACGTCACATGCAATAAACCTATTAGAGTTTCTGAACACCGTTTGGGAGGTGGACAAACAGTCTTTTAAACATTATTCCTTGAATCAGTAAGAAATAACATGTTTTCTGACTATCAATAAACACAAGTTAGGAACTCAAATTCCACTGTATTTATTTGTTTGACACTTTCATATAGCTAGTGCTTAGCCTTTAAGGCTTTTTTTAAAGAATTTTATTAATCATAATATTAATTTTAATAATAAAAATAATAATAATAATACGTTTTATTTATGTAGTGTTTTCAATAACCTAAAATGCTGATTATATTAGGACATAGAACCAATAAACATCAAAAGACAGACAGAGAAATACAAGAATCACACACACACAGTAAAAGTTTCACAAAGGCCAAATTTTCACAAATCTGTTTCTTCCCAGTAACATGTGAAGTCACACTCTCAGCTGTGTAGTGCTCTCCTGAAGAAGAGAGGTAAGATGCTGTCACCATGGCTACAGGTTGACCCTTTGCTTTCTGAGCTTCCCCGTTTACCAGAGGCCAGGATAGGATCTTATGGAGCTGATATTATTTTGTTGCTTACAAAACCTTTTATCTCCAGTTGGAAATAACAGCTGTATCTTTAAATAAAATTACATAAATTACAAAATTACATAAAAACTGTACATTTTACTGATACTGTAGTGGTAACCTCAAGGGTATATTCCTGTACATTCAGTTAGGGAACATTATTGTACCAAATTATATATTATTTGTAGATTTTAAAAGCTGTGGTGGTTTCATACACCCCATTTCATCTCCAGGACGTACATTATGTTATTTTATTTTACACAGTTCTATAATGAAAGATAACAGATATCCCCCTCTCCTTCTGGAGAAGGACATGTGATGTACATTTAGGCAACACAATTGGACTTTAACACCACTGTTGTACCTTTAAAAGGTACATTTACATTGTTTGTACATTTAGTGATCAATAATGTACCTCTATCGTACCTTTTTTCTCCTGTTACCCCTCTGAAGTGATCATTTTGGATTTCTACAATAACAAATTTTAAAAGTGTATTTATTTTTCCATACATTACTTTAACTCATACAATAGAATTTCTATTTTTGTGTTTAATCCTCCCTCTTTAAAAGCATTCCATAATCATGCCCTTAAATTAATACACCAAAAATAATTTGACTGTGAAATAATTTGGGAATAACATTTGAAGGCTGTTTCTTCAGTCTTGATAAACCTGTTTTTGTTAGTGTTTGTGTCCCGAAGTTTAGGCTGCAGCAGACGTATAGGCTGATTTGCTCATATGTATGTCATAGGCAGATCTAATGTTAAGGATGTTCTGAATTCAGATGAGAAATGCAGTAGACATGCTAGGCATTCTCTTTCTGCTTATGGCAAGTAAAAGTTTGGAAGCAAAAATGAAAACAGCATATACAGAGATGAGGATATTGCTCTATTAAGGAGCACGCTTATGGCATGTAAGTAAAAAAAAAGAGTGAAATAGTTACAAAACTAAAAATAAAAGTAAAAGTAAAAACGGTTAAAACAAATGAGTTTCTATAAAAATCAACTTCTGAGGACATTTAATTTCATACAGAATTTAAACTTCAGTTGTTTTTCTCCTCAAACATACCATTCCACCTTAAAAGATGCAGAGCTTCTGAACATTAACAAACAATAGAACAGCGTTTCCCCTACAAACTTAGATGTTGCTTTTAACTATAATAAATTATCATATTCCTTTAATTTAATTTTGAATCTTTAACTTATTTGTCAGACTTTATTACTGAGCCACATGTGTGTAATGGTTTCAGGGTAAAAGGGATTTCAGTAATATTCACCTAGAAATCTGTTCTTTTGTTATTATAATACAGCTGCATTGTTCACAACAAGAATGAAAAGATGAGGCAGAGTCAGGCTCTTTGTTTGTACTGGCATACAGACGACTAGCCCGGAATTTTGTTCCACTGCTCAGTGTTAACTGCTGCATGCATTCAGCTTGAAATTGGGTGTGCTGACTGTTTGCATTGACTCTAAATATACAGGATGTTGCAAATTTTATTTAATTATTTACATTTTTATTTACACATTTTTGGGTATGTTATGGAAGAAAAGTCTTCTGGACTGTATTACAGCCAAACAGTCTTTGAACAGGAAAATATGCAGTGTGGACAGTCAGGCTAGAACTCAGTCTTTGTTTTCTGTCATCTCTTATTGGCTCCCATTACTAAATGTTCTCTTCAGAAGAACAGATTTCTTATGTTAACACCAAAAAACAACATGTTAAACATAGACAAATTAGCAAGGTAGGAGTGCACAAGCATGAGCCGTGACCTTTGCAAGTACTAATCAGTCAAAATATATTAGCTGTCTGGAAAGAGAGGCTGAAGCGTCTCTGTGTATCAAAGTGTATCAAAGGCAAGTGACATAAATGTCACACATATCACTGCAGTGGGTTGCAATTTTACCCATGTTTGGCATTTTAAAAGAGCAATATGTTCTCAGTCTTGGAGCATATTAATAGTTTTCTGTCAATCAAGATGTCCTATCATGACATCAAAATAGTAGCCCTATTGAGGAAAGCATATCTTAAGACACAGAAATGTACCTTCACTTTTAATTCTCCATTATTAGAAATTTCACAGCAATCTTATTGACTTCTATTATTCTAAGTTATAATCTTGTGTCATGTCTATTAGTTGTTGGAAGAGTTCATTCCAGTGTGAATGTGTTTCTTAATATCACTATAGTTCATATAATGTGGACAATGTGTAGTGAGGTTACAATGTGAGGCTATTTTAATAATTCATAAATGCTTCTTTAAAGACTGACTGCTATGCCAAAAGCAGAGTGTCATAGATGATCACAGCTCTACCAATGTATCAGGTATAGCACAACAAATGATTTTTACTTGATACCTACACCAAGACCTTATTAAACAATGTGGTAGCAAGTATATCAGTAACTCTCAGTAGATTATGACTTGGCACAATGTAATTTTCCTCACATTCTAAATTATCTTTTTATTTAAGAAAATCAGAAGAAATGTCATACAGCTCACTTTACTCTTTACAAATTATTTTCTTCTTATAACTTTATGACTGTATAACCATGTTCGGTTGAAAGGTAACAGGTTTAACCACAGAACTTAGGTGGAATGGGGAATCGGGCAAAAATGTTTTCAGTTGGTGGGTATTTTAACTCTGCCATTGCCACTTGATAAATTTAAAAACAGGTTAATCTTTCTGGCTTCTTACTTGTAATAAACCTTACTGTGGTTGGTTCCTTCAAGAAATATTTGCTGCTGCTATATAACAAATCATGTTTGGAGTGGCATTTGTTAAATCACTCTTAATCATCCATCCATCCATCCATTATCCACTGCTTATCCGGGTCCGGGTCGCGGGGGACGCAGTCGCAGCAAAGAAACCCAGACCTCCCTCTCCCCAGCCACCGTCTCCTGCTCCTCCGGGGGTATACGGAGGCGTTCCCAGGCCAGTCGAGATATGTAGTCTCTCCAGTGTGTTCTTGGTCTGCTCCGGGGCCTCCTCCCCGACAACGGGTAGCCCTGATGGAGTCCAACTTACTGCCAGCCATACGAACCAGACTCCTGCTCTGTTTATACAGGGACTGGATGGCTCATAGCAAAGAGCCCAGTACCCCATACTCCCAGAGCACCCCCCACAGAACGCAGACTGTAGACTGGTTGAGCAAACTCCCATGCACACTCCAGGATCCTAGCGAGGGTAAAGAGCTGGTCCTGTGTTCCACGATCAGGGCGTAATCCGCATTGTTCCTCCTGGATCTGAGGTTCAACCATTTGGACTCTCTTCTCCAGTACCCCCGCATAGACCTTACCGGGGAGGCTGAGGAGTGTGATCCCTCTATAGTTGGAACACACCCTCCGATCCCCCTTTTAAAAAAGTGGGACCACCACTGCCCCCGATGTCCACGCGATGTTGCAAAGACGTGTCAGCCATGACAGCCACACAACATCCAGAGCCTTGAGGAACCCGGGGCGAGGTTCATCGACTTCATCATCAGAACTTCATCCATCCCGGGGCCCTACCGCCAAGGAGTTTTCCTACCACCTCATGGGGTCCGGCCGGGCTCAGCTCGAAGGAGTAACATGGGTCCACTCTCCCATGGGCCCACCACCTGTGGGAGAGGTAGTAATCCGGGTCTAGTGCATTGTGGATTGGGTGGCAGCCGGGGTCAGGGGCCCTGGCGTTCTGATCCTCGGTTACTGAAACTGGCTTTTGGAACTCTTAATCATCTTCATGTTATTGGTATTAAGCATAGTGTTGTTCAAAAGAAAAAGAGAAATCCTGTCAGAATCTTATGAACCTCATTGTTGTATTCATAGTCTGTTGCAGAAAAAAAAACATATTTTCCATTTGTTGTCCTTACTTGACAGCAGCCAGAAATGGGTAGACAAGGAGTGAATCTTTCAGCAAGTTATGTTTTTAAAGTGTTGCCCTTGTTCAGTGTATTGGATGCGTTGACATTCCCCGCTAATTAGTTTCCACCCACAGTCCAAAAACACATGCTGGTAGGTGGATTGGCAACTCAAAAGTGTCCCTAGGCTGAGTAAATGTGTGAGTGTGTGCCGTCCTGCGAGGGTCTGGCACCCCCTCCAGGGACCCACCCTGACCCTGAACTGGATAAGCTGTTACAGACAATGAATGAACCAAGTTCATAAAATAAATTGCGAAGACTCACCCAGTATCCTGGTTCCAAAAGCGTTAACTAAAATTCCACCTCTGTTAGTCCGTGGGGACCCATGTTGCTCTATTAAGGAGCACGCTTACGGCATGTAAGTAAACAGAGTGAAAACTAAAAATAAAAGTAAAAGTAAAAACATGACTGTGGGGTGGGCTAGGAGAGGAAACACCTGAGAAGAGAAACAGACTGAGTTAATGTATACTTACTTACTTGTAAAAGTATGACAAACATGGCCATTGTAAATATGTATTTGTGTGTGCACAACAATATGATGTTTTTAATGTTAAAATCATCAGTGTTACTACTTACCTGGAAATAACCTGATTGGGGCACTGGTGTAGTCTGGCTCCATTTTGTTTGGTAAATCTGTGTAGGATTGCTCAATAATGGTATGTCATTTAAATCTTTGTTGTATTTTAGAGGGATATAATGTATGTTTCTTTATCGTATTTGCACAAACAAAAGTAGTCACATTAACTGAAAGTGTCATTCAGTCTTGGTGCGGTGAAACCCCTGAGCTTCTTCTTGCCACATGTGAATATTTAAAATCCCTCCTGGATTGTACCATCTACCCAAATAATCCACTCATTGAGAACATGAGCAGGATTATGCACAATTACATAAATTGTCAATGGTCCCTGGCCTTCCAGTTTTCAATCCGTCATTTTCTATTATACTTGTGCTAGGTTAGCAGGCTAATGCCTTAACTTAAAACACCACTGAACTGCTTAGATGTTTTTGGTCCCTTCCAGCAATGCCCTGTTGTGTGAAGAACAACATTGTTTACATGCAGTATTGTCATCTTCACTTACAGGATTGTCTTTCACTTACAACTGGCCAGTGAAAGATTTTATTGCTCATAGGTTGCTTGGTAATGGCTCAAGAGACATAATGGCAATTCTATTAAAAAACCCAAGGAGAAACAGAATGAGACAAAAGGAGATATGAGAGATAAAGAAGGTTTAGTGCATCTGGCAAATCTGAGCATAGTTTGTGAGATTGTGAGATTTCCACCTCCAACTCAAGAGACTCACATGAGATTACTGAGGTCTTTATCTAAGGAGACACGTTTGAGCAGCAGGAGACTAATACTAAAGTTTTCTTTTTCCCACCTGATCTCTTTGTGGTCTAGGAGAAAAAAACAGAGTTGTTGATATTTCTTTCCTCTTGAAGGGATTATATTCTGTTTTAGCTAACCCTTAATACCTGGATCTTACCTGGGAGAGTAAGTCCAACACTGCTCATATTATCTACACTAGTTAAATACAACAGTTGTCAAGTGTTGAGATTTTAAAGAGTGAAATATATGGCTACATCTATTTTGAACAAATGCAAATATATTTAAATAAATGTAAACATGCTCCCAAAATACTACAGTGCTCGAGGCTATTCAATTTTAGTTGTTTCACCAGTACAGCTATCATAATCCACCCCAGCCCCCTTTCTTTTAAGGCTTCTGGGGTTTCACAGTTGCTGTAGCAACTGCTCAAGCTACAGTCAAAGGCCCATTAAAGCCAGCAGCATTTTTCCCCCCAGGCCACGTGTGGGACAGCAGGGGACATCCATAATATCAAATGCTCTGTATCAGGTAGTGATGGTTGATTCCAGTTCTGAACAACTGAGAGGTAGGAAAGACCCTGACATAAAAGCTAAGAAATTCACATTTACATAATCTGAAGAACAAACTCATTAAAGTTGACACAAATGAAATTCTAACAACTCTGAGGCACCATGTTATGAACTGGCTGTAGTGTAACTACGTGAATGGTGAATAATTTGTGCACCAGTCATGCACACCGCCTCTAGGAGAGTCAGATGATGAAATGATGCAGTCCAACCAATCACATAAGCAGTTTATTCACCGTGTCAGCTTCTATTTCAGCTCAGAACCTCTACTAGGCCTCACTATTGTAGTTCCAACCGTCACCCGTGCCCATCAGCCCCAACTCCTTGACTATTATTTGTGATGGCTAGCCCTGGAAGGTTTGTAGGATTTTGTACAGCATATAATTCTGATCCTATGGTCTGATTTACTGAGCTATGTTCATTGCTATTACAAGAAATTAACCTGAAGACGACGGGTTGTTTCTGAATCAGAACAACAGACTTGTATTCAATGGAAGAACAACCTTGAGGAGGACATTCTTAGGAAATAACCTTGCAAGAGGGAATTAGTGATGGCACAGTGAATGATGAGATTTTCAGTTTTTTTTCTTATTGGCAGGTCATAAACCAATGTATCCTGATTTTTTGAGTGGATCAAGAACATGTGGATACTTAAAAATATCTTCGTGTTTGTGTTTCTGAAAACTGGAACATGAATTCAGCATCAGGCAAGAACATGAGTACAAGAGAAAATATAAGAATATGCATTCAGAAGTAGCCCAGGTAGCTATTTTTATAACAGCAGCAGGATGGTTTCTCATGCAGCACCGTCTGAGACCTTGAGAGTCTTCCATATTTTCTGAATCTTTTCAATATTCTGTTCAGTAGATGGCAGAAGACCTAAATCCTTTGTAACCTTTCACTGAAATATTTTTATTAGCTGCTAATTATCTTTGACTTTTATTTTGCCCCATCCCATTTTTGCATATTGTGTTGAAGGCATCAAATTCAAAAATATTTTATGTTTGTTAGCCCAAGTGCCGGACAACACATTGTGATTGTCACACAGCTCTGGGATCTGGGGATTGTGGACTTGAGCCCCAACATCATGACTGTCTTTGAGGAGTTTGATTTGTTTTCCCTATGTCTGCATGGATTATTTTCAAGCACACATAACAAAATATATCACTGTTACAGGACAGTTTCTTATGCAGCACCATTTGTGGACTTGAAGGTCATGCTCATTCAACAATGGTGTCCTGCTGTACCTTACATGGACTGGTATTTATCCAGATTTCCTGAACCTAGGGTTGGTAATTACAAAATTTAAATTCTTTGCAGTTTTGCATTGAAAAACTATATGCTTTTTTGCATAAAATAATGAGCAATTAACTATTTTCTTTTAACTGAATTTTAAACCAATCATCACACACAGATGGAAGATACACATACGAAAATATAAATAAAAATAGAATTGTCCCCAGATCTCCCAGAATTTACATGTTCATTTTTCCATGTCCATACACTGAGAAAGAGGATTCGACCACTGACCTCCTGTTGGCAGTTCCATACTTTTCAAATACAAGATATATTGTGCTTTGTGCTTTCTTCATGGAAGAGGCAAATATTGATTTTTTTGTTTGTTTACACTTGAAATTATTGTATTCTCTGGGAATAAACCCAAATGCCTAATTGGAGGTATTCTAATGGATGTAATACCTGAGGTAATTTCTACTACACTCCTCCTAAAATGTTTAACATAACTACATTCTCACATACAATGAAATAAAGTAAAGCCTAAGCTTTGGTGAATGCTAGTGAGCCTTTTATATTCAACACTCCATAGTTTAAAGCTTCAAAACAAATGACAAATATATTCTCTAGATTTTTTGTCTTATTTTTTTTGGAGTGTGTTGCAAGCATCAACATCAAAATTTGTCTATATTCACAAGATACTGTCAAGTTGGTCATTAAACCCTTCTTTGGATTAATTTTCTTTGTATATGAGTTAAATAAATTATCTATTAACAAATCACATTTCACAAAATTCCTCATCTTTTCTGTGATTGGGATTTGTTCATTCATATAACATTCCATTATTTATTTCAATTATGTTTTATGACCTTTAAATATCTCCAATGTTCTATTAGCTTATTTGTCATGCCTAACTGCATACCTTAACTGTGGAAAAAGCGTGTTTTAGACTGCCTCAAAAGGCTTCTTGATATACCATGCAGCCTCCTAGAGAGGCAGAGTGGCAGAGCTGATCCTGGATCATTCGGCTTTTGATCCTACAGTGTTTCCTCTCCACTGCCAGCGGCCAGCGAAGCGGCCAAGCATGAGAGCCACTGTAATCGGCAGTCATATGATGCAGCAGGCTTGCCTGTCCATGGGCCTCAATGTCTTCACTGCTGCCCCCTGGCTTTTATTGAGCCGCTAAAGGTCACCCCTTGTTTCTTTTTTGGTGTATGTTTAGCTCCCTCAACAGTTTGTGACACTCTGAGTCAGTGTCAGGGTCCCAGATTCAGTGAACTGCGAAATCAGTGCAATAACACTGTTGCTTCCAAAATAACCCCATTTGCTTCTGGACAAATAGGCAAAGACCTGAACCAGTCTTAGAATACAGGTAGGTTTTGTGTGTGTATGTGTGTGTGTGTGTGTGTGTGTACTCACCATGAAATGAGATTGTGACCATTTGGGAGACAATTGTTCTTCTTATAAATAATTTTCTTATTTTATTTTGAAAGGATAGTTTTGTTACTAGTTTATTTTTTTCGAAAAAATAAATATTTTCCCACAACTTGTCTCTGTGCCTATAGCTAGTCAATCATACAAAACCCTAGCGCCTTCCCCTCCACGTCATCAGTCATCATCTCCACACATCTGAATGAATGGTTGGACCAAATGTGACCCATCTGCAGTTCTCATATGGCCCACATTTGGCCTTTAATGATGGCTTTGACTTATGGCTTAATTAAGGTAATCAGACTCACTCTGAGTCCACCTCGCAACATTTTCTAGTGCCTGTAAGCACCAAAAGTGATACAGAATAGACGAGAATGAGAGACTCATTCAATGAATAATGAAAAAAAGCAACACCTTTCTCTAATAAGCATTAAATAAAGAAACATCTTACAGAACACCACAAGCATTTCCTTTCAGCATGATTCCCTGCAGTGTCTTGAATAATCCACACTTTTTTCTCTGTTTCTGATGTTGCTTGTAGTTGCTTTTGGCACCGCTCAGTAAGAATTCATGGAAATGTAACATAAGGTATCCAATGATTTGCTATAATAGTGTAACCCTTGATGCCATAGACTATTCCTAAACATTTCCTAAACACTTAAATTAAACACTAATCCCTAAACACTGATTTAGGTTCAGCATATAATTTTATACACACTGCTGTGTCCAATAAACCTGGGACTGAAACTGTAGCATGAAGGTTATCACTTACATGCTGTTGCTAATATAATATTTTGAATAAGATGGGAAGATACTGGCTGGTATCTATCTAAACTAAGATGTAAAATATCTTGCCCATTATCTTTTTTTGTTTGTTTGTTTTATTTGTTTGTTTGTTTTAACTTGCTTTCTGGTCAGTAAATTTACTTTAATGTTAATAAACCTAACTTTATTTGTACCCTGCCTAGTCTTTTGCCTCACTGGCATAATAATTACATTTACAAATGACACTAATCAGCTTGATTACACTCACAGGCAATTATTGCACTTGTTTGTGGCAGTGAAGCAGCAAGCAAATAACATTTGGAATGATTTTAGAAAAGTGTGACACGTATTTGGAATGGCTTGAACCTTCAAAACAACATTGAATTTCTCCTCAGGCTTTTAGAACAGCAGTCTGTGGAGCTAAACATACTGAACACAAGAATCAAGGACACCCAAATGTGTCTTATTGGGGAAAAAAAAAGAAGTTAAGTCTTGTTTAATATATGTGGCTTTTCTGCGCTCAGATTTGGTTTAATTCTGTAAAGGTGTTGCAGTCATCACCTTATCTGGACCAGTTCTTTTTTCCTATAAGAATGAAGACGCAAGGATATTAAAGCATTAACTGAAGGGAGGCCTTGCAATACACTGACTTTGGCATGGTCAAGGCTATCAGGAGTGGTAAAAAAGTCTGAGAATAATTAGAGTCGTGACAACATACAAAGTGATCAAATCCATTAGGGCCAAATAGGCTGGTCACAATTATTTTGTTACATTTTTTTAATCTGTTTAAAACTTTATTTCAGTGCATTTACACAACCATGTGGTGAACTGGAGCACCTGTTAACAAAGGAACTGTGGAAAAAGACACCCCAATCATATTTTTTAAAGGGTATTAAAGTTGGAATTTGAAATTTTAATGTTTGCATTTCAGCAAAGTAAATTGTTTAAATTTGCTAGCAACAGCTGCTATAAACAACTATTACAAGTTTTGTTATCATTAAGTAATGTTAATCATCAAAGCAAAAACAGTAATATAATCCTCTAGTGGTGCTAACAGAAATTACAATGATCATAGAGGAGGGAAGTTTTGGCCTAAAATGTATTATTTGCCACTGCTATCAAACAAAGAGAAACTAGGCAAGCCTAGTTTAGCCGGACCACCATTAGCCATATAGCCATTGTCACAGAGGTGTTTCTGGCATTTCAAAAACAGTAAAGCCTCAAATCCTTGTCATTGGAAGGTCTGGAGAAGCTTTGGTGCTTCATATCAATATCTTTGTTTACAATAATAACAAGTAATAAAAATTAGTTTATTACTTGTTTTTGAACATTTCTAAAACCAAGCACCTTAACATTTTATCAACCAAGTAATCTATACATGATAAAGCAACAGGGCATTGCTGGAACTAGATATTTATTAGAACTTACATTTCTATAAGGGTCTGACTGATAAAACGGTGCTGTAAGTAATTCACAGCCTCGTTTATTTTGAATAACACCTCGCCTTAGTGTTCTGGCTTTAATAATCCAGACATAGTGTCCGTTTTCGTGTAAAGTTAAACAAAAAGCTGTGCAGATGTAATTAACTCTTCAGAAAGTCAGTAACGGTGAGATGTGTCTGTGTATTCCTGTCGTTATAGGGACAGACAAGAAGACTTTGTTAAATATAGAGTAGACAACAAAAGGCTGGGTCACAGACATATTCTCCCAACATAAAGAAGGGACCATGATAAATAATACCTCACCAACGTTTAACACATTTCTGTTCGAGGCTCCAGTAAATCACTGAGCTGCACCGCGGTGGATGGTGAACCTACAACGCTGAAGCGATGTGAGTGTGTCCCTATTCAGCTCTCGACTCTCTGAACATGCAATTTTTACATCCCAAAAAGAGTACTTGTTCAGAAAAAACAGTCCTCTGGTCACAGCCGAACGGTTCCAAATTTAGTTCACGAACTGGAATGTGAAATATGGCTGAATTAACAACAGATGCTGTAGTGGCGCCACCTTAAGTTCTCTTTATGAACTACGGCTGAATTCAACGTTCCTACTTGTGTATACACGTTTTAACATTAGGTGTCTGTCAGTACAGTAAAAAAAGCTCTCATCTGTTCATATTTATACAGAAATCAGTGGTAATGACTTTAAAATAAATAAAAGCAAGTAAATATATATAGCATTTTCTAAAACTTTCTCTCTCTCTCTCTCTCTCTCTCACACACACACACAAAATATACACGTGTATGCAGTATACTCATCTGATGTGCTGACACTCTCTGAGGGACACCCAGTGGCAGAGACTGGCCAGCATGACCCACTTTCTGGTGGAATTATGACTTTGACCTCACTGTGCTTCCTGCTATACGCCCTCAGCAGGCACTCCATCACAGAAAAAAGTGTAAGTGTGTGTGTGTGTGTGTGTGTGTCAGTCATATAACTCAAGATGCAAAAAGAATCTAAACCAAGTGAAAGAAATCTATAGTCTGGATATAGGCCACATTACTGTGTATAAAGCCTTGAGAATTCATCTTCTACTCAGCTATTCACTATAGCAATGATTTAAAATGATCCAAGCTGAATGATGCCGTGTCAGCACTGGGGTCTAAATGCAAGGTTTTACTCAGTTTACTGTAATATGTACAAAACTAAACTGTACTTGAGTTCTATTACGTAAAGTGTCATGCAACACTCGAAACTCCACTGCAACAGTAGGAAATTCAAGTTTCAAAACTCAGATCAGTGAACAAGCCTATAAGACAGATGATGGTTTATTGAATTGCAGTTCTTGGCCGTTACCTGAGCGATGGCAACAAACATGAGTCTCTCAAGCTTCTGTAAACAGCTGACTTCTAATGGTGACAGCTGTTTAACAGGCTGCTTGTGCCATTATCTGCCATTAGACTGTTGTTATTATCTAAATATTGTGACATTGGCCAGGACCTTTGTGAGGACAGAGCATAATGGGACTTGAGATTGTCACCCCATTTGCTTCAGTCCTTCAGTCCTGTCTAGATTTGTGTGGGGAGTTCACCCTCTGTGTGGCCCTTGGGTGCTGGCATGTACCAGCTGATATTCTGGTGGATAGGGGGTGTGTAGCGAGATGTGTGGAGTGGGATTTGATGTCAGTGTAGCCTGACTGACGTAGTGGTGGTGTGTGTGTGTTGTGCTGGTATCAGTGGATCAAAAATCAGTACTACTACAATTTTGTAAAGCACTCAGTGTCACTGCTGGACTGACAATAGTCCACCAACCAAAAACATCCAGCCAACAGCATCCTATGTCCACTCATGAAGGACTAGAGGACTTGAAGAACAGAGTGAAATGGGGATAAGTATGAAGAGAAACATGCATGGACCACAGTCAGTAATTGTACAGCTACAAAGTGCTCCTGTATTATCAGAAGAGCTGATAAAATGGACATTGCGTGTATATGCAAGGTCTACAAGATCCTAATTTAGTGATCAATTAATGTATTAGGTAGGTGTCGTCTTTCTTTCTTTCTTTTAAAAAAAATATAATTTATTCATGTATTTATTTATTTAGTTCAATGACCTTTACAAAGATATTTGGCAACTCAGTGTCTCTTGGTAACTGGGTGCACTGTGTGTGTATAGGAATTTCCCCTGGAAGGAATGGCAGGTGGTTTTTTGGACACAATGTCATAGCAAATTTCTCCACAGCTGTGTTGGACTTTTACTACAAGTCTAACGTGTGCAACTGGTTGTAATTTACACTTACACCCTTAATTACTGACACACCCACAGGTACAAGAATCATGAGCAGTGGTTTATATCCTGCACCTGATATCACAGGTCAAAACTGACTAGTATTTTTTAGGTCCTAATAGCAGTCTAGCGTTTTTTGAGGGGCCACAGCTTGTCCCAGTATTTTTGCTGACTGTGTGCTTTATTTTATTGCAACATATCACACTCCTCTAATGGCTCTCTCCAGCATGATAACCTGATTATCAACTGCTTCCTTGTCAATGAGTTCAGTGTATATCAGTAGCCTCTATAGCTTCAGTAGACCATCAGTCATTAGATCATGAGAAAACAATATCAATTGTTTACATACAACACCTTGTTGAATCAGTGTTTTAACCTCTGCTATCCCTATAAGCTAGCAATAGGGTTGGTCTAAGGCTAATCTAATTATGTTTCATCAAGAAACAGTTTAGTTCAGTTGTTGTAGTCTAAGGTCTTTGGGCAGAAGGTGGGGACACTGCCTGGATGAGGGAAAATATTACAGTATTAATATAATCAATGCAATATGTGAAAATATGTGGGTCAGCTCAGCTCCAGCAAAAACAGTCTATCATGCATTGTAATGTCAAACATTGAAAGGTTATTATAAATGCAGCTTTGATATGCAGTGACCCCTACACAAATATATATATATTGTATCATTGATTTTGTATCATTTGTGATCTCTGTATCCCTGTGTTTGACTAGGAAAAGAGCACAGCAAATCACAGGGCAAAACGAGCACTGCACCTGTGAGTGTCAAGGTTCATATGACTGAGCAGTTCCAGGAGTGCTCTTTCAAAGTGTCACAATGAGCAAGTAGAAATGATGTAAAAACAAGGTTAACATTTAGGCTTCTTCTCTTCAGGGATGGCTTTTCCTTAGAAGCTGGAAGGTTGCTGTGAGGATTTAACAATAAGAGCAAAAGTGAGGCTGGGTACTGATGTTTAATGATGTTTAATGTTTAACTCTGAATCTCCTCTCCAATTCATCCAAAAAGATATTGGATTAGGCTAGTTAGTGCCATAGATAGGTAGAAGATTCCTCCATAGCCCAGTGCTGGAGGGCTTTATACCACTCAGACTCCTACTTAGTATTAAGTATAGTGACTTAAAGGCTTGTGCTGCTCTAGAAATTCAAATTTCTTATCATGTTTTTCCATGGAGACAATAAAAGCTGACACAGTCCAATTTCATAAATATAACACACTGAATGGTCAGTTACTGCATACACCTATGCCCATTTACACAGGAACACCTGGTACACTTTGTAGGTTTATAGTTACGGACTACTCCACTGTTTCTGAGCAGTTCATTAGCTTCCCTCTCATCCATGAATAGGCCATGAATAATCCAGCCATGCATAAAGCAATGGCCTTTTGGTCCTTATGGAAGAGAAAAAGATGACTATCATTGGGCCCCTGAGTTGTGTAGTGGGTGTAAACCTTGGCCTGATTACCGATTAAATCCCTGTTGATGCCTCAGATATCTAAAGCAAATGGCCTTGCACTCTCTGGGTAGGCGACATAACCTTCCTTATCCTCTCATCATAAGTACAATGCTAGTCAGCTCAGGGGGTCTATCTAGTAGGCAAAACAGATCTGGACTAACAATCTATTTCAAGCACTCTGAGTTTCCAGTAGAGTTCAATTCTTTTCAAAAATAAGCAGTTGTTGGATTCATATGCCTTCACACTTCCAGGTTGTTGCCCAAGTGTGTGATTGAGGGAATCCTAGTTAATGGGTGGAGTCGGTGATGACTAAATATTTAATAAAACATATTGTGTGGGAAAGAGAAAACTTTTATAATTCTCTAGAACGCTGGTCTTTAGTGGTTGGTAATTTTGCAATTGTAGTGAACAACCTTCCTAGCACTATTACTTTACAGCAGATAGCAAATCCATTGCTGATTCATCTCAGTATGGTTCTACACTGTCAGAAAAAATGTGGTGGTACTCTCAAAGACACATATTTACTCGTTCGTTTATTTATTCATTTATTGTCGGTAACCGCTTACCCAATTCAGGGTCGTGGTGGGCCCGGAATCTACCCGGAATCACTGGGTGCAAGGCAGGAACACACCCTGGAGGGGGAAGTTATATATACAGCACCTTAAATTAAGGAACATAATAGTTATTTATTCTATTATAATTATAGATTTTAAAATTGTGTTGATTTCATATGTCCCGTTTCATTTCCAGGACGTATTTACAATTGTAGTGATCAATCACGTACCTCTACCAAACCTGTGCAGTATAGTGCCTTTCTATCATATTCTTATACATTAAGTACACTCTGTGTCCAACAGGTTCGACAGAACTCTTGCACTGTTTGTGTACATATGCTTTGTGAACCCACATCTTATAAAATCTCGACAGAAAATCATTTCCAGTAGAATGGTGCTCTGGAGCAGCTGCAAATTCACCTAAGAAAACCATGCTCTAAGCCAAATGTCAAAGCCAACTCAAGGGGAATGAAATGCCCGAACACTGGGCTTTGCTAAAGCAGAACTCAGTTCTGTAGAGAAGAGTTTCATTCCTTATATCTGGGATAAGCTGAAGTGGTGTTTGTGATCCAGAACCAGCAACAATAGTACTTAGGACTCTACTAGGTCTATTAGGACTCTACGAATGTTCATATGGCTGAATGCCAGCGGTTTGCAGTTAAAACAGCCTGTTAATGAATTCAATCTTGTTTTGAGTTGAAGAGAAACTGTAAATGCCTGTAATATGCTTCCAATTGATCAGTTTCCAATTGTCAGTTAATTGACCAGTTAAGGTTGTGGCTTTGTGCACATTTGTCTTCACATCCAAGAATTACAAGAATCTTACTAGGACTTAACCTACAATTTGCCCTTTCAGCTTTTACAATTTGTAGCTACTGTAGCTTTTAGTGACATTTGACCTTGACCTGGGAAATTGCTATAATTACACTTTAAAAATAGATTGTATTGTTAGGTTGTGTGTTGTGGCTTTACTAGCAGTGATGCAGTAGTCAAAGGACCGATCACTTCAACATCTTCAGAACTAAAGTCCCTTTTTATAAACCAGATGAACATTGTTTGTGATGTGAACAGTGATTGAAGGATTCAGGATTGAAAATATGAAAAATGTTTCTCTTAGAGCAAATGGCTTCACGGTCACATTCCTACCATATAACCTGGTAGCTCAGAATCAACAGCTGTCAGTTCAATTAGTTCAGTTCCTCTGGGTGGCTTACCATCAACTTCACAGATGGGATCAAGGGGTATGAAGATATACTCTTGAGGATTTCTGCTCAAAAAAAAAAAAAAAAAAAAAAAAAAAAAAAAACTGCTAAAGTAAAACAGGTAATGTAAATTGAAAATAATATCTCACGGATAAAATCACATTTAACCCTTCATTAAACATTCAGTCACATTTAATTTCTATTAGCATTTGCAATGTTGCCACACAGCTCCAAGTCCTGGGGTTGTGATTTTGAGCCTAGCGTTGGGTGACTGTCTCTGAGGAGTTTGATGAGTTCTCTCTGTGTCCACGTGGGTTTCCTCCAGGTGCTCCGGTTGCCTCCCACGGTCCAAAAAACACACGTTAGTAGGTAAATTAGCTGCTCAAAAGTGTCCATAGGTGTGAGCATGTGAGTAAATGTGTGACTCACTGTTGCCCCCTCTGGTGTGTGTTCCCACCTTGCACCCAAGGACACTGGATAGGCTCTGGACCACCATGACCCTGAACTGGAAAAGCAGTTACAGACAAAAAAATGAATAATTACATATTAAAAAAAACTGCACAAATTTATTATTAACAATAAACTTTAATTTTCAAGTTTTCTGAACAAAAGGTAAGTATACACACATTTTTGTATGTACTTCTACCATGTAATTAATTTAACTTCACATTCACTTTCTTAAATATTGTAAAACTATATGAATTATATAATGTAATGCATAGTAAACTAAATAAACACTTTGATATTAAGTAAATATATGTGGCCATTTTCTTTAAATATACACCAATATTACATCTCACACTGAAATAAAGAGGTTTGGCCCCTCTCTCAACAGCCTTTGACTTTTAAACAGTAAACCTGCATTTATTAATTTTAATGTACTTAAATTTGAACAGTATGAGAACAAACACGCAAAGCATTTTATCCTTATCTTGAGAAAAATCTTCTAGACTATTATAAGATAACATCTGAGAAAATTATTAAGGTTTTTGGGATAATTGCATTTAAGAGCATTCTTGTGAATGCCTTAGATTTTATTATATACATTTTTTCTTAGGAAAGCCTCTGTGAATTCTGCCCCTGATATAAGAATCAACAACTGGGACCTAAACTCACGAATGTTCTTGTTTTGCTTTGATCAAACGTTCAGAGTAAATCAAAAGGGTAGAATTTCCCTTTTATTATAAATAAATCAAATTTCATTTTGGTGACCATGAACTTTTGGCTTCATTCTATTCTATCTATATGGAAGAATGCACTTTATATATTTTATAAATGGTATTTATAGCCTTTTTATCAGATGCACTATAACAGTGTTCTGTGATAGTGACAACAGTCTTCAGCCATTTCCTCCAATCTGTTTTACTGATGTGCTGATAAGAGCACTGCTCTCTGGGCTGTAGCGTGATGATGGCATTAAGAAAATGACAGGAAATGTCTGTTAATGTGCCAGTCAGGGATCACTGCTTGGGTCGGGGTATATACTGAAGTCCTGCAGCAACTCATTCTCTTAAACAGCTGACTGTAAGTCCCAAGCTTTTGTAAAATGGAAAAGCGGAAAGGAAGATGTATGTATGTATGTAAAATGAAATGTAAATTAAAAATCCACAAAAATGGAGATACATGTTTTTCTTTTGACAGTGAAGATGTGTTTTAGCAAGTTTTGAATGTGTATTATGGCCAAATCCTTATTAAATTTTATTTTTTAATATATGAACAGGTTGCCCTACTGCTGCTGTAACAACTTAAAATTTTCTGGGAAAGCTTTACACTGGATATCAGAGCGTTTTGTGAAGATATGGTGCCATTAACTCATGAGGGCCCTCTTCTATCATTTAGCACAATGCTAGCCAACTGGGCAATTAGCATAACTACGTGTCTCAGAGGGAAGGGGGAAGCTTGCCTCACACTCCTAGCTTGGTTGCATGGTGTGATTAGGGGAGACTTAGGTAGGTATCGGGTGGAATTGACAGTGAATAAATTGAGGAGATAATTGGCACTGGACCTTTTGACTTTTCATACTCTTCTATTGTGATTATACAACCAGTTTCCAAAATGGTTGACAATTTGTAAAATCTAATAAAAACAATAACACAATTTGAACAAACCATTAAACCAATTTAAATCCAATGCAGTTTTGTAGTTTATATTCACCTACATATTGCAGAAGAGTTACTTGAAAACTATTTTAATGTGTTGCAAGCATCAAATTCTTTAGTAGATTGTATTTAGATTATATCTATAGTTTGTAGTTTTGTCAGTTAAATAAAGATTCAAGAGAATTTACAAATCACAGATTCTTACTTTACACATGTAGGTTTTGCTCTTTTATGCTGATCTTGAATTCTGATTCCACTGACCTAACCTCAACTCTCTTAACCTCAGCTATTTATAGAGAGGCTGCAATTATCTTACATCAGTGTAAAAAGACGATCCAGACCAACACCTATGGCACAGCTCATTAGATACTGAACTCATTTCACTGAGCTTCAACATGATTCTGAGGCCTCATTGTGAAGGCCTGTTCTCAAGCATTTTTTGAGCTATTTCACAGGGCTTTCAATACATACACCCACTCCCTCCGGGCTTTCTATTTCATTTGGTGTCTTACAATAACCTAAATATAAAATGTAATGCAGAGAAATCACATATTTTTAAAAAGTTTTTTGCTTATGCTTCACTGCCTTAATGCTGACACACTGCATTCAAAAGTGAACAGGAATGCAGCTTTAGCAAACCACGTAAATGTATCTAAGATGCTACACCATCCCTAAGTCTTCAAATTCAAACATTTGTTCCAGGTTCCATTTTACAGTGCCTGGCACTATACCTGGCCAGTATGGTGCATTAGCAGTTGCAGTTATAGTGTCATACCAGCTGGTCATTTTTAACTTATGGCATGGAGCCTGGATCAAAGATCCGGATTTAAAGACCTCTGAGTGTTCCAACTTGTTTCCAGTGGCTCAGTTAGTGTTTCCAAACATCTCCAAGAAATTCCACATCCCAAATGTTTTGAAACAATCCCACCTTTAGATTCTGCAGATTGCTTAGGCATGAAGTGCTTGTGTACTGCAGTCAGAAATTAGTCTGCTGTCAGCTTAAATAAGTGGGTAGCAAAATTCATCCCTGAACAGACTGGGACCCTAAAGGTCAATTGGTGCAATACGGGAGGATGACATTTTAAAG
Organism: Hoplias malabaricus; assembly: GCF_029633855.1. NCBI lineage: Eukaryota > Metazoa > Chordata > Actinopteri > Characiformes > Erythrinidae > Hoplias > Hoplias malabaricus. The sequence continues at coordinate 53,612,894 of NC_089801.1, read as the reverse complement.
GGTAATTCCTTTGATTGTTTCAGAAAAGTCTGCATAAATCAGTTGCTGAGATGAAAACAAAGTCATTCAAAGTCAAACAGTGGATTGTATAATTCAGAATGACCAGTTAATGACCAGAGGTTTTACAAGTTTGGAAATCATGAAATGGAGGTTAATATGAGTAAATAGGTTTTCTTTGGGGATCGTTTTGATCAGCGGAGGGTGTGTATTGTGAAAGATGGGCTTTCATGAGGTTTTGTCCCTAAAAGTAACTTTGTTTTTGAGTTTTATTTTTTTCAACAATTTCCAAAATGAACAATACAAATATGGAAATATGACATTAATTGCAGCAATGCTGATATAAATCCTGAATCATTCAAATTTTGAAAATTAAATAAAGTCATTGAGGGTGGTGTGACTTGATGGTGATGATTGTATTTTTTTTACTTTGCTTATGAGAAGGTGTCATTTTACTTTGTGCCCTGTCAAGGTGACTCTGATAGTGACAATCATTGCCCACCCCTTCGCTTGCCCCCTGCCATGCCTAGGCCCTTCCGTCTTCTTTTCCATCACTTGGCTCAGTTGTGCTAGGCCAGTAACGATGGTTGTGGCTCCTCACGCGCTGCTTTTATCCATCCTGCTTCCTTCCTCCCAGAACATTTGCTCTGATGTGCGAGAGATTCATTCATTCAGACAAGGACTGCAGGGCACAGTCACTATGCATGAGGGAGGGGGAAGGCAAGAGGAGGTGAGGGGCAACCATGGGGTATGGAGAGAGAGAGAGAGAGAGAGAGAGAGAGAGAGAGAGAGAGAGAGAGAGAGAGAGAGAGAAAGCAAGAAACAGAGAGAGAGGGAAAGAGAAACAGAGAGAGAGCGCTCTCCTCACTTTTTCGTGAAATGTTGATGTTTGATAAACCAAGAAAAGCCAGCCATGGAATATGTGGATTGGAGCAATCGATTCTGATTCAAGGCCATTAAATAGAGCTGGGGATACAAACTTTTTTTTTTTTTTAACTATACCAGTTTAAAGAGTTAAATTAAGACCGACATCAATGAAAGACGTAATTTTCACAATTAACAGCACAAAAACAACAACCATTCTGATTCTGATTATCTCTCCATTGTAAGTTATTTATACAAATGCATAAAGTATATATATATATATATCCTGGAATTGTGTACAGATCCTTGCAACATGTTTTATGATCCTTTTGGTTTATGTGCGAATTAAACCGTAACATGTGAACAAATCTCCCTGATCCGCACAGTTCTCTGTGCGACAAACAGCGGCACCGTTGCCAGATGAACAAACACAGTCGCCACGCTGACACATGTGAAAACGTTTCTCAGCATAAAACTGCATGTAAAATATACTACAGTATCCTTTTATCAACATTTTAAGGGTTTTTCAATCATTTGCCTTTAACCTCTCAAAAATGCTACTGTCTAGAAGGGGAACTTTAAGTTTTCCACAGAGTAGATGGTTGGCAGAATAATCCACAGCAGTGAGGGATACACTGAACTGCTGCTGTGACTCACAGCCATTACTGACCTTTGATCATTTATCAACCCAGAGTAATTCATCTCACAATAGGACAGCTGCCTGTGGGAGGAAAGAGAAAGGAAAGGGGAGAGAGAGAGAGAGAGAGAGAGAGATAGAGAGAGAGAGAGAGAGAGAGAGAGAGAGAGAGAGAAACTTGAAATGTTGAGTGAAAAATGTAAAAATTGAATGAAACATGAGCAATGTTTTTTTACAAACTCTTTTATATACTTGTCATCTGTCAATTAAAAAACGTGTATGGATAAAGGAAGACAACACTGACATGATAACAATAACAATGAGGAAGTATATTTTTGTGTGGAGATGTAAACAAAGCCATTCAAAGTGGTTTGATGGGGAATAGTTCAATGTAAAAAAACAGCTGTTTTTGTGTGGAAATATGTGTCACAATGTCCACAATGAAAATAGAACTGGTTCATTTACCATGATATTATGAATCAATGAATACACAAACATATATATATATACATGAGCATGTATACGTAATTTTGCTGATGAGTTGAAATATAAGTGCTATGTGAGATATTTTTGACAATACTGTGTCCTCATCCTGCATGTTTATCTATGCTATCAAACGATTTTAACATATGTCTGAAGCCAAACTGTCTCAAAATGACATAAAACAGTCTCATGGAGCACATTCATTAGGGCAGTCTCTCAGTGTGTTCTTTTGTTCTCATGTTCTTGCTTGACACCTTCCACTGCCAGGTTATATTCCGATACTCAAGAACACAAACACCAAGACCAGTTAAAGTTCCTGGATGTTGTTCATGCTCCACCAAACATAACAAGGATGCATGGATTTGTGACTTGCCAACAAGAAAGACCTGAAAATCTCTTTCTCATCACAGATTTGCTCTTGCGAGGTTACTTCTTTTTTAGAGAACACAAACCCATTTATTGTGTTCTTTGTATTGAGAAACAGCCTAGGTCTTGTGTCTACACTGTTTAGTTTCTGGTGTCTGTCACTGGTTCACAGTGTCAGGACCGAGCAGACCGACAGAGGACAGGGGCCTAGACAAAGAAGCTAAACAGACTATCCTGAGCACAGAAAGCTAAACAGACTAAACTAGAACACAGAACTAAACGTATATATTAGAACTATAAACGTATAAGTATACTTAAATGGAGTAAAGACGCAAACAAATATGAGACAAGAGAGATACAAAGACTGACTTCAAGGGAATGAGTAACAGATGAGACAGACACAGGTTCTACTGCTCCACTGCCTGAAAAATGCAACTTAAAGTTGCTATGTTCCATTGTTATAAAGGCTATCTATATGCTTTTGGCCATTTAGTGTGCATTGACTTGAATATCTTCTAAAAATTTTCATATGTTTTTTAAATCACTGCCAACTTCAAGTCCTCTCACAGAATAAGTGGTGGACAAAGTACACAAGGCACTGGCATCATGTCCAGGGTGTGTCTTTGTCTTGTTTCCAATGATTGTGAATAATCTCTAGATTCAGTGACATAGTTCTGTGGTGGATTGCCCTAGATTGGACTTTAAAAAAAAACCTTCATACTGAAATTGATACGTCAAATTTAAATATGAATTGGATTAGGATTAGGTCCACACTTACACTGAGACACCTAAAAACATTTATCTTAATCAGTAGCATACAATAATTGTGAGATAGCAAGTTGGAGGGTAATTAAAGTCTCTATTACTCCAGTGTGTTCACCTGAGACACCTCACTGCAGAGGGCAGCCGTGGCAACGCTACAAAGGGCACTTGGAGTAATCACTGCAAATCCCTGTGGATTAAGGCCTGCTTAAACAATGGGGATGATGAAACTCTGTGCAGAGGGCCACCCCATGCCTTTTTAATGCTGGCTAGAACATATTCATTAAACAACTACAGAATCAACAAGTTCAGGTTTGTCCTGTTTGACTTGAGGGTGGGCGTCATTGACTTTATCTTCTCATAAAAAATATTTCTGCCCTGTTAAATTCAATATTTAATCTACTGTCATTTTCTTTGTAACTCTACAACTGGAAGTGACCATACCCACCATTTGAAACAATGGGACACTTTACAGGTTGGTTGGGTTTTGTATAATGGCTCATGCCTGTTCTTAGTCTACAAAGCAAACACTGCAAGCCTGACTTTAGAGGCTAAATGATTCTCATTAAAGGCAATGTTCATTATTTTGATCTGAGGATGTTTGCTTACCATTTGCTAGCTCTCCAGTCTATTTCTGTGATGAAAACTGGTCTAATGAAACAAATCCTCAGTGTCTGTAAATGGAAAAAAAGGGTCTCTGTCTGGGCTGTTAAGTTTCTCTTTCTACTCATTACAGAGAAACAGCTAAGAAAGACCTCCAAACATTGCAGATAATAAAAAAATAAGTTATTGCTTTATTCCTGCTCTAAAAATGGGTAATATTTTACACCTTTCTGCTTTTTCAGATTACTTAAGTTGGATGCCAAAGTGGGTGACTGCTAACTGCATGAAAATAAACAGGACATAACTGATCAACTTGAGTAATACACGAGTTTTTGTGGTAATTCAAACAGTGAATAAAAACTTAGACAAGTTAAACTTCTGCCACGTACAAACAACAGTCTTGATTTCCCTCAAACATACTGTTCCACATTCAAAGACATTGAGCTTCAGAACAAATAAGAGAACCGCACTTCCCCATGTTCCATTTAAGTGCACACTAGACAAAGTGCACACTGTAAAACTTTTATATAATTTTATCGAAGAAAAAAAAGTATATGAACAAAATAACTATATTATAATTATTATATAATATATATGCTACTATTACATAATAACTTTGATATGCTATATGACCACATTCTCACTGGAAAAACTTCCAATATGGTGGCTTTCAAGATGTTCCAGATGTAGCCTAAAAGATAGGCCCCATCAAGCATTACTTGCTGGTGGTATTCAGATAACTAATTTTCCCTTTTGTTTCTGAAGTAAAAGGGCATTCTGAGACTTTTGACTCATCCTGTATAATTATTTGTATTAATGGCTGCAAGAATAAAACTATTCTTACTGGGCCTTTGTTCATGAACCTTCGCATGTGAAATTCCATTCATTTGAATGAGATTCACCACAAATGGCAAATTGTGTGTACATGACTTGAATAATGTCAAATTCAACTTTGGTGGATTTTGATCAGTGAATTCACATCTCTGACCAATCTTTCTGAGCCAGTCTGGAGGAAGCTGGAAATATTTTACATTTTTTTTATCATTTGTGTGGTTTATAAAATATAAGACAAGCACAGTAAAAGTAGAGCTAACACTTTTCTTTGAGAACTCCACATTTTATCTGCTGCTGCTACTGCTAAAATACCAGCTCTCTTTGGATATTACATTTGAACCAAAATGGAGGACTGTTTACAACTCTGATTTTTGGTCACACGTGCAGCCATGCTTGTTTCACAATGTGCTGCAAATTGCAAAAACCCTGGGTGACCAAGGCTTAAGGCAGTTGCTTTCTGCAAATCTGACATTCAGCAGAGGCCAGTAGATTTATTCATTAGATGATCACCTGCTGTTGTGTGCATGAATGTAAAGAATATCCTTTATTAGCTTCTTGTTAGCTGTGCATGTGAGGTGATTGTGTATTGTGTTGAGGTATTGGGTTATGATTGTGATTTAATTGAGTTTGTAGTGTTTAATTAGTCTGTAGGTCCAGTGATCAGCATTTAGCCATTATATTTTATGTATTTGTAGTGCAGCTTCATGTTGTTATCTATGATCTGTTTTCGTTCATATTAATATCTTATGGAATTGCCTTATATTTTCTGCTGCCTTTCTGATTACAAAACACACCTGCTGCTCATGCCTGTGGTTTTACCAACACTATAAAATGACCCACACCTTGAATACAGGTCTCATTATTATTATTATTATTATTTCACTATTACTCAGGACACACTATGGTTAGGCTAAATGTTTGTGTATATCTCCTGATCAAAGATTTATTTATTTTTTTCTGTAAAGAATGATTTTTTTATGGGGATTATTCCACTTTGCTAGATCACAAACACCGCTCCAAATGTATGATATTTAGGCCCATTGCTCCAGAGAATGCTCTTCCACTGCTCCACAGCTGAATGTTGTAGGTGGTTTTTAACCTCTTATTTGATGTTTTTCCATGGAGATTAAACAAAATGTGGGTATACAATTGAACGTCGGTGTAGGTCATTTTTTGTAAGTGTTTACAAAAATCTGGACATATATAATGTTTTTTTTCAGTAACAGATTAAATGTGTCCTGTACTTCCAGAATGTACAGGAAAATTATTATTCAATTTATTATATTATATCATAATCTTGTAGCCCTAGCAACACAGCTTCCTTCTCATTATTATATCCAGCCCTGCAGAGAGGAGACAAGGCAGAAGCAAATGTGACATGTCATGTGCAATGTGTTAAATCAAATGACATCTCCAGCTAGCATTAGTGTAGCTTCCCACACTCCCTGGCTATGAGGGTACATGGTCAGAGTACTAATGTCCCATCAATCATTCAGCAAAATTTGCTCTGTCTGCCCTAACATTCCAGTCATGTGCACTATCCTTCTTTTTTCATGCCTCTATTTATCAATGTTTAATTAGCATCCACCAGACCGGTGGATGCTATCATGATTCTCTGGTTCATGCGGTTTGATTTATACATATACATGTATATATTAGCGTATACCACACACAGACATCACTGGCACAAACATGCTGCCTACAGGCCTTAGCTTGGGTGACCATATTTTGGTTTTGAATAAAGAGGACACATGGCAGGTTGGCAGCATGGGGCCTGGGGTGTAAAAATTTGACAAATTAATCCATAACCTCCATAAACTACGCTGCTGAACTTAAATACATAAACAGATAGGCTACTCTTTAACAAGACAACTAACAAATAGACGTGTATTCCTTTCCCTTCAACATTTGGCCCTAACAAAAATAATAAACAAACTAACAATTTCTTGACCGTTTATGGTCATGGAAAGCCTATTATATTCTGTTCATACCAAACTACAAACTGAAGGGACTGATTTATACCAGAAAACATAAGAAAACATATGGTCATGACAGAATCTCGTTTACATTTTAACTGTGACATTTTATAACTTTACAAAAACAAACACCATATTTTATTAACCAAAAGTTATATATACTTGATAAATGATCAGAGATATTTCTGTAAAAATACTTACATTTCATATAAAGGCCTGTCAAATAAAATATGCTGTATGTAATATAATTAACAGCCTCGCAGACAAACACATAGATGACTTTCCAGCCAGTCGCAGCAAATGTATCAGTTAGCATCAGTGACAAGGGAGCTACGGATTTCAAATCTGAACGAGGTGTGTGAGTGAGCAAAGTATAGGAATGTCCCACAGGTTTTCGGAAGAAGGATCAACACTCAACAGGTAGAATGAAGTGATATCAGACACTGCATTACGCTAAATTAGTGAAGCAAAATTCACCCTCTGTCACAATGTCAGCATTTTCTAGAAAACCTAATTTGAATATATGTATGACAATCTGTTAATATGTGAACCACTGGCATTGTTTATAGTACCGTTAGGCTTTACTTGCTAGGGGGTAACTTTACCTGAGTGGGTTTTTTCCAGTCATTCTCTTGCTATATAATATAGTCCTATCATAGGACTGTTTTGAAAAAGTCGTTCTCTTTTTGTCATGCAATATTCGAATGCACAAAAGGAAAAGACAGGGGAACATAGAAAGTGGAAGTAAGTGGAGTCGACAATTTGCTACCTCAGGCTTGCAAAGTGTAATCCCTCATGTATGTCTGCTTTGTGGTTTTCATTCAAAGATCGAGGAGACGTAGGACCATGCAGTGGCTTTATTCACCTGGCACAAACAATAAAACGTTGGAACTCCACTGAAGGCAGCATAGGTTGAAATGCATGGGTAATGCTAGTATGGGGAGAGAAGGAATATTAGCTATCCTCAAGTGTGATTTCAAATCGTCAACAAAAACAACAGTATTTCCATACTGTAGGCCTAGACATACCTAAAATATAGAAATTACGGAAGTTATAATTGGTCGTGGTTGTAATTATAATTTGGCTATGATCATTTCAGAGGAGATTTTGAAAAGTTTGATACACCTCTGGCTACTGTGGTTTGTATCACTGCATTAAAGATGCACATGGCTTTCTGTTTGGTTCAGCATCCTGTGACATTTGTGAGGGAATGTAGAATGCTGTTAAGATTGTCATAAGAAATTATGTACTATGTGTAGTACTGGGAAATCACATTATTAACAGTTACACTGAGATTAAACAGCAGAAGTCTCTGTACACTGTAAGGGTTCAATATCAATTAAAGGTTTAAGAATTAAACATATATAATATTTTATTTTTAAGAGTATTATTCTCTCTACCTATTTCAGATCTTTACTTGCTCTGACACTCCACCTTATGGAAGGGCTAGTCACCTCCCTGAGCAAATCTATTAGTTGTGTTGGGAAAAACAAACATGCAGAACAGAGCTTCACCAAGACACCAAGGAAGATTAATTGATTAGATGAGAGGTGAGAAGTATTAGAAGCTTGAGTTGTTTCTTATTGGATCAGTTGATGGATGTAAAATCAGTATCATATAAATAACAAAAGCTTTAAGTGAGGCTGTCCATCACTTTCTCATGAATAAAATATATTTTCGACACAGAATTATCTTTCTCCTGACCTACTTTTAGCTGTAATTATTCTGATGTACCATATTTTATTTAGTTGAATATAACATGCCTACTGCATTTGAATAAACAGACTGGATTACTTGTATTTTGTGGTGATTTCACTGTTTGAATCCAGATGTATTTGTGTGTTTGATACTCATTTGAAAGGCTTCTGAATCTCTGCTGAATGACTGATAGATGATGTCACTAGAGTTATTAGCCATCAAATCTGAGAACGTCAGATCAAACCTTCAGGCCAGACTTCTGTCAGCCCTCAAAAATGTGGTGCACATTTATCAGTTAACAAAGACCTGCCTACTTTAACAAGAAAATATGAATAGCCAATCAGAATGCAATAAACAATGTCCTGATAGCTGTGAGCAGCTTAGCATACATACTGCATCTAGCAGTGTATTCACTATAAAAAAAAAAAAGAAAAAAGACAAGATGCTTCATTTTAACGCAAAAATCAACAACCCCCAAGACTAGCATGACCATTCACACTGGTCGAGCTGGCCAGCAATATATTATTATAATATATCCATCCATCCATCCATCCATCCATCCATCCATTTTCCACCACTTATCAGGGTCCAGGTCGACTGACTACATGTCTCGACTGGCCTGGGAACGCCTCGGTATACCCCCGAAGGAGCTGGAATCAGTGGCTGGGGAGAGGGAGGTCTGGGTTTCTTTACTCTGACTGCTTCCCCCGCGACCCGGACCCGGATAAGCGGTGGAAAAAAATATATATATAGATATAATTTAAGGCATATACTGTTAGCTACGCCTCACAATAGACATTTTCGTGGTCAATATATTGGCCCCAAAATAATAACAATTAATTATATTGTAATTTTAAGAACATTTAATGCCACTGATATAATAATAATAAAATAACATAATAATGCAATTACACCCCTTTTAAGAGAGGTATTTAGCATTTATTAAGAATGTTTCATATTAAAAACATAGTTATTAAGAATGTATAGACACTGGTGTTGGAATACACAAAATATTTTAATATTCTAAATTAATAACCAGTGTTTAAACAAATCCACTAAATGGCTACAGAACAGAGAGACCAGAAAAATCCTGAGAACAGAACAGAGCAAGTGGCTAAAATATTGGTTGACGTTCATTCTAATGTAAACAAACTCACAAGTAAACACAATAAAAAATATTGACGTCAGCAAAATTATTGAGGGAATGTCTATATATTGTATGATACATCAATAATGTAATTATTGTGACAGGCCTACTGTTAGGAGTATACATCTCTGATTTTTTTTATACATTCTGTCACATTTCTTTAAACATAGCATTATTTGATTGTTTCTAGTTATTGTTTTTACATATATTTATATTAATAAATATTTAAATAAGTAAATAAATAAATTAAATTCCCAGCTGTTGAACACGAAATCTGCCCACATTAAACAAAGAGAAGAAAGAAGAAATATGCATTTTATGACTTCTAAACTACAGACAGGAAACTAAATCAAATGAACAGGAGACACAGGAGAAAGCACATTGCAGTCAGAAAATCAATCTGTGATTACCCACATTGTTCAGGCCTTTTTCCCATCATGTACTGAAAATGCTCCACTTCAAGCAGAGAAAATTCTCCACGTTTCAATCACAGATCAATATCTCCCTCTCCCTCCCAGCTAAGAATGTAGAGTGTTTTAGTCAACTTTAAAATCAGTTTACTATCATGGATTATTTGTTCTTGGGATGTTGTTTTAAATGAATAATAATAATAACAATAATAATAATAATAATAATAATAATAATAATAATAATAATAATAATAACTTTAAGTGTAGGTGCATAATGCCTCAAACACAATGACATGACACAATGACCCAGGTACACACACTCACACTCACACACTGCATAATCCTGGCAGCCAACAGATGCTTGTGTCTGAGCCTCTTTATCAAGGAGGATTTGATTGGTCATGTGCAGGGACTTTTGTGCTCATTACTTACAGGACAAGCCCAGCAAGTTCAGGATTAACATGTTCATTGTGTGTTTACAGGAGTTTTCACCGCTGGAGTTTAAAAATATTGTAATTAAAAGGTACAGAGTATCTCTCTATATATAGATACACGGACTGGATTCAGAACACCTATGTCGTATCTACACTCACTGTCCATTTTCTCAGTTCCACTGCCCATACTGGAGCACTTTGTAGTTCTACAATTACAGACTGTAGTCCACCTATTCCTCTGCAGAATTTTTTAATCCCCATTTCACACTGCTCTTCAAAAGTCAGGATCACCAAAAATCTCCCAAATTATACCACAGAGCAGGTATAATTTGGGTTGTGATCATTCTCAGCCCTGCAGGGACACTGCTGTGGTGGTGGTGTGTTTGTGTGCGTTGCGCTGGATCAGACACAGCAGTGCTGGTTGAGCTTTTAAACCGTGTGTCAACTCACTGTCCACGCTGTTAAACACACTAAGGGGGGGATAAGAAAGTATGAAGAGAAACAGACGGACTACAGTCTGTAATTGTAGAAATACAGAAAAAGTATGGGTACCACTAATTTAGCCCTTCATCTGTGGTCAATTTCTGACTGTAGAAAATTAAAAAATCCAGGGGCCATCACTGTGATTTGACCAATGGGGCCGTTTGTACTCATAGTCTAAAGAATAGAAATATATGGTTTGAAAAGCATTTTCAAAGTACACATTAACAGTTCAGGCCTTTCAGGACACACAGGGTCATTTGCTGTGTTCAATATGCAGTTAGACAAAATCCAATGTTCAATCAATTCAGTGGAAGTGCAGGATTGCATAATGTTTGCATAACATCTTATATAATTCCCAGTGCTTTAATGAATGATACTGAAGTCACCTGGCACTGGCTATCAGATCAGAGCCATTGCTTTTTCGGTGTCAGGCCAGTTCTCTACATGATAAATAAGCATTTGCAGCAGACTGGCCCATCCCCAGGGCCCCAGGTTGGAACCTTTTATCCTTTTTTACATTTGAATTCAAAGGCTCAGACTATCATGCTGGATTAATTTTTTTTTCATGAGTGATTCCCAGGGTAAGACAATATCAACTGTACATGATTAGGATAAAGGGGAAAAATAATTAAATAAGTAAATAAACACACACACACATCACACTGTCGAAACTCTCAACTTACCAGTTGATCTACAACACTACCCTCAGGGTGGAGCTCAGAGTAGAGGTGCTACTCCTTCTTAGAGGAAGCAGCTGTGCCAGTTTGGGCAAATCTGGACGCCTCCCACTGAAGGTTAACCCTGCCTGGCCAACTTAAAGGACGACCCAGTGTAGACACAGGGGTTACTGGAAGGATTATATGTTCCAGCTGGCCTGAGGAAGCTGCGGTATACAGAGGCACCTGGGTTTCTTTGCTTGCCCAGATTCCACTGCAACTCTGAAATGGAATAAGGACATGGAGAGAGGAGATAAGATGAGAACAGACACTTCTATGATGTTAAGATTTAAAAAGGCCTATTTCATTACGAAGGACACAAGGTGAGATGGAAGTGCAGATGTATACCTTATACACAGAATAATCGCTGGATTAGGAACGCCTACTTTGTATTTACACTCATCGTCCAATTTTTCAGCTCCACTGACCATACCGGAGCACTTTGTAGTTCTACAATTACAGACTGTAGTACACATATTATTCTGCAGAATGTCTTGTCCCCATTTCACCCTGCTCTTCAGAGGTCAGGACTCCCACAGGACCAGAGTGCAAGGTGCTGATAGGTGTTTCTAGTTTCTGTGCATTTGTATTTGTTCTGTTTGCTCAGAGTACTCGTAACATTGCATTAATACACAATAGTATCCTTGTTTGCTCTGAAACAGATAAATCAGATTAAGGTGGAGTGCTAAATGTAATTAAGAGGAAAATCCACAGTGTGTTTTTAGTTCTTGGTTTTATACATTATATTGAATGAATAAATCTGGTCAAGCTTTAACGTCAGAATCCTGTTTGTCCAACAACGATTTTTTTTCTGTTTGAGAGTTTGAGAATAATCAATAAGAATGGCAGTTCTGTCAGACCAACTGTTGGCTCATTGTTGCCCGATCCTTGCTGCCTCTTCTCTAGACGCTGGCCTACATTCTTAAAAGTAAAGCTTCTTCAGTGTAGTTCTAAGAAATGTCAGGATCTTTAATCAGAATCATTAGTCACACAGGGAAAACGTGAATGTAGTTTATTTCAAAACTAAAACTACACAGCCAAGAGAGTAGTTCAACAGCAAGATGTTAAGTTTATAGTTTAAGATAAATGGTTTCATATTTCAACATACAGCACACTACGTGAATGCAGAAATCATTATTTTACACCCTACACTGTGCACTACATAGGATGGAGGGAAATGTTTGGGATTCAGTGTATCTCTCTGCACAGCAGTAAAACAAGCTGTTTTCAGACAAACGCTTTTTGTTCGCCACTTTTTCCTAATAATGTACAGTTGACAAGCTGTTTGCTGAGCTACTAATGTTTTTCAGTTTTAATAATTGTATTGATTCTTCTAAAAATATAACATTTATTTATTTATTTATTAATACAACGTATTAATGTGCACATGCATGCCGTTTCAGGAATAGATTTGTTCACATTACAGAGAGATACATGTCTTACATTTATGAATGTGAACTGTCAAGTCAGCCTTCTAAGTAAAAAATCAGAATTGATGAGTGAGGATTGTAATGGGATCATAGCATAGCGGGACTTGAACCCACAACCTCCAGGTCCTGACACTACCTGCTGCTCCACCGTGCCACCCTGATCCTCTATGGAGAACAAATTCCTGTTTGTTTTTTTTGTGTTTGTTTGTTTAAGTTATTTTTTTTTATAACAGTGGCATGAAATGTTTTTACAATCACAAAAATGCAATTAATTTCAATTATATCTGGGACAAAATATCGACCACACAAACGGCTATAGTGACCAAATTTTTTGCTGAAATTAGTCATTGTTAATTCTACAATTTTTTTATAACCAAATTAGTGCTGGCAGTATGAGCAAAATTCTGATAATGGTATTTTTCAACATTATATCGGTTTCACAGTATTTGACTTTTTTTCATGCATGACATGTTAACCGCATTTATTGCAAGAAGAATTTTTGCAGTAGAGTGGTTAATAGTACCCTACTCCAATGTCATGAGAATTGTAAATAGTACGAAGAAAAAAAAATCCCACATTAGTATTACATGTTATACAGGTTTGCACGGCCCCACAGTCATAATCAGTTTTCAGAGGATGACACTAAATTAATGAAGGAATCATATGGCATCAAAGTTGCAGTGAAAATGTAGAACCTTTTATTTAACACATTTTTCAGACAACTTCAAAACTATAGGCTAATTTTCACAATTTATGCAAACCAGCTACACTCTGTTAATGTTATCAATTTTTTTTTTAGAAAACTGTACCTTCATTAATTTACAACATATTTAAACAAATAAGAGGTAAGATATAAGAAAGGTAAGATATAAAATAGCCAGGGCTTCTTTTCAATGGTTGTATTGCACTGAAGAAGTCCCAAATATCTTCATTGAATAACAACATTTAAACATGTATGTTATAACAATAATCATAAATAGCAACAATGTGCAACTCCCAGCAATAATACTATTGATACTTTAGCTCGACAGCATTTGCAATAAGTGATTGTTTGGTCCACGTCCGACCTTTTAAACCCAAAATACCTCCAGACAACAGAAAAGACTCCTTTTTTGGCAAAAGGCCTTCTGGGTCATCCTCTTCTACTCCAATATCTGGTACAACTTCTGGTTCAGAACCGCCCCTGTTCTTTTTCACCACGCTCAACCACTCCACTAATACTTGCATCCATGTGTGTTAAGCACAGCAGCAATGAAAAATGTCCCCTGTGGAACAATTTACCATCATTCCGGACATGGTTAGACTCTTTAAATTGATGTGGCCTTTATATGAAAATTTCAGATCATAACAAAAATAAAAACAGGTTTTCTGTGTGAACAAGTATATACTGCACAGCACTAAACCAAATTTTCACTCCAATTTAATCATTGCTAATTGCACTCATTAACTAGGTCTCCCCCAATCATCTGATACCCTCAAGCAAGCCATCCACAACTGAACACAGCTGATAAGCTTGGAGAACACCAAGAGAGAGTGAGGCAAATTAGGTTCTACAGAGCTCCCAGCTTTGGATGGTAGAGGCATTATCTCTCAGTCTCCTAGTGATATCATTCAGGAGCTCCCACTTCTGCATATTGTAATGCACAAGCACTCTTTATTTGCTGATTGTAACAAATTAGCAGACAAATGAGACATAAAAAGCTTTGTACAACTGTTATGGCACATTTTATACAGGATTTCCACTATGTTAACCTCAGCATACATTTGATGCACTATTAAGTTGTAAATTGTTCTTATGTAATCTAACTGTAATTCAAAATTCAAGCATCTTTTTTTGTTATTTTATGGTAACTGTTGAGTAGTATTAAAAATGACAATTGTTCAACAAAAAATAACCTAAAAATTAAGAAGTTTGAAAATGGCAGGTGAAATCATCAAGGAAAAAGCACAATATAATTTATATCAATTCAATCTGTTCTTGTGCATAATGTTGTATCCAAAAGTACATCTGAGTTTTGTTTTAGATGATTTAAAGATGATGCTCAGAGGTAAAAAATTCATATGTGTATGTGTACTTTTTTATAAACTTGAATAACCTTTAGTTTAAAGGGTGTACATAGATGGAAAAATGTTATTAGTGCCATAAGGTTCATCTAAAATATATTCACTGATCTAGTAGGAAGATCATTCCACCATCAGTCCCAACATAATAAGAAATAGATTACAGCATTTCCATTTCTTATTTCAACTATAATTCATGAGAACTCTATGAAACGTTGCCCATGAGTTGATCTAAGGTTCAGACACTTCAGTTGATCAGTGCTGGCACATTTTTTAAAATTATTATTAATAAATAATTATTTATTTATAACAAGTTCACGTGTGACTTTCTGAATGGTGAATTCTGCAGATAATTTGAAATGCTCTGGTTTCACCACCCCCAGCATATAGTTCAGCACCATTTATTTAAATTCACCAATGCTATAAAGCAATTATACAGCCACATTTTTTATAGAAGTTAGTAGTGTGGCAATTACACAAACCTGATAACATGCTTTAAGAAATAGTGTACAGACTATTTTATATATTTTTAAATAATGCAATTTTTTATGAATTTGCACTATTAGATGTGGTTTTGGGGGACAATAATGCCTTTTTAAAATTTCCCTAATGGCCACATTTGTGGATCAGGCTGCATTTATATTTGGATCAGCTGAAATGCGAAAGGAAAGTCTCAAAATCCAAAACAAATACTCATGAGAGGAAATGAACAAGTACACGTCACTGAAAACACATGAGTGACTTGATCCACAAACGCAGATTCAACAATTTACAAATACATTTTAAATTCAAGACCTTGACTTTACAAATACTTGCAATATAAATTTAACCAAATGTATTTATTTTCACATAAAATTATGATATATCTATGAAAACCCATTACCACGTGTATTTATGAATATAACTGTATTTGTACAAATTGCAAACCATGAGACACTGATTGGGATGTGTTCATCTGTGAACAGTGAAATATATTTGTGACTTGTGTTTAATTTGTGGATTAACATTTATGCATTTGTAAAATATTTTGAGACTAATCTCTCTCCATATGGACCCACCGCAACCCTTAACAGGATAAGTGGTTAGAGACAATGAATGAATGAAATTCTTAGTTTGAAGATGGAAAGAATGAAAAGGTACTGGGCAGTCCAGAACCAGGAACAGATACACAATTTTTTTTAAAAAACATTTTCAAATACAGTGCCATAAACTGGTAAGGCTCTGCCTAGAGTGTTTGCCTGCTCTGTCTGCCAGAAATGTTTTTGAAAGAAATGTGTGCCATTCATAATTTGTTGGAAGTGGTGCAAAAATCTTTTAGGATTTTAGTTTGCTGCCTCTGAGGCAGATCTCATAGCAGTACATTCCTGTACATTTCAGTGATGCCTACTGCCTCTGAAGGAACTACAGAATGTTATACAACAATGCTCTGTGTTCCTTTGAGGCAGAGGCTAAGGCGAAGTGAAACCCCAAAAGAGGCAGCAATCATAAATCAAGTGTGCAAACTGCATTTCTGCAGAATGAGCCAGATTTATTAGTTATAACAGAAATGTGCAAGAAAATACTTATGTGGAATCTGCCACACAGGCAGCAGAGCATTATATTATTCTGCACCTTCCTCAAAGGCAGTTACATTATCCTCTATTCAAACTAAACAAAATACTGACATTTTTACTGCTTTTCTAAAAATATATAAAAAGAGAACTATGTCTACAGTAATTAAAAGAAAATTATATTGTACATCTATTTTTTTTCCAAAGACATTTCTGGAAGCATGTTCTCTCCGTGTCCGCATGGGTTTCCTCCGGGTGCTCTGGTTTCCTCCCACGGTTCAAAAACACATGTTGGTAGGTGGATGGGTGACTCCAAAAAAAAGTGTCCGTAGGTGTGAGTGTGTGAGTGAATGTGTGAGTGTGCGTGTTGCCCTGTGAAGGACTGGTGCCCCCTGCAGGGTGTGTTCCTGCCTTTCGCCCAGTGATTCTGGGTAGGCTTCAGACCCACCGCGACCCTGAACTGGATAATCGGTTACAGACAATGAATGAATGAATGAATGAATGAATGAATGAATGAATGGATTTCTGGCAGGAGGAAGCAGGGAAACTAAGAGGTTCTAGACAGAGCTTTACGGGTCTATAGTTCAGTATTTAAAAAATGCCACCCAATGTGGGTTAACCAATCACATACATCCTCACCTGTTGGCTGATAACCAATTGCATTCCTTCTGCCTCACTGCCATTTCTTCTGCAGCACTGCTTCCAGAACAATTCTACAGTACAGATTTTGCACAGGAGCCTGTTTTGTGTGCAATAGAATGCACTGGGTGGTTTGCCAAGTTCTAACTCAAATAAATAAATAACTCATATAGCCCAATATCATTGCCTTTCTTTCAATGCCAAGAATGTTATAACCATTATTAATACATAACATAAAATAAATACTTAAAATTATATTCCTTGCATTTTTATGATCAGGAGATGCTAATTTTAATGTATTATAATTATGAGCCAGCGATGCTAACAACCTTCAGAATCAACAAAAACAGCTCAGTTTGTATAAAACCCATAAAACTGAAGATTCGCCTTTGGACTAAAACCTCTGTGCAGTATTAATGAAGTACACCGCAACTCAAATAAGATGGTTCCCAAAAAAATCCCTACCAAAAATTTTAGGCTATCAAAATATTTGGACCAGTGTCAGTCTCTTGGCGTGAGCTCAGAGACCTGCGGGAAAAGTCACAGTGCTTTAGAGTGCATGCTCTCCGAGTAGAATCTATTGAACCGGTTCTTTGAGTAAATCAGACAAACCGATTCATCTCAATAGCCAGTCAACAGGTCAGTACATCGGACAAATTCCAAATAATTCAAGATTTTGAGTGAATACATTCAAATTTTACAACGACGAAATGGAGTATCCTATGTGTCATGATTTTTAAAACATTACAATAGGTGATCAGTGACTCATTTCAGAAGTATTTAACCTGACGGGATATGAAATTCGTAAACCAGTGAGCTTAATGTTTGGTTAAATGTTATGATTGTTTAAATGTCTTTGTTTCAGCACAGGAACAACCCGTTTCAGTTTATATCTGTGGAAAAGCTGAGTGTTAGTTTTTCCTTCAGTGTTTTGGCTTTGTGTATTTCAGTGTTTCACTCGGTTAATGAGTGAAACTCATCTTTTTTTTGCAAATAAAGGACCCTGAATTTCGTTTGAGAAATGAATCAGTGAATTGGATGTTCGGTTATTCACGGTCTCACCGTTCGGAAGATAAAGAGTCGGTTCGGTGGAGTGAATCGGATTGATCGGTCTCTCTCGTTGTTGTCCACCGGCAAAGCAAACTCTCGCGGAGCTCGCGCGCGGAGGACGGATCTTTCCAAGCCGCCGTCCGCCAGAGGCGATGAGGAGATACTTCGGACCTTCCCGGTGTCACGCGGGCTCTTCGGCGCTGTTGTTTAAATTTTTGTGTGTTTGTTTGTTCGGTTTCTTTCGTAACACCGCGTGAACGGCCGGCTTTTCTCCGTTTGTCGCCGCGCGTTATTCTTTCTTTTTCTCGGAGATTGGAAAGGAGAAAGCAGCAAGAAACCTCAGGATTTAAACTGCAGATTAAATGTGAGGTTGGCGGAGGAGACGAGTGGACCTGTGCGGAGCTGAAGGGAAGAGTCCTGACGATTCGGTGACTCCGGCAGGTAAACACACACTCAGAAAGAAATCACACCAGAAAGAACCTGCTTGTCTGCTGAAGTGGAGTTGTGTTGCTGGTTTGCAGAACTTCTGTCAGGTTCAAGCCTAAATTGTATCTCGGTGTTGCGTTGTCTTCTTAGCTGTCTAGATTTGCTTGTCCAGTGTAATGAACGTCCTAAATTCTACGTCGGCTATTCATTCTGATGTAGTTTGTGATCCATTTGCAGTTATATTTCGATTTGATTCTCAATAAATTCACGTTTGAAAAAAGGTGTCGCTCGGATTAAACAGTTTCTACTTCTAGAATCCAAATCGTGGATATCCAAAAACACATGAAATCTGATTTCTCTCAATTTACGACATCTCTTAAAATTTGACTTTGTAATCACAACTGTGCACGTAGTAACATTATGAACCTTTAATGCCATTATCACAATATAAACACTGACTAGAACCTTTGAAGTCATAATTATAATAAACACAGACTGGAAACTTTAACCTTGCAATCACAAAATATATACTGACTAGAACCTGTGAAAGTCACAATCACATCATACTAGAACCTTTAATGTCATAATGACAACATAAATACTGACTAGAACCTTTGGAGTCATTATCACAACACGAACACTGACTACAACTTTTAATGTTGTAATCACTGGCCAGAACCTTTAACGTCATAATCACCACATAAACACTCACTAGAACCTTTAAAACATAATCATCAAATTAACACTGAAGAGAACTACAACATAAACACTGCCACAACATAAACACTACTATAATTTCATAATCACAATCACTAACTTGATCCTTTAACGTTATAATCAGTGATAAAGTAACGTTTAAATGATTTGATCATACAGAATACATCACCAAATTATGGCATTTATGGGTTTTAAATAGTGTGCAATGGCAATAATAGTAATAATAAGTTTAATTAATATATTTCCTCGTGATATGAACACAAACACTCAAAATAAACTGCTGCCTTGAAACATTAAGGGCCACTCATAGGTACCCGATTTCGACTCTTCTGATTGTAGACACATTTCTTTAACCTTTCCTTTTTGTAGTTGTGCTTTTCATATGACCTAATATAGCAGAGCCGAATTTCACTGAGGAAGGCTGAATTTCATTTGTCAATGGATCGTGGTGCTTTGATGAATACATTGTGCTTTTCTCCACTCTGAGGGCTGTGGATTAACATCCGGATTTCTTGTTTCCTGTGTGCTATTAACCAGTTTCATATTTATTCTCGAAAAATTGAAACTTGATTAAGAAATTTCTTTCCTGACAGCGTGGGATATTTGCTTGTTTCAAATACAACTCTTGAGTAATCTCACTTCATGTAAAATCCCGGATTTGTACCAGCCACGAAGCATTTATTCGCTGTAAGAAATGAGCGCTCCGTCCTAGAACACATTTCATGGAATGGGGGAAATGCAAATATGAGCGCCGTGGGGGGAAAATTTAAACTTTTAGATAAACTGATCATTATAGAAATTGAGTTCGAAGATCTAGCCGTGCTACTTGAGGAAGCAGAAGTGAAATTTACCTCAGTTTAAGCCTCAAATCAACAGACGGATTGTAGCGACCGTTAGATGAATGTGAAGGTGCGCGCGCTGCAGGCGCCTGCGAAGGACAGATTAGTGCGCGCTTGTGTGTGTCTGTTCGGCTATGTATTTAGTGCTTTGTCGGGACTAAACGTCCTCAAAATTTCAGAAAAGCGCGACGAGTGGGGACTTAAGAGTGGTTTGGAATACAATCTCGCTTTTTGGACAAAACCTGCCTTTCAACCTTTGTGTACTTGAAAAATAAAAGGTTAAAACGGTTAGTAAAATTTTACTTTAGCTTTGTTTGGGCTCTTCACTGTCATATAGCAGTTTATGGAAATTCTTTAAAAAGACTGAGGTGTGTCTAAGAGAAAAGGGTCAGGTATATTGAAGTTGTTACATGTGTTTGAGAGTCCAGTGTCTATGAACCAAACAAGCCCCAAACGTGGGACTATTTAGTAGCCCAACAACTGATTGTTTCCCACTGCCATTCAACACATTTCTTCTTCGGCATGATAACCCTTATCAGTCTGAGATCAGCCGTGAGAGTTCCAGTGGTGAGCTAAGACCAGAAGTCCTATCAGGCCTCACATGTGGAAACACTTCCATACGTTAAGAGTCCACATACTATAAACTGCCATGGAGCTGAAATCCATCATGCCATGAGAGATAACCTAAATCGCAGTTAAACATCCTGGTATTGTGAGAAGGACAACAATACAAGCAGTACCCTAAAGAGACACACACAGTGTAGTCTGTACAGCTCATTGTCCACAATGTTATGTTTCCAAGCGTGCACGTAGTCTATATAATAAATGACAGTTTTCCTCTGACAGTAATGTTTTCTTTAGGAAACTTCTGAACAGTATAAACTAATTGTGTCTTTTAGCTACAGTAAAGATAAGAAGTGAAGGATTTTGGTTTGAATAATGTTCTGCTTCTTCATAAACAGTTTTAATGAGAGCTGTAAATATGGTTATTGGCAGTAGCAACTGTATTCATTTAAAAAGCATGCAGTGAAATCCCCAGTGTTGAATTAAAATCCACAGTGGTTAAGTTCAGCTGGATTCAAATGAAATGTAAGTGTAAATTCCTACTGGATATTTACAACTGTTAACATGCCAATGGTTTTTGTGCTTTTTACATTTAGACTGGTTTTGAGCACGCAAACAGACCTAAGAGCTGGCAAATTGTGAATGTCACTTTTAATGCTTTAAAGGTGTCTAACCAAAAGTGAGCGAGTGTTTTAGAGTTGGTGTACTATTATGGAAGACTTGTTGCCTGTCCAGTCTTTATGGATATGATCACCTTGGTCAGCACTGTTGATGGTGTGATGTCCAGTAAAGACATGTTGATAAATACTCCTTTGTATCTCAAAATTCATGTCATCTACCCTTTATTAGTGTTTGCTGTCTATGGACTTGCTTCCCAGTAGATAAACTATATCTGAACATGTTATTTATGTTTATTATAAAAGCAGATGACGTGCATGACACTGGTATCTGAATAAGATTGAATAGTTCATTTAGACCTGGGCGATATGGCCAAAAATATTTTCACGATAAGGTTTTCTATATTGGTCAATCTTGATATTTATCGCAATATTAACGTTTTGTCACACTGTAACAAAGGACATCCTTCAAAAAATATAGACTGAATACACCAAATGTTCATTACTATACAACCTATATATGCACATTACTCAAATTAACAAGGAAAGATTTCACCAGGAACAATAACATTTCCTTACCACATAAAAATAATGATATCTTTGTCTTGTGTTATGAAAACATTCTAAGCATTACCACCTTAAGCGTTTAAAGAAGCAGAAATAGTAAAAAGATAGATTAAGAAGAGTTTAATATAATAAATAAATAAACACTCCCAAGTGCTGAACTATAATATTGCACTTAACCCATTAGAAGGCTTAGACCAGTGCTTGTAACAGTGGGAAAGCTAGAAAGTTTTCAGTTTCGCACGTTCATTCATTCACTGCCTTTAACAACTTATATCCAGTTCAGGGATGCGGTGGGTCCGGAGCATACCCAGGTGGGAAAATTTCACCTTTGGGAGTTTTTATCTAAGAGAAGCAGCCTGATCTATGGCATCGGAGCCAATTAAAAATTCGTGAGCAGATAAAATAATTTTGTTTGAGGAAAATCACATCAGGCAACGAACAGTGCTCTTGCAAACCGGAAAACATTTACCGAGAGGAAAATACACTTAGAGTGAAGAAAAACCCACTGGATTCTCCCTGCACGCAAGGGTAAGTTTCTGTGCTTGTGTTCTGACAGGGGGTCGCCATACCAAACACAACACACCCCAAACACACAGCAAACAGGAGACTATAACATATTTAATATAAATGTGTATATATATATTTAATACATACACACAAGCACTTGAATTACACCTATTATAGTATTGTTTACCTTCTCGTTCATGCGGTGACCCGTTGACCATTGACCGTAATAGCATGTGTATATGCGCCAGATAGCATGCAGCTGGCTGTGTAAACAGGAATAGAAATGAAGGTTTATCGAGCTCTATAAACCAAAGCTTGTCATTGTTATCAAGCAAAAATTTATCACGAAACATATCGATATCGTTTTATCAAGCAGCACTACAGTTCAGTACATAAGTTATAAATTCACTAATAAATTAAATGTTTGTGACTGTTAAACTGTTAGACTATTAAATAAGACAAATTGAATAAAATAGAAGCCCCATATCTAAAATATCTTAAAATTGTCATATGTGAAAATTCATGATTGGGTATAGGCTTATAAAATGTATATTTAATGTCAAAATTTTCATGCCTAATGTTTGAAATGTTGTGACATTGAGCTACAGGTACATAGAGTTCACAGTTAGTGAACAAGTGTGTTCATGTGTGATACTGAAAGAAAAAGCATAGTTTATCACTTGTTCAGACTTGTCATTGTTAGGCATGGTTGTATGAAAAATAATATGAGAAATGTATGCTGAATATATAAGAGAAGATGCTGTATTACATGCTCAGTTTTACAGATTGATTACACATTACGTGTAAAAATTATTTTGTAAATAGACAGAAGTGTTGGTTATTATGAGTTTTTACTACTAATTATTAGGGATATTTTTAAACATTAACTTACTATAGACCCAATAGCATGTCATGTTGTTGTTGTTTTTTTATACTTGTTAGAGATTGTCCAATTAAATGGCTAGTCAGGGATTTAAGATGAACCTTAATCCTTAAAACAGCAGTTAAAGTGTCTGTTCATTAAATCACTGACCTCTGCTCACACCTCAGATAGTGTGATCCTGATTACACAGACTTTAAACTATATGTCCTAAACCTTCTAACAATTGATTTCCACTGTTTAAGGTGAACTCATTGCTGACACAGATGTTTAATTTGTATAATCTCCATAGAAAAGCAATAGACACTCTGGAGCTGCTGCATATGAGCCTAAGGCCATTTTAGGTCACATGCCCAATGCAAACAGGGGTATAAATACTCCAGTGCACTGGGCTATGAAACATTGTAACTGCATTCTCTGGAATAACTGATCTCCACCCTCTTTAGGTTGTATTGGAGCTTGTGACAAAGAGCAATTCATCATACAAACCAGATTCCAAAAAAGTTGGGACACTAAACAAATTGTGAATAAAAACTGAATGCAATGATGTGGAGATGGCAAATGTCAATATTTTATTCGTAATAAAACTTAGATGACAGATCAAAAGTTTAATCTGAGTAAATGTAACATTTTAAAGGAAAAAATATGTTGATTCAAAATTTCATGGTGTCAACAAATCCCAAAAAAGTTCATGTCTAATACAGGCCTCTAACTGTTCAATCGTCTTGGACCTTCTTTGTCGCACCTTCCTCTTTATGATGCGCCAAATGTTCTCTATAGGTGAAAGATCTGGACTGCAGGCTGGCCATTTCAGTACCCGGATCCTTTTCCTACGTAGCCATGATGTTGTGATTGCTGCAGAATGTGGTCTGGCATTATCTTGCTGAAAAATGCAGGGTCTTCCCTGAAAGAGATGACGTCTAGATGGGAGCATATGTTGTTCTAGAACCTGAACATAGTTCTCTGCATTAATGGTGCCTTTCCAGACATGCAAGCTGCCCATGCCACAAGCACTCATGCAACCCCATACCATCAGTGATGCAGGCTTCTGAATGGAGCGTTGATAACAACTTGGGTTATGCTTGTCCTCTTTGGTCCAGATGACATGGAGTCCCAGTGTTCCATAAATAACTTCAAATCATGACTCATCTGACCACAGAACAGTCTTCCATTTTGCCACACTCCGTTTTAAAAGACCCCTGGCCCAGTGCAAACGTCTGAGCTTGTGGAGCTTGTTTAGAAATGGCTTCCTCTTTGCACTGTAGAGTTTCAGCTGGCAACGGCGGATGGCACGGTGGATTGTGTTCACTGACAATGCTTTCTGGAAGTATTCCTGAGCCCATTCTGTTATTTCCTTGACAGTGGCATTCCAGTTTGAGGTGCAGTGACGTTTAAGGGCCTGGAGATCACGAGCATCCAGTAGAGTTTTATGGCCTTGACCCTTACGCACAGCAATTGTTCCAGATTCTCTGAATCTTTTGATGATGTTAAGCACGGTTGATGATGATAACTTAAAAGTCTTTGCTGTTTTACACTGGGTAACACCATTCTGGTATTGCTGCACTATCTTTCTGCACAACAGTGGTGGAATTGGTGATCCTCTTACCATCTTGGCTTCAGAGAGACACTGACACACTGAGAAGCTCTTTTTATACCCAGTCATGTTGTCAATTGACCTAATTAGTGTTAATTGGTCTTCCAGCTGTTCGTTATATGCTCAATTTCTTTTTTCCAGACACTTATTGCTACTTGTCCCAACTTTTTTGGGATTTGTTGACACTGTGAAATTTTGAATCAACATATTTTTCCTTTAAAATGTTACATTTACTCAGATTAAACTTTTGATCTGTCATCTATGTTCTATTACGAATAAAATATTGACATTTGCCATCTCCACATCATTGTATTCAGTTTTTATTCGCAATTTGTTTAGTGTCCCAACTTTTTTGGAATCTGGTTTGTACATCATTATTTGTGCATAAATATGGCTTAATACAACCATATCCTCACAGTCATATTTCAGTATGTAGTCTGTGGTGCATAGTCTTCCTAGAAGAGAGAACAGCTTGGGCAGGCTGGTGTTTACAGTGCTTCTGCCTGAGCAGAGGTGTCCAGCCTTATCTGTGAATGTCCAGTCTAGCTACAGATTTTTACTCTAACCAAGCAAAAGCACACATGACTCTATTTGTTTACTCAGTTCCCTTCAAGTTTCAAACAACCGATCAACACCTGCTTGGTTAGAATGACAACCTGCAGCCACATTAAACCTTTGCAGATAACATCGAGCCCCCTGTGCTCTCACACAAGCAGCTAATTACATATTCAGCTAGGCATTCTAAGGTTTGAACAATTTGCAACTGCCATTTTCCTCTGCATTTTAAATCTGGAAGTACATTCTGTTAATAAAACAGAACACTGCTAATGAATTTCCATGAATGGCTCAAAATCATGATGTTGGGAGTCTTTCTTCAAGAAGTGGCATCATAAATTACAGCCCGGTTTGCAGTTTTCCACTTGTTTACTATTTAATACCACTCTTACTACCAAAGTTACAATGGTAACAATAGTGGGTTTCTTACGCCATGACCTGCATGTGATGCAGGAACGGGACAATTTATATATGTCATTTGCTCACATCACTTACTTTTACAACATGGTGTTAGCCATTAATTTTGACACTTTTCCACTGCATGGTACCTACTCTTTTTTTCTTGCATTTTCATTTGGCAAATATGGTCCCTGGCACCAGGAACCAGGTGCTGTTTTGTAATGGCGTTCTGAGCAGTGTTGGTTGTAAAGCATCCTTGGGTATCTAGAAAAGCGCTTTATGGTGTAACACTAAATAAGTATCAAGTGAAAGATATAGGTGCAAGGCATGTTCAGTCTAAATATAAACCCCAATACATGAATACACCATAAGTAAACATTATCTCAACCATTGTTGTAGATCTGTAACAATAGCCAGAAATAATTGAGTTAAAATATATTATTGTCATTTTAAGACCCTTTTATGCCACTGATATAATGATAATCCAAAAGCATAATAATGTAATTATTTACATTATTAAGATGCAGTGTACTTTTAGCAAAACATAACTATTAAGAATGTGCAGATATTGGAGTTGGAATATATTAATTAGTTAATTCATTTATTGTCTCTAACCGCTTATCCTGTTCAGGGTTGCAGTGGGTCCAGATCCTGCCCGGAATCACTGGGCGTAAGGCAGGAACACACCCTGGAGGGGGCGCCAGTCCTTCGTCTCACACACACACACACACAAACACACACATACACACACTTACACACAGCCACTTTTGAGTTGCCAATCCACCTATCAATGTGTGTTATTGGACCATGGAAGGAAACGAGAGCACCCGGAGGAAACCGGAGCAGACACAGGGAGAACACACCAAACTCCTCACAGACAGTCACCCGGAGCAGGACTTGGACCCACAACCTCCAGATGCCAGGAGCTGTGTGAATGTGACACTACCTGCTGTGCCACCATGCTGCCCAGCTTAGAATATAAAAATGTTTGAATATTTTTAATTAATAACACATAAACAAAAAATTGTTTTAAAATAATTCCACATAACGGCTCCAGAACATAGAGATCAGAGAAAACAGAACAGAGTGAGCAGCTAAACTATTGGCTATGTGCATAGTTATGTAAACAAACTATAATGCTAGTAAACAAAGTAAGGAGCAATTCTGAGGTCAACAATAATCATGGGAAAAATGCCCTTATATTGTACAAGAAATGTCAATAATGCAGGTCTACATTGTTGTGGTTTCCAAAGACTGAGGCTCATGTTAGAGTCTGTGTTTTGTGGCATCACCAATTACATGTCTGGGGAAGCAATTTTAATGGAAAACAAACCTATACCAGAGACTAAATTATATATATATATAGGTTCTAATAAAAATTTAGTGCCCTCCTTGCCATGTAGCTGTCCACAAAACAATCTCCTAAGCAAACCTTAGTCTGTCATTGTTTACATTGGCATGATCTTTCAGTTCAGATTCTCCCAGAATGTAAGACACTAAATCCTAAGAGAGATTGTTACCCATAAAGTGCTTAATTGGCAATCAGTTCCAGCTGCAGTGTTTAACCCAGTGATTCCCCATCACAGGTCTCTATAATCATCCTTTTCTCTCGCCTATTTGTCTTATGCATTCATTCGTTGAATGAATTAGTGTCATCATAAAACTATGTATAATGAAAAAATAACACTCTTGGAACAACCAGTTTCTCTGGCAGTGACTTCAGTCGAAAAACCTGCTGTTGCTGGGTTTCAGTCCTCTTATCAATCAGCCTAATGTGGCTCACAGTCTTGAAAAGATGTTGCCAGATAAAAAATGGTTTGTCAGATAATTAAGAAAATTAGCAACAGGGTCAGAATAGCAGCAATGACTGGTAAGAATAGTTGCTAACCTTGATGTATAGTATAAAGCTTTTACAGAAGATGAATGAATTAATGAATGAATGCAGTCATATAAAATATTCTAAAATTATCAAATATGCCTTGCTTTCATCCCTTCTGTTTATGTGAATGGCTTTAAACTGTGAGCAGTGACTCTGAAATTCAGGAACTGGGTATATTGTTTTCTAATTTTGATCACTACTATAGATACTGTACATCTGTTTCTTGTTGAACTTTAATTAGATTTTTTTGTCTTTTTATGTAGTTTCTGTTTTTGAGTAATCTGAACATTTAATTTTGGAGACTGATTTTGTTTTTACTTTCGTAGTAAGTCATTGTCCAAGTCCATTATTATATGTACATTTATATTGTTTTGTTTTTATTCTCTTCATGACTTCTATCTCATGGGTTCAGCTAATTTTCCTGCCATTGTTTCCTTGAGCACGGCTGGCTTGCAAAATTCTGTAATGCTGGTTTGTGACAGGCACGGTGGTAGTGTCACTGTCACACAGCTCCAGGGTCCTGGGTTTGTGGGTTTGAGGAGTTTGCTGTGTTCTCTCTGTGTCCGTGTGGGTTTCCTCTGGGTGCTCCAGTTTCCTCCCATGGTCCAAAAACACACGTCGGTAGGTGGATTGGCGACTCAAAGTTTCCATAGGTTTGAATGAATGTGTGAGTGTGTGTCGCCCTGTGAAGGACTGGCGCACCCTCTAGGATGTGTTCCCACCTTGTGCCCAATGATTCCGGGTAGACTCCAGACCCTGAACTGGACAAGCGGTTACAGAAAATGAATGAATGAATGCTTTGTGACAGTAGTATCTGACAAAGAAAAATGTAAAGAAACACTTGGTAAGATTTTTGTTTTGTTTGTTTTTGTTGTCTTTCTGTTGTAATTCATTTTTACCTCCTTTTACTTGAAATAATGTGGAGAAGGAGGGGGTTGTTTCCTTTCTTACCCACCTCCAAAAATTACATAGTGTAGTTTCTGGAATGCTGAGCACAAAGTAGCAAAAACAGAGGATCAGTTCTCCCTATTACAGGTAAGTGAAGCATCACAGTGATTTTGAAGCTGTAATTTTAAGGTAAAAATACGACGTAGTGTTCTTGAACTGAATTTAATTTATTGAATTGGGATTGCTGATGGTTCCATTATTTTACTGTGCTTTTTAAAATCCCAGTGCAGTCTTGGTTGTTTAAATTTTTTTATTTCAAGTGCATTGGTATTGATAATCCAACCACTTCAAATCTCAAATTGCTTTGTACCTGACCTCTGTATGTATGAGGACTACAGATTAATCGATTTAAAAGCTGGGTATTTTGATTTAGGGGAAGTGTCTTTTATTTATTTGCTAATTGACAAGTTGAAGAAGCAAGGAGTTAGTGTTGATCTTTGTCTCTCTGTGTGTATGTGTGTTTGTAATGGTTCAGCAGCTTTTGATGACCCAGATGCATATGTGGACTGACCACTGGCATATTCGCACGCTTCAGTGAACTGTGAAATGTGGACAGGAGGGATCGATTTTTCTTGTCTGCTATTGCATTGACAAGAACAAGCCCTTACTGCTGCGTGTTCACCCTGTGCCATGCTGCTGAGACCTGGAGATGATTGCTCTTCTCTGCTTCTTTATGTCAGTGGTTGCCATAGTAGCAGAAAAGTAGTATGTTTAGGTGGATTGACGGCCAACCATTGGGTTAAGAGTTGGATGGCGTGACAAGGAAATGGCATCATAAAATCATAAAGGCATTTTAGCCTTTTATTGCAGCATTTAGCAGAGTGTAGTGCCCATAATTTGAACCAGGCAATTCAGATGAGGTAGTAGTCAAAATCTGTACCAGAAAGGTTGCTGTGAAACAGTGAAATCTGATTTTGAGATCTCATCTAGCTACCTTTAATCCAGCTATTGATGCCCAACTGCCTCCAACAACACAGAGTCATGGAGACACCTCAGAAGGAACAGTTCAGGCGGGTCCATGTGACAAATAGGAGTGTAGCACTATAATCAGGATGAATGAAGTATTTGGGGCGGTAATATCGCAGTTTTGAACCCTATTAAACAACCGCATGGGAAATTCTTTAACAGCGACAGCCCTAATTCAAATCCTGATTCACAATTTGTATTCCAACAATATGAGAAATATATGGAGGAATATATATATATATATTATATATTATATATAAATATATATATGGAAAATAATAACTCTGTCCATGATCCTTCACAGTTTACTAAAGAAATTAGATGAGAAAGGGTGTGAAGTGTAAGACATTAGCATGCTGGAATGAGTTGTTTTGCTAGTTGATTGCAAACTTTGGTATTCAAACAATTTTCCATAATGCAATGTGGCACCACCACACTTAACATTGTTTTTTTACACACACGAATGACATAAGACAAAAAAAAAAAAGACACAAGAACACTGGGCAAGACAAGGTACTGGCTGATTTGCTTGCATCAGGAGCAAAGAAAAGCACAGGCTGTAAAGATAGGCCCTTAAATACAATCACAGCAGCCATCTTTAGCTTCTTATTTGGCGGTTGGACAATCAGAGGCTTTTATATCAATTTCAATAACCCTATAGACTGTTAAAAGACCGTCAACCTAGTGCATGTAAACGTTTGCTCACTTAAATTCTGATAATGTGATATAAAACTGAAATAAATCTCTCTCTAATTCATTGTTTTTAAATGAACTTAAATGGGAACAAAGTAGATGTCCTAAATGACATGCTGAAATATGAAATGTGAGTTGTGATCATCTTAATTCTACATGTAGTTGATGTTTTGCCTGCGCAAGAGCCCTGTGCCGCATTGTGAGCAATTACACTTGTGCGTTGGTGTCTGCAAATAAACCCCCAAACCACCAAGAGCGGAATCTCCGTTATCTTCCTCCACCCTGTGTAGTAAACAAGGGGTTTAGTAGTATCAGTAGTAGTTTATAACCTGTGAACTGCACTACGTAGGGAGTAGGGTGCTATTTGGAACATCCCTGAAAAGGACGAGGCAGTTATAGAAAATTAATTAATTAATTAATTAATTAATTAATGTTTACAAAAACACAACGAGAGACCGGCATCTGCTTATCGGGTTCATGTTACTGTGCAGTATATTCAGTTTGTGTCATGTGCAAACCTTTCTACTCTCCAGAAAGTTTACCATTTTAAATAATCAATATGTTAAAGCCCAGCTATGAACACATCACTGCAGCTCACAGTGAGCTGGTGGATATGTAGCTTTTGTTTTCCTTTATTTTTTCTTTTTTTGCTGCAGGACAATTCTCTCCATTTATCTCTGTCTATCCATACACTCTTCCATCTAGCCATTTTATCTGTGTATCACAGCTGTAGCTGTCCTCCAGAGTCTGTCCATATGCCGTCTCTCAGAGACACGTGTAACCCCCAGCACAGGTCCTTATGCCTTTTCTCTCTTCCCACCCTTGGCGTTTCTCCACAGCTGCTGTGTGTACCCTCACACAACTGGATGTCTCCTTGCTGACCACTGCTGCCCCTGGTTAGAAGTGTCAGTGTCTGTCAGCACTGCAATTCACTCTTGGATCTACGGAGGAGAGAGAACAGACAAGTGTTGTGCAGTCTCTCTCTGTATCTCTTCTTTCAACCTATTTGATAACTCTTGTTCATTTAGGAATAAAAAATATTCTACCATGTGTTATTGACTTAAAATGATACAATAATATACAGAATAGGTGGAGAGTAGTTTGGCCACAGTTATGGCCCTATACACACTGGATCTGGTTTATTATCTGCATTGACAGATGTGGTACAAGCTTGTGACAACATTTTAAATGTGAAGCAGCGGTTAATGTTATTATAGTGAGGACTACAGCAGAAACGCCAGGGAATGGCGGTGAGTAGATTTGTCAGTATTTATAGCAGCATTTTAAGTGTATCCTAGTATGTTCAGGTCAAAGGAAAAAATAGCTTTTCATCTGACTGTCTGTGTTGTTTAGAAGATCTCTGCAGCTTATTCATGAGAAAGGGTTTCTATGCCCTTTACAGGGTACAGAAGAGAACACTGCAAGTTGTGTTTTCTTTGTGTTAAAATAAATCTCATTGCATTTGTTGTGAAAGTCTTACTGTATTAAAAATAGTGTCCAGACATATAATCTGCATGAACTGCTTAGCTCCAAGCAGTTGATAAGTAGATGTTAATATTCCATTGACATATTTTTGATGCAAAAGTCTAGTTAGGTAAGTTACGTGTAGTTAATGTAATCTTGGACAATTTCTGTTGGTCTATTTAGAAATTTTAACACAATGCTAAAGTTAACATGGGTTTTCAATTGCACAAAAATGCAGCATGGCCGAACACTGGTTATTATTGCATTACTGTACTGAGGTCTTGTGTTTTACAGAAATATGGAGAGGAGGTGCTAACATGTTTACAAACTAACACTAAGGAAGTTTCTGGAACATAACATGCTTTACCCTGTTTATTAGAGGAATGGTGAGCAGTACTGGCACTAGCTTAGCAGCATACTTTTTTCATTCATTCATTATCTGTAAGCGCTTATCCAGTTCAGGGTCATGATGGGTCCGGAGCCTACCTGGAATCATTGGGTGCAAGGCAGGAACACACCCTTGAGGGGGCGCCAGTCCTTCACAGGGCAACACTCTCACACATTCACTCACACACTCACACCTACACTTCGCCAATCCAACTACCAATGTGTGTTTTTGGACTGTGGGAGGAAACCGGAGCACCTGGAGGAAACCCACGTGGACACAGGGAGAACACCCCACACTCCTCACAGACAGTCACCCAGAGCGGGAATCGAACCCACAACCTCCAGGTCCCCGGAGCTGTGTGACTATTAGCTTATTTTCGAAATGTCAACAGTAAAATCATTATATTTTGTGCAAATGACAAGAAAGGAATTTACCTGACATAGACAGGTTCATGTGTCAGAAGCATACATATGCCCTTCTATAATAACACAGCAGAGACTTTGCAATCCTGTGTTCTTTGTCAGATGTTAATGTAGGGAGGTCTGGAGTGTGTGGAGGGAAAAAAGGGAAGAGAGCACATGCTTGCTACACGCTCTGTTGCCTTTTCCCTCACACACTTTATAGGTCCCACAGGTCTCATGTCTTAGGGTCAGCTATCTGCACTTTTAATCAGTGTATTAAAAGTGTATTAGATCAGGATGGGAACTGAACCACAGGAGAAACTGCTGTAGATTTGGGGATGACTGGCTCAATATGGATGACACTTAGTATTATTTAATTATTACTTTTTTACCTTCAGAATCCAAATTCAAAGGCCAGGTCTTTTTCAGGTCTGAGTTTTGTTCATATATCTCCTTTATTCCTTAAAATAATTGAGAGGTTTTGTAACCTGTGCTAGGTATGATTTATATTGGTAAACTCACAGCTGTGTAAAAGCCATGCTTCCTCTTGAAGTTTAATATTGTATCTAAGTATTCATGTTTGATATTTAAATCATTTGCATATGTCATGGTGGATGAAAAAATCAGAGATCGATATGACTTTTTCAGAGATTTCCCATGTCAGATGTTGCCCCAGTAACCTGCACTATAAAGACAATTAAGCACAAAGTGGATCAAGGTTGAGATTTGGCTTTAAGCTTTACATGGAGCCAAGGATTTTGTGACAGATCAAGAATCCTGCAGCTACACTTAGTGACCTTTTAACCACTGCCATTCTCAGAGCTAATTTGTGATGGGGATTTCTTACAGGATTAAAAAAAGGATGTAACATGCCCAATTTTAGCATAATGTGTGTTAATGTTAGTGGGTTAGTCAGGTGAATATTTCCTACCATTATTCCTTTTTTCCCCCCATTATTTTGATCATGTTTTCATTACTTGAAAGGGCCAGCTGCTCTCTATATTTTATTACACTGAACTGTTTAATCAGCAATCGTTGAGGAGTGAAGCAATTGAAATGGTACAACATATTTGAACATTTGTTTATTTATTAATCACAACCGTGCTGTTTTTTCATGATAACACTCCTCTTGTGTTCTATTAATTTATTAAAGGTAACAACTATAATTGTGGGGGAAACAGTTCTCTGGTTTGGAGACATTTCCACTTTAAGCAGGAATATAGCAATATGCTCTGTTCAATGTTTGTCTAAAATAACTCCAGATGCCTCTGCCATGAGCAGGCCGTGAGAAAGCCTAGCATACCAGACCGATACAGTTTGTTTTCTTACTCATTTACAGGCACCGGAGCTTCGTGAACACATTAGAACAGTGTTTTATAATTACAATCATGAACTTTGCCTTTAAGTCAGTTACTTAATCATTTATTTAAACTTTATCACAGTCTGGAAATTTTCAGTTGCTAAAAATTTCAATATTAGTTAACATCTTTATTTCTGTATAGGCTGTGAATATCCAATTTGGCAGATTGACCTTTCTTCTTAGACACCAGTGCCTAATTCCTACTGAATCATGACAAAGCTAAAGCTCAAATAAACAAACATTACTCACCGCCACCCTCTAAACGTGATATTCCTAAATGAGTATTTTTGTTGATGTCATAAAATCCAGATCATATCTCAGCACAAACATTCTTTGATTTCTTTTGATTACATTAATTGGCCTCCATTCAAACGACCTGTTTACACCAGGCATTAACATTATTTTGTATCTGTAAGTATCTGGATAGTATCTACATTGACCGGATTCTATTTACACTTGTCATTAAAATGTGTCCCCAGACCTTTCCATGTAAAAAGATACCAGCGCTTGGGGGTAGCTTTTTATGCAGACAACTGAAATCCGAATGTGATCTGATAACCAAAAATGCATGTTAATGCCAATTGTAAACAAGCTCAGAGGTTGAAAACATACTACATTTGTATTTGTTTTGATGTAAACATATCAAGATAAAAGCTTTTTAATTTTGAAATTTGAGAGCAATTAAACCTAGACTATATACAGACAGACTGACCAGTGATTCACAGGCTGAATCAGCTTAATCCCTCCAACATATGGCTAACTTTTAAACAGCGAAGGTAAAACTAGATTAATGTAAAGCTTTACGTAGGTTGATGTCAATTGCAGCCTCATTGTACGCACAATTGAATACGGAGGGAAGTGTGTCTGTGTGTTTAGGGGTAGGTGACCAAATCATATGCTGGATTGTGTAAATTTGACCCTTAGCTTTTTTCTTGTCGCTTTTCCAAATAATCAGCTTTTGTGCTTTTGACTGTGTTTGTGTGTTTATATCTGTGGAGAGCTTCCTCACTGGTATCTTTATTGTATTTAGTGTATATCTATTTAGTCACAAATATTTGTCTGTTTGTCTGCATACCTATCCATCTGTCTATTCATGTTTTTCCATCTATTCATCCATCCATAGTATATGCATAAAGTATTAGGTCTGTGTTTAGTGACACTTAACCAGCTTATTGCAGTAAATGCTCCAGGTTACATTAACATTGCATGTAACATTAGCAGCACTGGCATAGGCCTAGCACACAGAAAAATTGGAAACAGTGGTAAAGTTGAGCAAAAATAAGTTTATGAAAAATTGTGACTTTAAAAAAAGAAATCTAATTACTCTGGAGATGAATGTACATATAGACATTGATAGGTTCTTCATGAGTACACATAGAAAGAATGAAAAATGAGTTTTCTATTACCACTACATAAAATCATCCTGCTTCTCAGCTTCTCATTTTTTTCACCTTGTTGTCCTTGGCAAGTTGAGTCTTGTGTTCACTCTCAGCAGCATGTACGCAAAGCATCATTTGGCTATTGTTTGCATCTCAAACTTGCTCCTAGTTTTCTATTTCCTGCTTTATCTCATGTTCTCATTAACTAAAGGACAGGAGACTACATGGTATTTGATCAGCTGATATTTCTGTAATTTGGCCAATAGTGAATGATGACATGCTTTCACAATCTACCCAACGCCTTTATGTTTATTAGCTGAAATGTATCTCTCTATATTGTCTACCATGTGCCCTCATGAAAAAATAATTAGCAAAAAAGGATGTTTTTTAAGATTTGTATGATACTCCATTTAGAAATGTCATGATTTTCACGTTGTGTAGTGATGATGTTGAAGTAGGTTTACTTATCAGCCTTTATTTGATCAATTCATTACACTTTATATAATGAAGCAGTTATTTAATATATAAGATTTTTTTTTTCATTTAACATTTGGAACAATAAACTCTTTAGGAAAATGAAGTTAATTGAGCACATGGTAAAAATAAATGAAATAAGAGGATGTCACAATTTTAAAAGTTTTTAAATTTTACTTTTTTGTGATCCATAGAGATATTGATGATAGCTATGAATACTCATAAATTCATACTGTGGCATATCTTACCACAATAACATTATTGTCCTGTCCCTCATTCATAAGCTTATCAGCTTATAATTCAGTGTTGCAATCTGAGCTGAACATTTTAAAAAGAAGATTTATTTTATAGATGTAGATATATACAAAAACGAAGTATTGTAAGTATCATTCCTCTGTGAGATACGTGCCAAATAACTATTGTTTTGAGACGAATTCTTAATGAAACTAGAATGTACCACTGTTAGCAACTCATTATTAAAACGTAAGTAAAATGATGTTTTTTCAGATAATTTACAGCCTAAATATTAATTTAGATTAAACTAGTCTTTTGTATAACTTACTGTTTCAGAAAAGCTAAAAATAACAACATTTCATACAATGTTATTTTTATCATCTTCTACATTGCATGGTATATTCCTGTAGTAAAGGAATATGTTACTTTTTGTAACATTTTATGGTATGTTTGTACAGCTAATATGATTTCATTCACATGCTGTAGACTCAAACCAAGCAATATTCTTTATAAATCTAATGCTCACAGCCAGATATACATTTGTCCTTGATGCGATTACTGATTAGCTGCTAGCGGCACAGGCTCAGCTGAAGTGGAGGCAGACAAGAGCTTGCAAATGTTGTAAAGAACAAAGCTTTTCAGTAACATAACTTTCTAAGCAGACTGTGCATTAAGTGTTCTCCTGTAAGTGTGTTGAGCTGTCCAGTTAAATTGTGTTAGCTGCCGTTCAAAAAGAAGTGGTGGCTGGCTTCACATGTGTTAGGGGATGTGTGTGTTAGCCTTCACACTCACTGCTTGGTAGCTACTTTGAATATGGGATTCCTAGCTAAAATATGGAATGAGTAATAACTAAATTGAGGAGAAAAAAGAAAAGTCAGGTGAATTTGTGGAGCTATACTTTCTTTGTTCAGGTAAAATAGAGCATAATGAACATCATAATGGAAGAGGGAAGCAGTGACTGTCAGTGAAGGGTCAACTGTGAGATGAGAACCCATTAGTGGATGGCTGTTTTATCTAGGCCACAGCAACAGAGATTTGAAGCCATCAAGCATGATGACTGAAAGATGAGGGGATTTCTAATGAAAGATCAGGCAAACGGGCTAGAGGTATGTAAACGTGTCAGAATTTTTCGGGTCACCATATCCAAAGGAAAGGTAATAATCATATCAC
The DNA here is from genome assembly GCF_029633855.1 of Hoplias malabaricus. Lineage (NCBI taxonomy): Eukaryota > Metazoa > Chordata > Actinopteri > Characiformes > Erythrinidae > Hoplias > Hoplias malabaricus. The sequence continues at coordinate 53,575,733 of NC_089801.1, read as the reverse complement.
AGCTGGGCCATTCTCTCATCCCCCATATTGGCAGAGTTTTCATTAAAGGAAAAAAAAAAAAACATTTTACATTTATTATACATTTATACATTTATTGTCACAGCAGGATTGTGGATTATATTACGTGCACAAATGCATTTTAAAGCTTTTTTGTTTAACATATAATTCTAATTTAAAAATCAAGCTTTCTCCCTTTTGTCATTTTATGGTAAGTGTTAAGTAGTATTTAAAATCATTCATTCATTGTCTGTAACTGCTTATCCAGTACAGGGTCGTGGTGGGTCCAGAGCCTACCTGGGATTATTGGGCGCAAGGCGGGAACACACCCTGGAAGGGGTGCCGATCCTTCACAGGGCAACACACACACTCATACCACGTTTTTGGAACATGGAAGGAAACCGGAGCACCCAGAGGAAACCCATGCAGACACGGGGAGAAAGCACCAAACTCCTCACAGACAGTCACCCGGAGCGGTACTCGAACTCACAACCTCCAGGTCCCTGGAGCGGTGTGACTGCGACACTACCTGCTGTGCCACCGTGCTACTCAGTGTTTAAAATGAATAAATAAATATATATATATATTTTGTATTAATATGCTAAGTTGATGACCTCTAACATCAGAATCACCACATTCTGCACGTGTTCCAACAGCGTGGCTTTATAGTAAAAGAGTGAGGGTACTAGACTGGCTGCCTGCAGTCCAGACCTGTCTCCCATTGAAAATGTGTGGCGCATTTTGGAGCGCAAAATACGACAACGGACTGTTGAGCAACTGAAGTTGTACATCAAGCAAGAATGGGAAAGAATTCCACCTACAAAACTTCAACAGTTAGTGTCCTCAGTTCCCAAACGTTTATTGAGTGTGGAAAGGTGATGTAACACAGTGGTAAACATGCCCCTGTGTCAAATTTTTGGAATGTGGTGCAGGTATTAAATTCAAAATGAGTGAATATTTGCAAAAAAAACAATAAAATAAAGTTTATTCATTTGGACATTAAATATCTTGTCTTTGTAGGTATTAAATTGAATATAGGCTGAAAAGGATTTGCAAATCATCGTATTTTTGTTTATATTTATGTTTTACACAATGTCCCAACTTCATTTGAATTGGGGTTGTAATTTTGCAGCATTCCAAATGGTCCATTCACCATGACAATTTTACACAGGAGGAGGACAGCTCAAATGATGTTATGGTGGAGATATTTCTGACTGGACAGCCCCTGAGAGTAAAGCAAGACTGATGGGAAGGTGTCCAGCACACCTCTCTGAACTATGCTCACAGGAAAATTATGGATAACTTAATGAGCAGCCAATTAACAAAAACAATAATTACATGGATAGCTGTGATTATTAAACAAAATGCAATAGTGATATAAAAGCAGTTCATACCTGTATCATTAGATGGGATAAACCCATAATCTTTATTCACTCTTTGTGTCACATGGTTGTGTCAAATAAATGATATATTCACACAATAAAATAATTTATTTATTTAGGCCTATCTTATTTTGAACAAAACAGATCTGCAATCTGAACAGATAAAGACGCATAAAATCTGACCTTTTTAAATTGGAATCAAGCCACATTCTTTTGCCTTAGTGCCCTCAGCGTACTCGCGCCTCATCATTACTATGACAACTAATGCGGCCATTCAAGCAACTGCAGCTACAGTCTGACCATGCAAAATAAATTGGGCATGTGTGAATTGCAGCATGGACAATCAATTTAAAAATATGACTTAAGAAGTAATCCAATTTACCTTACAGTTTGAACAAAGCATTTATGACAGATGATGTGACATAGTCTGAGCATAATCTCTCACCTGAGATCTGTAGCCTCTGGTTTGAAACCTTTAAACGTTGTTAATGAATCTCAGCTGAGTCTCTTGCACTTTCTTAATAAAGTGCTTTAATGACATTTTGAGGACAAAATGAAGAAGTTAAATCAGCATGTAAGGATTTAACCTTGACCCGGGATATTACTCTATGCTCTGAGCTGACCATTATTAGAGTTCATTTTAAGCTTAGTCTTGGCAAAATGTCAAAAATCTTGTAATGCTCAGATCTGACCATGACTGAAAAACCTTTATTCTGTGTTGGACTCAAGTGAACTCAATATCCCAGGAAAGAGTATTATAGTCATTTTTCAGCCCCTGAGATTGTCCCATTTCATGTACTATGGGATTTTGTGTAATAGTGCAGGATTTCAATTTATTGCTAGCCAAATCCAGATGCTCTAAAACACATGTGTCAAACAAACAGCCCATGGGCCTGAGCAGTCCTGTAGCCCAATCTTATACATCCTGTACAATAGAAAATGTAGATTTTCTATTAAGAGTGTCACCACATTCTCAATCATACTCTGGACATTGATGTGTGCGCCAATCCACATTCACCAAAACAAAATCTGGAGCCAACATTATGTGACAAAACACTGTGACAAATTTGGACAGTTGGAAGGCCAAAGTAGTGCATCCTTTAAGTTTGCAATTAACAGTCTTAGCTAAATGTCTGTAGCTGATCAGTTGGAAAAGTTAGCCAGAGCGTTATAAGAGCAGCTCTTTTATATATATATATATATATATATATATATATATATTTATTTTTTTTTACTAGCTCTCATCACCAGTGAAAGAATAGTGATGGTACAGACACAGCTGTAACAGTTGTCAATGTTCAACCATGGGATAGAATCCAATTTATAAACTACAGAAGAGCTCATGGGTGTTAAATCACTAGATGGCACGACCTCTGGAAAGACATTAAATAGGAAGTGGAAAAACGTGAGAATGGTGTAAAGTTGCCATTGAACAAACACATGGGCTGAAGACAAATGGAACACCTACCATGTGCAGGGAGAGGGTGAGAGAAAAACTTGGTGGAGATACCTAATAGGGCCATGGATTACAATATAGGTATGTAGGTACAATTTGGTGTTTTTGCTCCTGGACTCCACCTACAGTTGTAGAGTGTAAGTCACCTTTACAGAACTGTCCTGACATCAAAGGGGAACTGTAAAGGGCAGTGGTTTCTTATCCTCCTCCAAAAGTTACATAGTGCAGTTTCTGCAATGCTGAGCATGGAGCACAGTTTTAAGAGGATTGGTTTTGAGTGAAAATGTAATTGGAGCTGATAGAGTTGTTAAGGTCAAGACTGATTTGATAGAAGCAGGTTTTTTCCCTCCTTTTATTCCAGAAATATTGCTAGAGCTCCACCTGTGTGCGAGCCATGTTTGGTAGCACATAACTCTCTGTTCTCTGTGATGAAGATGAACAATTTATCTCAAAGGACTCGTCTGACTGACATTTTATTTCTATCCCAAGGGTTTCAGTATGTCACAGATTTTCCAAGGAATCAATGAGATTTTGTTGCTGTCGTTTCAGTTAAAACTAACAAAAAAGAGCAGTTTTGGTAGATATCAAAATGTTATTTAAAATCTAATTTAATGTCTGTAACTTATGTAGGTCTGGTCCATGGATTGGCTGAGATATTTAAGATGGTCCGTTTAGTAGTTTAATCTGACACCCCCACTTTAATAAGTGAATTCTGATATATGCCGTTCTATCACAACTCTATTTGTGCCTGTCTGTGCTCTCCGCACACAGCTTATAAGAAAAATGGCTGCTTTGAGAACTGGAAACTTGCTCTAAAGTGAACTGTTAAAAATGGATGAAAATTTTAAGAAGAGGAGGACCATGCTTGAGGCCTCTATTTTTATTCGAATGTCCTATACATTTCCTATCTCTAACATCAGATCCTATTTACAAATGCTTTGCACCCCATCACCACCAGGTTTTACCCAGATTATTTGAATGTGAAATCTGGGGTTCCAGACTTTAGATTAAACAGAAGTAGTCCAGAACTCCTGCCCAAGTTTGAGCTAGCATACTAGCTCTTTGACAGCCAGTAGACAGAATAACTGAACAACATTTAGAGGGACATAGAAAATGATAAACACTTTATTTGTGAATGGATTTGTAAACCCAAACCACTGAATGGTATCAACATTTTTTAAAAATTAAGGTTCCTATATTGCAGTGGTGGATGCTGGTCTTTCAAGGAGGGGAAGCTCAATTTCGGCCTACATCATAAAATGTGTCGGTTTATTTATACATAAATTTTACCCTCTGTTCCTTTTCAAGAAAATGATCTGTGACCCTGTCGTACCAACAAGGCGTCTTTTCCAGGGACTTGACTAGTGTCCTCTCAATGGCCAGCAGAGCAAGGCTGCTTAAACAGCCTTGGCCCATGTGAAGTGTGTCCGCCTGTGAGTGCTTTGTTACGGTGGAGGGGCTCAGCAGCACCCGCTGGACAGAAACTGCGATAGAAGTCAGGAAGAGTGATAGAAGTCAGTCTCCAAACACAAGCAGCTACAAAAAAACTCAGAACAGAATGAAAATGTAATGCTCTCACGGATCTTTACACCAAAGGATTGCTGATTCGCTCATTTCGCTGTCAATGAAAAAGGGATTCAGCCTCAGACAGATCATCCAATCATCATGCAGAAGCTGAGCGTCTGGGCCAGCCGAGGCCAGCCCACTGCCCCATAGACCCCCAGAGACGCTGAGCATCCGACGGGCGGGACAAAGCCCAGCATTTATCCAATGACTCGTCTCGTTTTGCTGCTTCGCTATTGAACTCTGTTTGAACACTGTTTAAATCACTGTATTTACCAGTGATAAGAAGCTGATTCTGAACAAAAGTTGATTGCGTTGTAGTGCATATTTATTCAGTGACATGTACACACAACAGTATAAATTTGATCACTTATTTTTTGACATTTTAGGAGAAGCTGAGCTTCCCTTGCAGTCTTAGAGCAATCGCCTCTGCTATATAGTTGTATTACATTACATTTACATCAGTTAAAAAATCATGCCAATGGACTGCAGCAAAAGAATATAGCCATGGTAACCGAGTAAATGTTGGGTAAAGCAGGCTAACGCTCTTATTAGCATTGCTGAGACCAACTACCAGAAGAGCGCTAATCCTAAAAACATCCACCTGGACTATCTGTTTTTTAAGTGGTCAGAAGCCTCAGTCTTGTGAGCACATCTCTTTGGTGTTGTCTGTGGGAAGCCGACAATATACTGCATCTTGGTCTATAGCTTCGTGACAAGGATTAAGAGGGAATAGCTCGCCCATAATCTTGGGCGGTAAGGATGTAGAACTGCAGAGTGAGAAATGGCTGAATGTGAACAGCAGAACAAATCCAGAACTGCAGGGGGGTAGAATGATCCTGTAAAGTGAGAGCAGCTGGGAGTTAGCGGGTTCTCAACTTCAATGTTCAGTTAGGATTAGAAAGTTTCTGTATAACTCAAAACTAATAGACGAGGAGAAGATTATCCATCATCCATCAGCACAATCTAATGACAATAGCAGAGTGGGGCGTTATGAAGGCTAAATCTCTTGTCGTTCTTACTGTTCTTTTTAAGCTCTTAATCCTCTCGGCACAAAGGAAAACCAATGTCTCACAAGGCACTGACTGCTCACCACTCAAAGCACATAAGATAAGCTTACGGTACCGTCCATATGTGCAGTACACCGTGACCTAAACATGATTTAAATGAAGTACTGACCACACAGTAGCACTAAATTTAGCTTAGTATAATTTCATTATTATCTTAATAAACACATTAGAAAAATCCTAGTGCTCAAGCCTTTTTAATACTGTTTAAATATTAATAGACATGTTTGAAAATGTTCTCAAATATTCTTAAATGATAAATGATACCTCACCTTTACTCATGCTCTTGAACTGCCATTTATAACATAATAGTTTTCTCACAAAGCTTTTAAACATGGTCCAACTCAGTGCTAGCAAATGTTTTTTTAAGAATTGGTTAATTTAAAAATCTTATTTCCACTTGGAGGCCAGTGTTGGGTGCTGTGTGCAGGCTTTGTGTGTGTGTGTGTGTGTGTGTGTGTGTGCGCGCCACTAGACTGTGGCTGAAATGTAGCCTATAGCCACTGTAACTGAGCAAAAGTTTGGTGCTTGTCCCACTAAAGCATTAGCATTGCAGAGACCAGTTTACTAATGCTAAAATAACAAGGATTTGTTTGTCTAAAAGGCATCACGGCTGTGCTAGCTATACTCAACACACATGAAATTGTAATTTTTTGTCCCTTGAACACTCTCATACACACAGAGCAGGAATGTTGATTTACAAGGCTAAGAGCTCCTGCTACACATTCAAACCTAGTTTTTGCTTTTTTTTCCTGGAATGAAAATCTACTTTGATTGTGCCATTGAAGTAAATGTAAGATTAGTAAGGAAGATTTGCTTGAGGAAGGTTGCTTGAGGATTGGCCTGAATGAATACTTGAAGGCAATGTTCACAACTGAAATCAAAAAACAGATTGAAACTGGTCTACTGTGTGTACAAAGCTCCAGTGTCTGTAAAGAAACAAACTATTTCGTATCAATGGCTCTCTCTCTCTCTCTCTCTCTCTCTCTCTCTCTCTCTCTCTCTCTCTCTCTCTCTCTCTCTCTCTCTCTCTCTCTCTCTCTCTCTCTGCTCATGGCAGAAGCATCTGGATTTAAAACGTAGAAAAATATGAACCAAGACAAGGACATTACTATGTTCCTGTTCCATTGGTGGGTCATACTGACTTCTGTTTGCTGTTTCGGATTACTTAACATGGAAATGTCTCCAAATTCAGGAGACAGTTAACTGCTTTACCGAAAGTGCTACTAAACTAAACTAGGTACGAATGAGTTTCTGTGGTAATTCAAACAGTGAATAAACACTTACAGACAAGTTTAACACCAGCTACATACAACGGTCGATTTTTGTTTCGTCAAACACACTGTTCCCCCTTAAAAGACACAGATCTTCTGAATGTAAACAACCAGAGGCAACTGCGTTTCCCCACAATTTTTGACTTTCCCTTTTAAAATTAGCATTTGTCTTTGTTAAGGGTCAATGTTGAGTTGATCATTTTATTAGTTCAGTAATGTATGTAGTAAAATTTGTCACCACAACCACAAAAAATTGGGCCTAAATAGATGTTTTGTCAGCAAAGGCATTTGAAATAATTTTATTAATGTTTTTAAATTTTATAGCTGGCTTAGTTCAATGAAACATACATTTTTGCAAGCCATAAACATCACCTCATCACAAAGCACAACAGAGTGTACCACTTTCCACATTGTCTAAATCTAAAAAAGTGATCACATTAGTGAATGCATTTAACAAGTTTAAAAGTTGACTATAATATTTTTTTTAACTAGAAGAATTCACACAAAAGGTGAATGCCTGTTTTATTATTGTTATATGTATTGGACTTCAATAAAGTACATATCTAAAACTACTTTTTTATCAAATTAAAATATTATTTTGGTATCTTTGTATAGTTTTTTGGAAACTCAACGTATTGCTTCGTCTGTCCTTGTTCTTTCTTGCTGCCTATTGCACACAGCAGTTCTTAGACTTCTTTGCAAATCCAGGCTGATTCTGTTACTGCTGTGATTTGATTAATTATTCACATGTGGTTGTGAGGCCATGCTGAATAGAATCTGTTCATTACCAGGTCAGGTCAGTCTTATATAAACTTGTCTATTCAAAGCAGATATACTTGGGCATTAAACCCCAGAGCTTTTAATTTACATTACTCTGCAGTGTCAGGGTCACTGAACACCATTATTACTGTAGAACTTCATTATTACTGTAGAAGGGCAAATACACTTTATGGACAAAATTTGTGAATACCTGTACAACACTCGTACATAATTCATTTATTCATTCATTGTTTGTAATCGCTTGTCCATTTCAGGGTTGCAGTGGATCTGGAGCCTACCCCAGAATCACTGGGCACAAGGCAGTAAAACACCACGTATATGGTGACAGTCCACACTCTCATACATTCACTCGCACCTATCAATATTTTTGAATGTGTGTGTCTTCAGACATTTGGCTATGTTATGTAAATTCTTCTAGCTTGTAGGTGGTTGCAGTAGGTTTTCTGTCAGTGTATTAAACTGATCTCTGGCCAAAGAGAGGATCTATACTGCAGTTTACACTTCTCACAGTTCTGAAATGTTAGCACGTACACAGCAAATTCACCAGTGTTAAATCAAAACTATTAGTGTTAAATTAACACTGTTAGCATAATAATTTTACTCTGTCTGTGTTAATACTAATAGTCTTGATTTAACACTGGAGAATTTGCTGTGTATATGTTGAGTGAAAAGCTAAGAAATGCTTATGAAAATATAATTTACTATTTGAATTGTTTTAACTTTCGTTAGTTTTAAATAATTCCGTTTTGTGTGTGCGTGTGTGTGCGTGCGTGCGTGCGTGTGTGTGTGTGTGTGTGTGTGTGTGTGTTTTTTTAAAAGCTGTACCTAGAGGGGACTGATGAACTTGTCCTGTGATCTGAGGGGACTGACGAATGTGTCCAATGATCTGTCCCATGACTGCCTCAAATTGTGCGTCACTTTAGAACAGTGCCCTTTTTATTTCTTCTTCTTCTTCTTCTTCTTCTTCTTCTTCTTCTTCTTCTTCTTCTCTCTCTCTCTCTCTATTTACTCATCTATGTCCCTCTTATATCTCCACACCCCTATTTAGTCATTAGCAGTTAGCCATGCTAACCAATGTGGTTTAAGGCAGTGGAGCAAGGGAATTTCTGATAAAGTACCCTATTACACGGTCTAACTGTCCATGTTCTGCAATGTTTTCTGAAGAAGTAGAGTGCTGTCTTATTACAAGTTGCAATAGTGGAATGCAAATCAATTACATTTTATTACTGTTGCTCTCCAAAGAAAAAGAAATATCTCCATTTTTTAGTTTACTACCTATCATTTGAACACAACAGCTGTTTATTCAAATTGTGTGAAACATTCATAATGAATTAACTACTAGAAATGTTCCAAAATTACTTGGAATAAAATCTTTGTACAGTGGCGTAACGTACATAACGCAGGATTAAACATAACAAAGGATATTATCTTCTTATTGTTCCTGTCATAAATATCTTCTTATTTATGCCCTGTATATATGATGTGTTTCTAATTCGTGCTCCGAATACATTTTAATTTGTAATTAACAAAATAATAGCCCTTTATGAGATCATGTTCTTTACATGGTACAATAAATGCTCTTTAACGGGAAAATCACATTATTTTTTACACAGTGCAACTCACATGAGACGAGGAATTCAGTTGCTTTATATTCCCTCAATGAACCAGATTATGACTCTAGAGAGTCCCCACACAAAGGTGGCCATTTTTAAATATGTTTGGAATATGTTCTTTGAAACATATGGGTGACTAGTTGTCAGTAGATGTACTGCTTCACAACAACAGTAAGATTTCTTGGAGAAAATTACTCATTGCTCCTTTAACATAAAATTGCTTTGGTTTTCCAGAGCTGCTGGACGGATGATTGAGGAGCGATGCTGTTGCTCCTGCTTGTGATGCTTTGCTGGATGACCATCTCTGGAGTTCCTCAGGAGACCTCACACTCTGCAGCCCACAGGGGAGGTGAGTCAGTCCCCCACAAGGTCACACTGCAGCTAGGACAGCTGAGCGGACCACCCTCACGCTTCACCGGCCTTTACATGGTGAAAATGTATTGGAGCGGATGGGCTAGGCACTTAGCTGCTGGACCAGGGTCAATCCAGATAATGGTTAATGGAAATTTTTAAGATAACTGGGCTTGGTTGTCAGTCAAGAAATAGATAAAGCTGTGTCAGAAGTGTCGTTTTACTTCTCATAGATTGACCACGTAACATTCAGTAGGGCAACAGCATATTATACATTTTCCTGATGCAATTAATTAATGATAGAACAAAAACCCTATGTTTAAATGACTAAAATTTACAATATTTCAAAAGGTTTTTAGACACCTCTTGTATTTTTTAAAGTCGTCAAACTTAAAGGGACATATTAAGAAAAGAAAAATCTGGATCTAGAGCTTCAAACAACCCACAAACTGAAATAAAACAACTGTCCGTATTTTTTGTGTGTGCACTTCCAAATTCAGAAATCATTAGATAAAAGGAGTTGTTCTATTTCTGTGCTGCATTTTAAAGGCAATGTAGATGATTCTGGAGAGGTACTGTTCTTACAGCAAAACAAACTCCATCTCATTTGTGTTCATTCAGAAGCTCCACATATTTTAAAATGGAATGGTATGGTTGAGAAAAACAACTGTAGCTTGTTCATGGTTTAAGTTTTACTTGTCTGTAAAGTTTTATTCACTGATTTAATTCCATTGAAATTATTTTAGAATTGGTATTTTGACCAAAATATGTCACAATCTTTTATTAAGACATTTGAGGAATGTGTCAATTTGGGCAAAAGGAGTGTAACAAGTCACTTTTAAGGTGCTACAATTGCTAACACAGACATTTCATTCTGTATAACCTCACCCTAAAAACATGAAATGAAATGTAAGGAAACCCATGCAGACAGGGGGAGAAAACACACCAAACTGCTCACAGACTTCAAAGTAGGAATTGAACCAGCAACCCCAGACTCCTGAAGCTGTGTGCAAAGCTACTTGTAGCACCACCATTAGCTTTATAACGTTTTTGCTAATTAAGCACAGCTCATGCTTTTTTTTGTCAAGGCTCAGATGACTGACAAACAGAAAAATGTGGACATTCTCAATTTTTCAATCAACCATCCTCTGTTTTGTTTGATGTGTTTGCAGCTGAGCTGAACGAGGCTATGAGGCCCCTCCTAGTGTATCTTATTGAAAATGTTATATTAGTTTGAAGTATGTGATTATTTTCTTAAAAGCAACATCTATGATTGTGGTGTTTACGTTCAGAAGCTGCATGTATTTTTAAGTGGAATGGTATTGAGGACCTGAAATTTAACATGTCTTTAAGTTTTTATTTACCGTTTGAATTACCACAGAAATTAGTATGTTTAGTTTTGTAGCACTTTATTTTGTGTTTACTTTCATGCAGTTAACGGTATCACAAATTCAGAATCAGTTCCATCTTCAGCAAAAATAAATAAAAAATACCCACCTTTGAAGCAGGAATAGAGCAATACCCTAATCTCAGTTTATGCTTTTCAAAATTTGGAGCTCATTGTCTAAAAACCTCCAAATGCTGTTTTTTTTTAAGGATTTACTGTCACTGGGGCTTCGTAAAAACACATTAGACCAGTTTCAAGCAAGCAAACAGACTGGATTGCTATAGCAAAAGCTAAATAACCACAGGGTTTTTTTATTATAAGTGTTGCATTTAAGTTTCCATATACATCTTTGTGTTAATGTAGAGTGCAAAATATGTAATCTAGACTATATGTTTTTTTTCTCTCTCATATGTTGACCCCTAACCACATTTTAGGTATGTATGACACTGTTTGATTGTAGTCAATCATAAGCTACCTTATATTGCGTATTATTGAATACAAAAACAGCAGTGTTTAAATGTATCGTCCACTGGACACTCCTTTCACTCCTACTTTTAAACAGCCTCTCACTATTTAGCTAAGCAGCTGATGATTATGCTGCTATTTTGAGTCCAAGCAGCATTTAAATCAATGTCTGAAGCATAATTGTAAAATTTGGTTGAGTCTTTCTAACAGCTTGATTTATTGACCCAAACTGACAGCGTGATCTATTTTAAGACAACCAATGGACTAATTCATTTGGTCTTTTCCCTTTGACCAGGAGGTTTTGTCTACTTTCAATGGCATGTTGATGGTATGTTAACCCCCTTCTCAACCTTTTTAGGACTGTAACAACTCCTAAATCTGAAATCTGATAAAGCAGCAAGCAGTTTTTCATTTGACATAAATAAGTCATAATTTTCCAGCAGATGTTTTGTAAAAGATACTCTTCATTTAATTTACAAACAAAATAGCCATTAAGTAAAAATTCTTTGTTTACATAGTCAGGAAAAAGAAAACAATAGGTCCACAAACACATTTTAACATGTTTTTGTGTAATGTTTAATTGTTATACAAAATTGAAACACCCACTCTTTTATCATGTTATGTTTACTGTTGCGTAGCATTAAAAATGACAACTGTAACTTTATTCAACAAACAATAACCTAAAAAATTAAGTATTAATACACAACATTCACTGACATTGAAATCACCATCTTTAAATTGTCTAAAGCAAAACTCACATATACTTTTGGATACAATATTTTCCCCAAGAACAGAACAAATTGATGCATTTTCCTTGATGGAACTTGAATGCAGTGATGAATAAGTTATTCAAGCTTGCCATTTTCAAACTATGGATTTTGTAGGTTTTTTTTGTTGTTGAAAAAATATTAAAATTGTCATTTTTAATACTATGCGACACTTACCAAATATAATTAAAATATGATTGCATTTTGCATTACAATTATATGTTACAATAAAACAATTTAAAACTCATAAAAATTAACTCAGCAAACCACGATATAACTCAAACAAGGTATCCACCAAAGTCTTTTTTTATAGCTACTTTTCTGTCACTATCCCTGGGGACTCAGCTCAGGGTCCAGTCATTTGTTTTGCAAACACGAGGAGCTTCTTTCTTTGATTTTTTTTTTCTTTTTTTTTTTTTTTTTGTGTGTGTGTGTCTGCCCTCTTCCCTCCGTAGCAGCTTCTACACAACTGCACATCGTTTCAGACCCTTAACATTATGTTGTCTTCTTATAGTGGTAGGATGGACAGAAACACCTGTAGGTTATTATTATATTGTTTTTTATTTTTTGCAGATCTGAAGCAGGATATTGATTTTCTCCCCTTTGGAGTCCCATTTTTCTGTATTGTTTACAATCCACATTTAGAAGCTTATGTTTTACCTTGTGCAAATACATCAGCTATATAACTCATCTCAAAAATAATGTGCTTGTTAGCTCTTGACTGTAGTATACATATAGGGAATCTCTGAGTGTGCACAGTATTTATCATTATTTGAAACCTGAAAAATTGCTGTGAAATTCTTGTCTTTTCAGTGACTTAGTTAGAGTATAATATTGTACCAAAACACTGCTAGTCACGAGGAAACTCTCAGCGGCTTTGGACGTCCTGCATTCTTCCAAGCTGTCTGTAAATAAGTCATGTTTACACTTACCATCTGTCCTGAATTATGCATTACAAAACACAGGAGAGACAGAAGAGCATGTGCTGTTCTAACCTAGACATGACACAGAATACAGAGCCGAGTAAAGGCTGCAGCAAAAAGGTGCCTCCGTCATAGCGTCAAGATGTTGCTCATTTGATAGGCAGCAGTGAGGCTTTAGAGAATGCTCTAAAGCGGCTTAAGGTGACCTGTATCTAATGATAGCCACACACACAGCTGTTACACACAGGCTCTCCTCCAAGCTCCATCAGAACACAGCGTGGCACAAAGCATAATATGGAAAAGATTCTTGTGTAATATGAGAAATAAAACCTAGTCCTGGTTATTTAAGACTCAGAATGAATCAGGCCTTTTGTTTTCTGTTACCTAACTTAACGTGTCAACATCCTCCATCCTACTAATGAGTGCTGCTGCATCTCCCATGATGCCATTCTCTGCATTATGTGATTGGGTACAGTCTTAGTTGTTTGGCTCAAGGCCAAGTCTTATTTGAGAATCCTGGGAAAACTGGAAAAATCTTTCACTAGATCTTATTCCAACAGGGCACTGCTTTGAACTTGACATACTTTTCAGTCTAAAACGGGAAGAAATGTGACAATTTATAAATCTACTTTTATTCATTTATTTTACTTTAATTTGTTAAAGGCAACATATATTATTCTGGAGAACTACTCTTCTCACAACAAAACAGACTCCCCCCCTTGTGTTTGTTTTCATTCAGAAAATACATTTTTATTCACTGTTTTAATTACACTCTTGTAACTCGAGCTGTTTAGTTTTGTATCACTTTCTGTATGCATTTACTTTCATGGAAATTTAGCATCTGGAGTTTCACGTCATGTTAAGAAATACATTTGAAACAGCAAAAATTGGTCAATGTTATCCACCAATGGAGAAGGAGTAGAACAACGTCCTCATTTTATTTTCATGCTTTTCAATATTTGGAGGTCTCTCCAACATCCAGATTTTGTTTCTCAGTCTTTGCTCAGCCAGCAATGCACAGAAATAAAGTCTGAGCCATTTTGGACAAAAACAGATAGATTGTTCCCCATTTACTGAACCAGGGCTGCATACTAACAGTGGAGTGCAAACAGACCAGAGAACTAGCAAGGGTAAGAAAACATAAAAAGTGTCTTGGACAACACCTTTAACTGAGCTGTTAGGGACAATGCACATAAATCAACATAAAGATAATTTTTTGCTGTGTTCCGTTACACCTACGCACTGTCAATTACATTCTAAACTGCTATATGTGTGATGTGTCTCTGCATCAAAATATGATGACACAATAAGTATGCAAATGAGTAATGTATACAAACTCTATTAAATGAGTGGTTCAAATAAAAATGAATCTTTTCCTCATCATCAGTGTGTTTTGCTTACATTCAATCAATTTCTACTATTTCACTCATTAATTAATGTTTTTATGTCATGTGTGCATTTATACTCTTCCATTGCCTTATGACAATTCTAACAGCTGCAGTAATGGCACTCATGACATAGCATAGTTTATTGCAGGGCCACTGCACAGTGTTTTTACTTTAAAATTATAGTTTCAAAACCATTGTGATGCTTCAGTGACCTGTAATAGGGTGAATAGAGCTTCTGGTGTTGCTACACCAGGTTTAACACAGCAGAAACTGCACTAGGTAACTTCTGGTGGAAGGTGTGAAACTACCACCCTGCACTCTCTCTCTCTCTCTCTCTCTCTCCCCTTTGATGTCAGGACAGTGCTGTAAAAGTGAATTGGACTCTGCAACTCTAGGGAGTGCTCAGGAATAAAAATAACAAATCTTACCCAGTGTTCCTTTAAACAGTTGCCAATCCAGTCTTTTTTGCAGAGTTAAGGATATAGCAGGATATCATCACAAGCCCAATTTTTGGATTTGTAGATAATTTCTTTATGGAAATTGAGGACATGTCACATCCTCAAAATTCAGTTTGGTCTGCATTTCTGGGCAGTTTTTGAAGGATGCTTCTGATTAGAACAGCCTTTGATGCAGATAAATACATATATTCTACACTGTCTGAAGCCTTGGCGTTGGAACACAACATATATATGAGAATCCACTGGGTTTTTTTAGTGGATAAGGAAAGCACAGGCTAGTTGTGGAAATGCACTGTAAATGTAAAAGAGTGGGGTTGTTGTGATGTTATTATATTTGTTGGGGAAGTATCACACATCACATCATGGCACTAGGCCCGCATTAACGGTGCCAGTGGGGCTTGGTAAAACCTTAGTCACCAGGGAGGCCACTGTTAAGAGGGCTGTAAAGCTAGCTTGGAGTGAGGTGGGTCAGGGACTTCACAGTTGTGCCTTCCGGAGATGTGAACTTAATTCAATGAAACATTGATGAGGGGAGATGCCTACCTCATGACCACTGTGAAGAGATTCTTGAATTTCCCCTGGGGATCAATAAAGTATCTATCTATTTATCTATCTATCTATCTATCTATCTATCTATCTATCTATCTATCTATCTATCTATCTATCTAGTGGGTGTTTTGGGTACTCAGGGCTGGGCTACTTAAATGTTGAATGATGTATAATAGTGGAAATATTGTAGTTGCTGTGCTGAGCTGGGCCTTTGTGTGACTGAACTGGCAAAGGATATTTTGCATCTTATCTTGTGTAGAATTATAGTTCTAATAATTTACTGAAGCAAATATAGAGTAAGGTGGTATCCTAAATAGCAGAGCGTCTGTACATTGATTACAGCACATACTTTAATGCCCCAGTTTTATCCATTTACACATTTCATGTTTCAACACTGACAGTACACTCTTTAAAAGCATGAAATTTCATGACAACACGTGATTCCAACAGCACTGGCAAAAATCAGAGATCCCTTTTTTCATTACTTTCTACTAAAGAATTACTTATTTCATTGCATGAGGAAGCAGAGCAGAAAATATATTTAACAGAAAATTACAGAGAAGCTTCAACATACCTGTCAATGCAGAATGCAAATGAAAAATTACTATAATGTATTATGTGACCCAGTGCTTAATCATACAGCTACCCTGCAATAGCAATTCTGCTTATATTCATGCTTTTTATTTGAGTAGGTTTTTTTTTGTTGTTATTATAGAGCTATAGGAAAAGAAATATAGACATCTGTGGACAACTGCTCATTAAACATTTCTTTCAAAAATCAAGCATATGAATAGGCAGTTTGCCACCCTTAGCCACAGTAACATTTTTTCTATGTAATATTGATTTCTCTGAAGATTTGATTGTTTTCTAACATGAAAACTTTAGTGAGAACTTGTATTGATGTTGGATGATTAGTTCTGATTGAATAAATATCACAATAATGGTCCACTCTCTGTCCAAAGGAAGTAATTTCACTGTTCTACTGCAGGGGATCATTTTACCCCTCTGGACAATATTTGATATTAGTTGTAGTTCAACTATTCAACTAATGTGCAGCTGCTCCAGTGTGTCCCAATTTGTGTCTTGTTTTCTTTACACAGGCTGTGTGTGTGTAAGTGTTGTGAAGGTGTCCAGGGTCAGGACATTATCCTCTGTGTTGAGAATATACAGAATGTGTGTAATCTCTTTCAGACAATCTTCCACCAGACCCACTTGTCTTTATACAAACAGTGGCTCAATTATACCCTCTCTTTTTCACATACACCCACACACATGCGCGCTCACATCACGTGCTTACTTACACTCATGCACAATAAAAAAAAAGGATGTTACTGTAGTACAGTTCACCACAGCAACACAAAATTCAACTTCATACTCTACACTTAACGATCACGGAATTAGGAACACCTACCTTGTACAGGAACACCTACTCACTGAACATTTTGTCAGTTCCACTGACCACACAAGAGCACTTTGTAGTTTCACCAGTCGTGAACCCTGCCAAACCTCTCGGAGGTGGGAGGGGTGCTAATGGTTCACAGCTTGTTCATTGGGTAAATTAAGAGTTAAACATCACATTACAGCTGGCACATTGCATTGAACAAATTAATCAGGAAACTAACTTGACATTGTTGTCTAACACTGCAGAGTTTTATTTTTATGGTCACCTCTTGTGGAATTACCACCATTAGATTCACAAAACGTAAAACATAAAGCTTTCTTTTTATCTACATACTGTACAGAATTTGTGGATTGCTATATCCAGGAGTTCATTACCAACCGATTTTTTAATAAAGTTACTTTGCCTACAGTGACTGAACAAATCAGTCGCCCTCAAAAATATTTTGACGAGAGACCAGCTTTATTATTACTCATGGCAAGTCAAGGCAAGTTCAAGGCAATTTTATTTATAGACACAATGGCAATGCAGTGCTTTACAAAACAGTACAGAAATATTACAGTAGAAGAATAAAAATTTTAAAACATCATTCAAATATTTTAAGAGTAATTAAAATTAGAATTAAAGTATAAAAGATAAAACATAATATATATTAGTGCAGTATAACAAAAGACATTATTGAACTGAAAAATGTCAATGCATTAGAACATTCCTGAGGTCTAGAACCGATAGCACAGATAGGTACTATTAATTAATATAATTAATTATTACATATTAATAATTAATTAAATTGTACAGTATAAAACAGAAAACAAGAAAAAAAAAGTGATACATTCATTCATTTATTATTTGTAATCACTTATCCAATTCAGGGTCGCGGTGGGTCTGGCGCCTACCCGGAATCACTAAGCGTAAGGACCATGGGAAGAAACCGGAGCACCCGGAGGAAACCTATGCAGACACAAGGAGAACACACCCAACTCCTCACAGACAGTCACCTAGAACTTTAACATACAACCTCCCTGGAGCTGTGTGACTGCGACACTACCTGCTGCGACACCGTGCCGCATACTGTCAAAATAGAAAATAAAATAAAGTATCCACACTGAATCTGCAGATCCAGAATAAAGAGTATTGTGAAGTTTACAGTAGCCATACTGACCAGATCGCTAGCTGCTCTCTACACGGCTCCCACTGCTCCAATAATCTGTAAAGGGTTGTGCTTAAAATCAATCAGTACCCTATTCACTATATACTTCATTACATAGTGAGCAATGTGGAAGAGAATAAGGTAGAATGAGAGAAAGAAATGTCCTCCCTTCCCTTTTGGCATGAGTTCTACAATTACAGACAGTAGTCCACCTGTTCCCCTGCATACTTTCTTATCCCCATTTCACCCTGCTCTTCAGTGGTTAGGACCCACTCAGGATCACCACAGAGCAGGGATGATTTGGGTGGGGGATCATTCTCAGTGCTGTAGTGACACTGATGTGGTGGTGGGGTGTTAGTGTGTAGCACTGGTCACTGAAGCATTGCTGCTGGAGATTTTAAACCCTCGGTGTCACTGCAGGAATGAGAATAGTGCATCGACCAAAAATATCAAGCTGACAGCCTCCTGTGTCCACTGATGAAGACCTAGAGGACGACCAACACAAACTGTGCAGCAACAGATGAGTCCACTCAGTGTCTACTCTGTTAGATGCACTTTATTATTTTTATTGTTATTATTATTATTATCATTATTATTATTATTATTATTATTGTGGTTGTTGTTGTTGAGGGATATTTGCAATTACTTTAATAATTACACTTCATAATCAAACATCAGCATAGTAACAATTGATCTGTAATTTATTAACGCGACCATTCCGTTTATGTAAACATTGTATCCACATTGAGTCCCTCTCTATGATTCTTAAATCAGATATAAACTTATAATATACACGTATTATCTGAGCATCTTAAAAAAAAAGACCCAGACTCAGAATCAGATTGCAGTGGAGATTAAAGGGTTAAAGTGCAGCTGTTTGTTTGTGCCTCCAGTGTGTTGCTGCTGGAGATGTAATCCCTCTCACGAGGTCTCTCTCTGTTTGATATTGGGTCCAATTCAATTTCCTATGGTTTCTGGATTGCCAGTCATGAGACTCTAACTATGTGTCTGTACTGTCCCTTGCCACTGGCTTTGTGTGTGTGTGTGTGTGTGTGTGTTTGTGTGTAGTAGTGGTAGTAGTAATACTTCATTTTTCCCCCTTATGTTTATCAGGATACATTCTAATAGTTTGGCTACAAGTCCCTTTATTCTACTTAGGTTTAGTGATATTTTACGTAAGCATAAATACACATGAATAAACATATAGTAGTCCAAAATAAGAATTGAGGGGAAATGTTTTTCTGTGGGGCAGCATGGTGGCGCAGCAGGTAGAGTCGCAGTCACACAGCTCCAGGGACCTGGAGGTTGTAGGTTCGAGCCCCGTTCCGGATGGCAGTCTGTGAAGAGTTTGGTGTGTTCTCCCTGTGTCAGCATGGGTTTCCTCCAGGTGCTCCGGTTTCTGGAAATTTTGCTAATATCTCTCATTTGCAACAGTAATAATGAAATATCAATTGAAATAATTACATTTCCTTCACATTATCGCCATTTGTTATTAACTCTTAAACATGTGAACACAAATCTGATCCTTGGGCAAAAAGTGTATTTGTGAGTGCATTTTTCTGCTCAAACTCAAAAGCCCTCGTAGACCCACACATTCGCAATGTTCCCTGGTAAAAATGGAGTCAGAGAAGTTTTTTTCTCTTTCTCTAAAATGTATCATATTCTCAACAGTGGATAAAGATAATAAATGTTTAGCATTCTTTGTGTAAGAATGCTGTGTGCATAATTAGACAATAGTCTGACCTTCACTTTTACAGCCTCTTATGCCTTTTCATAAAGTTTTAATGCAGAAATGCATGTTATATTTATAATTTTGGATAGTGTCTTCTGAAAAAAGAGTAGGATTCCATCATGTTCTACAGGGTGGGCCTTTTATATGGATACACCTTAATAAAATGGGAATGGTTGGTGATATTAACTTCCTGTTTGTGGCACATTAGTATATGGAAGGGCGGGAAACATTTCAAGATGGGTGGTGACCATGGGTTCACCATTGTGAAGTTGACACTTTTGGATCCAACTTTTGTTTTTTTCAATGGGAAGAGGGTCATGTGACACATCAAACTTATTGGGAATTTCACAAGAAAAACAATACTGTGCTTGTGTGTGCTGCCCATTGTGTTGGATTGTCAAGCAACCCTCTTCTCTCACTCTTCACAAACTGATAGCAACACTGCAGGAGAAATGCTAGCACAGGCTTCCACTATCCGTAGTTTCAGGTACTGCACATCTTGATGGTATGGTGGGGTATATGGGGTACAAAGATAGAGGGGCCATTCTTCGTCAATGGAAACCTCAAGGCCACTGGATATGCGAAATTGCTACATGATGATGTGTTTCCCAATTTATGCACTGAAGTTGGCACGTTCCCTGAGTTTTTCCAGCAAGATGGTGCACCATCACATTATGGGTGTCAGGTCCAAGCATTCCTAGATGAAGTTTCCTGGAATTGGATTGGACGTCGTGTGCCAGTGGAATGGCCCCCAAGGTCTCCCGATCTGACCCCCTTAAACTTTTTTTCTTTGGGGTCATCTGAAGGCAATTGTCTATGCTGTGATGTGCAGCACCTGAAACTACGGATACTGGAAGCCTGTGCTAGCATTTCCCCTGCGGTGTTGCTATCAGTGTGTGAAGCGTGGGAGAAGAGGGTTGCACTGACAATCCAACACAATGGGCAGCACTTTGAAAATATTTTATAAGTGGTCAGAAACTTGTAAATAACTCATGAAAGAATAAAGTTACAGTTAAAACCAAACACACCATTGTTTTTCTTGTGAAATTCCCAATAAGTTTTATGTGTCACATGACCCTCTTCCCATTGAAAAAACAAAAGTTGGATCCAAAATGGCCGACTTCAAAATGGCCACCATGGTTACCACAGACCTTGAAAAGCCCCCCCCCCCTTTTACTAATGTGCCACAAACAGGAAATTAATATCACCAACCATTCCCATGCTATTAAGGTGTATTCATATAAATGGCCCACCCTGTACCTTAGTTTATGAAGGTCTGTTGCTGGTTTAGCAGGGTCTTGCTGGTTGCCCGGCATACTAATGGTCATACAAGTGCAGGACTAGATACTGAGCAGTATAAGGTCTCCACTGTGGTTGATCAGGTAACCAGCAAAACATAAATTACTGTCATTGCTGGAACATAACCTTGTATCTCCAGTGTAGTAACTGTAAAGGAGTTGCTAAAACAATGGAAGGCAATGTAACATGTTTATATTTCCAAAAATACTGCAGCAGCTTTATAGTTTGTTCATACAATTTTAACAGCATTTTAACATCTTGTGTTTTTTTTTTAATTATGCAGGGAAATATATGGCCCAGATTTTGTGGACACCTGAGAATCCGGTTTACCTGAAATTAATGGAATTAGTTGCAATGTTAGGAAGGCTTTAGATTAGGTTTTAGAACTTTTGATGGCATTTCTCCATGACAGCATTAGGGAGGTGCTGATCCATAATGATTACTTCTGGATAACAGAAGCCACTTCAGCTCATCCCAGTGACATATGATGTGATCCATCACTCTACCGAACACAGTACTAGTGCTGGCTGGAAGCCTTACACCCCTCTAGCTGATGTTTTCCATTGAGCAGCAGCTACAGAGCATCCAGTGAATTGTGATTTTTTATGGAGTGTGTGTGTGTGTGTGTGTGTGTCTGTTTGTGTGTGTGTGTGTTTTTCTGAAAATTATATGAGAAATAAAATTTGATGTAATAATACATGTTATGTGTAGACTTGGTGCAGACTAATTTATTAATTAATAATAAAAGTTACTAAATATTAAAACCAAGCACAATCTTCCAGGAAAAAGTGCATTACTCACTGTAATATCGCTGAAATATTGATATCCAGACTAACTGAAGCTCTCCTTGGGATCTTTTAGGACTGGCTTATTTCATCTAATGGCCCTTTAGGAACACAAATAATAGAATACATCCTGAGACACAGCTAAAGCCCACCCTTGAAGATGATTTAACCCCGTCACACATGATTTGAGAATCGTGTGATGAAGACTTCATAGCTGTTTATAGACTCTTTTATGTCTAGATTATTTTTAGGCAAAGCAAGGAGAATCAAATTCAGTCCAGATTAGCCTTTTCTTGAAATTCCATGCACAATTTGGCAAGAATGTCTGAAATAAAAATGAACGGTGTCATATAAACAACCATCCAATTTATTTGTGAGATTATTTTCCATTTATCAAATGGAATTGTAGACATCCAAGGAACACTTGGGATATAACCCAAAATCTGTGCTAAACTCACAACTACAGTGGGCTACAGGGTTTGTGTTTTTTTTCCTCACCCATTTTCACAGTGTGACATCACTAGTCAGCGAGCTCCTACATCGCCTCCTACTTGTGGCTCTCTTAAATGCACAAAATTGCCATGTACTCACCAAACAGCCACAGGACAGAAACTGGACACATCATTTTCAAATTTTCAAATGCCTCACTTAGTTTGAGGTTTTTTTCATTTCTTTTATGATTACCATTATACCACCCACCCCCTGTGGTCTGCTTGAAATGCCTTAGTGCAGTGACAGGGACAATGTACTATACAAAAGGCGGCATCATTTTGGATGATACATAAAACTGAGTTCCTGATTCTCTGAGGTAATGAAGCCTCTAAAAGATTTCCTGAAAAGTGTGTGCGTGTTACCCAAATGTCCTGCTCACTGTTATCACTGTGGCCACTGTCGGCCTCATAATTGTCCCCATCACCAAACAACTGGCTTAGTCATTCCTTCTAATCTCCTGTCCATATATAATGAACCAAAAGATGTCTAGAAAAGTTTTTCCAAAATAAAAAAAACACTTTAATTTTGACATTACTAACATTTTTCAAGTTTAAGGCAGTAATGCAGTTACCACTTTGTATTGTTGCTGTTCCTCCGATTTGAAAGCTGGGCATAGCAGACTTTTAAGAGCATTAATATTGGATTTTGCTTTGCTATTATTTTCAATAAGTGATGATATTTCTGTCACTCGTGTGGTTTGTTTGTTCTGCACATGGCTACACAATGAGGTTAAAACTCGTTTTCTGAACTGCTCCTTCATTTCTTCCAAGAATTCATAGTCTCCAGAACAGATTAACATTGTTGTTAGCATTAGCCCACATGCCAAAAGCAACAGATTGATAAAACAGGTCTGACCCAATGTGCTGAAGAAACCCACATAATGTGGTTTGTATGGTGTCATTAAGTTTATTAAGGAACACTGAGTGGTCCTTGTCAGGGGTGTTGCTTTTTGATTGAACAGGAAAACAACTTTTCCACAAGAAGAATATAAATATGTAGTAGTATTAATTGTGGGTCAAACCCAGTTAGAGAACAAGCCCTCTTCTTAAGTCCTATAATAATCTGTATTAAAGATAAGTCACAACATTTTTTGTTTAAGTATTTGTAATACCAATACATGTATTTACTGTCCTGCCCTGGACAAAAGGGATAAACGTTAAACATGAAATTAACAACACCTACACAAAATAAACTGACTTAATATGAATTAGCTTTTCACTTTAATTTTTGTAAACGTTGAAGCCTTTCAGCCATTTTTTCCCTGAATTTACACCCCAATTTGAACTCGTCTATAATTCCATCCTTTCACTGAATTTATCTCAGTTGCACAGTGCCACAGGCCTAGGACTTCCTTTGAGACTGAGACTCCTGCAGCACTCTGGAGTCCCAGACATCTTTTTACAGAAAGAAGAGAGTGGTTTTCCACTCAGTGTTACTGGTGTCTGAGTTTAAAACATTCAATTTATGAATAATGTGTGAGCAGTTATTCTCTACAGCAATTGAATCCAGACCAAACCTTTAGTGTTCTCTTAATTTTTCAGTAGTGGGAACAGTAGGAATATTTCAAGCCTGTCTGCAGTATTTTAAACCAATACTAATTAAAGCATAATATTTTGCCTTTTTTTTGAGAGGGGCTGCATATTTTATCATCTTTAATTGTTATTTATTTACATACTCTCATGCCATTTAAAACGTGGTTAATTGTAGACTGAAAATGTTAATCGGAAATTATTCAATAAATTATGTCACCAAACTAAAATCAGATCCTAAAGAATTAAATCATCATATATTTTCAGCCTTTGGACAGGTTGGAGATCATTGGCAGCACAACAAAAAAAAAAATGCAAAAAAACTTGCCAGAGCCTATAAATTGTTTCAAACTGCCTTTTTATACAGTCAATACCTGTGGTTCCCCACCTGGGTTCCAAAATCGTGCATATATTACACATATGGCACTGCAGTGCCAAAGCTTATGTCCACATGGTCTGCATGTGCATGTTAAATTATGTGCATTAACTGAAACTGCCCCGTTTGTTAAATTTCAGTTAATTATTATACTTTATGGGGCTGCGCAGCAGGTAGTGTCGCAGTCACACAGCTCCAGGGACCTGGAGGTTGTGGGTTCGATTCCCGTTCCGGGTGACTGTCTGTGAGGAGTTGGTGTGTTCTCCCCGTGTCCGCGTGGGTTTCCTCGATGCAGGTGGATTGGCAACTCAAAAGTGTCCGTAGGTGTGAATGTGTGTGTGTGTGTGTGTGTCTGTGTTGCCCTGTGAAGGACTGGCGCCCCCTCCAGGGTGTACCAAGTATTAAGAAAGGCAGACTTTTTATTTTACCTGTTGCATGAGACCATAAGTAATCACTTGTTTCAGTTATTAGAAACGTTATGAATTAACAAAATGATTTGTACTGTTTAGTTAGAGTCAGCAGTGACTACTATTCATTCATATAGTAGGTGTCATTAATCACTCCAAACCGAGGTTGAGAAACAGTTGCAGGTTTAACAGTTTATAGTGTAAATTAACACAGTGCTTGAAGAGAGGTCAAAACCTGAAATATTTTAAAACCTGAAGGTCAGTACAGGGAGATGAACAAGCCCAAAAGGCAAATCAAAAAAACAAAACCAAGTATCAGGCAAAAGTCAGAAAAACTAAAAACGTATTTAAAAAAGAGATGGCTCAAAATAGCAAAAATAGCTGAAACAATAGGCCTACTTTACAACTATGAAGACAAGACCTCTATGTAATGTAAACAAGACCTCTATGTAAACAAGAACTCTATGTAATATTTTTTACCTTAAAATTTCAGCTTCAAAAATATTGTGATGCTTCACTGAACTGTAATATGGAGAATAGAGCCTCTGTCAGTGCTAATCTTGGCTAGGCGCTGCAGAAACTGACATTTTTGACATTTATTTTTTTCTTTTCAGAAATATATTTTTTGTTATCATTATGTGACATCCAAATAAATGTCTGAGGAAATCTCTGGCGGTGAATGTACTGATGTCTGCAGTCTCTGTAGTGTCACAGTCATTGCAGTTTGTGTAAAAGCAACGCATTGTTAGTTATATGTCTGGAGAGGTGCGATAACCCCACTAAATAACCCTTGTGGAACCATCATTTGTAAGTGTGAAGGATGTGTGTGAACAGGTCTACTATTTTAGGTTGTTAGAAAATATATATAGTCTATCTAATTTTTGATTTTTTAGCTAAATGTTTAGTTGCCTTTAAAAGAGAGAAAGGTCCTAAATAAAAAGGAAATAACTATAGAAGGAAACCAAGGGAAAAGGATAAAACCTATAATTCATATTCGTTTTTACTAATAAAGATTTGCACATTTTCTTAGATGCTTGTAGTGGGGTGGGCTCCAATGAAAATAAGGTTGTTAAGCACTGGCCTACACCTTTTAAGACTGATTATTTATAATACTTATAAGACTGATTTTCTTCATTATTTTTGCAGATGCCACTAAGCCATACATCCATTACTGCCGCTCTCCGAGCATGGAGACCTTTACTTGCTGGTGGCATCCCCTGGACAACGGTTCCCAGGGCGATGACAACGTCACCTACAGCCTGATGTACACCATTGGGTAAGATATGGCGTGACATTTAAACCAAGGTCACTGATCAAGTTAATATGACTAATGCAGCAGGGCTGGATGCTTTCCAGTCGATTGAAAATAAGTGTAAAAGCACACTAATCTTGCAATTGAGCCAGTTAAACCTTAAAGGAGATGTCTACAAATTGTGGGGAAATGTTTGCACAGTTTGAAGTTTTGAATTACAAAAGAAACCAAAAATGTTTTTTAGTTTTGCTGTACTTTTGATCTGTTTATTTTTATGCACCAAATGATTTGACTGATAACAGCAAAATGCTGGTGAGATATTATTAGGGAATTAATTAATAAAAGAATAAACGAATGAATGAACGAACGAAAATCTGCACCAATCGCCCATAGGATTAACACCACCTCTTTGTTCCTACTCTTACTGTCCATTCTCTGTGCTCCGCGGACCATGCATAAGTACTTTGTAGTTCTGTAATTACAGACTGCCGCTCTGCTTATATTTGTTTTACACACTGCTGTGCTTGATCCACTCATACCAGCACAACACAAACTAACACACCACCACCACATCTGTCACTGCATCTCCCATCTCCCAGTACCTGCTCTGTTGTGTCTTTTTGTGGTCCTGATCAATAAAAAAAAAACAAGGTCAACTACAGACTACAAAGTGTTCCTGTGTGTTCAGTGGAGACCACATTTAAGAAATGTAATGAATTCATAAAGTGATTCTTTTTTTGTAATGTAGTTTTGATGACTCTTAAATTGCTGAATACAGGTTTCAGGGAGAGTTTTTTAAATGTATTTCTCATATATATTCATTTAACTATTTATTTTTATATATTGATGCCAAATATTGTTGTGTATTGTAGTAAAGGGCCTCCAAAAGAGTGTCCGGACTATGTGAGCGGTGGGCCCAGTAGCTGCTACTTTGACACTAAGCACACGCTGATCTGGGAGGTTTACTGCATGAACGTAACAGCACATGGACGCAGAGGATCCTTCACGTCTGAGGAGCACTGCCTAGATGTGGCTGATATTGGTAAAACAACACACACTCACACACACAGATACATTATTCATTCATTCATATATTGTCTGTAACCTCTTATCTGATTTACGGTCGCGGTGGGTTCACATCCTACCAGGAATCACTGGGCGCAAAGGGGGAACACACCCTGGAGGGGGCGCTAGTCCTTTAGAGGGCGACGGACACTATCACACGTATACGTATAGACACTTTTGAGTCGCCAATCCACCTAGCAATGTGTTTTTGGAGGAACCTGGAGGAAACCCATTCATAGGGCAGCAGAATGTCCTGCTGTGTTTTAACGGGGTTCAACATTGCGATATGCAAGATTACCACCCCAAATTATGTAATTTATTCTGATTATAGTGCTGCACACCTAACTGTCACCTGGACCTGGCCTGGACTGTTCCTTTTTGAGACTGCTCCATGATTTGCTTAGTAGCTACGTGAGATTAAATTTGCTTTTCCCCATTTCACAGTGACTTTTCTGGCACAGATTTAACATTTAACATAATTGCATCGTCCAAATTGCCTTGTTCTCCCATTTCATTTGGTTGAAAGCTGAAATGGTCCAAAACTGCAAAGTTGCATTTAGTTTTGTAACTAGGTCTGCTGCCATAATGTCCATTTTTATAAATAGATTGGGACTCAGCCATTCATCAGCAGTTCTGATGCGAACTGTTTGAAACACTTGGTTAAAACACTTTTAACCATTTTTAAAATTTTAAATTCTTTATACATGCACTGAAGTCTAAAAAAGAAAGACCATGCAAAAAAAAAAAAAGGAAAACATGTATACATCGCAGTGGTGAAAGTTGCTTGCCATTCATAGCGGTAGGCTGATCAATAGTACAGTATTACTATATTACGGTTGTTGCAGCGGCCCTACCTACGCAGACATGGGGAGAACACACCAAACTCCTCACAGACAGTCACCTGAGCAGGCCTCGAACCCACAATGCCAGAACCCAAGAGCTATGTCACAGCGACACTATATTGCGGCGCCACCGTGCCACCCACTTAGTTATTACCCATTTTTAATTTGCTCTGTGTGCAGTATTGCTCTATGTGGCATAATTACGATTGCTTTCATTTTTGTCTCTTTCATATTATTTTAAATAATCTTTTTGAATTAAATGCCACCAGGGTCAAACACCACAGCACCATATTCACCCTGCCTAAACAGCCCTGTTCAGAATGACCGGTTTGAGTGACTGTCTTTAAATGAATAGGAGCCACCTGCAGCTTGCCCCAAGTGAACAGTCGCAAGTCAGAGAAGCTTTTGTGGTTTTTTTTTTTTTTTTTTTAATGTTGTTTTCACCATTTTTACTTGGTTCTCGTATTTCTATGCTCTTGTCCTTTGGGCTCTAACATGAGAACAAGTCTGGCACTGTGATTGGAAATATGCAGATCACAGGATAGTGCACTTCCCCTATTGCATAATATGGGGAGCACAATCAGACCTGTTTGTTTTAACTCAGTCTGACTTAAGACTCATTTATGCGCAGTGTTCAATATGGGTATGCATACGCACCACGCCTTCTGTTTGTATTCTATATAAATTTCATCCTTATTTGTGCACATTCTTTGAAAGCTTACGGATATGGATGGAACAGTACCACTGGAGACCGTGTGGGCAGCACAGCAAATAGCTCAAGCGAAACATGACCATTAGTAAAATAAATGAAAATATTTTTCCATCCACATTTCAAAGTATTCAAAGGCCTCACAGACCAACGTCATTTACACCCCTGCCTCTTTCTACTTTTTTCCTAGTGAGTAGTATTACATTATCAGCACCTCCTCCACATTCGTTGTTGTCATCAAAACGTTTCACACTAAACAGCCCTCTAATGAATGTATTAAAAAACACATAGTAGTATGTGGGTATTGACAGTCATAACGTTTGAAATGGATATGTCCATTTTTATATACATAATGGGAGTATAAATCAGCCTTTAGGGGGTAACACAAAAAAACTAACTAATCCCATTGAAGGATTGGGAAACACTCCCAAATGAATATGCAAATGCACTGAAAAGTTTACTTTCTCCATAATCTTTCCCCAATAAATATATACTACATATATACTATATATACAATATTTAACATATACTAAACCAATAACAAAGTGTTTCACTGTCTGTGTAAGTGTCATTCCAGGTTGATTTCTGCTTTAATTCTCTGTCTAAATTGAAGCAGTAACTTCAGCAGTAGTGTTAAAACTAGCACATTCCCTTCTTGGACATCATGTCAACCACCTCCTAAACCAAATGCAAAACCAGCATCATTGGAGCTTAACATGCTTGAAGGAGAATACTTGTACTAAGTAATTGGGAATTGGGGGAAAGCAGCAAATCTTATCCAAGCATATAATACCCTTTAATGATGGAACTGTAATTTTGAGCCTGTGCTTGTATCTATCCACAGTGGAGATTGACCCACCTTTTAATCTAAGCTACACTCTGATGAACATCAGTGAGTACGAGTCCGGCCGCACAGTGCTGGTCTCCTGGCAGTACCCCATTGCCCCACAGGTCCAGATCGGCTGGATCACACTCATCTACGAACTACGCTTTAGACCACTCAATGAGCCCAACAACTGGAAGGTACTGAGGCACATCTGTTTGCATGCACACTGTTTGTTTGCAAAAAAGTACTGAGCATGATGATGGGTTACTATAAAATCCCTCTCTGTGTAAATCTGAATGGAAACTACTAATCAACTACTATTATATAATAATATATGGTATTGTGACATCACCGTAGTCAGGAAGACAAGACTGAGCCATTACTGCCTTCAAGCAATCTTTATTTAAAACCCTTGAATTGGCCCTTTTTTTCCCCTAAACCTGAACATGAACATACCTACAATCCTGTGTCCAGAAGAATACTTTTTTCCAAGTTTAAACCTTGAGAAATTGCATTGAAAAATAATCTAAATTGAATAAAGATTCAAAATGTAGTGTGAACACAATCCAGTTTTGATCTGCACTTTTGTCTGTATTTTGAAATACAGATTTGAACAGTATTCAAATGGACTAAAGGTACTTTATTTAAAGGTATATGGCACTGAAATCACAGACAGGTTTATCCCTGTGTGTGTGCATGTGTGTGTCTGTGTCCCGCTGCAGGTCAAAGAGCGTCTACGTGAGCCTCATCTGGAGCTGCTGAACGTGCCAGTGGGGAGTTATGAGGTGCAGGTGCGCTGTCGCTCAAAAAATAACAACCTCTGGAGCAAATGGAGTTCACCACTTACCATCATTATTCCTGCTAGACACCTGCCAGGTACACACCCACACACACATACACACATAAAAACACACGCACATCATAAACCCCCATACTTGCAAAACAGGTATGTATCAATACAGTTAAATCCAAATCATAATTACACTAACAGAAATGGACTGACATTATTGTAAGTATAAATAAAACATAATATAATTCATAAAAATATATCCTCTTCACTATCATTTATACTGAAAATCTTGAGATGGTTTACTTGTTCTTCGAAGTATAAGATCTCGAAATTACAGTGATATATCACAAACACACAGATCCAAGTCTATACTAAATAAGCTTTAAAAGCCAGACATAATTATTGTAGTTCATTTCCATGCTAAATAAAGCAGGGCAGTGCCCATTAAAACCTTGATTGGGAACAAAGCGTACCGTCTGTTATGTAGCTATGGTTAATTATTTTGTAACGTTTCTTTGCACACTGCTGAACTTCAATGTGCTTTTAATTTGACATAATCTGGATTGCACAGTGGAGTGGAACAAATGATACGTGTGGAAAAATTATGGAATTATCCACCCCTTCAGTGTTAACTGAACCAAAGACAATCGGAACCCCTGCCGCGATGTGTCATTGTTCATCACATTTCCAGAGAATGATTGATTTTTTTATTATTAAGTACAATCATTAATTTAATTTATTAAAAACATAAGACTTTTACCTCAGGCGGCACAAAAGGTAGTGTCTCTGTCACACAGCTCCAGGTTCCTGGGGTTGTGGATTTCCATGAGGAGTTGTGTTCTCCTCGTGTCCGTGTGGGTTTGTCTACATGATCCGAAAAACACACATTGGAAGGTGGAATGGCTTTGCAAAAATGTCCATAGGTGAATGTGTGTGGTGCCATGTGATGGACTGGCGCCACCTCCAGTGTGTGTTCCTGCCTTGTGTCCAGTGATTCTCTCATATCTCTATCAAAAATATATACATCTGCTTCATTTTCCTTGATTTCTCAATACTCTTTGTATAGTCAATTGCTTATGCTGCTGTATCATTTGTTTGATTTGTATAAATGTGAGTTTAGGAAGCTGTGTGTGTTTAAAGGAACACTATGTAAGATTGTTGTTGTTATTTCTTCTGTGGGTCTCCCCAGTGTTATTCATGTTTACAGCACTGTACTGAAACTAGGGCGGCATGGTGGCACAGCAGGTAGTGTCGCAGTCACACAGCTCCAGGGAGTCTTGCTCCGGGTGACTGTCTGTGAGGAGTTTGGTGTGTTCTCTCTATGTCCGCGTAGGTTTCCTCCCGCGGTCCAAAAACACACGTTGGTAGGTGGATTGGTGACTCAAAAGTGTCCGTAGGTGTGAGACAAAGAATGAATGTACTGAAACTAATTAAAAGGGGGAGCAAGGGTGGATGTTTTCCTACCCTCCTATAGTTACACAGTACAGGTTCTGCAGTGCTGAGCCTAGAGTAGCAATGACAGAGAGTTTATTCTCCCTAGTACATGTCAGTGAAATATCACAATGATTTGCACTTATAATTTTAAAGTAAAATATGACATAGTGATCCTTTAAAGTGTGTGGAATCAGCTTTTTGGGCTATTGTGTTTCCTATCACTGTATTAAAGATACACAATGCTACTTTAATTGCTAAACATACATTTATTTTATTAAAAAATCGGAGATCATTCAGAATGTTACCGATTTTTAAAATCAGTTATAATAAAATAGCACTTTTTGGGGATTTTATTTTTTTGAGGGTAAGATCACAACAAAGCCAAAGAAGTGTGAAGAAGAGCAGATTTTATGACAGAAATAACCACAGATTGGCCTTGGACTTAAAGGTCTAATTGATATATGTATTAGTGGTGAATTTGTCTTCTGTGTCTTTTAAACGTATGAATTCTCAGCTGATACTTTCTGCTGTAGTAGCCTCTACTCAGGTTAAAGGGTCTATTTGTGGAAAGCTCTTATTTCAGAGTTTCTATTTTGCTATTTAGCTGTAATTGCCCACTTGTACTAAATCTGAACTTGTATTCAATATCCAGTCATACCTACAGTGACCAAGAGAACCGATTTTACAGTTGAAAGGACTTTATATTATGTGTATGGGTATCCATAGTAACTATACTCTCTCTCTCTCTCTCTCTCTCTCAGATCGTATGTTGTATGCTCTGGTACTAGTGATCGGAATTGTCATCACGACTCTGCTCATCATTGGCTTTGGGGTCATTCCACAGGGAAAGAGGTCAGGGCTACACACACACACACACACACTCAAGTATCCATTCAACATTTCAACTCAAATCAATTCAAGTCAGACACAAGTCAATCACAGAAAAAGGCCCAGGACTCCCACTCTAAACTCTTTCACTTTTCTCTAACGGAAACAGAGCACTGAACAATCTCATAGAGTCTGCAACAAGAGACGTATTTTTACCTTAATGTAAATCTAAATTAAAGTACTTACAAATTTCAGTAATAAATTCCATTACTGTCGCATTGATAGCAGTCTGAAAACAAAATGAAAACTGGGATTTTATTTTTTCTTCTCATAAAACATCAAAACTTATTTAAAGAATTACCTTTACAAATAAAAAAAAAGTAAGTAAAATTTATTTTTACAGCACTTTTCGCAGACAGAAGCCAAAAAGTGCTTTACATGACATACAACACCCAAATAAATAAATAAAATAAAATAAAAAGCCAGTAACATTGCTGTTATGTCCAATTATCCAAATGCCTGGTTAAAAATGTAGGTTTTTAGTTTCTTTTTAAAAGAGTCCACAGAATCAACTGATCTTAAAAAAGGTGGCAATGTGTTCCACAGCTTAGGAGAGACAACCTCAAATGCTCGATCTTCACGAGTCTTTAAACGCGAAAGTGGAACAGTCAGTCAATTTAAATAACTCAACCTGAGAGAACGTGTTGATACGTACGGGTGAAGCAGATCAACCACATACAGAGGAGCCTGCCCATGTAATGTTTTGTAAGTAAGTGTAAGAATTTTAAACTGAACCCTATGCTCAGCAGGAAGCCAGTGTAAAGATATTAACAGAGGGGTAACATGAGATTGTCTGTTTGATTTAGTAAGTAATCTTGCTGCTGCATTCTGAACCGCCTGCAGTCACGTGCAGATATACTAAGTGAAGAGAAAAGACCATTAAAATAATCAATACGAGGTTTAATAAATGCATGTATAATCATCTGTAGTTCTGCATTTAAAGCTACAGACCTCAATGTACTAATATTTCTCAAGTAGATAAAACAAGATCTCCCCAGCTGCTTAACATGTGCATCAAAGAACAAAGACTGATCCAGTATAACACCCAAATTACACAGGCTAGAATGGACAGTAGGGGAAAGAAGCCCAAGACTTATTGGGGAAAAATTAAAAAGAAGTATTCAGAATTCATAAGATTGTGCAGGATACAGTAATAGAACATGTGACACTGACCATGTGGTATCCCTATGTGCCAAAATGTCAGAAAGCCTATTCCTTCGATTTAAGCATTTCACAGTCCCTCAGACAGACTTAATCAACCTATAAACCTTTAATGCACTCTTGGCATGCAAAAACAGTGCATGTCAAACACAGACTTCTGCCAAAAGTTTGCAGTCAGCTTGGTGGTTAGCATGTTCGCCTCCCAGCGCCTGGATCCTGGGTTCAAGTCCCATCTGAGTGGACTTTCCATGTTCTCCTTCTGTTTGCGTGGGTGAATCACTAGTGCCCGATGCAGTCCTCCAAGTGGATGGTTGTTTCTGGTTGAAAGCATGCTGTGCGATTTATATCATGACCCATTCAACACAAACTATGAACGTTTACTACATTATAAAATTAAATATAACTGATGTTGGCACGTTTGTTTTTCCACACCACTATTAACAGCATTCAGAATTAGAGTAAATCCCATTTCTCTGTTTTGTGTAGGGCTAGGGGCTCTTAGTTCTTGTTGGAAAATAAACCCACAAATATCAGTATTTTTTCCTTCAAAATTTTCTCACAGGTTGGTAGGTGGATTGGTGACCCAAAATGTGTCCGTAGGTGTGAAATGTGTGAGTGTATGTGTCACCCTGTGAAGGACTAGCGCCCCCTCCAGGGTG
This sequence comes from Hoplias malabaricus, assembly GCF_029633855.1. NCBI lineage: Eukaryota > Metazoa > Chordata > Actinopteri > Characiformes > Erythrinidae > Hoplias > Hoplias malabaricus. The sequence continues at coordinate 53,541,518 of NC_089801.1, read as the reverse complement.
TGTTCCTGCCCTGTACCCAGAGATTCCGGGTAGGCTCTGGACCCACCACGACCCTGTATTGGAAAAGCGATTTCAGACAATGAATGAATGATATTCTATGTACCACAGGAAACATAATCCATTTTTACTCATTGTTTCAGATTTATTAATGAATGTTTTGTCACAGCGGGTGTAATGTGAATCTTGTAAATTTAATAGACCTTTCCCAATAAAAACAAGAAACCGGCCTTAAAGTATTAGGATACCCTTATTACAAGAGCTGTCTTAACACTTTTGGACACATCTATTGTATTTGTCCAGTGTGCATTATGTATCTTTAAAATCCATAATTTGGTTTACTTGATTAAATTATTACACAATCATGATACTGGCCTTAAATATTCTCCAGTGTTACAGCTCTGTACATAGATATTTCTTTGAAGCTTAACTAACTATGTCCAAAAAAATGAAGTATATTTTACCTGAATATATTGACGTTTGTGTGTGTGTGTTGCATGTATATCCATCAGTATGAGATTGAGTCTCTCTAAAGACCTCCTTTGATTCTGGCCTCTCCACAGGATTAAAGCTTTTCTCCTGCCACCCATCCCCAAACCTCACATCAGAGGAATCGATCCCATGCTTCTGAAGGTAGTAGCCTGCAGCCAAACCACACAAACCTCCACACAAACACACTCTGTCTCTCTGTGGCCTTATTAGCATCATCCCCTCTCAACCAGACCAAAATGCACTGCTTGCATACATATAACTCATATGTGTAAACCCAGCAGAGTACAACATAAAAGCAACAGAAAAAATGAAAATACATATATAGATAAATGTTTGATAAAGCCAAACATTTGTGAGCCAAAGGTAAAACAAAAGGGGGCATAGTATTGACACCTGAGGGATATCTTTAAATATATTGCATGATATATATTTTGCATTGTTATCCATGACAAAAACCACAAGAAAATGGCACAGTATTAATCCTGTAATTCTGTCTTGGGTCTAATGCTTGGTTAATCCCATTCGTTGTTATTTATAGCATTGTTTAGTAACTTGAAAGATGAATAAAATTGAAGCTAAGAATCTAGAAGATCATATAAACATGGATAGTTATGTATTGGTACTTTTAGTCTCAAAAAATAACTCAAAGTAAATATAAAAGCAAATATCATGCTTCTTACTGTATTACAGCAAAATGTGTATTTAATTTAAAATAAAGACCATATGATATGTTTTCCATAAATAATTAAAGCCATTGTACACTAATTGTCATTCATTTCTGGTTACCATTGTATGTAACAGATAATACCTTCCATCCCATTCAGCCTCTAAAACCATGGTTGGATTGAAGGAGTTTCTCAGCGTATGTGTATTCTCCATATCATAATCTACAGTTTTGTAGCCAGCTGTCTCGCAGCTCTCGTCCACTGCAGGGGCTTCCAAATTCAGGCTAAAAGTCCTATCTTTTCACTAGTGCCTTGTACAATTTCATTGATGCAACTTTGTTTACATTGCCACCATCAGTCCTTATCAGATGTGAACCACTTTTGATGTTTGGATCAGACAGAAGATAGTGACTTTTAGATCTTTCAAACAACTATCAGCAGCAGGTAGTGTAGCAGTCACACAGCTCCAGGGACCTGGAGGTTGTGGGATCGAGTCCAACTCCGGGTGACTGTCTGTGAGGAGTTTGGTGTGTTCTCCTTGTCTCCGCGGACACTTTTGTCTCCGGGTGCTCCGGTTTCCACCCACAGTCCAAAAACAAACGTTGGTAGGTGGATTGGTGACTCAAGTGTCCGTAGGTGTGCATGTGTGTGTGTTGCCCTGTGAAGGACTGGCACCCCTCCAGGGTATGTTCCCGCCGTGCGCCCAGTGATTCTGGGTATGCTCCGGACCCACTGTGACCCTGAATTTGACAAGCGGTTACAGACAATGAATGAATGACTAAATGCTTATTCCATGGCAAATCTTTAAAACAAAAATACATTATTATATACTTGAGTGTATAGAAATACTTGAGAAATGAGTGTGTGTGGCTTTAAACCTTCAAACATGTTTCCTAAAAAATCCTTTTATATAAAATGTATTCTATTTTTATATATATATTAGGACTATATATAGCTTATTTTTCATGGAGAAACCTATGTAAGTTCTTTCTTTCTTTCTTTCTTTCTTTCTTTCTTTCTTACTATAACTGCCTTTCTTTTCAGAAGGGGAAGATGGATGATATTAATCGTCATTTCTCCTCTCTACATGGCTATAAACCTCCTCAGTATTGTGAGGAGACATGGTATCAGGTCAGCATGGACGAGGGTCTCTCTCTTTCTCAGTCCAGCCCACTGCCCCATCCCAAAGAAAACCCACCTGGCATCAACATGTACACCACCTATCCTGAGGGTACCCAGCAACTACTGCACACCAACAATAGCCCCGCTCCTTACTGCCAAGGTCCTGTACTCTATGGAGAAGGGCCTACCTACTACAGTGAAGAGACTTTGGAGGTGGCCCTGCCTCCAGAGAGCCAGCCATGGGCATGGCCATCATCAAGCCCTGTCCAGCCAGAGCTGGTGTCATTCCCAGGTATGGACTACAGCATGATTTTAAACCCGGCACCTTTAACCAGCACTGCTCCGCCCACCTCTCATGATTTCTACACCTGTGTGAATGGAGTGATGCCAAGTGGGGCGGTCCATTTGGTCCCTTGTGTTTCAAACCCACTCAAGGGTTCCACCAATCTGCATCTGAAGGAGGACATGAAAGAGGACTCTGAGAAGAGCAGCCAGTTCCTTGATTACTTGGAGAAACAGGTGGAGACTCCAGACAGCAGTAATGGAGTTAACGCAGGGGACATGGAGCAGGGAGAATTTGCTGTGCCTTTATTACCCCAACTAACAGAGAGGAACTAAGTATTGTTCAAGTATATACACATGAGGACGTGTCCTCGTGTATATGTGTAAATGACTTGATATTACACACATGCAAAGTACAATCACACATATTGACTTAATATTGACTTTTACACCACTAACAAAAGTCAGTGACCACACCTCATTTATTGAATTTCTGGATAGCAGAAGAGATTAGATATTTCTAGAAGTGGAGTAGAGCTCCACAACCATGCAAGACCTGGTACAGCACCAAAACCTTGAACAGAACACTAAGAGTACTTGAACTATTAGAAGCAGGAAATGTAACTAACATTTAAGAATATTTAAGCACATTGGTGGTGTAAAAATATATGAGCAGGTTTCTTTGAAAAAAATAAATGCATGTTTCTTGAAAGGACTGGAAGCTGTAAGAAGGTGAGGACACACAAAATAATAGATGAAATATAGATGGGTCTATTTAATAAAAAATCGATATGTTTTTTGATACTGAAAATTGAAAAAATAAAATGGTGAATATAATAACTGTTTTTGAGAAGAAATTAAATAAATGAAAGACGGTCTCTGATATTCGCACTGTAGTGTATATTCACTAAAGTATGATGCACATAATTTACTTGTTTCATGTTTTTACTTTTTTCCATGAATCCATAGTATAGCAAATACACTTATTGCCAAAAGGTACTAAACTGAGTATATAATATAAATAAATATTCATGTTTCGGTGCAAATTGTTTGTCTTCATGTGTGATGATGTAAATACGTATTTGGATCAAGTAAATACAGTGCATCAGTATTTTCAGTGTATAGTCACGTGTACTAAAAGCCCTGAAGGATAAAAAAAAACTAATTTGAAAGTCTTTGAGTCTATATACCACGCAGTTTTTTCTGCCTCTATAACACACCAAAAACATCAAATGCATTACAAAACATCAAACCATCAAAAAAATTTAGAATATTTACTTTTCTTCCTCTGTAATCAGTGGTGGAGCCAGTTTTCATAGGGGTGACCAGACTGAGATCATTACACACACAGGGGTGGCACAGAAAATGATACCATATTTTCTATGTGAAGTTGCAGTGGAGTGTTTCTTGATCATTCACTCATTTACTGATACAAGCATTGAGTACAGCGCCACCATCTGCTTCTTCAGACAACTACAGAAATGGGATGGGGGGGGGGTCAATCATGTAGGGTAACATAAAATGGCTAACACTTATTATTTCATAGAGTTTTGACCAATTCTTTAGTTGTTCTTTGTTATAAATATATAAATTATAAATAATAAAGGACAGCTGAACAATTTGTCTCATAAGGCCAACCCTCTAAAATGGCGGTATATTGAGTTAGACCCCTTGTGGTGAACGCTGGAACAGCATGCTAATTCTCAGTGCCTCAGAAAACAATTTCCCCGGTTGGCTGGATGGGTAAGAACAAAAAATCTGTAAAAACGGGTGTAACATGGTACATGTTAACTAATTATCCTCTTTTATATATATTACCCTTCTGGTTACTTCAGTAATAGAAACAAAATTGAGGAAGGTTTTTTAATGGCTACAATTTTCCTATGATGCTAGAAATGTTTTTCAACTGTTTTTGGTGTGTTATACAGGCAGAAATATAATAATGTGGAACTTACCGTTCAGTGTTTCTGTACCTACACACACACACACACACACACACACACACACTATGACCTGTAATGCGCACACTGACACCAGATTGATATGCATAATAATGAAGAAGAACTGAACACAAGGATTATCAATAGGTTCATTCTGTGGACAGTACAACCTTCAGAACAACCTTCCTCCCTCATCCGCTTCCTCTTCTGCCAAATGACAGTGGAATGGACACCATTGCCACGAACATTTCACAGGGCTCCTACAACTTTGTTGGAGAACATTTCTGAAAGTCTCAAGACAGATTGACAGTGTCGCTTCTATTTACTGTTAGTTTCCCATCTCAACCTGTACTGGAACAAAGCAGGACGGTGCACAGGACTGCAAACATCCAAACTTAGAACCCAGGAGGAAGAAATATGAAAGCTTCAAGACAATCAGAAGGATTCAATTCATTCAATTCATGAGGACACTGGTCCCGACATGATTTTTTTAAATATAAACTTATATTATGAATAGATCTATTATGTGGCATGAATACCTGTTTTTGCCCACTCTACAGCACTGTGACCCTATGCTTGTCTAGTCAATATCCTCACGGATCCACTAGGAATTCACAGTTTTCAGGCTCAGCTGTCATAATTATGAGCTTGAGTTCAAGTGATGTGGTCAGTGACAAATTGACCTTTCCAAGCTTAACCCATAAATGAATTAGTTCATGTTAGCTATAGGAAGTTTAAACAGAATGTTCAAATTTTGGTGCGGTTGCTACAAAATATTGCATTTGTGGATGCAGGGCCAGATGTGACCTGTATGTGTACCAGTATTTTCTTTTTTAATACTACGCAATTAAAATGGGTCTTTTTTAATTCTTGTCACACCCTTGCCCTGTCTTATACTGTTGTATGACTGTTTTCCCACCGTCTGCTCAGTTAGCACATGGCTCTGTTTGTTTTGTTACTGTCTCCACCCTAGCCTCGTCTTAGTCTATGCCCTGTCATTAAGGTTTCCAGGTGTTCCTCATTTGCCCAGTGTAGTTATACCCCTTTGTTTGCAGTGCTCCCTTGTCTGGTCTTGTGTGTGGATGTATGTTTCTGTAGTTTCTTAGTTTACCCATGTCTGCCCCGGTTCACGGCTGTTTCCTGTTTGTCCTGTTTAGTTTTCTCTAGTTTGCTTGTGTTTGTTTTGTTATAGTTTTGTTCTTTGTAATAACAGATTCCTTGTGTGTTCATCCACCCCCAGCCGTGACAATTCTACGCAGCAGTTACCACAAAACGACAAGAGTCTGAGAATGTTCAAATTTGGAATTACAATTATACCTTCCAAAAAATTAAACAACACTTTAAACCCTATTTGTAATGTACTATATCCTCCTTTCAATGGAAAACACAATTCAAAATGCTGTGTAGTCCAGCACTAGGTTTAATCCCTATCTGGGAATCATCCCTGAATATTAAAATGTCAGACTATAATCATCAGTGGGGGCAGGTTTCAGAGGGAGCATATTTTTTCAGGAACAATTCAGGATAACACATGAGATGACATTTGGCCCCACAAGATAATTGTGGACGGAGCTTGGATACGTCAATTTCAAAGTCTTCTTTACTTCCTGTAGCAATTTCCACTTTGCACAGTTCACATTTTTCCAGTTTGCCCAGTTGTGTTTTTCACTAATGCATTGTATTCTTTGTCTCCATTGATGGCGTTCCATTTGCATAAAGTACGATGTAACAGTTAATAGCCACATCACACATTTTCTGCATCAAGGACTTTGTTCAGAAATGGGGTCCTGGTTTATCAGAACGAGTTTTCTGAGTGGAAGTGCACCAAAGTATTCACAGCACTGAGGTGTACAATATGCTTTTGTCAATTAAACAAAGTGTAAGGTTCCAGAAACATACTCATCAGAAGAGCATATGCAATAATGCACAGCATACAGTGGCAGTGATTGTAATGACTGGGTTGTGCACTGTTAATGTACTTAAATTCGTCGCTGTCCAAGGAAGAATGTGCACCTCTAAAATAGTAATTTTACATGAGAATGAAAAGACCTGAACTTTCAATGGACGTCAATGTAAAATGATTTTATTTTTAATTGAGGAGCCTTTATTTTGGAGCATTTCTGTTAGTCACAATTTCACACAGTGTGAAGGACAGTTGCTGTGCCCATATGATGTAGTAAACTAAAAATCCACAAAAATGGAGATACATGTTTTTCTTTGAACAGCAAGTGTGCAGATTTTATTAGATTGTGCAGAATAAATATATTGGAGTATATAATGGAGTTTTTTCTGAATATGACTTGCAGGATTGCCAGCCATCCAAAAACTTTGTTTTGATTTATAATTTGATCCATTGGGACAGAAAATTTCGTGGTGGCACAGCAGGTAGTGTCACAGTCACACAGCTCCAGGGACCTGAAGGTTGTGGGTTCGAGTCTCGCTCTGGGTGACTCTCTGTGAGGAGTTTGGTGTGTTCTCCATGTGTCTGCGTGGGTTTCTTCCCACGCCACAAAAACACACATTGGTAGGTGGATTGATGACTCAAAAGCATCTTGGTGAGTGTGAGTGATTCCAAGTAGGCTCTGGACCCACTGCGACACTTGACCCACTTGTTCCAAACTTATTGGCTTGTCTAAATTACATCAGTCCTTCTTGGTCAGTTTGCGGTCTATTGTGGTTTGAGAACACTGCCATCTCCAGCACCTTAAAGAAAACAATAGGTTATATTTTTACCATAAAATAACAGCTTGAAAATCATTGTGAACTGTGCAGACCTTGCCTCACAACAGTTGCTGTATGTTCAATGTTACAATATCCATATTATAATCCATAAAGCCTCGAGGCCACGGTATAAAACGGACACTAGACGAGATCTCTAGAAGCCAGTAAGTGAACAGAAATTGTTAACGTGACACTTATTCCAAATCTTTTGAAGCAGTACTGTGAAGACTGAGACACAGACGCTGTGACAACTGTCACATTAAATCAAGTTCATCACAGATCACAACCTTAAAAGAAGTTGGCTGGAAAATCATCCTCAGAACACTTAAGAAGGTTTATGATTGTGCCGTTTAATAAGGCTGCACACTTATTTTATTGTTTATTTAATTTTAAGTGAGTCATTGTCTCAGACAAAGCACTGTGACCAAGGTCAAATTATGTGTTTCTTTTCTCTCACTTTTTTTTCTTGTGGGTTGAGATATTGCTACAGACTATTTATCGTAGAAACACTAATAACATACTCATCTACACTAAGCAGGTGGGAGAACACTGTTCTCTGTTGTGTGTGTGTGTGTGTGTGTGTGTGTGTTTGTGTGTGTGTGTGTGTGTGTGTGTGATATAAACAGAGACTTAAACACTGTGTCATTTGTGTTACAGTTTTAATTTGCACCTGTCTATGCTTAAAATTTTGTCGGTAGTTCCTCTCTCTCTCCCTCTCTGATAACAATCATAACATTTAAAGCTGTAAATGTAAATAATTGCATTTAACAATTTAATTGCCTTTTTGTTCACTGCAAACAATTGGTAAAGTACAAGCGTAAAGTGGTTGATGGTTATGACGTTTGTAGCTGTCAATGCTCCGTTGACCTCTAAAAGTGTTACAGAGCTAAGTCTGTTGAATAAAAAACATTTTTACTTTCATTGTGGGCATTTTCTTCAGTGCAGTGGATGAAAATGAACCAAATAGATTTCTGTTCTCTGTGAGGTAAATAAATATGACCTGTGTGAACCAACAACTGTGGAATAGAATTGTGTTCGGCTTAAATAATTATAATCAGCTCCAATAATTGCAATCAGTTATTGTTATGCAATCAAAGAGGCCCTCTATCTCCTCTCTGTCTCGATTGCACTCTCACTGTTTCTCTAACATTTCTGTTCGCTGTGTTGTGTACTGTGTTCCTCTGTGGTGTATTATATTGTTGTGATGCTGTACATATCTGTGCCTTAACTGTGTAAGGTTTTCCTGTCTTTACAATTGTTTACACACACACACACACATGCAGCCCGGCCTTAATAAAAATAGGGGCCCCAATCAACTTCAAGCTGAATCACACACCAAACACACACAGAAGTGTTTTATTCTCTAACTGCTGCATTTGTAACGTAAGGTTGATTACTACAAAAAGTCAATTACTACAAAAAGTCTTAAAATAGATTTAACCATTCTCAGTTTAAAGGAATACTACGTAATATACTTAGCTTTAAATTACAGCTTCAAAGTCATTGTGATGCTTCACTGAAATGTTATGTCGAGAATAGAGGCTCTGTCATTGCTACTCTCAGCACAGCAGAGAGTCTAATATGTATCTTCTTTTTGGGGAGGGTAGGAACAGATCCTCTAAAAAGTGCACCGTTAGATATGTCTAGTGCTGGAGTGGTGTTGGACAGCTCAAGTGTGTCTTTTGTCAGCAGTTCAAGAAAATGTTCAAGGAAACTCATAACAACAAATGATATTACTATATTAACTATTGTATGTGGTAATCAACCCTACCCATACAGTGAGCATATATCGGTCCACTGGCATAAAACGGCTGGCACATCACTGACTGTAGACCACTGCTGGTCCACCATCGGACCACTCAGATTACTGCCCTGTACATGATATAAATCATTTTTAATCTCCTCAAACAGATTTTAAATTCAGAGAGACTTCTATTCTGGAAAACAAACCAATACAAATATTACCAAGAACTATGAGAGATATAATGAGTATAAGCCTGATATAAAATGATTATAATAAAAATGTTGATACTGTGCTGGATTAAAATTATTTACTAATCTTATTTATAAAAGATAACAAAAGAACCTAATGAAGGAAGAAAAATGTAAATTGGACTGAGAATGTAAAAGTGCTAAAATGTGGCATTTTGTGTACAATTCTGTTTAATCACCAGTGGTCCGCCCAGAAAACGCTGTGCAAAACATTAGTGGACCTCCAACTTTGCCCTCAGTGGGACAACAGTGGTCCGCCGTCTCCTTGCTATCAGGGTACACTGCACTTACAGTACAGTACACATGCAGCAGGTACATAGTAGGCTGAAAATGTGTGTGTGTGCGCGCGTGTGTGTGTGTGTGCGTGCGTGTGTTCTATGAGAATGTGTTGTTTCTGTGTTTCTAAGCTTTGCCATCAGCTGGAAAATAATATTTTCCCATGTAGTGAATAAAAGCTAATAAACGAATAAACGAAATAAAAAGCCTGTTGTCTTATTTTACAGTATAATGTGTGTAAATCCGTCACAGATGTTTAGTTTCTTTGACGTCTGATCACATTTTTCACCAGCAGATGGCACCACAGATCACACATTGTCTCATAAACACCTATCCGCCGTGAAATTATAGCCACCTCTTTGCTTTCACACCAACTGCCCATTATTTTTCAGCTCCACTGACCTCAAGTGTGCTGCATCATTTGTTGCTGCATAATTTGTTTGTTGTGTCTCACCCTGGTCTTCTTCCAGGACCCCCACAGGGCAGGTACGATTTGGCGGGTCATTGTCAGTGTCACTGCAGCGCGGTCGTGTGTTAGTGTGAGTTTTGCAGATATGAGTGGATCAGACACAGCAGTGCTCCTGGAGGTTTTAAACACTACACACTCACTGTCAGAGACCGTTGCTCATCAGTTGCTGAAGAGTTTGTTTTAGTCATATTTTAGTGATTCGCCAATAAAAAGATCCAGATAAGATAACCCTTTATTGTTGCAACAGTTAGCTCTGGTCTCGCATTGCAGGGGCGGAGCATCTGCGGCTCACACTAGCTCCGTCCGTGCAATTGGCTGAGAAATGTAATTGCATTATAATGGCACTCTGACCCAAGCTCCTCTGGTGTCCACTTGTTAAGTGTGACGCGTGACGTTTTGCCATTTCCGGGTCCAATCGCCTTTGGTCCCATCTTGTACATTCATAAGGCACTGAAGGTTCATGGATTTATTAAAAGTAAAATGAAGCAAACGCGTCTTTGGTAGCACTGTTTATGGATTACTCCACAGTTACAGTGTTTCAAGGATTGATGGACCTGTTTGCTTTCTGGTTTGTAAACAAAAGGATATTGCAAGGAAAAAAACAAGTAAATGCAATGTCTGTGTGGTTTCAGTTCCCATCAAAACTGGTATATATGATATTTGACAAAATTAAGATATATTGTTGGGTTCCTGTCTGTGAGGAGTTTGGTGTGTTCTCCCTGTGTCTGTGTAGGTTTCCTTCCACAATTCAACATCACATGTAGGTGAACTAGGAATTTGTGACCTTGTCCACAGGTGTGTGTTTTTAATGTTACCATCATTGTCAGTTTTTAATAAAATTGTAAAATCATTAAAAAAAAAATTAGCCTAAAGTTTGTAAGGCAGTTCTAGTTGTTTTAGTTGTTTTTCTGGAAAAAAAATATCATGAATGCTAAGATTTGAAAGGAGATTTTATTATTTTAGGTACTGTTAGGTACTCTTTGACTGTAATTTAATGTCATGCCCTGAGTTTCCAAAAAATTATTTTCATTTGAACATGTTGAGGTAGACTTGTCAAAGTTAATCAATTTAAACTGTTAAATAAATTACAATATATCACCCAAACAGCAGCTCTACAGGAAACTCATATATATATTTTTTAACAAATAAATCTGAAGTCAGTTTGATATATTTCTATTGGTCTGTACACTGTGAAAGTTTGCCACTTAAAAAATTTCCTTTTTTCAATTATGTTAAAGAACATAAGCTTAAAAAGTAAAAACTGGAGATGTGAGGTTATGTTCACACAAAGGTGATATATTGGATATCTATCTATGGTATTTAATATTTATTTAATATTGTATGAGAATAAAAATAGAAAATGTCAGGTACCAGAATGAAACAGGATTATCTTAATTAGCTATGGTGCTGTTAAACAATGAGCAAATTAAACTAGCCCCTGGTGCTCTGTGGTTAATCCACAGCTTCAGACAAAGAGAATTTAATTATAAAGACTTTAACGTTTTTAAGGGGAGGAGATAAGGTGGTGAATGATGGCGGCTTATGGGAATGTGACATTTAGTCTTTTTATATGTTCTGTGGCCGACTGTTTGTTTTTATTGTTTTCCTGATTGAGAGGTTATCTCAATTTTGCAGTGTACAAAAAGCACAAATTAAGTTTTTGAGTTATATATTATTAATTGAGGTAAATTATTATTATTGGATCCCCAATCCCCAAAAAAGGTAATAAAATAAAAAGACAAGGCAATAAGGTAGGATTCAAATCAAGTTTTTTAAATATATCATCACTGTCCAATCAAAAACCTATAGCTCCAAAATAGTGATTTTTCAGGAGAAGGAAAAACATTCTAAATTTCAATGAAATTTGATGTCAGTAAAGATAGTGAAATTGCTTTTTTTTTTAACAAATTAAGTGTATTTTAAAGTTAAACAGTGTTTTAGTTCAAAAAAATAATTTTCAGTGAGGATTAAGGTTTTTAATACATCAGAGAATGTGGAGAGAGATAGAGAGGGAGAGAGTGGAAGCGGGGAGATTAAGTCAGAGTCATAGTTAGGACAGAGATAGATTGAGAGGAGATAGTCATAGAAGGGGAGGTAGAGAGAGAATGGTTTACAGTTAGATGACATTTGGCAGTGTTTGTCTGCCTGCATTCCAGTTTTAAAATAGAACAGCTCAACACTTTTATCAGCTGCAGATAATACAACACTCATGACCCACTGACTTCTCTCTCCTCCCTCAGATACATGTTGGAAAAAAAGAAAACATTACCTGGTCCTGGACTACACAGCCAGGAGCATATAGTCCAGGACTAGGCTTAATCCCTGTCTGGGTAACCACCCCTACATATGCTTCATCATTCCAGAGGATACACGTCCACTCCTCCACATCCCAATCCTGGGGCTTTATACCTCACTGACCAGCACTTGACATTAAAGCATAGTGACCTTGGGCTTATGGGCAGCTGCTCCAGAACATGCTTTTCAATGGGATTTTACAAGCTCTGGGTCCACAATGGGGGGATTCTTTAGAAGACAGTTCAGAAGACACTGACTGGCTGATTTTATTTGATAATAACAATGGTGAACTTGAATTAACTGATGCCACTGTTTCATATATTAAGGTCTGTGAAAATAACATTAATGAGAGTTGGGAAACTGAAATATTTATAAATAGTAAACCATGGCTAACAAGTGAACTGAATGAAAGCTAACATAAGAAAAAAACACCTTCATCCCTGGAACGGCCGACCCTTACCAAGATCTTGTTATCTCATTTAAGAACTTCTCAGTTGTTAAGCCTGGAGATGCAAAGAGCCTTGGAGTGATTCTGGATGGCCAGCTATTGTTTGCAACCCATATCTCGGTCATGCAGATTCCTACCGTACAACATCCGGCAGATCCAACCCTTTCTTTCTCAGGAGGCTGCTGAGGTGTTTGTACAGTCTCTAGTCATTTTAAGGCTTGACTACTTCAACTCACTCCTGGCTGGTCTTCCTCTGTGGGCCATCAGGCCCCTTCAGCTGATCCAGAATGCAGCTGCATGGCTTGTCTTCAATCCTCCAAAGTTTACCTACTTCACTCCAGTGCTGCGCTCTTATCACTGGCTTCCTGTAGCTGCCCGCATCAGGTTTAAAACTCGCAGGCTTGCTTACAAAGCCAAGAATGGACCAGCCCCTCCCTACCTCATGGTAATGGTCAAGAGTCGGACTGCACCTCTAGCCCGTCGAGAATCAAGTACAGCTCGACTTGACCCGCCATCCCAAGTTACATGGAGGACTAGCATCAACACTCTTCTCAGTCTGGGCACCCAGATGGTGGAATGAACATCCACTGGCTGTCCAAACAGCAGACTCTCTTATGGTCTTCAAAATCAGACTGAAGACACATCTCTTTGTGGCCCACTTAGTTGAGCACTAATCTAAGTGCTCACCGTAACAGATGGTTATACTGCACTTAACTCCTTTCTTTCTAGGTTTGAGCACTGACTAGATTGTATTGTGTATTGCACTTACTATGATTTGTTCTTTCTAGGAATCAACACTGGCCCTTGTTCTGACAAGCATCTGAGCTCAAAGGGAATTTGGACCCTAACCTATTTGTACTCTGTCTGAACGCTAAGCACTTTTGTGAGTCACTCTGGTTAAGAGCATCTGCTAAATGCTGTAAATGTAAATGGATGGAGAGAAAACTTAGGAATTGTGTAGGAAGATTAAAAAAGCAAAACTGAAATACATTTAATGATCTTGTATCTTCACTCATTGGCCATTTTATCTACTCCACTGACCAGCACTTTGTATTTGCACAATTAATTAAGTGACACTGACAGCTTTAAACACTTAAGCAGGACTGCTGTGTCTGATCCACTCATACCAGCACAACACATACTAACACACCATCACCATGTATACAGCCCAGGTAGAGTATTTAGGGTATGTATCCATAAGTTCTTTACTCTTTACTCAGCTCTTTCAGTGTCTGTTAGATAAAAGTATTGTTCCACAATCTTGGAAATGAACTAATATTTTTCCTCTACAAATAAAAATCTGAGGCATTTTTGACCAGTAGCACTGACACATGTCCTGTCAAAAACAATGGAAAGGGTTGTTAAAACAATGACGACAAAGAGTGGTAGCATTCTGTGCATCCAAGATTTTGTGTCAGACTGCCCCCAAAGAGTGAATATAAATGGAATTGTATCAGGGTGGGTGGTTGTAAATATTTATGAATCTCCAGTTCTGTTTTTCTGTTCTAAAGTTTTAGAATTTGTGATTTTAAACTTATTTAAATATGCAGATGACATGGCGGTCCTTGCTATGCTGAGTGACAGTAACTGAAGCATGTCACCGTTTGTTGTCTGCTTCGTAATTTGGAAATGATGGGAAGAAAAAAGATGATTTTTAGTGGTAGAGGGTACACCAGTTATCACCTGTCACTGGTGAAAATTAGGGGGATGACTGTGAGTTAATTTATTAGAAAGGTCTACAGTGGCTTTATCTCATTAAAAGCTGTGGGGTGGTAAAGGCCTAGGCTTAATCTCTGTCTGGGACACCACCCCGGTGAGTTTGAAGTTAGACAGATATTGTAGGGCTTGCAGATTTCTCTCTCTTTTTGTTATAATATGACGGATTTGTTTGGGGATTTGAGCTGGAAGCGTAAAAGAAAGCTTATGAGAATAGTGAAAACAGGTAGTAAATTGGTAGGAAGAGTCAAAGATGTACAATAGCTCTGTATAGGGACTGTACTCAGAAAAAAGAAGATTGTATCGTTGCTGTAACATTACAAACATGTATCTCCATTTTTGTCAATTTTTTAAAAATTTGAACACAGCAGCTGTCCTTCACACTTTGTAAAAAATTAATTATAAAAGTTCCAATAGAAATGCTCTAAAATTACTTTGGATTCTCCTGTAAAGTTACTATTTTAGGAGATACGTGTTTTTAATTGGACAACGAACAAACAATTTTATTTATTTATTTATTTTGTTTTTGCTCATTAATGAATGTTTCACAGCACTGTGCAGAAATCAATGGGGAGGGGGGAGGTGGGTGGTATCCTACCCTCCTCCAAAAAAAGTTATAGTTCAGTTTCTGTTCCCCCGATTACAGACCAGTAAAACATCACAATGATTTTGAAGATGAACATTTTAACGTAAAAATCTTACGCATAGTTTTCTGTTTAAATCACAATGTGAGGTGTTTATATGTTGTCAGTGTTCTGATGTCATGAGGGGAAAATATGCAGCGTACATAAACAAAATAAAATCGCACAGGTGGACCTTAAATCGAGGAACTGAATCACAAGGAAATATGTCCTTTATTTGTAAAAACTTAATAATAATTACATTTAAAATTCTTTGTCAAACACGGTGGCCAACTAATAAGAATGTGTTTGTGTCTGCATGTGGTTCTAAATCACTAATTAAATCAGCCTACCACCCTCCAGATGATGTCAGAGGCGGACCCTCAGCAGTGGGGGGGGGTCTGTCAGCCATTAGCCTAAGTTTAGACTTCTGCTGGCAGTTTCATTCACTGCCCCACACCGGCCCAGAGACCCTGCTGCCCTCAGCCTCTGGTAAGAACCCAGCCTTTCTCTATATTCAGACATAAAGGGAACACTAAATGTGAAGGTGGTGGCATCTCAAGGTAAATCAGAGCTCGTTTATTGATTTTTGTGTTTTGTTCATTTTTATTTTCACTCATTTTCCATATCAGGGGCTCTGGTGTCAGGCCTGAGTTCCAGAAGAGTTCCTCAGCTGTCCTTGTGCTAAATATAACTAGCTACCTCTAAGACTGATGCACTCTGACCAGCTCACAAACACAGTAGACATGTTGTTTTTGACCACAAGTTAATGTTTTAACCATAAAAGCCTAAATATAAAGTAAACAATATGTATTATTAATATAAAAGAAATATAATTTAGTATTATTTCAATATAAAGTTTTAACCAAACTCATTTAGCTACAGACATCACAGTCAAAACATACTAGTCATCTGCTGGAATGCTGCCAAATTATTAAAGTGGATAAATGTTCTTATTCAGGATAAATGTGTTTTCTCTTTCACTGGTGTGCAGGTCTTTTTTATTATTATTTTCGAAGTGAAAAAAATGTGAAATCAGGAGTTTAACATGGACATAATCAAGTATTAAAAAAAATAACATTCATTTTCACTGGCCACAGTGATTTCAATAGGTTAAAAATTGATAAACAATAAATGTGTTTTTGTAGCAGCTATGAAATTATCGTTACTTAGAAAACCAACAAAACATGGGGTCTGAAGTTTTGTCTTTGTCATCAGCTATTTTTTTTTGGTGGGTGTTACGTAGGTTGTTATGTATTGATGTTTGTTCGTTAAAGAATGTTAAATCTGATCTAACATTATGTTGGCTGCTTCATTAACATTAGTTTCAGGAATTTAGTTTCCAAGCTACTTTTATTTTGGAGATCTCAACATTTCTGATAATGTTCCATAATTGCTTTGTTTACTATTTTAATATAACCAATTAATTAAAGAAAATATACATTACCCATTACTATTGCAAATAATATTCATTGGGTTAGTGTCAGACAATCTGGTATTTCCATTTTTATTGTTACAACTCCATTAACTATCCTTTAAGTTAAGGCTGTTGACCTTAGGTTCAATCACAATGATATGTCTCTGTTCTTCTATTAATGAAGTGAAAGTGACTGGACTGGAACGGTCTTGAAATTCTGTGTATTTCTTTGTAAATCATCTTTAGAGGACCCTATCAACATGGCCTCACCAAATGAAAACAACACAGAGGATCAAAAGGTTCCTGATGAGGATGAAACTCCTGCAGTTAAAGACGTTCAAGCCCATTACCTACGCTGCCCTTCTCCAAGGTCATCTATCATTTCAACCTGACTACATTCCAATTCAGTCAGAATAAAATAACCTCACCGTTTAAAGAAAATATAGGGCTTTCAATGAAGGGGGGGGGGGGGGGGGGCAAAAGAACACAATTGGCATTGCTGTCTATTGGTGGGTAGGATATCCCCACTTTTCTGTGCAGTGTTAGGGTTAGGGTTTCTGTTAGCCGATGTGACAGATCTGGGCAATTTGTACTCTCCTCTGTCCAGTGGTGGCTGGCTTCACACCTCTCGGAAAAAGCATGTGCTTGCCTTTACCAATGTGATTGGGGGATGCCGACCAAACAGTTGGAATTGACAGAAATGAATAATTAGGGAGATGATTCTGGAAAAAACTGTAATAGTAAAGCATGATTATTTTAATTACCATTTCTATTGGTCCAACTGCCATGAAATAATCACTTAATTTAAAAGGAAGCCTCTACTGAGAAAAGAAAGCAAACAAAAAAACGACCATTTGTAAATAAAATATAAAGCCGCCAGTGTTCTTGGAAAAATGAATTGTCCACCAGAGCCCAGGCCTCAACATCACGGTGTGTTTGTGATAAATTGAACAGTAAGATTTTATTTATTGTTCTAATCTTCTACTTGTTTAAAATTGCTTACAGTGACTGTTATGATAAAGTAGTTTAAATTTGTTCCTTTTCCAGTTTCTCCATGATGTCAGATCGTTTCTCTACCATTTCTGATCGGTTCTCCATCATCTCTGGGTCAAATGCTGAGAGTATCTTCATGGAACCCATTCACCTTTCCTCAGCCATTGCTGCAAAACAGATTATCAATGAGGGTAAGTACATTTTGGCACAGAACAAGTTTGTAATTGCTGTAATATTACAAATACTGTAAGCGCTTTAAGATTTACACACAACAAAAGCGGTAAAAAGAATATCTCACATACATCACAATAAAACTCAACATTATCTGTCATTGTTTTCTTCTCAGAATTGAAGCCCAAAGAGCTGAAGTTGGCCTCAACCCCAGAGAGCATGCTGGAGAAAGCAGAGCAACTAATGGTGGAGGATTTATACAACCGTGTTAAAGACATTATCGATGATCAAAGCCCTTATAACACACCCTGCGTGTTAGACATCCAGCGAGCTCTGATTCAGGACCGACTGGAAGCCCCTTTGAACCCAGTGGATGAAGTTTGGCCCAACATCTTCATTGGAGAAAAGTGAGATTCTTCAAACAATCATGTTTCACCGTGTATGGCATTCGGCTATGTGTAGATTTCAGGAATTCTATATGATAATATACATTGATCATCCGTACTATTATGATCACTCACTGTCCATTCCCTCAGCTCCACTGGCCATACAAGGCCCTCTATATTTCTACAATTACATACTGCAGTCAGTCTGTTGCTCTGCATACTTCCTTTGCCCATTTAACCATGGTCTTCAGTAGTCAGGACCACCACAGAGCAGGCATGATTTGGGTAGTGGATCGTTCTCATCCTAGCTCATAGGTCCACCTTGTAGACAGTAGCTCATCTGTTGCTTCACAGTTCATATTGGTTGTGTTGGCTGGATATATAACCTGGGGTTTAAAAACTCCAACAGCACTGCTGTGTCTGATCCACTCATCCCAGCTCAACACACACTAACACACCACCACCATTTCAGCACTGAGTATGATCCACCACTAAAATCATTCCTGCTCTGTGGTGGTACCGATCATTGAAAAGCAGAGTGAAAGTGCTGTCATTTTACAGAAAACAGAAGTTTAAATTCTGATATAATAAATAAAAATCACTTCAGAGAGTCTAATACAAATATAATTCTGCAGATCCGTAGCGGTCAACAAAGCTCGTCTGAAGCGCCTGGGCATCACTCACATCTTGAATGCAGGCCATGGCACTGGGGTCTACACCGGCGAGAGTTTCTACGAGGGGATGAACATCACCTACATGGGTATTGAAGTTGACGACTTCTCTGATGCAGACATCTCACCACACCTACGATCCTGTGCTGAGTTCCTTGATGAAGCTTTGCTGACTCACAGAGGTAAGTAAAAGTAAAGGGAGCCTATGAGAATGGGGCATTGATCAGATATGGATCATTATTAAACATTACTATCACGTCACAGATAGCAAAAACCCAAAGGAAGCTCTGGGAACTGGATTACTCTTAATGAATAAGTTTCCAATGTCTTGGCATTTGGTCACAGCTAGACAGCAACAGAATTCACTGAACATGAGCAGATAAACCATGCTGGAAAGCATATTCAGTTACTTAAGTGTGTAATATGACTCAATGATATGAGTCAGACTTGTTCATGTGTTGAATGAGCAAAACTAATGACATCCTAGAAACCAAACCTCTTATTGTGTTGGGCAGTTGTTACTTGAAAAATCCTGTGTAGTTTCATTTATGTGGCATTTCACAAACTGACCAAAATAGACCAAGGGAAACACATTAATAAAGTAAGTTGAAACAATTAACAACTAAACTCTGCAAAGGAAAGACAAAAGAGGACAGAATAACCAGAGTCATCTCATTTATGTCACTGACATGTATCATTGTAAAAAAAATAACATGTAATGAGTAAAAAAGTTTGTAGATTTTGTAGTGTAGTTTTTGTAGGGACAAAATACAATAGCAAAATGTCCTCCCTCAAGAGTTGTTTTTCCTGTCCCCACTTACAAACAACTATGGCTGCAAGCTTAATGAGTCTGAGAATATTTAAAGAAGAGGTTGCAACACTGCTATAAATAGCCTGTCAAATCCTACAAAGGGCTTGTATATCAGGCAAGCTTCTAAATTCAGCAGACTTACAGATACAGATCTTATGCAGATCCTTATATGCAAAGTTACTATTACCCTTTTTCAACCATTGTTTTGTGTTAACAAAAAGAAGTATTGATATAAATCTGTTTTGATGTTAGTACAAATAGTTTCTCACTGATACATACTGATATATACCTGATATACATTATCAACTTATTTTACAATATATGGACATTTCCTCAATAATTTTACTGACCTCAATGTCTCATGTCCCATTGTATTTAATTGCCTGTTTGTTTACATTAGAATGAATATCACCAATATTTTATTCAGTCTTGCTGTTCTGTTCTCTGATCTTCTCTAGTCTCTTTGTTGTCGTTGTATTTTATGTTTTATTTTTATAGGATTTATAATATTCCAATTACAATGTCTGAATGGTCTTAATAACAACATTTTAGCAAAAAGTTCAATTCTCTTTAAAGGGTGTATTGTTTTATTTTTCTATTAAATTATTATTATATCAGGGGCATAAAATAGTCTTGAAATGACAATAATATTGTTTATCATAATTATTTCTGGAACAATATATCAACCACAAAAAAATGGCTATTGTGACAGGCCTAATAATTATTATTCAGTAATAAATTATGCAGTGTTGATTTAAAAATTTTATAATATATTTTTAAAAATTTTATGAACAACTTGGTCACTTATTTCATATCCATTCTGAATAATAATTACATTATGAGTTAAATAAATTGCTATACAGCTTATTCAGATGCTGTGGTGTCATCTAAAGCTCAGTTCATTTTAAAGCAAAAAAAAATCATATCAATAAAATAAAATATTTTCATTATTGTAGAATAATTTTATACATGTATCTCCAACAATACTGATTCTATATGACAGTGATTTAAAACTTTTGAGGAGGAATGAATACACTTCAAACTGAAGATCTTTTCCTTTGTTCACAGGGAAAGTGCTTGTGGTCTCTATGATGGGAGTAAGCCGCTCAGCTGTTTTAGTTGCTGCTTACTTAATGATCTTTCACAACATGTCCATCATGGAGGCACTGATGGAAATAAGAAAGAAACGTGCCATCAATCCCAATGAAGGCTTCCTAAAACAGTTGCGTCAACTCAATGAAACCCTGATGGAGGAGCGCGATGACGATGACGATACTCTCAGTCAGTGTTCTGTGATTGACACTCGGGCTCGCCTCGATGAGGAGGAAAGCATGTTTGGAGTCAAAGCTAATTCCATCATGGTGGAAGAAGAGGGGGACAGTGCCAGTGTTATGAGCAGTGTTGCTTCATCTGCTGCTGCTGCTGCCCTGAAAGCAGGCATTCTTGGAGGCCCAAATGGACCTGACCAGAGAGCAACTGCAAAGGACCCTGCTCTCCCTGGAAAAGATGGTGAGTATGAAGAGGATGATGTGGACAAAATGATTCGGGAGTGGCAGAAACGGAATGAGAAGTACCAGAATGATGACTGGTGGGAGGCCCAGCTATTGTGCGAAGATGAGGACAAAGAGTCTTTTGTAGGAGATGGAGAGAGGCCAGCTCAACGGCCAGAGGACCTGGAGAGCGTTACCAGTCAGGATTTGCAGCTGGTGAGGGAGCGGCTTAAGCGCCGCCCTCGCAGACCCCCCTCAGATTCGATGTCCACCACAAGCTGCAGCAGTTACGCTGACCTGTGGAAGCAACGTCTCAGGGAGATCGAGGAGCAGGCAGCGGCAAGGTATCGTCTTAAGGAAGGAGATGAGGACACAAATAGCGAGGCAAGCCAAAAGAAGATAGATGATGAGGTAGAGAGTATTCTCTCTGACACAAGCTCAATGTACAATTTCTGCCAGAAAAACAAGGACAAACTGACCCCCTTGGAGAGATGGAGAATCAAAAGATTACAGTTTGGGTGGAACAAGAAAGAATCAGAGGCTGAGAACAAAAATGGGGACGAAGGTGAGGCTCAGACCCCTGCTCCTGCTTTGGAGGACGTCAACCTAACTGCATATCAAACTTGGAAGTTGAAACATCAGAAGAAATACGGGGGCGAAGAGAATAAGGATGAGATTCTAGAGATGAGTCGTGGAGAGGATTCTGCCACGGTCAAGAGGCGACAGCGGAGAGAAGAAATTTTGGAGCGCTCCAAGAAAACACTTGAGGAGAGCCAGTCTGTATGTGGCTGGGAAACTGAAAGTGCACTGAGTGGGAGTAGCATCCCACTGTCTGCTTTCTGTGCTGGGGCTTTTCCTTCTGCAAGTGTTGCAGGAGATGACAACATTTCCATGTTGAGTGGTAGATCATCTGTCCTTTCAGGCCGTAGCACTCATTCCCAATTGGCTGTCCCTCTTGCCCCACCTGAACCACCTGTCCCAGTGCTTGGACCCAACGGAGAACCAATGGTGAACATAGCAAACATTCAGAACTGGATTGCAAATGTAGTCAACGAGACACTCATGCAAAAGCAAGCTGAAATGATTATGGCAGGGAGTCTCCCACCCTCTCGGGCTGGGTCCGTTTTCAGTCTGGGTGCGGGCTCACCAGCAGGACATGGACATGGTGTGGAAGATGATAAGTCCTCAGTTTTAAGTGGGTCTTCCTATTCCAGCTTGTTAGCCCGTAATAAGGCTGAATCTGTGCTATCTGCTGGGGGTAGGGCCGCCTCAGTACTTTCTGCAGCTGGACGTGCAGAGTCAGTTCTATCTGCTGGAGGAGCGTCCAGTCTCTCTTCCGTTTCTGGTTTAGGCTCTCGAAGGAGCAAAATCACAACAACCAGTGTACCCCTATTCAGCTTATTCCAAGACCAGGTAAACTTACATAAACTGGACACGATGGAAAAGGAAATAAAGTCTGATATGAGAGAAAAGATGGCTTCATATGAAATAAAGAAGATTACAGAAGACAATAAGCGCAGTACATTGTACAAAAAGAAAAAGCAAAAAGATGAAGATGAAGATGAGGACAAAAATGTCCTTGGAAAGTCCAAACTTAAATCAAGTGAGTTTAACCTAGATGATTCATCAGCAAGCCCCTGTGAAAAACCAAAACCCAAAAAAGATTTTGGACGTTCAGGAATTCTTAACCTCCCTGCCTCATCAAACTCCAGTTGCAGTATTGATGAGTGGCTCAAAAATGTAAGACCCCCCTCCAGCAAGCCAGAAACGTGCGGTGAAGAAACACCTATACCGCGCATGTCTAGGCCAACATATGAAGAACCTCCAGACCTGCCAGATTTAGATTTTCCAAGTCAAAGAAGCTCACTTGCTGTACAGGATGATGAAGAGGTGAATTATAATTTTGCATCATCAAAGAACACTACCCGATATGAAGTTGACAGTGATTTAAGCAGAGACCCCAGTCCAGACTTCGGTTATCAGTCACTAAGGATGCCTCTTGGAGCTGAGGCCACCTGGAATGGAACATCCGAGCCTAGCCAATACATGTCTGGGAGACTGTATCCTAGAAGTGCAACAGAGGAAGAGGATAGTTACCAGGAATACTCAGCCAAGCGGAAATTTACTGATTCATCGCGATCTGATGACAGTGTGGTGAACTCAAGGACAAAAACAAGACAAGAAGATGAAGACGATGAAGAGATATCTGCTTTCATTAATCGCATCAGACAGAGGGCAAGAGCACGGGTAGCAGAAGAGTTAGAGGATGATGAAGTACTTTCTGCATGGAGGAAACAAAAGGAGGAAAAGTCATTTAATGATAGCAATGACTCCTAGAAATACACTCTACACAGTTTCTGTAGAGGGACTCAATTCAAAACCGAAATTAACTGAAATTATAATTTAAGGATTGTGTTTCATCCTCTCAGTGGCACAAATTTATCATTTCACAGAATGACAGGTCAGTGCCTTCAGATCTATAGTACTGTCATTAAGAACAAAAAAGCCCCAATGATTTATGATACCTATTCCAAAAAACCTAAAGCCACACTACTTTAAAACTGCTTAGTTTTACTCAGTTTTCTTGTATTGTAATTTCTTATACCCTACAACTGAATTCTGAAACAATTTTAAAGAACTCATGGTGACTCTGTATTTTGTAGTTTTTTTCACATTAAACAAACACATTTAAAGTGTTTCTTCATATAAGTCTCTCCAAGTTTCTGTTTTGCGTGTTGATCTTGAAGACAACATCATCAATATCACAGACGTACAAACACTGAATTTTAAATGAGAGTCATAGTCTACTCTGAGTAAAAGATATTTTGGGTTTCATTCTTGTGTTTCAGTCCCAAAGTAACATTTCTAAACATTCATTCATTCATTATCTGTTACCGCTTATCTAGTTCAGGGTCTCGGTGGGTCTAGAGTCTACCTAGAATCACTGGGCCCAAGACGAAAACATGCGGTGGGGGGGGGGGTGTTTTTGTAGTTCATTGCAGGGCGACACACACACACACACTCACACCTAAGGACATTTATCCTACCAATGTGTCTTTTTTTGGAACATGGGAGGAAACTGGAACACCTGGAGGAAACCCACACAGACACAGAGAGAACACACCAAACTCCTGACAGACAGTCACCCAGGGCGGGGCTCAAACCCACAACCCCAGGACCCTGGAGCTGTGTAACAGAGACACTACCTCTAGTGCCACTGTGCCGCCCCATTCGTAAACAGGTTAGATTAAAATAAAAAATGGATAATTGTGTTCCTTTGGCAATAATAAACATTGCTCTTGGAAAGCTGTTACCCCTGACACTTTTAATTGTTTTGATAAGCATCATTTCATTCATTCATTAATTCATTGTCTTCGACCGCCCATCCAGTTCAGGGTTGCAGTGAGTCCGGATCCCACCCGGAAACCTCTGGGCGCAGGGCATGAACGCATAAGTTAATTACCTAAGTATTTATAATGTCCTGAGTTAGAAGGTTGCTCTAAACTAGATGAGCCCTGAATATTTATTTTAAATATATTGTACCCTAATAAAGATTTATGTTACCTGTTATTTAAATGTAAACTAGGATCATCTTGGTTAATCCATTAATTTTGTAGTGATCACACAGTTAAAAAGCCTGGAGATGCTAAAATATAGTTAATACCTTTAGTCACGTATGGGCTGCTCTTAAAAATGCTGAAAATGTGGAAAGGCTCGTCAAATTTCATGTTTTGTGTAAATAAGTTAACTAAACTTAAATATGGTAACAGTCTAATGTGAGAGAAAAGACAGATTTATATTAGATTTTGAAGAAATGGAAGAAAACAATCTCTGATACAGTACAAGAAAATGATGAGGATGAAATTGGAGAGGATGATATTGTCTTTGGGAAGTCAGGAACTAATGAAGTGGATTTAACAATGATTCATCATCATGTAGCCTTTGTGCAAACAAAGTGACAGGGCTGCAACCTTGCAGTCCTAAAATTATGAAGTGCAGTTTTAAAAGCTCAAGCAGAATGATATGTCAGGGTTTCTGTACAAAACATGGCAAGTTGCTTATAAATATATCCCAGGGTTACCCACATTTTAATACAGCTTCAGTGTGTGGAGACAACAACAAAATGGGACTACAAGAGCTTAGCTTGTGTGAAGGTCATAACAAATTACCTACAAACAGGATAATTTCAGAATATTTGGTGACAATAAACATCGTATTGCTTGGGGGCCCACCATTCAACATAATCATATTATGAATTTACCTACTAATTTGTAGATCGTCCTCACCTCAAGGTGTCATTTGTATCTGGCACCAAGATTTTAGCAGAAGATTCTTTAAGTCCTATAAGTTGTGAAGAGGCCCCTCTGTGGATCGGAATGGTTTTTCCAGTAAAAGTTACCAAAGTGCATCCTACTGTGTAGAAGAATGCCATCCCACTGTGTAGAAGTGAAAATATAAATAATTATTAATATAACATCAAACAAATCTACTAGAGACAAGTAGCATATAGTTTCTTAATGTATTAACATGGCTCCTTTGAGTGACAGCAACTTAAGTATAGTGATTGTTTTCTGGGCATTTATTTTGATACATTTTATATTATCATTCTATTTGTATTATTTCTATTTTCTGAAAATGTAAACAAAATACTTCAAACAAACCTGTTCTGGCCCTTTCCATGTTTTCAAAATATCACTTTGAATGCACGAATGTTTGATGAAAACGGAAACTTTCCTACCACCTTAAACTGGACAGGTAGGAGAGTGCTGAAGAAACGGGGCAGGTGAGGGAGAGGAGAGTGAGGAGAGGTGGGGGGTGTAGTTTTGAATTTTCGTTCGGGGATGGGTTGTGACTTGCACTAAATATTCAAAATGGCGGACAGAGGATCAGCGAGTCAAGATGAGCGCATGAGAGCAGGTAATCAGTACATTTTACATATTCATATTCTCATTCCTTTTCCTACCAACTAATTTATACGAGCTAAGAACGGTGCATAGAGGCTCGGGTACAGTTTACAGCTTACGGTGGACCAGACGAAGAGACTTACTCCATAATAATTTAATTTTGGGAACGTATTTTTTTTGCTCACTGGCCCGAGAGGAGAGTTGTTGTAACGTTCACCAACCAAACTCGAAGCACTGTTAGTTACATATTCACACAGCGAGAGGTTTTCGTTCAGAGCTCCGGTTCTAGCCTGGATCAATGTCGTTGAAAGTTGTGTTTTCGGCGGCAGCAGTGCAATTCGAGTATTTAAATGTGTCCTGAATTTCTCCGGCTGGGTTAGCTGCTCCGAGGCGGGTTGGCTGCTTTTAGCTGGCCGGCTAACCTCACTCCAACTCCGGCTTTAGTTTCTGCAGATAGCGGCACACAATAACTGGTGAATACACAATGTTAAGAGTAGCTAGCCGTTAGTGGAGGCAGTATTTGAACATTCATGCATAAACATTGCGAACAACTTATGTTTTTGTTACTTTTTACTCGCAAAATTAGTTAAAAGTGGATCCTTGTCGGTTTTTCATCTGTGTTTTCCTCCCGAGTACTGACACCCGGCATTCTGTTTCTCTCTCTCTCTCTCTCTTTGTCCGACATAAACAAGTAATTAAACCAGGCTAGTTATCTACCTGTCCAGTGTTAACTGTTCGCTAAACTAATGGCAGCGTTCTGTAATTACACATTTTTACTGTTCGGTTCCTCTCAAATACCCTACTTTTTTTCCACGGTGACTGGACTAGTGCTGTTTTCAAACGCAGAGTAACTTGTAACGGTCACTTTTAACTCTGGACCGCGACAGAGGATTTTAAAATGTTACTCTGAATATTTCCACAGTTTGTCACAGCAGTAAGTTAAAGACGGCACAATTGCCTTGGTGTTTATTTATCACTCTCCTGCAGTACACAAAGTTGCCTATGAATATTCATTTACACAAACACTAGTCATGAATGATTCATTCGCTTAAGCCGACGCCATTTGCATTTGGAAACTTAAAGGGGAATTCCACCGACTTCTCAACATTTCTTCAGTTGCTAGAGACGTAAACAACGTCATCCACAATGCTTCTGAAATGAAATGATTAATTGTAGAGATATTTACCAACGATACTTTTTTTTGCATTGGCCATGATAGGAAAGAGAGGAAATAGTGCCTACAGCACAACCGACCAGCCATTACATTAACACCAGCTTCTTGTTTTATCAGTCACAGACCATTCTCTCAGGTCCACTGACTATACAGGGGCACTTTGTAGATCTACCATTACACCTGTTGCTCTGTATACTCACTGACATCTCTGTTAGGCACTCTGCCTCTTTGGTTCACCTTGTAGATATAAATTTAAATAAAGAGAGTAGTGATAGCTGATCTGTTCTTGCACTGTTTGTCCTCTAGTCTTTTATTAGTGGTCACAGGACACTTGTTTTTGCATACTTTTGGGGGGTGGTCCATTCTCAGTGACACTGACGTTTCAAATTTCCAGCAGCACTACTGTTTCTGATCCACCCATACGAACATAACTTACATACATAACCACCACTTCAGTGTCACAGCAGCACTAAGAATGAACAACCAACCAAATCATACATGCTCTGCATTGTTTATTTATAAACATGGGCTAAAAAATTATTTGAAAGAAATTAGTGATAGTAGAGCAGAGAGCAAATTAACAAGTGACTGATTTATGTCCTCTTTTGATAGCTCTTACTTTTGGAGCCATTTTACATATTCATATGTCGGGCATGGTTAAAGATTTAAAAAGTCAATGTCATGTTTTTGTTTGTTTTATTGTTTTGTTTTAGCATGTTCTTGTGTTGTTTAATTGCTAGAAACTGTACCATGTGCAAAATGAGCAGTCAACACCATGGCTAAGCATTTCTGGTGTGAAACTGGTTTTAAACTGTCAAATTCATTTTACCCAACAAACCAATACTGTTAGTTGGCAGAATGGTAGGTGGCGATAGAGGCTGGGAATAATTGCATATTTATATATCTGGTTGTACTGAATGAAGGCAAACGTGTAGATGTACATACTTTTAAAAATATTATAGTAGTATAGTTACAGGAGTAATGCATTATTATTATTCAGCAAAATTTAAATAGAAAATACAAAGCAGAAATATAGGCAGCATATTGGCATACACAGGGAAAATGAACCCTGGGTTTATAAATGACTCTGAATTTCTGCCAAACTTTACCCATTATATTGTTAATATTGTTTTATAAACATATCTTCATTACAATGTAAAAAATTGACATTGAATGGTCTTACAGGTGCATCCCAATACATTAGAATAGCATCAAATTTAATTTATTTCATTAATGCAATTCATAAAATGAAACTCATATTATATACATTCATTACAGACAGAGTGATCTATTTCAAGTGTTTATTTCTTTTAATGTTAATGATTATGGCTTACAGCCAATGAAAACCCAAAAAGGCATTACCTTAGAAAATTTGAATATTATATAAAACCAAAGTTGGTGTGTTCTCCCCGTGCTCCGGTTTCCTCCCACAGTCCAAAAACACACGTTGGTAGGTTGATTGGCGACTCAAAAGTGACCGTAGTTGTGAGTGTTTGAGTGAATGTTTGAGTGTGTGGGTTGCCCTGTGAAGGACTGACGCCCCCTCCAGGGTGTATTCCTGCCTTGCGCCCAATGATTCCAGGTACCTGGACCCACTGTGACCCTGAATTGGATAAGCAGTTACAGATAATGGATGGATGGATGGATATGAAACCAATGAAAAAAATATTTTTCATATTTTCATACATAATACAGAAATGTTGGCCTACTGAAAAGTATGTGCAGTATATGCACTCAATACTTGGTCTGGGCTCCTTTTGCTAGAATTACTGCATCAATGCAGCGTGGCATGTAGGCAACCAGGCTGTAGCACTGCTGAGGTGTTTTGGAAGCCCAGTGTGCGTTGATAACAGCATTCAGCTCGTCTGCATTGTTGGGTCTGGTGTGTCTCATCTTCCTCTTGACAATACCACATAGATGCTCTTTACCTTCATCTGAAAACAAGACTTTGAACCACTGAGTAACAGTCCAGTCTTCTTTCTCCTTGGCCCAGGTAAGACACTTCTGCCATTGTCTCCGGGACATGAGTGGCTTGACACAAGGAATGTGACAGTTGTGGCCCATGTCCTTGATATGCCTGTGTGTGTTGGCTCCTGAAGCACTGACTCCAGCAGCAGTCCACTCCTTGTGAATCTCCCCCAAACTTTGAATGTCATTTTCTTGACAGTCCTTTCAAGGGTTTGGTTCTCCCAGTTTCTTTTGCACCATTTTCTTCCACTCAACTTTCCATTAATATGCTAGGATACAGCAGGAGGGTGTCAATGACTGCCTTCTGTACATCTGTCAAGTCAGCATTTTTCCCCATGATTGTGTAGCTTACTGAATCAGACTAAGGGACCATTTTAAAGGCTTAGGAAACCTTAGCAGGTGTTTGTGTTTATTATTCTAATTTTCTGAGATAATGATTTTTGGGTTTTTATTAGCTGTAAGCCATATCCATCAACATTAAAACAAATAAATCTTTGAAATATACCATTCTGTTTGTAATGCATCTATATAATGAGTTTCACTTTTTGAATTTAATTTCTGAAATAAATTAACTTTTTGATGATATTCTAATTTATTGAGCTGCACCTGTAGACTGAATGCAAATGATGAATTCCTTAAAGTCAAAATCTGACTCAAAAAATGAAATCAGTGTCTATTTTGAATTATTTGGAAAAAAAAATCATTTATTATTTTCAATATTCTTTTATAATTAGGGAAATTTTATATAACCGATTGCAGGCAACAGATTGCAACATTACATATAACATAATTCAGCTATGTCACAAAGTCCAGCTCCTTTTTAAGTTACTGGAAAGAAGCTTGCTGTGCAATTTGCACGTCAAATTTCTTTTGAGCACTTTAAGTTTTCTCTGCTTATACTGTTTGTAGGATGGCATAATTTGAATGTGTGTTGGCATAAGGTCTTGTTTTCGTTTCACTTCAATGAAAAAGAATGTTGTCTATTTCTCTTTGAAACACATGATACTGTTATTAGCTTTCCTTCACTGAGCAATTATTTTGCAGACTTGACCTTATTGTTGCTCATGGTTCTTGATCTCAAAACTGTAACTGTCTCAGACATCAGGCATGGTATGGTATATTTGGGGGGTGCTGCAAAAATGCTCTCCAGTGTTTTGAATATGGACTTCAATAGCCATTTTAAATGCTTGCTGTCAGTATTACAGATTTCTGCTTTAAGCCATAACTGGTTATGAAAGCTTTTAGAGACTGGGTTATGTTATGTGGGTTATGTGATTTTCTTCCCCCAATGCCATCTTTCCCCTTGAGAATTTCTCACACTATATCCGAATTAAATGCTGTATTCACTCCATTTTCATTTTCATCAAAAACATTTTTTATAAATTTCCTCACCATTTGCCAACTCTCCAGTCTGTTTGCATGCTCAAAACCGGTTTAAAGTGTTTAAGATGACCCAGTGTCTTTTAAGGGTTTAAAAAAGTGTCAATCCAGTGTGCTAGGCTTTTTCTCTCTCTGCTCATGGACTCTCAGCAGAGAATTGGCATTTTGGAGGTTTTTACACAACAAATACACCTCCAAATATTGAAAAGCATGAAAAAATATGTGGGTATTGCTCTATTCTTGCTCCATAGGTTGGTATTTTGACTTATTTTTGCTGTAGATGGAGCTGACTTTAAATTGGGGAAAGAGCCCACTGTATTAAAAAAAAAGAAAAAAAAAAACAAATACACAACTTGACATACAAATGAGTTTCTGGGGTTCCACCTTAAGACGCTGAGCTTCTGAATGTAAACAAACCAGAGACAACAGCGTTTTCCCACAATCTTAGATGTTGCCTTTAACCTCAAGGATCAGCATTTCTCCTAACAGAAGAGACAGTCTATGTGCCCCCCCCCCCACCCCCCCATGCCACACAGTTTGAGGGAATGATAGATATTTGGATGTTACTGGCAGTCATTAAACATTTCTTATGAATGAGGTTAGCAATATCTTGTTAGACAAATTAAAATTCTCAGGTTTTTTTTTATGTCTCAACCCCCATATTTAGCACTTGTTTCACACCCACTCCAATAAACCGTGACAGTGCACATGGCTTAATAAGTCACACAGGGAGGGGAACACATCACCTCACCCGACACCATACCTTATGTCTCATTCACAAGTAAGAAAACATCCAGCAAATACAATGACGTTCTTTCTGGTTTGCCCTCTGGCTTTGTCCAGTCTCTTTGTCTGAAACCCTGTGCTGCATGCATGGGGCAGTGATCGGAGAGGCTTAGAGAGTGATGTAGTAGACAGGCAAATAAGACCAGTTCAGTCGTTTTGTTCAGTTTGAATGAAATAATTGTACAGAGGTGTTAAAGTCCTAAGACTTAATACTCAAAAGGGAGCTTTGTATGTCATCAGATAATTTGACTATTTCAAGAAATATAGCAAAATATAACAAAAAAGACAAATCACCTACTCCAGTTGTAATCTATTAAATGGTTAATTAATGTTTCTTAATTGGTCAATAATGTTTAATATTTTATGGTCAAAGTTAAGTTCAGTATATAGACCTTTGATGGAGAGATACAGGGAGTTGGCTTGATTTTAAGGAGGATGTTAAGGCATTTTTTAAACACTTAAAAACTGAGCTTTACTCTCAAGTACCATTCAGATTGGATTAGGTTTTATGGGGGATGTCTGTAATGAAATGTTTACATACTCACTCTATGATAAAACTCGCATCCAGAAGGCAATGAAAAACTAGAGGATGTCCTGAATTAAATCCTGAAGTTCCTGAATTAAATCGCATTGTCATATGGTCACAAGCAAGGTTCTAGCTCTCTAATTAAATTGCATGAATATAAAAGGAAATGCTAAATACCTGCAGCTGACCTTACAATCACTCCCTTTGTCAGTCTGAATGATCTCCCTTTTCTCATTGATTTTATTTTTTTCCTAGGTCTGATAATACAGTCCCAGGCGAAGTCCAGAGAACTTCCACCAATCTTTCATTTTTGTATTTTGCTGCTTGAAAAATATATTCTGTTGTTTATGGAGACAGGTTTTGATTCGTCTGGACTGAGTATCATGGAAAATAATGCTATTACAGATGTGTAGAGAACATACAAGCATTTGAGAAGCATTCCAAATGTCCACAAGTTCTTGCTAAAAGAAATGCAAATGTAGAAGGACCCTAAACAAAGTTAGAACGAGGACAGCTTTGCTTCTCTGCTAAGGTTTAGAACTCTGAAAGTTGTGAAATTTTTTTCGTTTCTTGTTTGTGAAGCTGCTTTTGATATTAGGTTGGATTAAGGAGTAACACATTTTAATTATCTTCATTAAACACTGTATTGCTTTGTTATAATAAAATATACCAGGTTTCTTTCAAATACAAAAACACATTTTTAAGCGCTGTTCTTCCTCTGGTTAAAATCTGCTATAACAACGAATGACGTCTCCATACCAAAGTACAAAGACTAGATGCAGTATGCAAATTAGTGAGTCAATGTTTCCACCCTCTGTCCCTAGCCCCTCATGATACCATCCTCATGAAATGCATGTACTTCATGACAGGAGTTTAGGACAGTGGTCTCTAGACACTGCTGGATCAAAATAAAAGCAATTTTGGGACATTTTTTGGGAGGACAATGTTGTGTGCGGCAAAACCAGTGATGTTATAAATAAGGAGACTGATCCCTGCTAGAAATATTAACAGGAGTTTACGGCTATCATCATGTTGAATTCTGGTGGAGGGAAGACCATCATAATGCTCTGTTTATTGATACAGCATTAGTGGAGGAGTGTTGAAAATATTATTTCACTGTTTGGGGCGAGCAGTGAAATCAACTGCAACTACAAGACATTACGCAATTTCTGAAAGTTTTTTGTTACATTTTGCTTGAAATTATAATGAAATTATTTTATTATTATTCATTTTTTTTATCCAACCCCCCCCCTCCCCCCAATTGTCCATTTCCCCGCAGTAGTAGACTTCCCCTTTCAGGTTTAGAACAGGTTTAGCCATTTTACCTGTTCCTGAGAATAATAATAATAATGTATTATTATTTTTATAAATTGAACGATTTTAAGTGTATTGTTTATAGTTTGTATTTATCCTAATTGCACTGAGAATGGCATCACCTGGAATGTGAATTTGTATTAATTTCTTACAGTTTATAAATGAGTTGACAGGTTATGTAACTCCAATGTAAATAGTGAAGACTTTGTTCAGACTTGTCAGCAAACTTGCATGTTTTCCACATTGCATCTGTGTCATGTTCATTTATCTTAGCCCATGCTCTGCACATGCTTAAAATTATGCATCTTTGTCTATAAAATTATTTAAAAAAAAAAATAATAAATATATATATATATAATTTGGATGGTATCTCAAAATGAGGGCGGTATTTGTGACGTTTGTGTTCTGTGTCTTTTAAGAACATGTACAAACATTTTTGTGCATTGAAGTGAGCCACAGGAAGGGGGTGCTGTGAGAACTCACTGATTGGAGGTGTGACAGTCTAAAAACAGGTGGAGAAAAACAAGCCCAATAGCCCACTGCAGTTTTTACCATCACCAAACAGGAAAACAAAGTTCTGACTCACCTCGATTTATTCTGATATTTAGGTTTGTTTCTAACCCAGTACTCTTCCCCTTTAAGGCCAGACACTTTGGAAGGAGGGAGCTTTCCCCAATTAGTTGTAGAGAGAGGCCGCCTCCTTCACTCCCCTCCTGTGTTTAAATAGTCTCAGTAGGGAAAGAGTAGATGGTGAAGGGGAGCTAAGCTTTGAAAACGTATTTACTGTTTTGATTGTTGTTGCCATAGAAAACTGTCTGTGTCGTCTCTCACGGTCTGCGTCTGTTAGGCGCCGAAACTTGGTTGCTTCCCCGCCTCCTTGGTTGAGCATCGTCCTTGATTGGTTACAGACTTGATGGAAGTGTCGTTAAAGCTGAGAGCCCAAGCTACACGGCCATAACGGAGATCCACGGGGAACATATTTAAAATATTTAGTTTATTTGTTGTACTTTATTTTGAACTGATGTTTTTGTTTCTTTTTGCAAGTACTCTTTACACAAACATGATTACTAACGAGTGAATTGACTCAAATTTGGTCTTGTTTTGAAGGGGACAACCTACATAAGCGCTGGTATCCTTTGTGTGTGTTTGTGGGCTCTTCAGGCTTCGTGGCGCCACAGTTAGGTTTTTTTGGGGGGTTGCGGGGTTTTGCAAGGAAGAGATCTCATGTATGGAATAACGAATTCTTTTGGTTTTAATTCAGTAGTCGTACATTTTTAGAGCAGTGACTTACATTATCGGTGTCCCAAGAGTCTGCCCATTCGACTGTTGTGTAATATGCACACAGTACATAAGCAACTTATAAGAACGGCAGATCCAACATAGTATATGACAGTGTATCGTGGACAAATTCTTATCGTTCACAATTTAATATTGTCATATCGCACACCTCTAATTGGGGCTTTGTAAACACATTAGACTCGTTACAAGCACACAAATGGTGGGAAAATATTTGAATTTCATAAAAACTGTTTTTTGATTAAAATCGTGGATGTTTCTTTTAATTCTACTTGATCTTATTTTTTTAACTTTGCAGTTTAGCTCTGGGGTGTATTTGTTTAATTTTAATTTTATTTGTTTCAGAAACTTTAGTTACAGGTAGTGTTAGGACTGTCTTTGGCATTTCCAACATGTGAAAATATTACATTGTACCAGTGTGTGAACATTGGGTTTAAATGTTCTGAGTTAATAATGAATTCATAAATGACAATGCAGTAAGTGGATATCCTCTTCAAATATGGAATATTGTTATACAGTTGTATTTGAAAAAAGATGAATATCAAACTAATGCCTATTCATGTTCCCTTAATGTTCTTCTCTTTGCCCTTTACATGCTTGATAAGGCATATTTTTTCTGCAAATGCTTGAAATATCCAGAAATATAAAAATAAATGAATAAATAAAATAAGAACATATGAAAATTAAGAATATGTAGCTGCAATGTCTATCAGAACAAGAAAAACCAACCTATGATGCCTGGTCATCTGAGCCTTCCTACCCATTTTACTCAAGCTAACTTTTTTTTTTCTGGGTTTCTTCACTGATATTTTATCCTTATGGTGATATACTCTAAAATCTATTTTGCTGAAGTCTCAAAGTTGATGAGTAGGGTATGTACAGTTTGTAAACATTCCTAGCCATAGAAACAGTGCCTGTGTACCATAGCAACCAGCTAGAAACACACTAGCAACAAACTGATTAACATTGCGCAATTCTTAGAAGCTACTCTTTCCCATAGCGATTTAAATGGGAGGAGGGTGTATTGTGAAAAGTTTGTGTCTGATGAGTATAAACATTGACATTTAATGAGTTAAATTTGAGTTTTGGGGTTTTTTTTATAACTGAAATATTTGCAGTCTTTTAATTCTCCCATATCTCTTTTTCCACTGAGGTGCAGCTATTAATACAGATGCTTAACAGCTGTATTAAAGGTTAAAAGCTGATATTTTAAATTGATTTTAAAAGTGTTGTTGAGAACAAACACAAAGCCTTCAGCTACAACAGTATGAAAAACAGTACACCAGCCTGTTTTCTGGTGGCATGTCGGGCCCAGTCCTGGGGTTTGAAAGACCGTAACTCCTGTTCCAGCTGTTCATTCCAAAGTGGAGCCAGGAATGTTTTGCATGGCTACATTTAAATGGGTGTTATTTGAATGCCTAATTTCTGCACCTCATTTGTAATCTGCAGATCCTTCACTTATCTGGTTTGAATTATGCTTTCAATAGAATGAAAGGCCAATTAATTGCTCATTTTAAATGCATTAATTAAAGCATTTGCATAATGCATTGTGTGTCAATTAGGGTTCTGAAGCCCTCGTCACAGTGGTATGTAAATTGCATTTCCCTCACCTCCGTTTTCTTGCCTTTTTAACTATAAAGCTCCCTCGTCTTAAACTGGGTCCCTCTCTCAGCTTTACTATTGTCATAGCAACAGTTGGAGCAGAAGGTCAATAGACTTTATTCCCAATGGTGGACACTGGTTCATTCTGAGCACTGAAGACACACGACTCTTCATTCTGAGCAGGCATTTTTATGGTTTACACAAGCAAGCCATGCTTTAGGCCTTTCAGCATGAAATTTAGCTTATAAATAAGCGTATATGCTTAATGTCAAAAGGTCTTCACTAGATTATTCCCCAGTGGTCCTCCCTCCCCCAGAATTCAACATGATGATAGTCGTAAAGGATGTTTGTCAGTTAAAATTACAGACCTGGAAATTTTGTCTTCTCCTCTAAGTGTTTTGACCTGTCCAATGACATACATTTGCATGAGTACAGGAAATGGTGGCTGTGGCTCTATCTCAGTGATATGTTATAACCTTTACTCCTATAACTTGGGAGCAAGGTGTGATTGGGGGAGACATAGCTTGTGGGTGGATCTGACGATAATTAAACTGGGTGTAAACTTTGGCTCACAATTTAGAATAATGAAGTTCAACTGTATATGACAAGTTCTCTTTATAACCTTTCAAACATTCCACAGTTTTCTCCACACTTGACTTAAATCTACTAGCATTCTAATAAAAACAAAAATGTTTACCTTACAATTACAGCTTCAAAATCATTGTGATGCTTCACTGACCTGTAATGGGGAGAATGGAGTAGGGCTGGACGATATAGCCAAAATCATAATCTCATAATATCATAATATATTTTTTAATTTTGTTCATTACAATATAATTCCTATATTGATATGCACCTTATAAAAGATACAGAAAAACTGTCACGAATAAACAAGAAACATGACATCACCATCAAACAAAAACCTCTTGACTTTGTCAATATTAATAGTTTTAAACTAATTTAAAAATTGCGTGCAATGAACTGACGGCAGTGCCCTGTAATTAATGTCAGTCAGTGACACGCTGTAAACAATGGATACTGAAATATTAAAACTTATATATTTTTTATATATATGTATATAATTATTACCTGGCTTTAGACCTGAACCTTTGTCATTGCTTCTCTGGGCTTAGCACTGCCAAAATGAACATTTATAAATGGTCAACTATTGACCAAGAGGCTGAGTGGGAATGGTACATTTATGCAAATATGCTACAATCCATGCCACTTGTAGATCAGCATTTCAGGTCATTTCTGTGCCTATATGTTAAGTCTCCACTGGGTATATCCTGTTTTATTTTCAGTTGTGTATCTCAGGATATGTAACTGTATTGTTTATCTCTGTTTATCTCTGGGTTGTTTCACTACACACCACAGTGGTTGTTAGGAAATGAATTCCTGCATTGTTGTCAGGTCTAAAATTGCATGCTGGGAAGGTTTTCGCCCTCTCAGCTTAATTAAAACAGTCACACTCGGGTGGTAATTGGGCTTGGTTTACTTCTTCCTAACTGTTGTGCTTGCCATACCCCCCACCCTAAAAGCTATCCAATTAATATGCTAATGAGCAGATAAATATTTATGAAAGTTGTGAATTATGCAGAAAGCTTTCAGAGGTCTCTGTAAAATGAACTGCTTTCCAAACTTCAAAGCCGCGCTCGCCTAACGAGCGGCAGGGTGCAAGATTTGCATACGGCTTTAATCAGCTGAATACTGATTAAGTTTTCATTATGGATGCTACAGTTCCAGCTGCAGTCTTTGTCTCTGCTTGGTTCTGGTGAGGGGAGAAATAACTTTTCCATATGTCACTCGTAACTGTCACCATTACTCCTGGAGCAGTGTAGGTGCAAGTGGATAACTGCACTCAGGTTTCTCTGCATTTGTTTTATATCGACAGTATTGTGGATTGTTTTGTAGCTTAGAGTGCTTTCGCAAATTGTCAAAGATTGAGATCATGTCCTCAGCTGTGTCCGGTGAGTCTTTTAGAGCTTTATGACTTGGATCGATATGACTTAGAGGAAAGAATTTTGTCTTATTTCAGGTATGAATATTTTGATGTAGGTTTTAATAATTTTCATAATTTGTATTTGTAAAATATTACTGAAATTAGCCTTAATATATATCAGATTATGGCCTTCTGTCTTGTGTTTGCATATTGTAATTTATTCAGATTAAATCATAGGTATGTGTCAGGAAAATCATGTATGTGTTGTGTTTTATGGAGCTATGTGGTTCATCAGTTGTGTATTTTGTTAGCAATACTATTATTTTTTTAGCATGATTTGTAGCTTGTACTCTCTTTTTAAATGAAGTTACATGTTATTTTTACTAATAGGCAGATTGTTTTTAATTTTTTGCAGTTGATATGACTGGCTGTTCCCGATAAGTACTCTGCATTGCAAAAGATGTAAATTGGAAAAGACAAAGATTCTATGCATTATTAGCTGTTCTAATCAGTGTAACGTACAATGAATATTAACACATGAGTTTTTTAAACATTATAAATGAATACCTTTCAAGAACAAAGACTGTCAGTTTGAACCTTTTATTTTACTGACCAATTAATGTCCTATTGTAATTATTTGCTTAATTTCTTTCTCTTTTTTTTTTTTTTTTAAAAAAAGCAGATTCAGCACATAGTCGCACAGAGTCAAGTAAAACTGCCATGGAGAATGAAATGCAAGGGATCCAAGGTAAAACTTTATGTATGGACTATAGCTTTGGATATTGTTTATGCACGAATACATTTCTAATTCCTTTACTGCATTGTTGTAGTGGCTCAAATAAATGGGCTGGATTCAGAGCAGAAACCAAATGGACAAACAGCAAGTGCAATCAGCAACATACAGGCACAAGCCCTGCTCAAACAGGTAAATTTGCACATGTATATTTATATGAAATAGCAAAGTTGTTAGGTAGGAGTGCCACAGTAATTTAGTTAAGTAGGTAGTTTCTTGATGTTTCAAATAGTTCTGCATAAATTGCTCAGCTGTGACCAAAATCAATCACACACATTTAAAATGCACTTTCATGGGAGTCAGTTATTGTTGACAGTGGTGGTGATGGGAAGTAGATATTGAATGCGTTAATTCTGAGAATGATTTAGACCAAAACCTATTTTTTTAGAAACACATTCTTGGTGGGGAGGTACATTTCAATGAGATGTAAAAATAAGTCTACCCAAATTTATCATATTTAAGTTTCCGATCATTATTGTAGGGTGACATGTAGTTTCTACTTTTATGTAATGTAGAATGAATATTATACAAGTGAACACCATAATGACCAGTGCTTCTTCAGTTTCCATGGCAAAGGAAAGACAAGCTAAATGTAATTTAATGAGAAAGTGCCTTGGCACTTATCTGTTCTAAGCAAGTGTGAGTGATCAGAGCGGTATGCTAATGAAACACTGCTGCAGTTACTCCCAAACAGGTGGAGGAGAATATGCAAATCTATGCAGAATTTATGTGCGCTGCATAATGCCCTCATTTGTGAAACATGAGCAGAACGAATGCAGACACTCTTTCCTCCCCAACATAAATTCTGGCATTTATGAAAGTTTCAGCGGCTCTTTGTGCTCCATAGATTTAAACAGGAGTTACTCTTCATCTAAATATTGTTTACATAGACATTAGGGGCAACATGGTGGAGATCTTTCTTCCTCCTTCTCCTGTGTAGGGATGTCATTTTGACTTTCAGGTGGTAATTATATGTAGAAATGCATTGGAATTTTGAAATTAGAATGCCCACATTCAAATTACACTTGTTGATTTTGTATGTGAAAATATGTACACATTTTTGTGTGTTTATGTGTATATTAGAAAACATGGAAATTGTAGTGTTTGTTAGAAAGCCGGAACTCTGCAGATCTTCAACACAATGTCTGGGTACGACAGCAATGTTTTTAGATTAGTGATGGCCATTTGAAATTTGTGTATATTACAGTAAAGAGTAGGACATGTTTAAAATGTAATTCATGTCTTAGCCATAACCTGATTAAATCATAGCTGTGATTTTATATTTATATATACTACTACTATATACAGCTACTTATAAATGCTAAATACTAGCTTATTGCCTGCTCTGGGCACTGTAGCAACAGGGAACCATTTAGAATAAGTTATAGTTGCTAGATTGAAAAAGATTTCAACTCCTGATATCTGCTTTTAATATTCTTTCACTGATTTGAATCTGCTCTGCCCTTTGTGTACAGCTATGTTTCTCTCAGGGTTTTTAAATACAAGACATCCAGCAAATTGATTTTTGTTGGTGGTCATTTTTTATTTTATTTCAGTCCAATGGCTCTTTCCTGTCAAAGTAGGCAGTGATTGAGGATACATATCTATGGCTTGAAGGAAATGCAGCCTAGCAATATGAACATTGTTGGGCTGATCCTGTCTAGAACAAAAACAGTAATGGGTTTTTTTGAATTTCTAATATTCATTCACTCTTTTTTTTCTTTCTCTATGTGTAGTTGAGTCTGAACTCAGCGCTGCAGCAAGTGCAGCTCCTAGCAGCAGCTGTGCAGCACTCAGCAGGGCAGAACAGCACCACTGGAGCCAACATCTCCACCATGGCAGCTACACCAATAACTCAGATCCCCCTCTCCCAGCCCATACAGATCGCCCCGGTGAGAAACACATACCATGCACTTGCACACACCTGGTCAAATAATGTTTACTGACTTTCAAAAGTGGTTAACATACTCTTCTGCTGAGAGCAAGGTTTCTCTCACATACCCATCTAGTTATGTTTGTGGTTTCTTGTGTTTCAGCAGCTTCAGCCTTCAGGTCTGAACCTGCCTCAGTTTGTCTTGGTGCAGCCGGGTCAACTTCAGCCTGCCCAGTTCATTCTCTCTCCGTCACCTCAAGGCCAGACTGGTATGCGTGAACACACCAACAAACAGCATAATGTGTGCTCTGATGCATTGTTACAGTACAATTCTGTACAAGTATTGCTCTGCTTCTACCTGTCCCAAAACCTAGTGAGCTGCACTGATTATGTAGGCAGCATTCTAATGTCTGTCCTCATGCGGCAGATTATTAAGCCGCTGTAGTTGGAGAGCAAATGCACCATGGCTTGTTCCCACTGCACGCAACCGGTGTTTATTTACCTCAGCTGTTATCATTGACTCGGCGTGTAAAAGCGATGGATTCTGCTCCTGTTCCATTTATAGTTATTAATTATTTTTGCCCTGGAAGAAGAGTGAAATAGGCGTGAGTTATGTTTGGGATGTGTAATGGGATTGCCTTCACGGCTGAGAAACAGTTCAAGGCTGCCTTAAAATTGGTCCAGATTAAGGTATCTTAGTAGGCAGCATATTTAATGTGTCTAAGAACTGGGACAGCCTATTATGTGTCGAGAGGGTGCATACTGTGACTTAGGATGCTCTCTATGTAGACAGCTCAGTAGGTTTTGAGACAGACCCATTGAGTCTATTTACATGCACTTAACAGTCCAATAACTGCACAAAATCAGATTTTGTGAGTAATCGAATCCATGGATTTACATACATCTGGGAAATCAGATAATGGGGAACTCTGGCAATAATGTGATTTCAGCTTTGCAACAGCCAGTAACATCACATATTTTGTAGAGATGGACCCAGTTTTCCTGCAGATATGGATCTTTTTTTCTTATAAATTCTAATATTACGCAGTGCTGCCCTTCTCAAAGCTTTCTCTACACTGCTGCAGAAATGGAGAGAGAGGTTTTTAATCAAGCATCTCTCTTAAACATAGCGCGTGTCCCTCCATTACAGACAGAGACCTGAGCTGCTGGATGTGTGTTTGTGGTAAGGACTGGTCAGAAGGAGGAGTACTTTATGAATTTTATCCGTGATGGCTGTACGCTCTGCCCAGTTACATTTCAGTGCATGTGCAGAACAAGTAGTCCAAAAGAATTCCTGATAAGAGTATACATGTGGAAGGGGTGGGAAATTATGGCCCTAAAATAATATGACGATATTTCAGGGTTTTTTTATAACAATATTTTTGACAGTGTGGACAAACATTCAAAAGAAACAACAAATACATTTGTAAGCATTTGCTTAATTTTTAAACAACCATAACTTTCTGACGTTGTATAAACATTTAGAATATTATTTCCAAACAACCTCCACACGACTGAAGTCACTCCTCTTTTTGGAGCAAGTTTTTGAACATAGAGCAAATTTCCACCTTACCTGTCGCTGTGCCTGAATGACTCTCATAATGAATGTACGCCATGTTACGTGTAACTGCAATGATGCATTATGTAAACAGGTCAGAATATCACGATAATTACGATATAGTAATCATATTTTTTATGATTAAACATTTTTTTGTGATATTATTGCACACTATACTATATGGCACTGCCCTAATATGTGCTAAGAATATCATTTAATTTCAGCTGTCTACAAGCAGATTGAACAGAGTGTCATGCGGAAAAGTGGAGCGTGCCACAACTTAAGATCAATATTTCAAGATGTTTTGTTCATTAGCCTTCTCTGATTCTTTGTGTTTCATCATCATTTTCTCCCTGTTTTATTTCTGTGTCTCGTTTTATTTTATTTTTTAGGCCTCCTTCAAGCCCAGAATTTTTTCACACAACTACCTCAAAGTCAAACCCATATCTTACAGTCTCAGGTCACACAGATGGCCTCCACACAGGTCAGCAACTCACTCACACTGCTCTTACTGTGCAGAGATTATTATTATTATTATTATTATTATTATTTTATTTATTTTTTTGGTGTCATTAATTATTTAAAGTTTAAGCACTTATGTAGTCTTAGAAATTGAAAAGTCACTTATCAAATTGTTTTCTAAATACAGGATGTGCACTTTTGTTTTTATACCAGTAAAGACATCACAGCAAAGCACCTGATGGAAAGACGTCTTGGTGCTGTATTCTTACTGAATTAGAATTGGTAATAGAATTAGACCTTTATTAGTAAATTATTATTCAGCAGTTGTTATGACTTCGGGTAGTACAAATGGGGTTATTTGTCACTGAAACATGTATCTTTTTTTCTGATTCTGTCTCCTCATGTGCAGGTATTAAAATGAAAGAAACTGAGAATAAGATTAAGGATAATCATTCATTGTGCAGATGTTACTGAGCAAATATCCAGATATTTTTTTATTCATATTCTTGACATGCAACCTTAGAAACAACAAAGTACACAAAAAAAAAAAAAACTTTTACTATATTGGCTGACCAAATATAAACAAATTTAGAATTTGATTCCTGCAACACATTCACAAATATTTGGGACAGGGCAAAATGAGAATAAAACCTTTTATATAATATTCTATATTTCTAAATATTATAATTATATATTTTTTAAAGGATATTTCTCAAATGCAACCATATATTTATGAAATTTTTAAAGATTCACCGACCACAGACTGTTATGCATCTGAGGTTTGTATCAAGGAAGAATGGGCAAAAAAAAAATAATTAGTATCCTTTAGTTCCAAAACAATTAAAAGTATTATTAAAAGAAAAAGCATAACTGGAAAATAAGCAGTATTATTGTTATATACGGTAACATAGTTGTCTTTTTGAGTGTTGCAGACATCAAATTATAAGTTTATTATATTTACAAAATGCAGTTATTTTGGTCATGAAAACATTGCAAATTTTAACATTTAAAGGTTCATAAAAATAAACAAAAAAAAGATTATTCTTTGTATTGCATTTTGCAAAACAGTACACCTTTTTTTTCTGAAACGGGGATTGTATATGAGCATTTTTAATTATAAGATAAGTTCAGAAATCTGATAATTAATGCATTATTAAAACTCTCAGTTGCATTCTTTTTATTTCTATAGGCTGCAACCCCTACACGAAAGATAGCTGCAATGCCGGTTCCTACCCCTCCCACCCCAAAGCGTGTAGATGTTCCTATAGTTGAGGAGGCCAGTGACTTGGAGGAACTGGAGCAATTTGCCAAGATATTCAAACAGAGGAGAACCAAACTGGGTTTTACTCAGGTACCCCAAAACACCCTTTTT
The DNA here is from genome assembly GCF_029633855.1 of Hoplias malabaricus. Lineage (NCBI taxonomy): Eukaryota > Metazoa > Chordata > Actinopteri > Characiformes > Erythrinidae > Hoplias > Hoplias malabaricus. The sequence goes on along the minus strand of NC_089801.1, from coordinate 53,497,594 downwards.
CTCTTTCATAACGATGTTTCTGAGACTTCACCATGTCACTCATGGTTTCTTTCCATTTTTTCCCAGGGAGACGTAGGCTTAGCCATGGGCAAGCTCTATGGCAACGACTTCAGCCAGACCACCATCTCCCGCTTTGAGGCCTTGAACCTGAGCTTCAAGAACATGTGCAAGCTCAAACCTTTGCTGGAAAAGTGGCTGTATGATGCCGGTCTGTTTTATCTTCCTTTTACCTGTGGACATTCAGAAACTGTTTATAGTATTTAATTAAGTTTGTACCACCATCTCCATGTAGATAAATTTACTTCTGGCTCCTTCTATATCCCTATACTTACTAACACATGCTTCGTCCCTTTTTTGGTTGGTGTCTATAGAAAACATGAACTCAGATGCTGCCGTTTCTAGTCCCACTGACCTGTCCCCAGGCATGTGTGAGAACCTGAACCGCCGCCGCAAGAAGAGAACCAGCATTGAGACCAACATTCGCATTGCCTTGGAGAAAAGCTTTCTGGAGGTCAGACTTCCTCTCTACCACCAGGGGGTAGACTACAAATGCGGTTACAAAAATGGGATTCCCCATTCCATCAAAGGGGAAAAATAATTAGTTTTAGTTTACTACATAATGCTGGCATTCATGCAAGAGTAACCTTTTGGAAATGTTTGGCTGTCTTCCCCTCTGTAGCAGAGTCAAAAGCCAACCTCTGAAGAGATCACAATGATTGCAGATCAACTGAACATGGAGAAAGAGGTGGTGAGAGTGTGGTTCTGTAATCGTCGGCAGAAGGAAAAAAGAATCAATCCCCCAAGCAGCACACCCTGCACACCCATCAAAACCATCTTCACCACCTCCACACAGGTAGAATCTTACACTCACACCAATCAGCCACAGCATTATAACCATTAACAGGTGTTGTTTATAACATTAAGTAACATTAGACTCTCATTCCAATAGTTCCTCTCGATGATTAGTATATATTAGGCAGCAAGTGAACAGTCAGTTCTTAAAGTATTGGAAGCTGGAAAATGATCAAGCTATGTGATGGTTAAACAACTGGGTAAGAGTATTTCCAAAACTTTCCATCTTGCGGAGTGCTCCCAGTATACAATATTAAGTATGTACCAGAAGTTGTCCAAGTACGGACAGTTGAACTTCTGAATCAGCAACAGGGTTCAGCCTCCACTTCTGGAGTCAATGCCAATACATATGTAGAAACAACCCTGAAATGGGTACCAGGTTTAGCAAAGCTTCAGGCAAAAAGTTTTACTGCCAAAAAGCAAACAAGTGATTAAAATGTTTGCAATTATAACAATTACATTGAAGAACATAGCAACAGTATCAAATAACTTCTTCAATATAATTGTTATAATTGCAAACGTGTTACTTTGCTAAATACCACCTGCCTAAACATGACACACGTGATCTCTTTCATGGCAGTGATATTTGCTAAGGACAGAGGCCTCTATCAGCAGAATAATGCACCCTGCCACACTTTAAAAGGAACAAGGTCTTTATTTGTCCTCCAGATTCTGCACATCTCAGTCCAACTGAGTGTCTTTGGGATGTGTTGGGAAAAAAATCTGATCTATAGAGGCCCCCTTTTTACTACTTACAGAATAGGAAGAATCTGCTGCAAAGTGCCATATATCACAGGAAAACCTCAGAGTTTGAGTCCATGCCTCAAATGGTCAGAGCAGTTTGGATTACATGAGGGGAATCTCTACAACAGGGGTCACGGATAAGCGGACCGCGGTCCGAGTCCGGACCCAGACACTGTCTTATCTGGAGCTGAACCTGTAACTGATAAACTGAACAGAGTGTTTGTTTTAAGTGGTGTGACTCTTCTAGTCATTACGGTTCAGGTTTATTGCTCCAGGAAACTCACAGACTAATTTCTGCATATCACACGTGAAGCTCAGCCGATCTGATCTGTGCATTATGATGAGTGCTGTGTCGAAGGGACATGATAAAAGCTCTTTTGGGACACTTTCAGGACGACAGTGTTGTGTAAGGTAAAACCAGAAATATTAAAAATAAGGAAAGATTACCAGTTGAAATTCTCATAGCACTGAACACAGATAAAGTCCTGCCCCCAGCAGTAAGAGCCAATCAGATTTCTGGTTATGGAAAAGCAGTAAAGTCAACTGCACTTACAAAGTAAATCATTAGAGACTTTATTTACATGTGTTTATTTTTCAAAATCAATTTTTTATTTATAAATTTTACTCGAAATGAGAAAAGAACATTTTATTTAGAGTATTTGTTATTTATAATTATTTATAAATCTTGCTAAAATGTAATTGAAAGTGTAATTTGATTTGACATTCAGTTGTTAACTACATAAACTGTTGCTATAACTACAATGTTATTTTATTGTACAGAAATATGGCACTGATCATAATGCAAGTTACACATTACGTTCCGGACCTTGGCTTGAGAGAGTTTTTTTTCTAACTGGACCTTAATGAATTTTAATAAGTACTCCTGCTCTACAATGTTAGGCTGGTGGTTATAATGTTATGGCTGATCAGTATACATATATATCAGAGTTCATTATAAATATTTCTCAAGGCAAAATACTATAAATGTGTAATTGTTGGATCTTGAATGTTCACAGGTGCCCAACGTACAAAGTGCACTGACTGTAAACCCAGCGCTCCCTCTCAGCACTGCCTCTGTTACAGGCCTCACTCTCACTGGTATGTTTAATTATTTTGTTCACAAAGGTAATCCTAGTGTAAAATTTCCATAAAATCACATTCCTTTCCTAGAGGTAATGGCTTATGCCTGTTTGGTTACTTTGGGCCACACTCACGTTTGACAGAAGGTAATAATTAGTAGGTAAATAATTTAAGAACCTTTTTGTTACAATACGAAAAGGGGTTATAAAACAAAACATTGAACAATTTAAAACAATAGCAGTAAAATCCATATAATCTTTATTCAACAATCGCTTAAAATCCAGATTCTAGTACGATATGGGATAGATAGCAGAATAGATTACTTAACACTGGTCATTTAAGTACACTAAAATAATGTGAGCAGTAGAGATGGAACCTCTCCATAAAACATGAAATAAATAATATCGTAAACCATAATATGAACAACCCAGACATTACTTTCAGTATTCTTTCCTAAGTGAGATTTTCTGTTGATTCTAGGTACGACTCTTGGACCTATCACCTCAAACACAGCTTCAGTCATCTCTTTGGCACCTGCTGTTGCCACTCCAGCTCCAGCCATCACATCACCTTCACTCACTACCTCTGCCACTGTAGCAGCTCTGAGCACTTCAAAGCAGAATGTTGTATCTACAACTCAGAGTGGTTCCACAACAGCACCAGCAGCTACTCAGGGGGCCGGTCAGCTTCTCGTCACTCCGTCCGGGCTGGGTGGAGCAAACTTGGCAGCAATGGCAGCGGCAGCAGGACTTAACCCAGGAATTATTGCACCCTCCCAGCTAACTCAGGGGTGAGAACTAAGCCTCAGGCTATTTTAGTTGTCTGTCTGTGTGCACTGTTATGCAAGCTTGTATATCATTAGCATTACAGTTCAAAGAAGGAACTAATGTGTGATTTATAGACCTAGAGTCATTTCACTTATATAGGTCAATAACATATTTCTTATGTTTTTAATCAGTAATTGCGTTCTTACCAAAGGATCACATTAAAAAGTGTAATTGTGTAGCTTCATTTATCACAATCTCCTCAGTTCTGCTGTTGTGAGATGCTCTTGGAACTACCTCTAATGATCTAATCATGCGTTTAGCCCTTTTTAGGTCATTGTAGATGTTAAATATCCCAATAAAGTCATAAATGAAATCGAAAAATGAGACTTTGTCGTTTAACAAATTGTGATCATTTTTAAAGGTACTTAGTTTTTAGTGTAACTTTAAAGTCCACAAAGCTGCAGCAAATTTTATTTGAGCACCCCTAAATTCTAACTTTCAAAGATCTATTAATATCTATGATTATGCAAATTGTAATCGCCTCCTTGAGTTTCCAAACCCTCCCCTTCCTCCTCCACTCTGAGCTCAAACTGAGCTTTTCTGCAGCCCTGTAGGTGGGAAACAAGAGTGAACAGATGAGACAAGGCAAAGGCCACAATATGCTCTCACAGTGTAAGGTAAATTATGAGAAATAAACTAGTGAAATTTAGTTAACTTTTCTAAATTACTTTGTTTTATAGTGAGGTGGTTTTTCTCAGGGGAAGTGTGAACATTCAGGGAACATACTTGATACAAATACAAGTCTACAAGATAAAAAAAAAAAAAACTAAGGAGAGGAAACCACTTAAAATATAAATTTTTTCACATTCCTTTTTAATTACAGACTACTGCTCTGTGCATGTACGAATGCACCAATAAATGCCATATAAATCATGCTTTTGTAACATGTCACAACAGATGTTAAAAGTTGTTGCACAGTGTTTCTGGAATATATGCCTCATCATCTGTTAATTATTTAATCATGTGGTCTCTGCCAGGGGAACACTGCTGAGTCTGACTCCAACAGCCCTTGGCAACGCTCTGAATCCAACAACTCTAATGAACAACACTACACTGGCCACAATTCAAGGTGCATTAACTCCTCCACCAGAAGAACAGGGTCTTTACATAACATGGCTCATATTCAGTTTTTTATTCATATGAGCTTGAATGTGTTTTTGAATTGTGTATTTACCTATCTGAGGCTGTGCTCATTTTGTCTCTTTTTTTCCCCAGGTCTTGCCTCTGGGGGAGCTTTACCAATCACCTCCATTGACGGTAATGGTAACCTGCTGTTTGCCAACACTAGCGCAGGAGGTGCTAACCCCAGCCTGGTGACCGCTTCACTTCTGCTGAACCCCTCCAGTCTCTCACTGTTGCCCACCAGTGTCCTGTCAGCATGTGGAGCAGGGGGTGGGGCTCTAAACCTACAGGTGACCAATGACACAGCAGCAGCAGTGCCACTCAAAAGCATCACTGTGACCTCCAAGGCTCAATGAACTTCTGACATCTTTCCTTGCTTTTCATAGACTTAATTTAATCCCTGTGCTATTACCAAATACAGAGACATTTAATTATTACTACTACTCGTTCTCCTTTGTTTTGTGCCAGGAGACTTGTTCAATTTTGACTGTTTTTTTTGTTCTTTAACATTGACTGTCTTTCTAAGACATTTATTCCTTAGGACCTTCTCAAGAATTGTTGCTTTTTTCAACTGTGCAGTAGTACTCACTGTACTTTTTTTGGAGGAAGCAGATGGAATTTGTTTGCATGGGCTGGAGGGTCTTTTCCAAACTCAATCAAAAAAAGTGAGACTTTTTGATATCAAGTTAACAAATCATCTATAAATGAGATTACTTGGCAAAACAGAGTTTATATTTTCACTTTGTACGAGGTTCCTTCTATTTCCAGGCCTGTTGTTCAGGTCCATTTTTAGAATATTTCAGATTTATAACCAAGATCATTTCATATATTTTGTGGTTTAATTTAGATATGTTACTGATAAATTGCCTGGGTGGGTGTGTTCTGGGAGGCTTTTTTAAAAAAAAATGTTCTGACTATTGCATCACTTTAACTCGGTTAGAAGGCTTTAAAACTAGTACTAAATCAGAGATTCTGGGTCAAAGCAGCGTCTCTTCAAGAGCAATGCGACTGGTCTATTTCCGTCCAACTCCCATTTGCATTCAACTTTTTTTTTTTTTTCTTCTTTTTTTTTTTCTTCATGATGATGAATGATGTCTGTAAACATTTCTAGTTCTGCAAGTTACAGAAAAGAAGGATAGGGAATTGGATTTATTATATTCAGAAAATACAGATGCTTTACAGTGTTTGTTCAATATCACATTGGATTTAAGTAAAGCTGTTTCCATCTATGAAGTCCAGAAAATGTCTGGACCTTTTACACATGTAGCATACAGCCAGAGATTTTTTTTCTCATCAGACGTGTTCTCACAGGTGGAAATGTTCAGCTTGCTTTAGGCATGGGGCAGTGTCTGTGAGGCATTTTGTACCAGGGGGCAGGCAGGATAAAGTCTGAGTAATATCTTATACAAATGTAACAGACGTTTGCCTTCACACATACAGCTCCTCTGCGTAAAGTCTAGGAAAAATTACGGTTTACTGTGCATGTGTGAAATATGGTTAAGATTTCTGTAGATGCTGGGGTCACCATTTCTCTTTGGTGAATGATGTTGGAGGTTAATGTCTCATTACTTGTTACAGAAGGAAGTCATTATTGTAGCTTTGTGTAGTAAAATCTATTCCTTCATAGCAGTTTTGATAGGTCAGACAAGCTTTAATGAACGTCAACAATAATCCCATTAACTCTAATGAAATAATTAGCACACAATTCATATATAAATAGGTTCCATGTAGGAAAACTGTCCACTTGGTAATGACAAAATATTGGCCAGCTTGGTAATGCCACTGGGCAATTTTTCCACTCATGCAAGACTAGGTTCCTATCATGCTGAAAGAGGAGGGATAAACCAGGGTAATATTTTAAATGAATATGTTCCATTTAATCTCACAAAAAAGGCATACATTTTTTGTAGAATTTGGTACAAGTTATGCAATAGACTCTTTATCTTCACAGTACTGGACAATGGAGGAATTTTTCCATAAAAAGATATTTATACAAAAATGATTTCGAATTAATTAATTGATACAGATTTAGATGTCTCACATTAGGTTGGATGGGATTTTTACCAGCGATCAGTGGTACCAAATCATTGCCTGTTTGTAATCTCTCTGATAGCATTACGTTTGAAGACTTCCTTTCAAAGGTCATGTTGAGGCAAATAGATCTGACTCAAATAACTTCAACCAAAGTGAACTTGTAGCTGCTAAAATTATAGACAGTATATAAATATCAACAAGCCACTGAATAAGAGAATGGAATGTTCTACATTCAGCATCTGTTCAGCATCCACAATGAGATCATTAATTATTCGTACATAGTGACAAAACATGTTGGACTTTTGCTTTGTAGCGAGTGTAATATTTTTTTTTTTTTCTAGAAATACCTCAGCAGCATTTAAAACTAAATACTGATATACTGATGTTAAACAGCATATTCTGGAAGTTAAACCTTAATATTTTTCTGAATAATGTTGGTTCTTATTGTTTCTTTGAGGAATGATGTGGATTAAGATGTGGCTATAGGCTATTTCAAAATGACTAGCTATGCTAACAGTTACTTGAACGTTGTGACATGAAAGATTTTTTTAAAACTCACTCATTTCTCACAGAAATATTTCTGAAGCAGAATTAATACACTTTAAAATGGGGGTTAGTAACAGTGCTAACTAGCTTGCTAGCACTCTAGCAATCAAAGAGTCATGATTTGTGCATGTTGTCATAGTTTCTAACACTGTTTCGTCCCTCTGCTTTTTCACTGTTTATACTCATTAGCAGAGATACAAAGTTGTGGTCTTGACCTGCCTTACTGGTTAAAAATGGCTGTTTGGTCTTACACAGAGAACTGTTTTGGGTTTTTTTCAGGGCTGTTTTGAAGTTAGAATTTGGCACCAAATACACAGCTAGTGCTATGCAATTTAACTAAAAGACCAGTTAAAAACACTGCAGATAACTTTTCATGTAAAAATACTAAGATGCTAAGGGTTGAAGCTTTTTATTTACAGTGTTGATTTTCATAATAAACACAACTACAAAATACTACTGCATTGTTAATACTACTATTTCACGTTTTTAGTTAGTTTTTGGTGTTCTCTTGCCAAAGCAAATGCCTTCTACACTGCTTTTTTTCTGCTGGCAATTTTACTTACCAAGTACCTATGTATGGGTGCGGGAATTCTCCCCTGAATCTGAATACTGGAATCATTTTCTTTTAGTCTAGATGCTGTTAATCACTGTCATCACTGTTGGATTAAAGCCTTGTACCTCCAAAATAGAACAGGAGAAACAGGACATTTTTAATCATTTAATGAATGTAGCTGTCAAATAAAAAGAGTAAGAAAAAAGTCCTAAGTTTGCACATGTTTGAAATGTGCCTTTAAAGAGTGTCTGTTTGGGCTTAAAATAGTCTCCTAAATTCATTTTGCTATGGAGGAAAAGTGGTGAACTGGCCTTAATAGAGATTTACTTGTGGTTTTAATAATTTCCCTAATAAATTTCATTATTAGTTATTAGATGATACCAGGCTAGAATCACCAAAGAATTTCACCAGTGATTGTATCACACAGCACAGCCGTTGTTTTCATTTGATAACTCCTAAAATACTCTTTTTTTTTTTTTTATATCCTCACATAACTGTCCATTTCTTTAATAAAATGTTTTTTTGTGTATTCATGGAGATGTAAACAAAGTAAATCATAGAGATATAATGTAAAATGTTTTATTTAACTTGCTGACGCTTTACAGTGATGTTGATAGAAACCAGATGTTGTGATATCAGCATCATGAAAATAGCTATTTTATACACTATCCAAAATGACTAGTTTGTCTTAAAATGTGTAAATCCGAGTTTGTGGGGAAAGTGCATTTCCTTACTTTCACGATAACAACTGCATGTCCACTTAAAAAAGAAAAAACAACAGTTCATGTAATAACTCTAAATGTTTACTGTTGCTTAAAGAGGAATTCTTCATTCTTCTTCAGACATCTGCTTCCTATCACAACTTCTGTGAACAATTCTGACACAGTAAATTCTCTAGAATGAAGCATTTCACATCAAATCACTTAGTGACTTTCCATTTCCCCCATTTATTTATGTAAATTAATTGGTGATATGAAAGCTAAATCTATAATTCCCATTTTTAATGTTACTGTACAGAACCTTCATATTACACGTCCCACATAATTAGCAGTTGATTCAAACTTTCTTCCAAAGTAAATATTTTTAAATAATGTTCAAAGATACAATACCAAAGACAACTTCTCTATTTCTGTTGTTTATATTAAAACTATTTAACTCTTGTAAATTCTTTTTTTTCTATTAACATTTAAAATGTGTCATTCATCTTATTCTACTTTTGTTTTATTACTGTAGAAATTTGGTGAGTGTGTTCATTTTGTAAAAAAAACATATTCCTCTAAAGCGGCCTTCTTTATTTTCGGGATCTAAATGGGTCAGAATCAAGGTCATATATTCTGTCACGAACAAATGTTTTATTTGATGTTTTATTGTAGAAAAAAAGGGCTGATTGCACAAATAAGGTGTAATTCCTCATTGAAACGTGTGAATTTATTTGAACCCACAGAAAAGGTCACCTGCCATTGATGCTGTAGACTGCTGTTTTTAATGTCATTTGTGTGTTCTTTGTTTTTGTTCAAATATGGAAGATTCTGTAGTTGTATACATCATTAAATTCATTTGTGTGTTATCAGAATGTTGATTCTCTGCTTATGTGATGAAAGTAAAAAAAATTATACTGGTCACAAATGGCACTAAATTTAATGTTCTTTGTGGCAGGGTGGGGGCAGACTTTCAAAATTTGTTAAAAAAGATCATGTGTTCATGTGTTTGTAAATCCTACTATTGAAAACATGAAGCCTTTTGCTGTTGATCCGCTCTAGTAGAAGGTATACATTAAGAAGTTATCTGGTTTATTCATATTACAGATTGCTGAATGTTCTGTACACAGCTGTTTGAACAATTATCCTTCTGACAAGGGCCTGAAAAAGCATGTGACCTGAAAGATGTGTTTTGAAACTTGTGGAATATATTAATTGAAAAGCTAACTACACAACTGTATATATAACATCCAGTTATGGAGTTTTCATGATACAAACGCCTGGTTGTTATCATGCACCTTTTTATATTGTCTCTAAACTAGAACATATCTCTGTCACTGCCAGCCAACAGTATCCAATTTGTCAATGAAACTAAACACCTCAAAACTAATATACACTGAACGACAACTTAGGAACAACTGCCTTGTATCCACACTCATTGGCCATTTTATTAGCTTCACTAACCATATAGGACCATTTTGTAGTTCTCCAATTAAAGACTGTAGTCCACTGATTAATGACTAGAGGACCACCAACATAAACCGTGCAGCAACAGATGAGCTACTCTCACTGACTTTACATCTACAAGGTGGACCAACGAAGAATGTGTGTCGAACAGAGCGCACAGTGTTTAAAAACTCCAGCAGCACTGCTGTGTCTGATCCACTCGTACCAGCACAACACACGACCACCATGTCAGTGTTGCTGCAGTGCTGAGAGTGATCCACTACCAGAATCATACCTGCTCAGTGGTGGTCCTGTGGGTGTTTTGACTGTTGAAATGGCATAAAGAATTCAGTGAAGCAATAGACTACAGTCTGTAATTGTCTACATAGTGCTCCTTTATGCTCAGTGCAGCCGATAAAATGGACAATAAGTGTAGATACAAGGTAGGTGTTCCTAAACCAGTGATCATTTGGGGGGTGGTGTGTACACACACAAAAATGTACAGTAGAGGAACATTATTGTTCCTAAAGGTGCAAACTGTAAATGTAAAGGTAAAGTCTAAGTAATGTTCAGTTTGCACATTACTGAAAAATGTACATTACATTCTCTTCTCCAGATTAAGAGATTAATGTTATTTTTCATGATAGAAATACTTTATATACATACTGTAAGTCCTGGAAATTAAATGTGGCAAATATAATCAATGCAATTTTAAAAGCTTTAATTATAATAGGTGAAGGTACAATTATGTTCCAGAACTAAAGGTACAGATTATGTAACCTTGAGGGTACAACCACAGAGTATTTCTGACAGTGTAAGTGTGTGAATTTAGTTTACAATTACTTTCAGTTCCATGTTTAACAGTGTAGTAATAGTTAAGCTCTGCTGCTATAGCTGAACTATTTAAAATGAAAGTTTCATAAAGAAGAAAACTTCTTCCTCATGTCAATTCTGTTTTCTCAAAGCTATAAATTACAGCACAAGCAACATATATATTGATTTTACTGGTCTTTGTAATGGCAGCTCTCTCATGTAAATAATTGAATGAACGATTATAAGTCACAGACTGATGATTAATGTAATTGGCTGATCTCAGCATGGGGCCAATATATTCCCCACGGCTCAACATTTAAAGCCCAGTTACACATTCAGGGTTCAATTGCCCTCGTAGATAAACAAACACTGACAATCACTTGTTTACTCGTTCATTAACCACTATATAAACATGTAATTAGGTGTGTACTAGTAGGCCTGTCTCAATTGCTGTGGTCAGTATATTGTCCAAGAAAAAACTGTATATGATATGGTCATTTTATGCCACTGATATAATGGTAATATAATAACAAAATAATGCCTTTAAGGGCGGCACGGTGGCGCAGCAGGTAGTGTCGCAGTCACACAGCTCCAGGGGCCTAGAGGTTGTGGGTTCGATTCCAGCTCCGGGTGACTGGCTGTGAGGAGTTGGTGTGTTCTCCCCGTGTCCGCGTGGGTTTCCTCCGGGTGCTCCGGTCCAAAAACACACAGTCCAAAAACACACGTTGCAGGTGTATTGGCGACTCGAAAGTGTCCGTAGGTGTGAGTGTGTGAGTGAATGTGTGTGTGTGTGTCTGTGTTGCCCTGTGAAGGACTGGCGTCCCCTCCAGGGTGTATTCCCGCCTTGCGCCCGATGATTCCAGGTAGGCTCTGGACCCCCCGCGACCCTAAATTGGATAAGCGGTTACAGATAATGGATGGATGGATGGAATATATTAATTGAAAAGCTAACTACACAACTGTATATATAACATCCAGTTATGGAGTTTTCATGATACAAACGCCTGGTTGTTATCATGCACCTTTTTATATTGTCTCTAAACTAGAACATATCTCTGTCACTGCCAGCCAACAGTATCCAATTTGTCAATGAAACTAAACACCTCAAAACTAATATACACTGAACGACAACTTAGGAACAACTGCCTTGTATCCACACTCATTGGCCATTTTATTAGCTTCACTAACCATATAGGACCATTTTGTAGTTCTCCAATTAAAGACTGTAGTCCACTGATTAATGACTAGAGGACCACCAACATAAACCGTGCAGCAACAGATGAGCTACTCTCACTGACTTTACATCTACAAGGTGGACCAACGAAGAATGTGTGTCGAACAGAGCGCACAGTGTTTAAAAACTCCAGCAGCACTGCTGTGTCTGATCCACTCGTACCAGCACAACACACGACCACCATGTCAGTGTTGCTGCAGTGCTGAGAGTGATCCACTACCAGAATCATACCTGCTCAGTGGTGGTCCTGTGGGTGTTTTGACTGTTGAAATGGCATAAAGAATTCAGTGAAGCAATAGACTACAGTCTGTAATTGTCTACATAGTGCTCCTTTATGCTCAGTGCAGCCGATAAAATGGACAATAAGTGTAGATACAAGGTAGGTGTTCCTAAACCAGTGATCATTTGGGGGGTGGTGTGTACACACACAAAAATGTACAGTAGAGGAACATTATTGTTCCTAAAGGTGCAAACTGTAAATGTAAAGGTAAAGTCTAAGTAATGTTCAGTTTGCACATTACTGAAAAATGTACATTACATTCTCTTCTCCAGATTAAGAGATTAATGTTATTTTTCATGATAGAAATACTTTATATACATACTGTAAGTCCTGGAAATTAAATGTGGCAAATATAATCAATGCAATTTTAAAAGCTTTAATTATAATAGGTGAAGGTACAATTATGTTCCAGAACTAAAGGTACAGATTATGTAACCTTGAGGGTACAACCACAGAGTATTTCTGACAGTGTAAGTGTGTGAATTTAGTTTACAATTACTTTCAGTTCCATGTTTAACAGTGTAGTAATAGTTAAGCTCTGCTGCTATAGCTGAACTATTTAAAATGAAAGTTTCATAAAGAAGAAAACTTCTTCCTCATGTCAATTCTGTTTTCTCAAAGCTATAAATTACAGCACAAGCAACATATATATTGATTTTACTGGTCTTTGTAATGGCAGCTCTCTCATGTAAATAATTGAATGAACGATTATAAGTCACAGACTGATGATTAATGTAATTGGCTGATCTCAGCATGGGGCCAATATATTCCCCACGGCTCAACATTTAAAGCCCAGTTACACATTCAGGGTTCAATTGCCCTCGTAGATAAACAAACACTGACAATCACTTGTTTACTCGTTCATTAACCACTATATAAACATGTAATTAGGTGTGTACTAGTAGGCCTGTCTCAATTGCTGTGGTCAGTATATTGTCCAAGAAAAAACTGTATATGATATGGTCATTTTATGCCACTGATATAATGGTAATATAATAACAAAATAATGCCTTTAAGGGCGGCACGGTGGCGCAGCAGGTAGTGTCGCAGTCACACAGCTCCAGGGGCCTAGAGGTTGTGGGTTCGATTCCAGCTCCGGGTGACTGGCTGTGAGGAGTTGGTGTGTTCTCCCCGTGTCCGCGTGGGTTTCCTCCGGGTGCTCCGGTCCAAAAACACACAGTCCAAAAACACACGTTGCAGGTGTATTGGCGACTCGAAAGTGTCCGTAGGTGTGAGTGTGTGAGTGAATGTGTGTGTGTGTGTCTGTGTTGCCCTGTGAAGGACTGGCGTCCCCTCCAGGGTGTATTCCCGCCTTGCGCCCGATGATTCCAGGTAGGCTCTGGACCCCCCGCGACCCTAAATTGGATAAGCGGTTACAGATAATGGATGGATGGATGGAATAATGCATTTACCCCCTTTAAAGTAGTGAATTTATAAATATTCTGAATATTCGCACACAAATGTCTAAAGGTCCTAAAAAAATAAAACAAATAATATCCACTTAACAGCTCCAGAACAGAGAGAACCAAAGAGCGGAAAACAGCAAGCTGCTAAACCTGTGATGTTCATACTTATGTAAACAAACACACCAGTAAACAAGTAAACACAATAGGCACTATTGCTTACAGTTGTTTACTGTTCATCTCATTTCACATTGTTCACATTGTTCTCATTGTGTGGTACCAGAGGGCCACAAAAGTAGTTCCACAAAAAATGTATAGACAGGCTTCCCAGAGCAACAGAAATCTCACTGCGGGGAAACACTACTGTACCACTTTTAATTCTTCATCTTCCTCATACTCTCACTCTTTATCAACCTGCTCGTCTCTGCTCTCCCATATTTTCACACCATGACCTGTGTGAAACTAGGCCAGATTTGAACCAACAATGTCCTGTACAGGCAGCAGGCCTCTACCCACATAGCCACAACGTCTCACCCTCAAGGGGCTTCTCTTGAAGACTGACAGACCGCCAAAGTGCATTTGACACCCTAGTGAGTTTTTGTTCTTATCACTTCATTCTGCTCTTTCTTAGGAATTATTTGTTTCTCCCGGTCACACTCCGACTCTGAATGGAATATTTGCTTACTCGAGTTCGGTTTGTCGTGGACCAGTGGCCTCACAGAGTGAACATACATTTTATATATAAGATGAGAAGAGTATAAGATAGCTTCTTTAATATTGTTACTGTCCAAGAAATCTGTCTTGTTTTTTTCTTTCTATTAAATTACCATATTCGAGATAAAATAGGTTGGTTTTTTGTTTGTTTGATTTTTTTAGGATATATATGAGAATCTGTGACATGTGCTTAGCCACTTGTAATTATAGTTGATTATTTCCCCTCAGTCACTTGACAGTCATTTTGCTTCTTGCATTAAAGTGAGCACAGATTTAATCGTTCAGGATTAAATAGAAAAATAATATAAAATAAAATAAAATAATAAGGGGAGAATTAGCATATTGTGTGTGTGTGTGTGTGTGTCCCCTTTTGAATTTTGAAAGTACTGTTGCGGTACGGTGGTGCAGCAAGTAGCGTCGCAGTCACACAGCTCCAGGGACCTGGAGGTTGTGGGTTCGATTCCCGCTCCGGGTGACTGTCTGTGAGGAGTTGGTGTGTTGTCCGCGTGTGTTTCCTCTGGCTGCTCCGGTTTCCTCCCACAGTCCCAAAACACACTCTGGTAGGTGGATTGGCGACTCAAAAAGTGAATGTGTCTGTGTTGCCCTGTGAAGGACTGGCGCCCCCTCCAGGGTGTATTCCTGCTTTGCACCCAATGATTCCAGGTAGGCCCTGGACCCACCGCGACCCTGAACTGGATAAGCGCTTACAGATAATGAATGAATGTTTCGGCACGGATACTTTCTCATAGCTGCTGACTGAATAATGCAAAGAACGCTTTAATCATGCAAAAGATTTTTCAAGTGTTCAGGGTTCTGTACGAACCATTTCCTTTAATAAGGAATGGCAGGATTTCATGCCACAGACCTTAGAATCCAATCCATCAACTTGTAGGGCAGGGCATTTAAGCTGCAGGCAGGGTTTAAACACATATTCCTAGATCAGCCTGTACTGACCTGCCTGTACATTTAAGCCACTTTTAAGGTTTATGTCGGATTATTTTTCTTGTAAACTTTTAAATGTGTTATTCTGAACAGAGGTGAGTTTTTGGGGTTTTAATGAACAGAGTAAATTCACCTTTGCTGTCCAGTAAGTAGTGCTATGTTAGCTGTGGTTCGAAACAAAGCAGTGGCTGGCTTCACGTATTGGACAAAGCCTTCACTCACCTTCACATTCACAGCTTGGTGGCATTGTATGAGAGTTGAGGAGCCCTAGCTATCAGGGTGGTATTGGGGTTGACTAATGAAATTGTGAAAGTCAAAGGGCAGGGGGTGGGTGCAAAGCCAGCAAGCTTCATTCTAAATTTATTCAAATCTATATCCCCAGCCAACAGGCAAACAAAACATTAATGAACACATGTTGATCTCTGATGACGTTTGTTTTTTATGTAATAGCTTAAAAAAATTGATGGTGAATGAATGGTGCTTAGGGCGGCACGGTGGCGCAGCAGGTAGTGTCGCAGTCACACAGCTCCAGGGTCCTGGAGGTTGTGGGTTCGATTCCCGCTCTGGGTGACTGTCTGTGAGGAGTTGGTGTGTTCTCCCCGTGTCCGCGTGGGTTTCCTCCGGGTGCTCCGGTTTCCTCCCACAGTCCAAAAACACACTTTGGTAGGTGGATTGGTGACTCAAAAGTGTCCGTAGGTGTGAGTGAATGTGTGTGTGTGTCTGTGTTGCCCTGTGAAGGACTGGCGCCCCCTCCAGGGTGTATTCCCGCCTTGCACCCAATGATTCCAGGTAGGCTCTGGATCCACCGCAACCCTGAATTGGATAAGCGGTTACAGATAATGAATGAATGGTGCTTAATTTAGAAACAGGCGAAATGCATTGTGATGTGTCACCTCAATATGGACTAAATATTTATGAGATTTTTAATACATAGTTTTTTAAAATAATCTTTGGTATTAGTTAATAAGCACCTAATCAACCACTTCATGAGTTAAATGTAATTTTCACTTTGAGAGTCAACATGATGAAAAATTGATAAATGTATAACAATTATATATAAAAAAAAAAGTTTTTTAAATTAAACTATATTTCTATTTTGTGGTCCTTGAAAACTACAACTATTGCTAGGAATAATTTAAAAAGGCCTAGAAGTTTATCATACCCTGAGTATTTTAGCATGCCTGAGCAGTACTGTATCTTCAGTCTTCTCTGCTGCATTGAGCTCCTTTGCCTTACTAGATGGCGATGTTGCCCTGCAGTTGACTGCAAGAGGAAGGTGATTTGATGGTGGGCTGCAGACTACCCTGCTGTGGAGCTGAACTTTAAATGCCTTCAGTTGAGCTTTAACCTGGTTTTTCTTGGCTTCCGCTTGTTCTTCTCAATGCTTTGCTGAGTTGGCCCTTATTCCTGCTGAATTTGTTTTGTTTTCTGAGATTTTCAACTAAATATATGTATACAAACTACTTCCTTTAAATTCTGACAAGTAACTTTAAGCATTTGGAGGTGCAACCTATTATGTACAGTATTTTACATGTATCCCAACCAGATTTTTCTGATACTTTTTTTGGGTCTTCTCCCCTCTGAGAAGCTCTGGTTCAGCTGTTATTCGAGCATAGCTGTCTTGTAAATTCAGCAGTTTGGAAATTTGGCAGATGTCAGATATTAATTCTCAGCTTTTAGTTTTAAGTTTGTACATTTTTTAGGTCTCTGAAATCTTAACTAGTAAGCAAGTGCCCCTGTTTGATAAGTAGGTCTTTTCCTAGGGAAACAGCCCCCAATATTCTCAAATTCTGTATAATTCAAATGCTAAAAGGAAAACAATGTGTTTTAATTTTTAAAATTGAATTTCCTTATTGTAGATCAGCTTTAAAAACCCAGATTTCATGGCAGAGCTGGTAAAAGGAACCATAGGTTGCAAAGTCTACAACACAAATAAAGACATTTTAGTTACTATTTGGAAAACTGAAGGTGGTAAAATGATGGAAAATCTGAATCTTCTTCTGGGACTGAAATTGGAGCACCTGGAGGAAACCCACGCAGAAAAGGGGAGAACACACCAAACTCCTCACAGACAGTCACCCGGAGCAGGGTGAAAGGCAAATAAGACAAAATTTTTGAGTAGTAACACTGTTCTGGAAGGGTCCCCAAGTAACAGGTGAGATTGAATATAAAAGGAGCATCCAACAAAGGCTTAGTCTTGTAACAAAGAAAATATATCTTCCTCTGTCTCCCATCCATAGTGTTGTGAAACGATTCATGAAACCTGGAGAAGTCTACTTTTAACTTTTAAATATTTGTAAACATCATGCTCTCAGATTTCACTGCATGAGAAACCATCATGCTATATGGCTATAGTCATAAATATAGCCATATGGGGTCTGGGGTACTTTGGAAAACTTAACTGTCCACCACTGACACTGACACCACCCACATCAAGAAATGCAGCCTGAAACTGTAGCCTATTACACAAGAGGAAACCGTATATTAATTTTGTGTAGAAAAACCAGCAAGTTCTCAAGGGCCCAAAGGCATCTGATATGGATCAAAAGACAAGATGTTCTATGACTAGATGAGTCCATGTTTCCGTTTGATTTTGGAGAAAAATATGCCTTAGGTTCTATGTGCCAAAGATAAAAAAGAAAGAGTTCAAAAACTATGTGTGATTGCATGGGGGAGCCATCAGTATTTTGGAGAGACATATGCTACCATCAAAACAATCTCCATGGCACGACATGATCATTTCAGCAGGAAAATTTTGCATGAGTTATAACAGCATGTCTTCATAGACAGTGTGTGTATGCTTTAATGACCTGCCTTAGTCCAGATTTGTCTCCTATTGAAAATATTTGGCACATCATTAAGAGAAGAATCAGACAATGGAGACCACACACACTTCCCACACAAGTCTTGTATACAGCAAAGATGGGCAAAAATCCCACCTGCAAACCTGCAAAATTCAATATCTGTATTTCCCAAATAATTAAAATGTACAATTTAGTGGTAAACATCCCTCTGTCCCAGCTTTTTCTGAGTGTGTTGCAGAAATAAATTTCTATATTAGTTTATATTTAAAAACAGAATGAAATTTCTCATTGGAAACAATGAAAATGTTTTCTTTCTCTTCTTGTCTGTTAAATGTTTCCAGTTAATTAAATATGGATTTCAGTTTTTATTGCCCTTTTAGAAAATATCCCAACTTCCTGGAAATGGCATTTGTAGTTTATTTGTTTTGATTTGCTTTTTAATAAAGTTGATTACTTAAAAGTGTCAAAACTATCATAACAGGATATAAAGCAGTGTTTTCATACCTATTTTAAATATTTACAGTGAGAGGAGATTTTAGAAACACACTTTGGACATCTGGTTACTGTCAACACTACCATGAAAATTTCTGACTCAGTAAGTTTTTCTAGAATGGAACATTTCACACCTAACCACCCTGAATGTTGTTGTTTACATCTGAACCATTTAATCATGTACATTTAGAAGAATCAGTGGAATTTCCCTTTAAACAAAAATAGCATGAAAATTTTCAGTAGCCTTTTTAAAAGGGTCAAAAGGTACTGAAAAACACTAATGCTATTAATAACTTAGCATGCTCTCATATTCATCAAGATGGCCTGCCAAGAGAGCTCTAAATTATTTTATCTTTACATTTAAGATGTTGTTCATTCGAACTAGGTCAACTAGGTCTTTTTCATGAAACAAACCAGAGCCCATATTCAGCAAACACTTAAGAGTGAGGCCTTTGAGGTGTTAGTACTGCATGATGTAATACTATTCAGTTTTATGTAAAAGACACAATCTGTTCCCAGTTCAGCATTCCTAATCTCAGACGTATAATAAGTGCTAACGGCAATGTTATCACAGAGTATGTGTATTAAAGGTTGTAACAAACTGTATTAGATTTAGTTAAAGAGATTCACTTCATGAACTGTGTCAAATTCATTCATTCATTGTCTGTAACCGCTTATCCAGTTCAGGGTTGCGGTGGGTCCAGAGCCTACCTGGAATCATTGGGCGCAAGGCAGGAATACACCCTGGAGGGGGCGCCAGTCCTTCACAGGACAACACACACTCACACATTCACACCTCAGGACACTTTTGAGTCGCCAATCCACCTACCAACCGGTGGCGATTGCTCTAAGACTGCAAGGGAAGCTCAGCTTCCCCTAAAATGTCAAAAAATAAGTGATCAAATATTTACATTTACATTTATGCATTTGGCAGATGCTTTTATCCAAAGCAACTTATAAAAAGAGGATCTAACATTCAAACTACAGCACAAATTATACAAAATACCTTACATTAAGTGCAATATGCCAGGAAGTAATAAGTGCATTAAAGAAAGATTTTCAGTGCAAAAGATACTCTCGGAAGAGCTGGGTTTTCAAGGATTTCTTGAATGCGGAGAGGGTTCCTGTTGCTCTGATAGTGTTTGGAAGCTCGTTCCACCAGCCGTGGTACCAGAGATGAGAATAGCCTCAACTGACCTGTACGGGGGGTTGGTCGTGTTAGTTGGCGCTCCTTTGAGGAACGGACAGGTTGGGCGCTAACGTATGGTTTTAAGAGTCTATTGAGGTAGATGGGAGCAGAACCAGTGAATACACTGAAGGCCATCGTTAGTGATTTAAATTTGATGCGAGCAGCTAAGGGTAGCCAATGCAGCTCAACTAATAGGGACGTGACATGTGCTCTTTTAGGCTGGTTGAAGACCAGGCGTGCTGCAGCATTCTGGATCATCTGTAGCGGTCTCACAGCACAGGCCGGAAGACCTGTCAGGAGGGCGTTGCAATAGTCTAGACTTGTTCAGATTACTAACGTCTGAACAAGGAGCTGTGTTGTATGTTGAGTTAGGTATGGCCTAATTTTCCTTATGTTGAATAAGGAGAAGCGGCACGATCGAGCTACAGCGGTATAATATATATTGTTGTGTGTACATGTCATTGAATAAATATGCACTACAACGCGATTACCTTTTGTTCAGAATCAGCTTCTTATCACTGGTAAAGACGTGGCTTTCCTCTCAATCATTCGCGCAGATTCACAGAGTTCAATAGCGAAGCAGCGAAGTGCAGCGAAACGAGACGAGTGATTGGATAAATGCTGGGCTTTGTCCCGCCCATCGGACGCTCAGCGTCTCTGGGGGTCTATGGGGCAGTGGGCTGGCCTCGGCTTCTGCATGCTGATTGGATGATCTGTCTGAGGCTGAATCCCTTTTTGATTGACAGCGAAATGAGCGAATCAGCGATCCTTTGGTGTAGAGATCCGTGCGAGCGTTACATTTTCATTCTTTTCTGAGTTGAACCAGACTTTCTTAATCTTTTTAACGGCATTTTCTTTGTTAAAAACGACTAATGACAAATCGAGCTTCTATTTCTGGTGGGTTTTTTTGTAGCTGCTTGTGTTTGGAGACTGACTTCTATCACTCTTTCTGACTTCTATTGCAGTTTCTGTCCAGCGGGTGCTGCTGAGCCCCTCCACCGTCACAAAGCACTCACAGGTGGACACACTTCACATGGGCCAAGGCCGTTTAAGCAGCCTAGCTCTGCTGGCCATTGAGAGGACACTAGTCAAGGCCCTGGAAAAGACGCCTTGTTGGTACGACAGGGTCACAGATGATTTTCTTGAAAAGGAACGGAGGGTAGAATTTATGTATAAATAAACAGACACATTTTATGATGTAGGCCGAAATTGAGCTTCCCCTCCTTGAAAGACCAGCATCCGCCACTGATACCAACGTGTGTTTTTGGACTACGCTACTGTGCCGCCCTGTGTCAAATTAACAGTGGTAAACATCACAATCAATTAAAAAAAATGTTATTCAAACAAATAACTGGGCTTATTTTAGTAATTCTACCCCTTCTGCTCTGCAAATCCTGTAGGTCAAATAATGAATGATAAAGTTGGGCAGACATTCCAGGAGTGACATTTTTGCATGACAATGACATTCTGACAGAAGCTCAAAATACACATAACCTAACAATGACTTCAGCACTTACAGGGGTTGGACAATGAAACTGAAACACCTGTCATTTCAGTGTGGGAGGTTTCATGGCTAAATTGGACCAGCCTGGTGGCCAATCTTCATTAATTGCACATAGCACCAGTAAGAGCAGAGTGTGAAGGTTCAATTAGCAGAGGGTAAGAGGACAGTTTTGCTCAAAATATTGCAATGCACAAAACATTATGGGTGACATACCAGAGTTCAAAAGAGGACAAATTGTTGGTGCACGTTTTGCTGGCGCATCTGTGACCAAGACAGCAAGTCTTTGTGATGTATCAAGAGCCACGGTATCCAGGGTAATGTGAGCATACCACCAAGAAGGACGAAACACATCCGACAGGATTAACTATGAACGCAAGAAGAAGCTGTCTGAAAGGGTTGTTCGGGTGCTAACTCGGATTATATCCAAAAAACATAAAACCACGGCTGCCCAAATCACGGCAGAATTAAATGTGCACCTCAACTCTCCTGTTTCCACCAGAACTGTCTGTCGGGAGATCCACAGGGTCAATATACACGGCCGGGCTGCTATAGCCAAACCTTTGGTCACTCATGCCAATGCCAAACGTCGGTTTCAATGGTGCAAGGAGCGCAAATCTTGGGCTGTGGACAATGTGAATCATGTATTGTTCTCTGATGAATCCACCTTTACTGTTTTCCCCACATCCGTGAGAGTTACGGTGTGGAGAAGCTCCAAAGAAGCGGACCACCCAGACTGTTGCATGCCCAGAGTGAAGCATGGGGGTGGATCAGTGATGGTTTGGGCTGGCTTATTATGGCATTCCCTTGGCCCAATACTTGTGCTAGATGGGTATGTCCCATGTGCATCCAATGGTTCAAACATTGTATCCTGAAGGCGGTGGCGTCTATCAGGACGACAATGCACCAATACACACAGCAAGACTGGTGAAAGATTGGTTTGATGAACATGAAAGTGAAGTTGAACATCTCCCATGGCCTGCACAGTCACCAGATCTAAATATTATTGAGCCACTTTGGGGTATTTTGGAGGAGCGAGTCAGGAAACGTTTTCCTCCACCAGCATCACGTAGTGACCTGGCCACTATCCTGCAAGAAGAATGGCTTAAAATCCCTCTGACCACTGTGGAGGACTTGTATATGTCATTCCCAAGATTGGAATTGGAAAGATGATTGGCCGCAAAAGGAGGCCCTACACCATACTAATAAATTGTGGTCTAAAACCAGGTGTTTCAGTTTCATTGTCCAACAACTGTATAAGACAGTGGTGGGGTGCCTGGATTTTTTCAACCATCAGAAACCGGTTCGGTTTCCAATTTGAACACCTAATTTTGAACACATTAACCTCATATTTCCATCGCGAAAAAATGACTCATTTTTATATCGGTCAGTACTACAGGTCCAAAGTCGACAGTCAAGGTACCAAGTGACTGCTTTTCATTGATTTAATCTTTTTATATATAATCCCACTCGATAAATATGTATTTTTGGTCGAAATATAACTTGCCAGGTAATTGTTATGAAAAAATATTAGTGACAGTACAGATTTTCAGATTTTTGATTACACCATATTTGAGTCAATGTGTACATATCATATACCAATCGAACGGTCACACTCTCAGGATCACGGGGATATTATACACTAAGGAATTAAGGCTGAAAGAATAAGATATTTCAAACTTCAGGTTTCTTCCTTCACCAATGACAAAACCGCTGAGTCTCGAAGCCTGAAGAGCCTACAAGTGGCTCATACACAAAATTAGCATAGCAGCACTTACCTTAGGCTGTCCCCTTCAAAATGAGACTAAATCTGAGTCTCTCCGTCAAACCGTTCGTGAGCAATCCTCATGTTTGTGTCAAGAGTACTGGCCGAAAAAAAAATCCCAAAAAAATAGTACACATTTTCAAAAAATATTTACAATATGACCCCGTGGACCCAAGGAGGCAGGACAAACACGCAGCAGAGCGCATACGTTTTCAACAGACCCAGACACCGCGAGTGGTTCTATTTGGCAGCCACAAGCTCCACAAACAATGATCAAGTCAATAAACATGTTTTGAAAGCTTATATTTCTTTTATTAGCTGCCTTTCACTCACTGAGGCCATTTAAATGCAGCAGGGGTGTGAGGGAGGTTGCCTTGCTCTACAGCCAATCAGAGTGCAGCTCTCGCCTTTTAACACGTCAGTCATTTAAAGGGACACTGTACTGGGTGAGAAACAAGTATAAACATCAGAAACTCAGTACATCAGAATAAAACACACCATAACTAAGGGTTGCTACTGTTTGGTTAAGGGTAAATGGCCACTTGGTGAGGGACAGTAGACTAGTTTCTCATAGAAAGTAAACTTTATAAAAGAAAAACACTGTAATATGTTGACATTAGGTCTATACAAGATATATACACTGTATTATTGCAGTAAAAGTAATAATTTTCCTTATGGAGAGCATTAGGGCCTAAAGAGACACTTGGAGAGGCCATCTGTCCACTGTCTGCTTCAGCTTCAATAACTTCAAATCAGTAGGAGGTATCAATTCCACATTTTACCTGATGTAAGTAGACCCCTGGAGACACAATTTTAAAAACAAAAAAAGTATTGGGACTCATGAACTCTTCAGGTTTTTTTTTTTTTTGTTTTGAGATGTTTTTTTTTTTCCTCCGGGTGCTCCTGTTTCCTCCCACAGTCCAAAATCACACGTTGGTAGGTGGATTGGCGACTCAAAAAGTGCTCACAGGTGTGTGTGTGTAAGTGAATGTGTGATTGTGTGTCACCCTGTGAACGACTGGTACCCCCTCCAGGGTGTGTTCCTGCCTTGCACCTAGTGATTCCGGGTAGGCTCCGGACCCATCGTGACCCTGAGCTGGATAAGTGGTTACAGACAATGGATGAATGAATGAATAATATACAGTGATAACGAACTGTGTTATAATCGCAATACAATTGAGGTTTGTGCTATATCATGAGATATTGGCACTTTTGTACTGATCTTTGGTAGCTATGGTAGAGGTACATTATTGTTGTATGATATTTGATCATTTCTCAATATCTGTTTTGAGCAGGACATATTTAGTGCAGGTTAAAAATCTTCATAAAATTTAACTTTTTCCAATCAGATTCAAGCCACATTTGTACATCTTTTCAAATCTGATACAAACAAAAAGTCTTATCATGTGACTCTGCTTGACCATTTTACGATCACAATTTCTGGTCCACGTCACTGAAGAAAAAAACAAAAAAGTATAAAAAATGCAGAGAATAAAGTCTGAATATTTAGAGAAACACTGTTTGGATCATTATCTCTTATAATATTTAGACAGAAGAAGAAGAAGAAGCACCTTTATTAATCCCCTTAGGGAACTTGCTTCTCTGCGTTTGACGCATCCGTTGTAGTGACACACAAACACACACTAGTGAACAATTCTTCACACACACTAGGGGCAGTGAACACACACAGTAAACTAAAACCACTTCTAAAGTGCATTTAAACATGTGAAAGTGTGTAAATTCACTTTGAAAATTTTTTTGTTGTTGTTTTGTTTTTGCTGTCATTTGGGAACCACTGGTCTCTGGAAGGAGAGGGTAACTTGCCCTCACACAATGGAACACCTTAAAATCTGTGGAACCCAAACACACAAACTCGCCTGAGATGATGTTTGATCCAGGTATTTGATCTGTGACAGTTAATACTTTTATATGACTGGTTTTGGCTTTCAGTAGTTGAGCCTCTTTCATTAATTAGCCAACATTTTTATAGAATTCTGAAAATATTTCCTCACCAATAGCGAGCTCTCCATTCATCTAAAGCGTGCACGAATCCAAAGAATGGCTAAAATACAAAAGGTATGCTAGGCATTGTTTATATGGCTAAAAGACTTCCAAATGTTAAAAAGCAGGAACAGAGATGAGGATATTGTTCAATTCCTGCTGCATAGTTAGGTAATATTGACTTATTTTTGCTCTTACTAATGTTGGAAATGTCTCCAAATTTGGGAGGCGCTTTTAGATGCATGAAAGTAAACACAGGGAAAAAATGTGTTAAAACATTGAAACATTCATGTCTAAAAAAGAAACAACTCAAGTTACAAATGAGTTTCTGTGGTAATTCAAACAGTGAATATGAACTTACAGGCTATTTAAACTTTAGCCATGTACAAACTGTTGTTCTTTACCTTCTCCATAACATAACATATCACCTAAAAACACACAGAGCTTCTGAACCGCATTTCCCCACAGTCAGAGACATGTCAGAGTATGAGACCTTTAACACAGGTCGTTCTTAAAGGGTTTGTCTTTTTTTTAAACACAAAAAATGTCATACTTTGAGAACATTTTTCTAACTGCAATTTACTTTCATTACTAAAATTACAGAGCCCCTAAATATTATTCAGAGACTTAAACTGTTCCCTCAGTCAAATGGATTTTTATAATTTAAGTTTTATACCGCAAATGTATGGATGTAAAAGGTTTTTTAACAATACAAAACATGTTTCATTGTAACTTTTATTGTAGAGAGATTTTACATTTCCTACAAACAAAAAAACACAAACAATAAAAACACTCATTTAAAACATTTGCTCATAAAACCAGTTTGTGTTCAGTGATTTGGCTTGATACTTTAAAGTTTCAAAGTTTCTGACATTTCATCATGGTGTGCATTCCATCTTTTAGGTGCGTTAGGATCTCTACTGTATGTTTAAAGTGTGCCATGTCAATTTCAAATTACAGACAATGATTTATTTAAACTTTCATTCCATTCCTCAAAATCCCAGTGGCTCAGAAATGTACATACAGTTGGTTAGTATTTGGTAGCATTTACTTTAAACTTGTTCAACTTGGGTCAGAATTTTCCATTAGCTTCCAATATCTCCACATGATTTTCCTTCCTCATAATGCCATCTGTTCTGTGAGGTGCAACTGTACCTCCTGCAGCAAGGCACCCTACCACATAATGCTCCCACCCCCATGCATCACAGTGGGGATTGTGTTCCTTGGCTTGCAAGTC
Organism: Hoplias malabaricus; assembly: GCF_029633855.1. Lineage (NCBI taxonomy): Eukaryota > Metazoa > Chordata > Actinopteri > Characiformes > Erythrinidae > Hoplias > Hoplias malabaricus. Next base: position 53,471,317 of record NC_089801.1, on the reverse strand, counting down.
TCCCCCTTTTTCCTACAAACATTATGGCCAAACACTTTTTGTTTTCATAAGACCAGAAAGCAGTTCTTCAAAATGTAAAATTTTTGTCCCTATGTGCATTTGCAAGCCGTCACCTGGCTTTTTTTTTTTTTTTTTTTTTTTGTTGGTTTTGGAGCAGTGACTTCTTCCTCGCTGATCGCCCTTTTAAGTCACGTTGATTTTTAGGATACATTTTATTGCAGATATAGATGATATGGATGATATCTGGCTCCCCGTGCATCTTCACAAGATGGTTTGCTACGGTTCCTGAACTGATTTGTATTTTTTGTACCCATGTATGTTCATCTCTAAGAGGTAAATTATGTCTCCTTCCTGAAAGGTATGAAGACAGCCTTGGTCCACATGGTGTTTCAACTTGCAAACGGTCATTTGAACAGATAAAATTGGGAGCTTCCAGTGTTTGGATATTGGTCCCAAGAAAGTCCCCAAACCTTTTTCAAATGTTTTGGCTGAAATCTTTGGCTGATAGCAAAGAGACCTTAAAATATTGGCCAAGGTACAACTCCAGTTATCACAAATGATGTTGAATGTTTTCTGGAAGTTTTAAAGAAGTATTTGAATTCAACTTGGAGCATTTGAAACACAATCAACTGGGTGTATGTAAAATTCCGACCCACTGGAACAATGATATAGAAATTGTTTTGTGTCACGTACAAAGTAGAGATCCTCAACAACTTGCTAAATCAACAATATGTTGCCATGGAAACTGCAGAGGGGATTTACATGAGTTTTAATATCTTTAACTTAAGTGAATATAAAATGTGTGAATTTCAGGTGTATCTACGTGCATCTTTTTCAATGTCTTTTTTTTCAAATAGGAAAATCACTTCAAAGCCTGATCGGAGCACTTTTTGCTTAAAAAAAAGTACATAATATAAATGCAAAACCTATGCACACAATCACTGTAAAAAAAAAGGAAAAAAAGAAAGAAAATGAGAAAAAAAATAATTTATACAACACTATTATTGGAAAAAAAACAAGCATTTTAACAGCAAACATAGAAATTCTCAGTATAAGTTTATGACATATATAAATCTGTCAAAGCTAAATAAGTAGTTCAGTCTACACTAAAACTCACACAACTGTCACAACGTACAGTAGATAGTTTGTTCAAATATGTCTGTTGATAGATGGAAACATACTCCCTAGTTTGGTGCCCTTTGCACTAGTTTTATTAGATTTAAGTCTTATGGCCAATAATCAACCACATGGAAGTTAGCAAGCTTCCTCAAATTATACTTCACAGACGTGTGACAATGAAAATGCCATTCCAACAGGAGGCTATTAATACGTGCTCATGTTTAGGTAAATGTGCAGTTTGATTTATCAGTGACACAAAATGTCTAGCTGTTGCTCCTCTGTGTACATTAAAAGACAGTTTCATTGTTTCTAGAACTTTGAAAGAGCCTCTGAAAGAGCTGAATTTGAAAACACAGTTAAAAAGGATTGTATGGAAAAAAATTTGAACAGTAAAGATTGGTCATATTGGACTTACAGCAGATTTAACACAGCAGATTGTCTTGAGCAAGAAGCTTCAGAGAAATCTATATGACCAAGCAAATTGAATGGCATTTTGTCCAACAGATGAGGTCATTGGCTGAAAATTCTACATTAATGTAAAAGAGTAAAATCATAGACTCATCGTTCTTCAGTAATGCAAGTTGTTGAGTTGGACTGTAACATTGTAACATCACTTCGAAGGCGTTGTTAGCGACGAGGGGGCAGAGGTTGCATATGCAGTTGATCGTAGGTGTCCTTAGTGGCAGCACTCAGGCCCTGGCACGTAGACAGATTAAGAGTCATTTTCGTCATTAGTCATCTTATTAATTTATGAATGCTTATCTACACATTTTGTCTGAAATATTAGTGTTCTAGTTTCAGATTTGAATGCGTGATAAATGTCTAGAAAACGGTTTATCTAACTCACCTGGTACACCTGTTCTTTTTGACGATTCTGTGGAGACACACCAACACAGCGATCAGTCCAAACCAATCAAACCACATTTCCATTTCACCACGTTCTATTTCCTAAGTCTCATTTTAACTAATTATGCCAGCGGCCAAAGAGCTAGACCCTTAAACTCTTAAAAGGATAATCTGTTTAATGGTTTTGCAAAAGAAAAATAATGAAACCCGAATAATGTGCTGGGAAATGTGGGGGGGGCAAACTCCCAGAATTAAAATGCTCATTTTTTTCTAATTTAAAATAAAATGAAACACATTTAATAAATGGTTATTATTTTCATATCATTTATGTTTCTTTTAAAGTGAACATGAACTTAGAAAATGGCCTTGCTAGAATACTGCCCCAACATTATTTGTTAGATTAACTGCGAATCCACAACAAAACCATGTAGCAGCATGTCTGTAAGTCACGTCTCTCTCTCTCACACACACACAATTCCAGCCTCTAGAACATAACTGGACTGCACAGTAAATAGAGTCAAAAATAGATCAACAACGCTTACATCTTTCTTCACATGAATCTCTTTGTACGTGTCCTCAGACTTCTTCTGCAGACGCTATAAAATGAAGAATTTATAGCATTAATAATGATCTCAGATGAAATAAAGTATAATAAATGCAGCATTAGATGATAAGCATGCAGGAGCCCCACAGCTTATTAGTGAACAGCTGTCCCCCTTTTAACCTGCACTTTGCAACATGTTGTATTGAGCTAGTGTCTAATAGCAGGAACATTTTTTCATCTTTTGCTTTGTTCTCATAGATACAGTTTCGCAACTTTTTCACACTAACGCAACCTTAAAAGGGTTAACGGTAATGTGCTACTAATGAGGGTTACTTACCGCATATGGTTCCTCTACATCTCTGCGACCCTAAAGAAGAGTGAATGGAAAGAATTGTTTTCTTCAGCTAAAAAATAAAGTGTAGCTAATAGAGGTAGCACATTTGTTCAGCATTTCTGTTATCGTTATTACAGCACTCCACTACTACTCACCCTGTGGCCGCGTCCACTTTCAGGGTCCCCTCTTTGTCTTAGTCCGTCATAAGTGGAGCGGGGACCCTTAAGGTCCTAATTCACAAATATTAATGAAACAAACACAAACATTGAGCAACAGAAATTACATATAATGTCATTCCATTCCCATCTTCTGTAACATATTTTTATACTGTAGCTTTAAAATATTCACCGCTCACATTTCAGTATAGTGTCACTGCTGGAACTAAACCTTTCTATTCGGTTCTGTTCTCTATTGCTCACGTGTTAGTTTTCATGATTTTAAATTTATTTTATACATTATAATACTTTCATGAAAAAGAATGAGAGCCGACATTGTCCAAAATTATTCTAAAATATATCAAATCTATTATAAAATCTTGTTACATTGGCCGACACTGAAAACATCAAGACCTTTTTCTTCTTTTCTTCATGTTGTTTAAAATTTATTTTACAACCTGATTAAGATAATAAGTAGCAGTAAACAACACTTACATCATACTCAGATTCCTTCTGAACTTTGCCCCCGGACGGACAGAACTGTTTACAAAATCGAGAAAGTGACATAAATGCAATTGCTATCATTGCTTTTGTTAAATTATTTCTTTTTAAAAATTACAATAATGTACATTTTTTAGTTCGGTATTTTTTTTTCTAAATATTGATACTATCAAATGTAGTAAAGATGCCAATAATGGATTTTTTTTTAAAAATTTCTGTTGAAAGAAAAAAATTATTTTAAATAGAGTCAGTACTTTTAAAACTGCATTAATTCTGCTCTAGAGAACAATTTAAGACTTCATTGTGTGAAGGTGAACTGGCTCACCCTCTCACGCAGGTACAAGGCCGTTATTATGATGCCGTAAAGTAACAGGAACCCATCTAATACGTAGCAGATTTTAGGGTCATACATCACAGATGCCTCTGTTTGAAAGAAAAAGAGTAAAACAGTTTTTGTGTTAAACGTTTTCTCCAATATCCATGTTTACAGTTAGTGTGAGGTCAATTTCTTGATTCACCAGAAGAACACTATACAGTATGTACTTTTTAAAAGTAAACAAGGTCTTTTTGGCAATATGCAATGACAATATATTATGGTAAATTTTCTTTGTTTGTTTGTTTTTTGCATCTATGAATATTCATCTAGATGCAATCGTGAGTTGCTTTCACAAAACATTGCACACATTTACAAGAAATGTAAAACAACTTTAAAATCAAAACGAAAACCAACTTAATAAAAGTAAAATTATCTTGTGAGGTAGATACAAGAACAGAGCTTGGTTCCTGACTTCTACTGAGTGTCCCCAGCCATCATATGCATTTTTAATCCGTCATCATCATCACATTCGGTTAACATAAAGAGGTTCTGACGGAGCTTAACCAAGTACTGGATGGTAGCAACATATTATCCAGGGCATTCTCTAGGAGAGGTTTGGAAAATGTAAACAAAGACACTGACACATGTAAAATCACTTCTTATTGTATTCATATTGTTATTTTGATTATAGTTAGTGTGCCCAATAAATAAAATGTTACATATAATTTACATATAAAACGCATGTAAATATTTAATCTGTTGTATTTCTAAAATGTGAGATTATTCATTTGTAAACAGAAAAAAAATCTGTTTTGGGGAAAATATTAAACAGAAACTTGAAAATACAGATAAAAAAAACATAGTAGTAAAAGTGCATTACTGAATTTGTGGATCCCTTTATGAAAACTGTCTAGTCAGTATGCATTAAAGAAGAGGAATCTGTTGCAGACACTCAGTATGTTTTTTCACAAACCATATTCTAGGACTGTGGAACAAAATGTCTCTTTAGAATATTTGTTTTTAAATCCATCTCTCAGTTTTAAACAGGACCCTGGTATAATTAAGGCTATTTTGTTCAGCACCGGACAAAGAGGTTTAGTCACTGCTAGACATTTTGCTATATATATATATATATATATATATATATATATATATATATATATATATATATCGTTGATATCAAAAGAAAAACATGTATCTTCCAAAATGGTGACATTTACAGGAAAAGGAAAATACCTTTTTAACTTTCAATGGAAGTCAATGTAAAATGATTTTATTCCAAGTAATTTTGGAGCATTTCTAAAAGTCCATTCATTATGACACTGTCACACAATATGAAGGAGAGCTGCTGTGTTCAAATGATGTAGTGCACTAAAAATCATCAATTCAAAATCATATGTGTTTTTAATTGGAGCGCGACTATATATTAGATTATAATAAGCCTTAATTAGTAAGCAAATAGATTATATTAGACTCAGCAAATAACCAGAAACTGTGCAATAAAATGACAGTCAAGTAATCTGTTTGGTTCCTGTAATAAAAGCGTACATTCGTTTTCACTGCAGGGATGTCCACAGGTTTTTCTTGTAACTGTAATATATGCAGATTAGACCTGTGAAACGCTCCACATCAAGATACAGACAGAAACACATACCGGCACACACATACACAAACACACATATACACGCACACACACACAGTCAGACAAGGTGCAGCACAGTGAGCGGTGTGTGTGATCCACTAAGCCTTTTTGCGGTCGGTAAGACTCGCAGAGTTTCTAGTTCAGTGGTTTCCTCAGCTGCAGCTCGGGAGGTAAAGTGGTATAACTGACTGTGTGTGTATGTGTTTGAGAGAAAGAGAGAGAGAGAGAGAGAGAGAGAGAGAGAGAGAGAGAGAGAGAGAGAGAAGGAAGAACACTTGTGTGGGCCTTATTTATATTATACACCTACACACAGACTGATTTTTAAACAGATAAGGTATATATGCATATAAAAGGTGTGACTAACTGCACTATCTTCTGCAGTTATTAATTCTTAGTTCTTGATGTAACCATTCTTCTAGTACTTTTCATTTTTTCTGCCAACAATAAAATTGCAGTATGTTTTTTTCCACAGTCATTTTCATAAAGTGGGTTTTTTAAAGTCTAAATATAGAATATTTTTAAAGTATATAATGCAATATGCATTCTTCATTTTTGCTTTAAAGCCATAACAGAATAAACATTGTATAACTCTTTAATTTTTCCATATTTCATCATTTGAACACAGCAACTATGCTTTCTGTTGTATGGACTGTCCATGAAAATAAATCAATAAAAATGATTCCAATGTTTTTGCAGAAATAGCTATTCACAGTGGACAGTGATGATATGTACTCAGAGCTTTTGAATACCAATAGTGTTCTGAGGAATGAGAAGTGTTTTCACTCATGTAAAATGGTTTGCAGCATTTCAACAGTGTAATTATGTTGATATGGTAAATCACATTTATCATTATTACATAAATATTCCAGTTTCCTCCTATATTTAGCAACCCAAATGTGCCTGAACAGAACCATACATCATTATGGAACATGTGAACAGGTTCTTTCAGCTTCATTTGAACGTTTGAGCCTGGTGTGGTAAGTTACATTAAATGCTAATCTGTATGGTAAAGGCACAGTAGGGCAGCCCTGTTATACAAGTATCCAAGTATCACACTGAAGTAGGTAAAAATGTAGCAATTTTTTGGAGATCACCTTAAGAACATTCATATTTTCAAGTCTCACACACTCCATTGTGCAAAAGACTTAAACAACTAAGAAACTTGCTTAAAATAATTCTGGATGGCTTCTAAACAGATTAGTAAATATTAGAATGCATGTGAACATTGCCAGACCACTTTGCAGGTTGGTTAGAACAGACTTTTGCCATTTCACTTTGACTGACTGACTGACTTATGAGAAGTGTTATGAGTTTCTGAGGTAAAGACTATCTGTAGTAGGCAGAGCAAATTCACACCAGTGTAGCTCACAGAGCAGACATAGCAAATTTTAATCTCACAGAGCTCTCATGCTGTGTTTGGGCAATCTGCAAATCTAGTCATTCCCCAAGCACAGCCAGAAAATGGCGAGTGGGAAAACACTTGAAAAAATAATTTGAAAAAGGAGTAAAAAAAAAAAAAAAAAATGTCAGTGTTTTTCACGACATTTTCTCATTATACTGATGGCGGTTATACAATGGAACAGCATCATTAACTGCAAGTTAATAATCTTACTACATTAACTGTTAAGTTATTAAAACCTGCTTGAAACCTCACCACTCAGTTTATGATACATTATCTTTCTTGGCACTAAGTAAGTTGAATCAATCTTTTAAACAATTGTTGAATTAAACTTTTCTGTAGCTGATTATATGTCTGTTATCTTTAAAAATGTTAAATAAAACGTGACTGCCTTGCGACTTTATACCTATGGTCTAAATACTGATAAATATTCAGAGGATGTCTAATGTCCTGTGCATGAAACATAACATACTTTACATTTTATGACACAAGACAATTTTCACAAGTCACTCAAGCACTGTCTCAATACTTTATATATATATATATATATATATTGCCACTGTGTATGAAAGGTGTTTTATAAATAGCCTTGCATAGAAAATGCGTAACAGATAACGCTGAAATGCTTAAAGCAATACTTTTTGCGTAGATATTATTTGCATTTATTCCAATAGTGTTTTTTTTTTTTTTGTTAGTTTGTTTGGTTTTTTTCAGGTGCACAAAACTGCATAGACATGTGTAGGACACATTTATTCTCTGCAGATTTTAAATTTTGACTTTCAAGGAAAACATTTCTCAGAACTCACACATCACACCCTTTTACAGAGAGATTTACAACATTTTGAAACCATTTTAATGAAATATAAATACAACGTAAACTGAAACACACAAACTCCACTGAATCTCATCATCTGGTCTTTCACAAATTGTAACTAGACTTTCCAAAGCTTTGAAAATGAATCAATTTGGAGAAATTTCATAAGAAATTGTCAAAAAGCCCCTTTTGTTACCATAGACAGTAAATAAAATGGCTAACAAAGCTAGATGCTACATACTTAGCATTGCTATAGCTATAATGTTTAGAGTGATACATATTTTGATGACTCTGAAATTGAGTACCATGCAAAGTTATATAGTAGCTACATATTAAATATCTTTATACTTTGTGTAAGCAATTGAAATACAATACATGAAAAATATTACGTTTTAAATGAGTACAACACACTTTTAATGATTTTGTAGCAATTCTATTGAAAAGCTAATAACAACTAAACTTAATCGTTATAGACCACTTTTAGAGAAATTTAAACAGTTCCCTGAAGTCTTAATAAGTCATTTGTGACATGCTTTGGTAAGAATACTACAAGGATCAAACAACACAGCACTTTTATTACCCTGTGTAAGCAGCCCTGTTCAGAATGGACTGGTCGAGTGCCGGTTTCTTTAAATGAGACTGCGGCTCTGTTCATTGCAGAATCGCAAGCTTTGACCATCTGAGCCATTTTCTTCCTTCTCCGTTCTAGTTTTCTCCATATTTAAATCATTGCACTTGTCTTGCTTCTTTGCTCTGTTTAACCTCATATTTGTGCTCTCACATAAATGTGGTTTTATCCCTTGTTTTCACATTTAGATAGATGAGAAAGAATTGACTTGGTTGTTTTGTTTCACAGTTTGTAGGAGCTCCAGAGCCCCAAAATAATGTGCTAATGGACTGAGGAAAAAAACAGACCCATAAAATGTTCAATTTAAAGTTTATAAAGTTTACTCCTTTGTGTTATATTATACAAGAATAGCTTTTTATTCATAAACTGTATTCTTAGGCTGTATGATGTATCACATAAACTAGCAGAAACCTCCGCTCATGGTCCAATGGAGCCTCTGTGGTTTCCTTTGTAATGAGTTTCTGTGAAAAATTGATTCTGTCTGAGATAGGCCTGACTATGTTCCTCTGAACCGATAAGCTTCTGCACATGATTTCTAATAGAAAATGATCACTCAGTCTCTTGATAACCTTCTGCTCTCTCTAAAATGTGAAAAGTCTACCAGATTATACTTACTATTAACTCTGTTTTAGCGGTAGGTTTGACTGACACTTCCTTCAGTTTTGCATTTGATGGCTCTGCACTGAATAAGCTGTGGTCAAGTCTAAACCTCCCTTTCAAGCCACCACAGAGGTGTACTGGTGCGGTTAAGTTTCCCCTCTTATAAGTAACTTTAAGTCAATGCTTCAAAATAAAGTAAGTGACGCAGAGGAAATCCATCTACATCAGGAGGCTTAACAGGAATGTCAACTAGGATATTATAATAATGAGGGCTACATACGAGAATGGGAATTATGAAGAATCATTGTGGCTGCTGTAGGAGTTATCATTGCTAAAACTGATTCATAAACAAATAAAATCAAATTAAACATTTATAATTATGACAAATGTTAATTGTGGAACTTTGGCTTTTGTGGAATGTAAGTCTGGGGCACATCATAACTGAAATACTGATATAAGTCTTCATAAGGTACATTAGATCAGTCTTTTCACTTTACATATCTTGTGGGAAATGTAACACTAGCTCAAATGTTACACACTAAGGTCTTTGATGATTTATACCTTTTTTAAAAGCAAAACATAGGTTGCAAATGAACATTTATTTAAAAATAAGTCACAATGTAAAATATTTATACACTGAAAAACTGTATTATTCCTTATGTTAGTTTTTATTTTAATATCCCTTTAAAAATCTGGGGGAAACTGTCTTAATAACAAATGATTACATGTCCCCACGACAAATGGGTTCACGCAATCATCTATTCTCTAATTTTGTTGACAGAGCGCGAGAAAGGAAGGGGACTTTAAATACTTTACTGCCTACATTTATAGAAACAAGCAGTTTCAAGTATCTCAACTCTTATGCAACAACAAAACCCATACTTGTTTGTACATTGTATATTTACCTGAACACAGTAGCACACAGTGCCAAAATTGAGTGTTTGAAAGTTAGGTCTAATGCCTAATTTGATTTCTAGAAGATAATTTTTATCATATTATTTTACTGACATTTTGCTTAAAAGGAATACCGTTCTTAGTGAACTATGAAGATGCATCCAAGTGTTTGGATTTGCCACGGCAGTCAGTATATGAAATTGGATGCTATTCTCTAGGTGACGATGCTCAGTTCTTTTTTGTCTCAAGACTTGGGGCTCCACAGTATTTAACATGATAACGTTTTTCACACATTTAAAAGATTAATAATTCAATAAAACAAAGTAAAATAATGTCTGTAATACAAACATGCTTCCAGTCTTCATGTCAGTTTAATGTATGTATAGACGGGACACTCAAAACCCTTGTTCCATCTGTGATTACAGTTGACTGGGCTTTTGTTCCACTGGATAGACAATTAAAAAAATCGCAAAAACACATGTATTTGCACATGTGAAATGTCTTTTAAAAGAGCACGGGCACTGACAAAGTGTAAAGGAGGTACTGGAAAAAGCAGATAATGTTACTATTTACAAATATGTATAAAAATCTATAAAATCACATGTTAATTATACCACAAGAATGAATTTGAACGTACGGAAAACCTAAAATATTTGGGCAATTAAATCAAATTTGAAGACAATCACGTAACATCTATGTGTGTTTTGTGTAATTTAGTGCTGTACAAGAAGTGATTGTATAATTTATGTTGGAAAAATAATATATAAATTAACACTAATGCTGAACACTAAATATTTAGTTTGGACAAAATTGGAAGTTTGTTTTTTACTCACAGGCCTGTGTAAATGTAGGGATGACAAAACCATCCCTTTTTGTTTAGAACATTGCATCTTAAAAGTACATTATATATAAACAAAACTATTCGAAAAAGAGTGCACGTCAGTATCAAATGAATTGAGATGGTTTCTTTTCTGCTATCTGTCTGTATCTGACTGCTATCATTCTCCTGAATTTAAACACACCCTGGAGGTGTTTAATTGAAAATGAAAAGTCACAAACATTTAGTGATGTCACTGACTGTAAATTAACATTGCAACGCCTACAGATACAATAACTTTTTCCTAAACATCACCAGCTTAGAAACATACTCATGGAAAAAAAATATTCTGAGTATGTTGTTTTGGTTTACTAAGTGAGTTATAATGGACACAAAGGCCAAGTTTGAATCTAGACAAGTGACCTGTATCAATACATAAATACAGTGACGATTATTCATTCTGTTAAACAACTCTAACTGGACCGTTTTTAATATTGGACAAAGGCACCCTGCTAATCACGTTGTAATCAAGTCTAGCAACTAACAAGCGCAACAACTTTTAATAAGGACAAACCTAGAAAAAGCAACAAACCAGAGTTGTGCTACTTTTGTTCTTTGGTATAATTTTGTGATTTTACATCCAAGGACTGTGGTTGTTACATAATTTTGGTTATTCTTGGTTAACAAATAGCAGCCCAGTTATAAATATTGGTTTTTACATTTAATTACAAATTAGGTTGATGAAAGGCCATGAAAGCCTAAATTAGATTATGTAATTATTTTTAGGACAGATGAGCTTCAGAACTCAACCACTGTATTTCCCTGTCCTGATAATGTCTCTCTCTACACATAACCATCCTATCGTATGTTGACTAACACCTGTATCCACCTTTTGGCCCAGCTGCAGATGTGCCCTTTGCAGTTTGTTAGAGTTCATATAACTTTTGAATGTATAAACACTGGTTCTATAATATACAGGCCGTGGTGTTTTGTAACTGGGGTGCAGTCACTTTGGAGAACAGCCTGCTGTAATATTTAACATTTTCTATCTGTTACAAATTTTATAAACTTGGTTATTTCTATCTTTAAGTCTAACAGTAGTTACACATTCTTTACATTATTGGCTACAATGTTCATATTTTCTGTCAAAAAAAAGCAATATTTTTGCTCTCTGACATTTTTATGAACATGATTATGTTAAAATCATGTTCTATGAGCAGAACAGATAGGTATTTGGACTATACATGTTTTTATTGTTCGATAATACTTCAAAAAGGCATTACGATTACTTACATTTACTTTCATTTTCAAACTTCTATTGGAGCGAAACAAATATGCACATTCTCAAACGTAAATATCTAAATTTATATAAATTATCGACACTATTTTAAACAATAATACATTTTCATTGCACTATACTTTGTTCAGTCTGTTATTTAATGCATATAATGTTGTAACATGGTGGTTTTTTTTTTTAACCTTTTCTTAAAATATACGATCTCATATCTATGTAACGAGGTCAAATATACTGTGTTAGAATTATGATTTTTCCATCACTCTGTATCTAAAAATCTATTTTGAGAAACTACTGGTACAAATCAAAACATTCAACATTCATATATTACTGTGTCTGAGAGGTCTGGTGGAAAAAAAGAGAAAAAGAAACACTGTGGAAATATTTCTTATCTTTATGAGTGTTCTCTAAATCTCCGTTAAAGTGGGAAAGGTGCACCCCGTTTTGAAACTTGTGCATGTTTAACATATTTGAGATATGGATCTTTTAAGATGAGTAGTGGCATTAAGAGAGAGGCAGTGTTGTTCATGAATGCACATGGAAAGTGCCCTCCTACACAGAGTTCCTCTGTGAATAATGAAAATGATAGCTCTGCATATATTCATTTTTATGACTGATCCAGGACCAGACACTTCTATCTGAATTGTAAACCCAGCCATTTAAAAGAAACTAAAATACATGTCTGAGAAGAGCACAAAAGACACACCACAGAGTAGGCCCCTTTCTGCCCTTGCCAGAACATTGGACAATAACACGGAGTCCCAGCAATGACGCACTTAAATTATTGAATAGAAGAAATGACTGTCACAAGACTTCAAATCTTTCAGTTCTTGTTTTGTTAATAAGAAATGAGTGGAAGCTTAAGAATTGTATGTTTACTGGTCATTGGAACAATACTGATGACTGAATGATTTTATATATATATAATCATTCACTGATGGCAGGTCAAATATCCAATCCACCATATGAATAATAATACAAATGTAGCTGGTTTTATGTGCACATTTCACGCTGCTGAATTTACTTTCCAAATGATGAACGGGATACAGAGCACTAGAAAATTCTGCACTTTTTCTATTTCCAACAGTAAAAATAAAAATAGAGAAGGGTTTTTAAGCCAACAATATGCCTATTTGATTGAAGAAGCTGGATTTTTAATGAGATTTTTTAGTCTGTATGTGTTCTTTCTGCATTTGCCGTATTCTTCAGTGCTTAAAGGCTTTTACTTAATGGAATTCTTGTCAGTTTGTTAGCGTAAGCTGCTACATGAAGAATTTCATTTAAAAGAAGATAATACGTTGTATATTTTCATAGATTTTCAACAGTTCCTCCATACTGTTATATTAATGCAAAGAAATTATAACTTATTGATTCATAATCATATACCAGTGTTTCTGACCTCTTTTAAATATTTAAAACAATCAAAATATTGTCCTGCAAAATGCTATTAAACAAATCACAACCACTGTTCACAAAAACAAAGATTTGATGAAAAATGGAACAAAAACCTTTTGTTATCGATTTTTTTCACCCTTGTTTCACTGTATTGAGAATTAGTCCATTTCAGTATGTGACGTCGTGAATGTACATACCTTTCACAATTAAAATAGCGAAAAGCTGTCATCACAAATAATGGAAAGTAAACTTAAATAATCTTGCTGTCGTTTTTAGGATTTACAGGAAAATACATTTCAATACAGAATACAAAACATTAACAGAGATGGCAAATTTCAGCAAGGTTTTTTTTTTTTTTTGTTTGGGTTTTTTTTGGTGCAAGAACATTTTTTTGCTATGAAAATTCAAAACATGTTATAGAAAAAATTCTGATAAGAATACAGAAAATGTTTTCATGAATTGTAACAAAAATGGAAATAAATGTTCAAACCACATAAAACAGCTCAACCAACAGTGTCAAGGCCCTCATGCATAACAGGGAAAAAGCCCAGCAGTCTTACTTCTACACAACAATACAAAACTCTAGTGTCCCTCTGTTATGTGCTAATTATTAACATTACAATCAAATGCATCTAGTTGCTAATCTTTGCGATCTGATTTCATATTTTTAGAGACTAAGTGAAAGCTGGGTTTATAAAAATAAATAAATAAATATGGCTACCTTGGGTTATGTGACAGAGCTCTGAGAGCGGATGCTCTTTGCATGAATTCACCGCACTAAATCCACCCAAATCTGACCCGTTTTCATCGAGCTTTCAATGACCTCACAACACTAACTTACCCAGCTTGTGTGGGGGTAAAAAAAAGTTAAGGAGAAGAAAATGAAAAAGGTCAGGTTTTACCTGCAGGTGTGACCATCAAGATCAACAACAAGAACACGCCAGTCTTCTGAAGCTCCATACTTCCTTTTCAAAGGACTTTGACCTTCTGCAGCCTAGTCTGAGACTCTTGGTCAGTCAGGAAAGAAGTTCTACCAGAAACAGTCCTACCAAACCAGGTCCAATGTCAGATATTTAGATGCTTGGGCCCAGGGAAGCAACACCGAAATGCCTCTGTACGCAGCTGTGCTGCGGGCTTCAGTGACACTACTGCTTCTGTGAAGCTCTGAGCTCTCTCTGATGACAGGAAGTGGCTCCTCTGAGCTCCACCTGATGATGCAGACAACCCACCTTCTCCTACGACATGATTACCGCTGATGATTGAAGCTTTGTGGCACATTCTGCTGTTGGGGTGCTGTTGTCTTGAGAGTGGGTGGGAGTCATGGCCTCTTAAACAACAAACCAGGAGTCCCCCTGCAGAACTTTCATAACTTTGTTTGCTTTTGTAGTATTTAAAAAGCAGAACCATTCAACACATCAGCAAGCCACAGCATGGTGTTGTGAAACGCTACATTACAGTGATCTTTTGTTAGATATTGCTGCTTGATGGAGGTAGATGATGAAAAGAGAAGCCAGAGGGCAAACCAGAGTTAACGTCGGTGTAGCTGTTGTGTGTTTTCTTACATGTGAATGAGACATGAGGTAAGGTGGGTGGTGTTGGACAGTGAGGGATTGTGTGATCTATGAAGCCATGGCCTTCCTGTGTTTTGTTTTGTTTTTTTTTTTCCTGGGAGTGGCTTTGGAACGAGAGCTGAATGTATAAACAAGGACTGGATTACTTCAAATAAACTTTATTTTAATGCACATGCTTTGTCCTAGACCATGACAAACTCTTTTTTTTAACAAAAATGTTAGTGTATGTAGGAAAACCACAAAGAATCTTTAGTCTTGATTGTTGGATATCAATGCCTACAGGAGGGAAAGGCACTAATGTAAAGTTTAGAAGAGAGAATGAAGAGGAACACTTGTGCAAAGTGCAAAAAATGTGTACATGGATCATCTTATCCAAGACAACAATTACCTGTGACACGAGTAATTGTAAAAGTAAAAAAAAAAAATTAAATAAAACACAGGCACATGTTTTGAAGTAAATACATTATGTAAAAATATAGATTTATATTATATTCTAAAGCATAGCATAGGAAAATACCCTTTTGTAAAAACTCCTTACAAAATTCTCACACAATCAAACTGAAGCAAAAGCTCTCATCTGGAGCCACATCTGAAAAATGATCGAATCTATATGAAATCTTCTTATGAACATCTACTGCATCACACTTCCTGGAGGAAAAGAAAGAAATAAAAAATTAGAATGTTACAATGAGATATTCTAGTCACAAAACAGTGGCATATTTTTGGTTGATTAATGTATAATACTGTAATATCTGCTAAATAACAGAGATTCACTTAATGATCCAGGATTAAAAGCATACTTCAACAAAAAGACAAATAAAAAGTAATATAAAATATGATGTAAAACTACATTATCCAAAGGCAACCATGAAAGAAATTACTCACAGTTCTGCTAATATGGCGTAGCCTTGTAGTAATCTTCAGGAGAAACTATCTTCACACCACCAAAGTAGTCCAGCACCCACACCTGGGTGATGTTCATTTTAGCAAAGAACCAGTTGTGATCAACCGGCCAATCTATCATCTCAGGATGCCTGCTAAATAGTGCTTTCTCTGCTATTGCAGCTTCTGTGCCATTCACCTTAGAGATACAACCAAAACATGTTTCCATGTAATTAAGTGTGCACCAAAAACAGGGTAAAGTGAGCCAATCTGATTTGCTCCTTTTCTACACCAAGTTGTGGAGATTTAATATTTGTCCCACTCCTCATCAGACACACGTTTATGTGAGAGCACAAAGACAAGGTTAAAAAGAGCAAAACAGACACAAGAAATGTGAAGGATTAAGTGTACTCATTAAACATGTCAAAAGCCAGAACAGAGAAGAAAGACGACCAAGTGAAAATGGCTAAAATCCAGACATTCTGCTTCTCAGTTGACACAGCAGAGTTGTTTATACAGGGTGGGAATGGAGCCATTTAGTTTGATCCTTGTGATATTTTGACCAGTGCATGTCACAGACATTTGATTAAGACCCCAGAATGGTGTTAAATTTTGGAAAAGTGAAATTGTATGTCTACAAGTGAAAAGTTTATAATTATATTTTCGTTTGCTGATTACAATCATCTGGCTTTTTTATGGCTATGTTGTTCTATGCTTGTGTAAGTGTGTGCATTGCCCTACCTCCTGTACAAAGCCAGAAAGGATGATGTGGGCACACAGTGGGCTCTGTGGATCATAGCCGTGATGCTTACAGAAAGGAGTTTGAGCCAGAGACACAGACATGGAGGCCTTGGGATTCACCTGTATGACACATTCACAGTTCACAGTTTAAACTGCAATCATCACAGACACATTGTGAAGTCCTTTATTTCTCATTTCATCATTTACGCTATATATAAAGCCCAGTTTAGTCTGAGCTGTAGGGTGGAGGACTAATGTCTTACAAACGAGTTACACACAGCGCAATGCACAAGTTCACCAACATACTGTAACAATATTAATGTTTAAAAGTAGCTGATATTTTCTTTGACCCTCAGAAAGTGTCACTGCCTAGAATCGTTATATAATTATATGCAGGATTAGTAGATTATATAAATACTGAGAAGTTACTGAACACCACTTTTGTATGTGTGTATTTTAAAACACTGTATTCAGTGTAGTGTGTACAGGTGATTTTCAGACTAAGGGCCCAAGAAAGTAGCCCTCAGTGTCACTGCTGGACTGAGAACAGTCCACCAACCGGAAATATCCAGCCAACAGCGTCCTGGGTCTACTAATGGACTGGAGGATGACCAACACAAACTGTACAAGGGGTAGGTGTGTGTCTTAAAGAGTGGACAGTGTCTGGACACAGTGTTTAAAAACTCCAGAAGCACTGATGTGTCTGATCCACTCGTACCTGCACAACACACATTAACACACCACTACCGAGTCAGCATCACTGCAGTGCTGAGAATGATCCACAACCCAAATCATGACTACTCTGTGGTGGTCCAGGGTAAAATGGAGAAAATGAAGTATAGAGAGTAATAAACAGACTATAATTATAGTCTGTTTATAATATATAGTCTGTAATTATAAGACTACAAAGTGCTCTGTGTGGTCAGTGTAACTCACAGAATGGACAGTGAGAGCAGAATCAAGGAGGTAGTCATAATGTTATGGTTGATCAGTGTATGTAGTTTAAGCTCCTACTTTTATGTTTCTTGGATCATTTTATTAAACTAGTCTAACTTTACATAATTCATTATTTTAGCAGAGAATGGATTTGGGTGCTACATATCCTCTGGTAAATAAATGTATAAACAAGGGATGCACAAAAACATGTTGTGATGTGATATTTCAAGTTCAAGTTTGATGTTTATTTGACAATTCTTGAACTTAGGAAGAGCATAATACTTAGCTGTTGCTCTGGTTAAACCTCTATAAAGTACTTGACTTCATTAACCATGAAAGAAAGAGGGTGAACTTTCTTCATGACAATATTCCTAGCAGTTGAGGTTACAGTTGGTGGTTATATAAGGCCCAAGACAAGTTGCTACTTGATTTCATCAGGTTTCGTTGGCTTTCCACTGACCAGGAGTGAAGATAAAGACCAAATCAGTAAAAACACCCTGACAGCTGAAAAAGTGCTGTGTCACGGTCTCTGGCTAGTATCAGTGTAGTTATGAAAGCAAAGCCCTTGCAACTACTTTGGGCTGAGCAATGCATAAAATGTCAGCATAGCTAGGAACTGAAACAAAAGAAACAAAAGGGTCATGTTTTAGTTTTTGCTCATTCTAAGGGAGCATTTAAACCTTGGTTTCATATCCTTTTCTTAAATCAAGGAAGCCTGTCTTGTACAGACACTGTAAAAAACAACAGAGTAGAGTGGGACTCAAGAGCAAGACCTGTTTTTCAGAAAAAAAGTAGGGAAAAACAAGTTTAGCATGTAGAGGAAAACTGAAATGGTCTCTACGGTGTAATAAGTGAAAATGAAATACGCACATGACATTCCATAGTGACAGAGGAAGTGGAGCCAAAATAAAATTAAAACTATCACAGTTTTCATGTCCTTTTACTACCATTTATTTCTAAGAGAGTATCGGTTCTGTCATTATGGTCTCTCTGTGTGTGTGTACCTGCAGGACCTGTACATACATCTCCAAGTGTGTGAGGCACATGTATGGGGTTCCTCTCTCTGTGTGTGTGTGTGTGTGTGTGTGTGTGTATACCTGCAGGTCCTGTACAGATATCTTCAAGTGTGTGAGGTACATGTATGTGGTTCCTCTGTGTGTGTGTGTGTGTGTGTGCATATGTGTGTGTATACCTGCAGGTCCTGTACGGATATCTTCAAGAGTGTGAGGTACATGTATGTGGTTCCTCTGTGTGTGTGTATACCTGCAGGTCCTGTACGGATATCTTCAAGTGTGTGAGGTACATGTATGTGGTTCCTCTGTGTGTGTGTATACCTGCAGGTCCTGTACAGATATCTTCAAGTGTGTGAGGTACATGTATGTGGTTCCTCTGTGTGTGTGTGTGTGTGTGTGCATATGTGTGTGTATACCTGCAGGTCCTGTACGGATATCTTCAAGTGTGTGAGGTACATGTATGTGGTTCCTCTGTGTGTGTGTGTATGTGTGTGTATACCTGCAGGTCCTGTACGGATATCTTCAAGTCTGTGAGGTACATGTATGGGGTTCCTCTGTGTGTGTGTGTGTGTGTGTGCGCATGTGTGTGTATACCTGCAGGTCCTGTACGGATATCTTCAAGTGTGTGAGGTACATGTATGTGGTTCCTGTGTGTGTGTGTCTGTGTGTGTGTGTGTACCTGCAGGTCCTGTACGGATATCTCCAAGTGTGTGAGGTACATGTACGGGGTTCCTGTGCCGTTGCCCGGAGCTCCGTCGCTGATGGAGAAGGCATTGGAGAACGGCTGTCCTTTCACCGGATCGTGTGTGGAGATTGTGGCCATGGAGGCCCAGTCACACCGGTTCACCACGAACCGCGCCATCCGGGCCACTTCTTCGTGCGGCGGGATTTTAAAATGGCTCGCGTGGACGGCCGTAAGGGCCAGAAAAATCAGCACGGTCAGAACCATGATAACACTTTTCTACAGCATATCAACAGCCCGCGGAGTGTTTATGTGCGGTCATTGGTCATATGACCAAAAGAGCGTCCGAGACACTGCTACAGCGCATGCGCAGAGCCGGAGAAGCCGATGAAGAGGGATCTACAAACTATACACAGCACATAACCAGGCAAATGATATAGCTATCAGCGGATTAAAGCAATCTGCTCTCTCACACCTCAATACCAATATCAAAAAGGTTTTATCTTAAAAAACGCAGTAGAATAAGGCTGTCATTTGAAGCCATTAACACTTCTGACACTTTATCACCATTTACGAATCATAGTTAAGACATGCCTTCACAAGAACATGACATGCATTTACAAAACCATCTCAGAAATTTAGTTAAACCAGTTGCTGACTGTGCCTTACATGAGTAAGACTTTCAATAAACTGTTTTAAGGATGTTGTTGGTGTTGTGTGTGGTATTTTTTAGTAGAAGTAGAATCCATGCTAGTGGTCAGGTGAGATTAGAAATAAATTAAACATTTAAAAAAGCATTCAACTTTAAGTCTGTAATTTAATATCTCTGTTTCGAAATCATCTGCCTGCTTCCATGAAAATAAACGTCAGGAACATTTGAATGCAATATTAGATAAGCAGAAAATCAGATAATGATTCACACATTAATAAAAAAAATCCAAACTGTTGAGGCTTGGTGAGTTGTTATCAGAAACATGGACATGGTTTACTGGAAAGACTTTTTTAGGTTTAAAATATATTTTACTTGTTGTAACCACAATTTCAGTGAGAAACAAAATGGCTCCCTAACCAGAGAATCACCAAACTGCTTAAAGATTAAGTTATAAATATCATTCAGCCAGCATTTCTCAAAGGCTCTCATTCTCGAGTCTTATTGGTTGTAGTAAATATCAACGTCCAATCACACGCGTGATTACACAGGTGAACTGCATCAGACATTAACCTGCACAGTATAAGAGCTGCACAGCTACAAAACACTGGCAAACATTCCTGCTTTTGCTGTATACTGCAGTTGCTCTAGTGACTCTGAAAGGTAAGTGTTAAATTGTTTATAACAGTAGCTGCTTAGTAAAGCTGTGAGTTTCAATAAAATCACATTTCTTCAAGTGACAAAACACCTTTATATTTAGTTTTTTTGTGAGGCCTATTTTAGCCCACAATGTAAATATGGTAACATTTGTGAAGCACCCCTTAAATCATAATTCATATCCCTCTTTCTCCTGTGGCTCCTAGAGTAGTTCACTTTTACAGGACTGTACTGAAATCAATGGCTTCCTATTCCAAGTAGCATAGTTTAGTTCCTGCAGTGCAGTGTGACAATGACTGAGGCTCAATTATTCCCATTAATGGTCAGTGGAGTGTTTTTTTTTTTTTGGAAGCTGCAATTTTAAGGTGATACTATGCACTCTTCCTTTAACTCCCAGTCCTGGCATGCTTCTACCCATGGTGTTAAAATTGATGTCTAAATGTTCTTCCATGTCTCCACTGCATAAAAATACTATAATAGAAAATACAAAATAGCCAGCCATTCTAAATATTTGTCTGCTATAGACTTGTATTTTAGCCTTTCTTATGACACTTTATTGAGCAGTAAACTTGACCTGGCAGTACTTTTTGCAGTAACAGGAAACTGTGTTCTAGGATCTCTTGACCTGCTAAAATGTCTGGCCGTGGAAAGAAGGTGATAGCTGTTGCCAAAGCTAAGACCACGGTGTCCCGCTCAGTCCGAGCAGGTCTTCAGTTTCCTGTGGGTCGCATTGCCCGCCTACTGAAGAAGGGGAACTATGCGCAGAGGGTGGGCTCTGGGGCTGCAGTCTACCTTACTGCTGTGCTGGAGTACCTGTGCGCTGAGGTGCTGGAGCTGGCAGGCAACGCCAGCCGAGACAACAAGAAGCTGCGTATCGCGCCACGACACATTCTGCTGGCTGTGAGGAACGATGAGGAACTGAACACGCTCCTAGGGGGAGTCACCATCTCTGAGGGAGGTGTGCTCCCAAACATCCAGGCCCAGCTGCTGCCCAAGAAGACCAAGGCACCCAGAGATGCAGACAGTAGCAAAGAAGCCCAGTCTCAAGAGTTTTAAAACTCCACAATTGTTGGCACTATTTTAAAAGCTATTTTAAACTAATAAAGCTATGAATGTTACATTAACTTGTCTGTGATTTCTATTCAATTATGTATTTATAATTGAAACACCTTCAGTGTTTGGGGGGGGGGGGTGGATGAGGTATAAGTAACTACATGTACTTTTTAAATTCAGAAACCAGTAGGCATCAAACTGGAATAAATTTCATTGTGACCTGGAAGTGAAGGAATCAATTCAAGCTAGTGTTTTATATTAAAAACCAGAATATTCAACTAGCAATGTTTACAGTCCTACACCTAACTACTAAAGTTGCTGTGGCCATTTATGATCCAATCAGCATCCAGATACCAGAGGTTATTCATTGGGCCCAGTCCGTGAGTACTCAAACCACCCCTTCATCACTAGCTCTTCACTGTTGTCATCAGGTAGGCACCTCCCCTGCTGAATTAAGCTTACAACACCAAACCCACCCAACTCCAAACTAGCTTTACAGTCCTACCTTACCCTTAACCATCAACAACTGTAAATCCACACTGGCCTCCCTGGTGAACTAAGCCTACACCAAGCCCCACTGGCACCGTTAATGCATGCTCAGTGCCATCAGTTACATGTGAAATGTAAAATATTAACTAAATTAAGATTAACACTAAACATAGATTTAAAAATGGGTTAATCCCAATAACACTGGCAATGCCCTCAAACAATTGAATATATCAATCTTGTGTGGAGGCATCTGTGAGACAAGCCTTTGATTTTAAACTCTGTATTTAACAATATATAATTTAGTTTGTCCCTAAGACAAATACTCTTCACAAAAGATAAAAAAAATTGGTTGGGAGGAGGGGGTAATCTCATCCACAAACGTGGGGCACACTAGACAATGTTTGGAAACCACTGAGTTAGTCAATGATGCAACACTTCCCAAATTAAAGAATTGTATCTAGATGGCAAGCTGTCTCCCCATTTTAGATTTATCGTACTGTTGTGCTAACTTGTTTCTGTTCTGGGCAGTACATTCTCAGTAATGCGTGACACAAAACACTTTATTCAATTTTTTATTTTAAAATTTAAAAAAAGCCAACTCAACTCTCTTTGAGATTGGGACATATTATAATTCAGTATGTGCAAGCACAGACCAGAAACAATCTATTAGAAAAATGGAATGTGCATGCTTGATTTCAAAACACGTGTTGAGTAGAATCAATAAATCTGGTTTCACTGGGTTTCCTGTGCCTTTGAGTTGACGTTTGCTCTTGCTTCTGATGCACACAAGTGTTGGTAGTATATGCAGCACTTCTCATACTTCACTTAGATGAGAATGGCTTGACAGTTCTTATAGCCGCACAGACATGGTACCTCGTGCTCAGGATCACTTCCCGGAGTATATGAGTAGTTCCAGGTTAGTTCAGTCCCTGCCTGTATTGGTCTGTGAAACAATACATTTAGTCAGATACTGGAGCACAGGAGTAATTATGCATTGCATTCCATGTATTTACTAAAAAATTAAAGCTCCTTAAAATAGCAGTTGGTCAATCAAACAAATAGCTAAATTATTTCTGAAACTGATTATTTATTCTTTTTACATTTATCTAATTGCAACTCTCATTAAAATAAAGAATAGCATTGTAGTTCATGAATAAGTTTGTGGTACATAAAGCGGGTCAACCGCATGGTGGTGGACATGTTTAAAAAAGGGTTCTCTGATTTAATAAAGCCATTAGTTATTAGTGTAATGGCTCTTTCATAAGCTGAAAAAGGATCATTGGAGACAATTTACTGATTGATCCTTTAAGGCTTATTCACACCAAAAGCAATTTTATGAACTAAACAATTTTATAAACAAAGAAGATTTTAATAGGGTTCACTATAAAGACTTCTTACATTGCAAAGAAACTTACCTGCATGTAAAGAAGGCAATGGTTGGGAATTTGAGATCATGGGTATCAACAAAGACATTCTGAACAAAAAGGTTGGGATTGCAGCTGTGCTGTAAAGTCAAAAACAGACAATTAAATTTTTGTAACAGATGTTTGCTGTACTATTAATAATTACATATTGAAATATATATATATATGTGTGTGTGTGTGTTTTGTTGT
Source organism: Hoplias malabaricus (assembly GCF_029633855.1). NCBI lineage: Eukaryota > Metazoa > Chordata > Actinopteri > Characiformes > Erythrinidae > Hoplias > Hoplias malabaricus. Next base: position 53,447,733 of record NC_089801.1, on the reverse strand, counting down.
GTGTTCATTGTCATTTTACCACTAAATTATACTGCACCTTACAAATGGTTTACAAATACTTTCCACTGAATCATTTTCTTTTCTTTCCATTCATTGGTCATATCAATATCTCTAGTATTGCTGAACTGTTTTTCTAGAGCAGTTTGTTTAAAAAAAAAACTGACTGCATGAATGTTACATGAGAGAACTGTTCAAAGAGAATTTTTACTGTACATACGAGTGATGTTACCAGGTCTACGTACATTTATAAATCTTGCAACATTTCCTTCTTTCAATGCATCAAGGTAATACGTTTGTTCCTGACAGCCATGTTTCCGTTCATCTCCTTTAGGCACTGTCTGATCTGAGGGGATGGTGTCTCCCTCCTTGTCGTCCAACCGTGGCTTCTTCCTCTGTACCTCCTGTTCATCATCTTGTATTCTGGTTTCCACTATAATAAAGGAAGGTTATATATAGTCAGAGTTCACCATAATACATACATTCAGACAGAACTAGACATAACAGGACAGGTCAGGACAGGCAAGAACAGATTAGGCTTGAGGCAGATAATATGAATGCAATATATTTGTTATACCTCTTTTGTCTGGATCATGTGATGAAGAGTTTTCCATTTCATCCTGCTGATTCAACAAAATAAATAAATAAATAAATAAACAAGCAATCAGTAAGGAAATAATCTGATAAATCTAGTATAGTTCATAAAATCTTTTGTGAACTGAAAGGGACTATACCTGCAAAAAAAAAAAAATTAATAAAAAAATAAAAAATAAAAAAAAAACCGGTTGTAACTAACCTGCTCTTGCTGCTGACCATTTTTTCCATCTAGAGCTGTAGAGGGTTGACCTGCAGGCCTCTGGATCACAGGAATATAAAGAGGAGGGGAGACGTTCAGCACTTCAGGGACTGTTTTTTTCTGCCCTGTAGGAAGCGTCCATTCCTCCACAACCTCCACCTCATCATCCGATACTGGCTCCTCCTTATGGTTTTTAGAGGGGAGGGGATCCTCCATGTTCCGCCCAAGAGTGTGGACAACACCTGGACAAGCATACAAAAGTGTGTCACACAGTTCAACACTGCTAATAAATACTGGAAGTTTGAAAACTTTTAGTCCTATGCAGAACACAATTATTTGCATTAGTTAGTGACATGTCCAAGAAGAACCACAGTCCTAAGTTTTTTTTTCCCAGTGAGAGGCAACTGATTTATTTGGTAGTACATATAATCTTTCCAAATTCTGTATGCTTTGCTTTGTCTTCTGTAAATTTCTCTGTGATTTCTATGTTAACAAGGTCATTGATAAATAAATATAGATACAGCCAAATATGACAAATTTGTCTTACTGACTTGTCTTATTGCTTAAGTTATAAGTTGGGAAATTTAACCTTGTAAGACACAGCTCTCAATCACAAGCAACCATGTGCAAAGTAAGCCTTAGTTTACAACAAATATAATTTACTATCCCAATAGTTCAACCCAATATACATTAATATATATGCATATATTAATATTTGAAATATTTACTTGGAAAACCACACAAACCACAAAATATATCATTCTAAGAGAGTTTGTATTTGTATTTATTAAGGTGTGTGTGCAAAGTAACATTGTACGTATAAAAAAAAACTATTGCAATATTAAAACGATATAGAAAAGTTTTCCAATGTTTTGGATGACCATCATGCAACACACTCCAAATGGGCAAAACAAGTGAGTGTCGTTTTTAGAATATTCAAGTTACACTGTTTTAAAACAAAAATATGAAAAGAGCATCCACCAAAGGCTCCGCTTTTTGCAGGTCTATTGGGATTTTAGGAAGTACATGGTTATTTCAGCAGACCAATGCCAGACCTCACTGTGCACATGCTATAAAATAATTTTTTCAGAGACACAGAGTGTGCTTAACCGGCAGTCCAGATCTATCTGCTATGGTACCTCATGAAGAGAAGAATCAGACAAATTTGACCATGGACTGCTAAGCAGCTGAGGTCTAGTACCAAGCAAGAATGGGCAAAAAATCTTTTCAAAAAGTGCAACAAGTAGTATCCTCAGTTATTGTGTTATTAAAATGAAAGTTCCCAAAAATGAAAGTTCCCAACAGTTTTGCAATGTGTTTCAAGCATCAAAATCTGAATTTGTTAATATTTATCAAATAAAAATATACAGCTGATTGCTGAAAATATTGGAAAGCTAAAAAGATTTTTAACCGCAACTTACAAATAAATTCCATATTTTCAAAAAAAAAAATGTTTTGCATTTGTTTATTACCCTTTAGAACTTATCACATTCTTTTTTTGCCACTATATTGCATAAGTCAACAGGGAAAATATAACAAAAGGGCAGACACTTCACAAAATATACAAAATAGGGCATAGCTTTAGACATGGCCTAAAACTGCTGAAGGAGCAAACAACCCCAGATGATAATTCACCTGCATAAGTACAGACAAAGGTACCCTTGTCTAGGTCATCACGGCAGCAGACACCCCACCCTTTGTCTTGGGTGCGGAACACTTGCAGACGAACACGAAGTCCACGCTGGACAACACGATTCAGACACTTGCTTTTCTCACATCCACACCAGGGGCCGCACTCATATAACCTGTCAAAACGGTACAAGGACATGGTATAGAACATGTTAAGAGAGAAAAACAATACGACTTTATTTGGGTCCTAGTTACTGAAGTTTCTGGATTCTACACAACGCTTACGTAAATTGTAACATTCATTTACTTAATCTCTCAATCCTTTTCTGAGCAGATGGATTAGGAGCACCAAATGATAAAGTGCCCCCAGTTGGTGGTTATGTCTCATTCTGCTCTCATAAGGTTTTGACCTGTCCACTGCACAGCAGAAGGCAACAATAACCAGCTAGGGGTAAATGGAGCAAGTTTGACTGTTTATATCATCAACAGCTGTACTCTTGGGCTTTTCCCGTGCCACGGTATCGCAGGTGTACCAATGGGTGTAGGAACAATCAAAAATCATCCAGCCAAAGGTCAGACTGCAGCAGGCAACACGTGGTTGAGCTGTGTCACGACTGGTATCGCAGCAATAACCTACCACAGTGGAGCAGCTCAGCCACTAGAACAACAGTGGGTTAGCGCAAGTAATTTTAGATAAGCCATGCCATGTACCCTGCATTGACTAGAGTACAATAGCATGACCAAAATGCATAGGCCAAAGAAAGGCATCAATATACATCGAGCTGGGATCACTCAGGAATTGTTGGAGGAACTTGACAATGAATTTTCCTCACTGCCTTGCCCCCAAAGTGGCCTGACTGCAACTACATTGAACATGTTTAGGACACTCTGGAGTAGGCTGTGCAATCCACACCCAGCGGGCATGGGTTGATTTGTGTGTGTGGAGGATTTCCTTCACCCTGTGGAGTCCCGAACGTCTGCATGCTATAACTAATCAAAAATGTGGACCAATCCGTTACTAGCCAGGTGTTCCTAATCTAGTTTTCATTCAGTGTAGATACTCTATGTGTATTAAGAAAAGGACATTCAAACACAAAAAGGAAAGAAAAAACAAAGAGTTTCCAAACATGAAAATGAAAGCAATTCCCAAGAATTCTTTTTGATGTCAACATGTAATAAAACAGGTAATAAAACTTTCCCCAAATTTCTTCCTTGAGAGATATGGCTCTCATGGTTGCTTTACACTTAATACAAATCCAAAACCTTAAATGAAGTGTATAGTACATGTTTTTAATTCTACTGAATTTCTAATAGTGTTGGAATAATGCACGTAAGCCCACTATACACTGTATGATAACTATGTTGTTATATCTTTTACTGCAGGTCACACTGTACAAGATGCTGTAGCTAAAACCTTGGTCGAACTCTGACACACTGTGGTGTCATGTACTGAAGTCAGAGTGTTAAAAATAGATTGCCTTATGATAATTGCGCAATGCAAGAAAATTTCAGCAGTGAAGCTTTGAGGAATTGTATATAATGATCATGGTTAATTAATCGACTGACTTGCTGCAGATCATTAATTCCTCCACAATTGTCACTGGATTAGGAACTCCTATCTTGTATCTACACTCATTGTCCATTTTATCAGCTCCACGGACCATAAAGGAGCACTTTGTAGTTCTACAATTACAGACTGTAAATTCTTATCCCCATTTCACCCTGCCCTTCAATGGTCAGGACTCCCACAGAGCAGGCATGATTCAGGTGGTGGATCATTCTCAGCGCTGCAGTGACAATGACGGTGATGTGTTAGTGTGTCACACTGGTACGAGTGGATCAGACACAGCAGTACTACAAGACTTTTTAAAGCCCTCAGTGTTACTGCTGGAGTGAGAATAGTCCACCAACCAAATATCTCCAGTTAACAGCTTCCTGTGTCTACTGATAAAGGGCTAGAGGACGACGAACACAAATTTTATAGCAACAGATGAGCTACTGACTCTGCCTTTACATCTACAAAGTGGACCAATGAAGTAGGTGTGTCAGTGGACAGTGATAGTGCTTTTCGATCAAAAGAACTCTGGTTCTTGAACTGGTTCAGTTCGGTTAAGCCATATGAGTGGACAGTGTTTAGAAATTCGACTAGCACTGCTGTGTCTGATCAACTCATACCAGCATAACACACATTAACACAACATCATCATATCAGTGTCACTGCAGGACTGAGAATGATCCGAGATCACCTGCTTTTGGGGGTCCTGTGGGGGTCTGGATCATTGAAGAGCAAGGTGAAATGGGCATAAGAAATTATTCAGAGAAACAGGTGGACTACTGTCTGTTCCTAATCCAGTGACCATTTACTGTAGATTATCTACTTATAAAGATCAACAGTGGTCAAAAACTAGTCTTACCCTGTGGACACAGGCTCATTTAGCCGCTGGTGCATGTAAAGCTGGTTTGGATCAGCACCAGCCTTGAGAGACAGTTGAAGACAAGCGCAGCTCTGACTATCTGTGCAGCCATCCGTGCAGTCACAGCAGGCTGAGAAGAATGGGGATGCACTTAAGAAGCAGCCATGAGGCCAGCGTTCTTTACGGTAGCGAAACTCCTTGGGCCTGACCCCGTCCACCTCATTACACAGTGGAATTGGGACTGCCTCTATCCCGCGGCTGATGTCTCTCTCAAACAAGATGGTTGCTGGAAGAGATGGAGCAGACCCGACCAGCCGGGGTTGAGCATGGCGATCAGGCAGCACCTGCGGATTGAAGCTGAAATTCACAGGCTGCAGAATTCCAAGGCTTTTCGTCTGTAGTAAGAACTGCAGCACATCGTCCATGCAGGACAACCCCCGTCCACAAGGGGCTTTATAGAGCACGTCTGCCTCCAATGTGTCTACCTCCTCCTCATGAGTCTCTGTCTCCTGTTCTGTAGAAGAACAAAGCACGGCACAATACCGCTGGAAATGACAGAGTAGAGGCACTCTCAAAGGATTCTGGCCAAGAAAATTATTTGTGCTAGTTGGCAGGTGAGAGAGACAGGCTGGACTGCAGTCATGTTGCTGGTAAAAGACCTGGACAGGTGACATGGGGGCAAACTGGTCGTCCACCAAATGTCTGGAAGGTGACAACAGCACCACACTGTTATACTGATCAAACTTTCCTGTTGACACGGCACCATTTCTGTTAGGTGAAGACACCTGGCTGTTGTCAGAGCCTGACTCTAGATTCCTTGAACCTCTGCAAAACACAATCAAACATTCCCTTATAAAGAAGTTATTTAAAACATTATTATATTTCAGCCTAATCTCTGGATGTGTAACATGTGCTTTTACTTTTACTAAGAAACATAAACTCGTCAACTAATCTTTTTCTTCTCTTTTATTAATTTTTTAAAACACAATTTTTAGTTGTCTGCATTAATCAAAGTGGACTGGTGCCCCCTCCAGGGTGTGTTCCCGCCTTGCGTCCAATGATTCCGGGTAGGCTCCAGACCCACCGCCACCCTGAACTGGATAAGCGGTTATAGACAATGAATGAAAGAATAATTTGAATAGCATTTGGTAACTAAGTATAGCGACATTTACTATAAGATTACGAATAACTGTCACAGTCTGGCAATATACTTTGCAAAAAACGGCACAAACCGCGAGCTGTCCTCGTGTAAGAAATGCTCCAGCAGGGATCCATCCTTTGATTTCAGAGTGCAATGAGAATCTGACACAGACACTGCCAGGATGTCTGTTTAAAAAAAAAAAGTGTAATATTAGCAAAAGAGATCACATTCAACATTTCAGAATTCTATTACTTCTGGCAAAGGTTAACCAATCAGGAAACACCCTTTCAGAAAGAATCATAATTTTGTTTAAATTTAATGAAATGCTGATATGTACTGGTGTAACAAAATATCAATATTGTCTGAGACAAATCACCCTGCACTAATTTTAAACATCAATTACCAAGGCAAAATTAGTCCTATGCTTCTCTACTCCTCCAACATCATGGAGAAACAAAGCATCTATTAATAACATATTTAAGTTCTATAAGATACTGTATTTTATTTATATAATAATTTAGTGACGATTATACCTTCATTTATGAGCACCTCCTCAAATGCAACATTCCTCAAAGCAACACTCAGTGTCACCTCAGCCTCCAGGACGATGTTCATGGCTTGGACATAATCTGTAGAACCACACAACAATCAGATGACCAACACAGAGAGTTTGTTTTGCAAGCGGTGGCAGCAAAATTTATTTGAAGACATATTTAGCAGCTTGTTTTAATCAAATCTACTAATTTTACTCAGTAATGATGTTTCCTGCAAAATACTGCTTGTCATACCATTTTAATTTATACAATAAAAAGTGTGACATATTTTCAAGAGGATTGTTTATGTATCCTTTAAAGTTGACATTCATAAATATAAAATTCAGATGATGTTTCCTCACCATTTGCAAGCTCTCAGCTCTGTTTGTGTGCTTGAAACCGGTCTAATGTGTTCACAAAGCCCCAGTGTAATGGCTAAAAAACAGTGTCTTGGACTGGTATGCTAGGATTTCTTTTCTCTGCTCATGGCAAATTTGGAAAATTTTTAGACAACGACGACAACTCTTAAACTCTAAAATAATGAACCAAGATGAGGATATTGTTCTATTTCTGCTCCATAGGTGGGTGATACTGACTTATTTTTGCTGTTTCAGATTACTTAATGTGGAATGTCTCTAAATTTGGGAGACAGCTAACTGCGTTACCAAAAGCACTACAAAACTAAGCAACATGGCTACAAATTAGTTTTTGTAAACTTCTTTTTTTTGCTCCCAAACATAAAAGTTTAACTTAAAAGAAAGGGGATCTTCTGAATGTAAACAAACCAGGAAGAACAGCCTTTCCCCACGATCATAGACCTCCCCATTGAGTAAACATTTTCTTTTGTTCATCCTCCCTCGCTTACAGAGTAATACTTTTGAGTATAATCCAAATTAAAGAAAAGTGCTATCCATATTGGTAAAAAGTACTACAAGTAATTGTTTTGAGGCAGTGGATGATGAGGTTGTGCACTCACCTTTATCTGAGGCAGTCTTGTTTTTGATGTTCTCCCTTACGCTTGTCAGGTACTTCAGCAAATCATCAAAAGCCATGTCCACGTCCATCTGAGACCAGAAGTACTTTGCTTTCTCTGTGCAACATTGAGTTAATTTTTACAACAATAGGTTTCGGTCAGGTAATGAGCAATAATTTATGAGGCACCATAATCTTATATATAACTTATTTACCAATCTACTATATTCTAAAAGTTTAAATGAGCACTTTAATATTTACCTACTTCTGGGTCACTAAAACACACATTTTTTACTAATAACTGTAATATTGGCAACAATCATATCTGAAATATATAAACGACTTTTTCTCTTTCTTATATCTATATGGCCTTCTGTCTAACATACAGGTGAACTTTGTAATTTTACAATTACAAACCACTTTCCATCTGGTGCTCTGCATACTTTGTTCGACCCTGTTTCATTTTAGCAATGTTCTGAACCTCCACAGGACCACCACAAAGCAGGTATGATTTGGGTGGTGAATAATTCTCAGGGCTGCAGTGACTCTGAGGTGGTGGTGGTGTTTTAGTGTCCTCTCTGTTAGACTTGTTGGTGCACCGTGTAGATGTGAAGTCAGTGATAGTAGCTGCACAGTTTGTGTTGGTCGTCCTCTAGTCTTGAATCAGTGGACACAGGATGCTTTTGGCTGGATATTTTTGGTTGATGGCTATTCTAAGTCCAGCAGTGACAGTGCACACACTAAACACATCACCTCCACTTCAGTGTCAGTGCAGTGCAGAGAAGGATCCACCACCCAAATCATACCTTCTCTGTGGTGGTCCTGACCATTGAAGAACAGGGTTAAAAGAGCTAACAAATTGTGCAGAGCAACAGACAAGACTACACGCTGCAACTGCTAAACTACAGTGGGTACCTATATGGTATGTAGAGCTTATAAAATGTCAGGAACTAAGGGAGTAATATTTGTTAGGGCTGATAGGTGTATATGATTCATTTTGAATTAATCAAGAAGCGCTTACCCACTTCAGACTCCTCCATCTTAACGGATGATATTACGTTACTTCTCAGGTTCTTTTTAAAAACCAACTGAAACTAAACAACCCTAGATGTAGCAGCACAAAGACCACAGGTAACTGTGTAGCAGCAGTTTTACATCATCAGTGTCTACAGTAGATTAAATTAAACAATTTTAACCGTCTAAAATAGTGTTGGAGTTTGTATGTTAGAAGTGCATTATGGTGTAACGTGTGTTGTTCCTCTGCTCACTGTGGAGGTTAACTGTGATTAAAGATAAGGGAACACTCGTGTGCTGCAGCTCTGTTTTAACGAACATAACCGCGTTTTGTATTTTACAGAAACTCGTTTCTAAAACGAACTTTAACCGCACTCGTTTCTCTTTCTCTTGAATGAAACAACTGCGAATGTCTCCCACAATGCAGCGGAGTGTTTTGGTCCAAACTAGTGAGGTGTCGTTCGCAAACGACTCGGTTCTTTGAATTGGCTTTATGAGTCGGTTCTATCGAGTCTTAATCTTTAAGACCCCTTCCACGACAAATGTATTAGGATCAATTTAATCAGTCAGTGCCATGACTGCGCAATTCCACTTTGCAATTGGTGTTCAAGTTACCGTCTAAACAGGTGAAGACAGCCAAGGCAGATTTCTGAGGTCATAAACCTACCATATACGGTAGACGTATATATTGCAGGCCTTTTATGTGGGCTTTCAGGGGACTTTTTAAAGTGGAGATAAAAGCAAGTCAAAGTTTTGAGTTAAGCTAATTAGTATTTGTATTTTGACATAACATTTGAATATATAATTCCTGAAGGACAGGGATGAGTTTTTAGGGGTTTAATCAATGAATGGGTGTGGATTTAAGACAAAGCAAACAGGTTATGCATATCATATGACAAATTAAAAATCACAGGATCCTCCTCTTGTACCTCAATTCTCTCATTATCCTCATCATCTGTATTTTTGTGTTAATTTCATCATCATCAGTTTTTCTAATTATAGACTATAATATTAATTTATTTGTTGGTTGACTGATTTGTCTGCATTTAGTCTATATTTATGGACACCTATTTTAATGTAATAATAATAATAATAATAATAATAATAATAGACTAAATGTGTTTATTTTGGGAACAAAAAAAATAACAACTGACGTTTCTAATTGAAGAGTTGTTTGGGAAATGAAGAATCGATTCTTATTTAATCAACGAAAAGAGCCGAATTCCCGTCACGAGGCGCTGCGTTAGACCAAAGCAGTTGTTCACCGATAGTCGATTTTAAGGTATTTATATACCATTCATTGAATCTAGCAATTCATTCATTAATTTTCTGTAACAGTTTATTCAGGACCGCGGTATATAGTTACCAGTAATAACATTTTTATTTTATCAAAAAAGTCAATGGGAATTGGCCATACCATGTCTTTGTTGAGTGAGATATTCCAGAGTTAAACACCTGTGTTCAGCTGATGGGGTCTGATACTGATTTAAGTAGGAGAATTACAATACTGTAGATTCATAATTAATATTCTGAATAGGCGCGTTTTTACGACGAGACAGAGTGTAATGCAGTGGCAATATTCATGACAGAATTTTGTAACCTAATGAACTTAAGTTCACGAGTCACAATTTCTGCAAGGTTTTGAACTGGAGTAAAGTTATGCAACAATGAAACAGCAGAGGTTTGTGTAACTCGTTTTGTAAGGTACAGGAAGAGAGGGTCGTATCGACAGCACTGGAGGTTTTATATTTTGAAAGTGACTGAGAACAACGTTGCATTTGGTGAGATACAAATTAAAGCATATCCTACAAACGTATATAATATGTCAGCGAGAACCTCCAGTGAACGTGTTATTTCTTTCAGTTTATCCTCCTTATTAACATGTCCTAATGATGTTTTCTTACATTTCCTAGAAGACATATGACTAAATATTTCCAGATAACAATCTGAAGTGCTCTTATGGCTCACATTTTACCTACAATTACTCAGAGTGAATCTGATTAACGCAAGCACGAGTCCATTATATAGGAGCTGGATATCAGGTGTGTGGACCAAACCCAAATCTAACCTGGCCCATGTCTGATAAACAAAGCACAGTGGAGTAACTGGGGTTTTTAAGTGCCAAAACTGGCACAGATTAGACCCTAATGTGTCTGCCTTCTGGATTTCTGATTTGAAAGTGTAGTGTACCAAAATGTCACATAGGCAAATTCAGAGAGCCTGGGTTTCTTATATCATAAACATAAGGAACCAAAGATCGAAGAAGCATCCCATCAGCTTGCAGGTTTCAAGCTGCAAGTGAGCAGCAGTGGTATAAGTGGAGATTGCATAAACGCATTGCACTTAGAGCTCCATTAACTGAATGAAATTAAAGATTTAGAACGATATCCAAACCATTTTTAATGTATTAGGGGATATTTGTTTTTAAAGAAAAGAGTCAAAAAAATATATATATATATATTCAGATTGTAAAGACCGTAGCAATGAGTGTGAACACATATACAGTTATATATTAACTTCAAAATGTCTTCACAAGGGGTTTATTTGGCACAGTGTTTCCATGAATATATTGGTGACATTTGTTTAGATTACACTCCGCCTATACAACACATTTAATATTTTATTTTTTTAAGAGGAAGATGTCAGAGTGATGCCTTAAAAGAATGATTTTGTCATCTAGTCTTGCTGTTCTTTGCCTTCTCAGCTTGGTACCATAATAGGCAGGTCTTAGTTAACAGGTAGAAGTGGCAATATCTAGAACTGGTGAGAAAATTGGGTGTAATTGTAGCCAGGAATTTTATACATTTCTGCTTTATTAATTTGTGTGAAGTGATTATGGTTATTTCTCATTTTCAGATCTCTGACTGGAGATGAAGACTCAGCTTTGTACATCAGTGTGTGAAGCTCTGTGGGGCATGTGTGCAGGAGATGCCATGTCTATGCCAGTCCATTGGTACTACAACATCCAGGACATCAAGACTGATTTCAGTGGTTGGATAACAGGCTTCAAACCACCTAAAGACCGGCATCCATCCAGTATACTCACCCTCTCCAATACAGGTGATTGACATCCATCAGCTGATTCATTTATTTAATCCCTTAAATGAAATGTTGAATTTTGGAAGATTCAGGGATTTGGGGATTGGAGACCACTTGGTTGAAAATGTGTAACTGTTTTAAACACAAAACAGAACATTTTGTAGTGTTGGTTATGCTTTGAACCCATTCCCTGTGTAGATTAATCTAATGGCAATTGTGAGCATCTTGGAAATGTTTCTAAATAAAATCTCAGCCATAATTTTTTAAGGGCAAATCTTCCAAATTTGTTAGCAAATGATCTGCTTTTGTTATCATAATGTCACCTGTATTACACATGTATTCACATGTCAGACCTCTAAAATACCCCCATACTCAGTCCGTTGTGCTGGACCTTATTTTTGTGATGTTAGTACAAAAAATTCCAAGAAATCTGACCCAATACCTTTATATATTGAACCTTTAAAATGTTTCAGGTTTTACCGGGATTTTCACCACATATTTTATTTTAGCAAGCTTTCTGCTAAAATGTTCTGAGGCGAAGTTCACGATAATAATCAAAAACGCTTTTTTTTATAGATGTTTCCTCACCATTTCTGCTCTCCGGTCTGTTTGTTTGTGTGCTGGAAACCAGTCTGATGTGTTTACAAAGCCCCAAACACATCACTCCATTTTAAAAAGATGCTGTGCTTCTGAATGTAAACAACCAAAGAGAACTGCAAAATTTTGTTTTAAAAAACTGAGAAAAACAAATAACCTTAAACTTAATTTTAATTCATTGTATTGCAGTATTTTTAAACTCCTACAATGTAAATGTACATTACATTCTCATCTCCAGAAGGAGAGGTGAATATTTGTAAGATTCCATTATACAACTGTGTAGAATAAAAAGAGAATGTATAATTCATGAAGATTAAATGGAGTGTGTGAAATCAACACTTAAAAATCAACTAATATAGAATATGGTACGGTTAAGTTCTGAATTAAATTTACATTTAACAGTTACAGTTTTCTGAGAGTGTATAATAACATGGTTTTAGCTGGCAGTGGGCGTGTGGCCTCTTCGACCGGCAGGAGAGCTCCTGTGGTGGGGAATATCATCCTGCACGATAAACTGAAATACTGGAAAGCCCCCGGTGACTCCATACACTATCATCAAGGTAAAGCCCTTCATCAGAATGACTCAAGTCTAGAGGTGTTAGTATAGGAATTATGTAGTTAGTTACATAATGAATTGCATTTACTTTCAGTTTTCATTTTGTCTTGACTTGCTCAAGCCAGCATTTCTTATTCATCTTATTAGCATAGAAAATATAAATAAACATATACGGAAATATTTTTTTAAATGCCACTTACATTGAATTTAGCTACTTTCAGGTGCCTGCAATTAGTCGCTAGTATTGCATAAAGACTCTCAGAAATGCAGTAGCAGAACCTCACTGATGTTCTAATGGCCAGATGCCATCAAAGCTTTACATTGATGTTCCAGCATCTAGTACAAAGAGGAGGTATCTAACAATGCCTGGCCATACAGTGTATATATACATACAAAAGAAATCCTAATCATCATACATTTTCTTTTATACAATATTGTTCTTTCTGATGACTTCAAATGATAACACATACCAAATATTATCGTATAGTAACAGTAACATAGGACTGACCATGTAGTCAAACATACCTCTTTACTGATGGCAAACCTATGAACAGTTGTGTATGTAAAAGTACTCTTTCAAATAGACTTCAACAGGAAAAAAAAATTCATTTTCCATGTCTTGTTGCCGTTGTACAAAGTAGAGTCATCTTTGTCTGCTCTTCTGTAGGTCTGCAGGCAGGAGAGAATACGCTGAATGTCCTCTGTGCTGTAAGAGTAGCTCGGGTTCTCTCTTTAGGACGTTTTGTCAGTGTTTCTGACCCTGCCACCAGGGCAGCTGTACTCTCTGATTATGTCAAGTTCTTGACCACACCTGGCACTCACAATGACACCTATGCTGAGTCATTCCACCGATCCTTTTTCTCTGAGTGGCAGGAGCTGCACCCTACTTCTCCTAATAAGGTACATCTGGTACATCTCAGTAGATGTGAAATTGTTGTAACTTTCAAGATGACATTGAGTTTCACACCGTCCATCTTAATATACTAGAAAGGAAGGCTGTTTTCAGTTATGAGTTGAAATATAAGACAAGGATCTTCAAAGAGGTCTTGGAGCATACACTCTCAGAAAAAAAGGTACGGTACAGGTACATTATTTGTCAGTCGTGCTTTTAAAGTCCATTTGTGTTCATTAAAAGTGCATTATGTACTTTTCTCTAGGAGTGGTGAATATTTGTCATCTTTCTTTACAGAACTGTGCAAAATATCAGTACGTCCTGGAGATTAAATTGGGCATATGAAATCAACACAACTTTATAATCTACAATTATTATAAAGTATGGTACAATTATATTCCCAAACTAAAGATACTGAATATGAATATAATTGATGGGTGTAGGAAAGCAATACCCAATTGTATATACTCAATATTTTCCAATATATTTTAGCTATAGATTTATTAGGTTGGTATAGCCATCAAAATACAACTGGCTCTGATTCCCAGCTTGGGCAGGAACACCATGCTATTCCTACAAGATCAAAGCTCCTGTCTCTCAAAGAGTGTCTGTGTCATGCCAAATGTCGTGTAGAAATGTAGTTTTAAGGGTGGGCGGCATGACACAACAGATGCCACACAGCTCCAGGGTCCTTGGGTTGTGAGTCCAAACCCCACCTCATGACATTATCTTTGAGGAGGTTGGTGTGTATCAGTGTGGGTTTCTTCTGGGTGCTTCAGTTTCCTCCCACAGTCAGAAAACACACATAGGGAGGTTGGCTTTATTACACAAGTAAAACACTTTATTAGTAAAACCCTCTTTTTTTAATTAATCAAGTGTGGTTCTATTCCCATTGGAAATTATGTGAAATTTTTTGTTGTGAGGTTAAACAATAATAATAAAAAAATGACAGTAAAACTTCAGCATATATTAATTACAAACAGTTGTGCAATTCAAGTAAGTCTAGCAGGTGGAAAGTTTGTCATTTCAAGCCTACCCACTACCTATATGTCAACAGCATAGCCCAGTTAACATGTAGAACTGGAAACTCAATGTATGGTAATGATCCTAAATTAAATCATAGCAATGGATTTAGAATACTTTTTTTTGTTGTACGTTTTATATACATAGGTTTTATAACATTATTGACATGTTCTACTGTTGCACTTCAGATTAAACTGGATTGTTGCTCATGTTTTGTAAAGCTGGTCACACTTTGCAGCAGTAGCTTCAAAACCGAGGGAGTGGGCAGAGAACCTATAGGTCTGTTAAATTTAGGATGTGTTTTTTATTGTTCCAGGTCTTGGAATTTGCAGAGATACGCTACAAGCAGATAATGGACACATCCTTCTCTGACAGTCAGCTTAATGCTATAAGCTGCCTTCCAATGGCAATCCCTTTTATACTGCTCTCTGCTGCAGCCAGTGAGGATGAAGCGGTTAGTGTAATTCAAACTCAGACAAGCCATATCCATGACCTTATTATACGAGCATAGCACATAAACGTACAAACAGTAAGCATGATCTACAATGTCAATGAGTAAGATGTATGTGTAAGATTATCAATAAAATACATTTTTAAAAATGGGAATCATTATGACCGTAAACCATCAAACCTCAAGGATTTAATTTCAAATGAATTTGTTTCCTTTTTTAATAATTGACCAGGTGTCAGCTGCAGTAGAGTTTGTGAAGCTGACCCATCCGTTCCCAAAGCTGGACACGCTGGTGTCTGTGTATGCTCGTGTACTACATGCCGTTCTGAACGGGGCCAGTGTGAAGGAGCAGGTCGAGTGGGCTCTCAAATCTCCTGCTGTCAGCGCCTGGGACACATGCCAACACTTCATACAGCAGGCTGAAAGGTACCAAAAACCTCTCAGTCACAACGAAACAAAAGGAAGCATTAGAACTGGTCTGTACCTCCATGAACATCGTGACACAAGGTGGAATTAGCGTCACTTGCTTCCTCTCAGCCGTCATTCAGTGTTGTGGCAGCCAATGCAGGTGTCTTTTAGCTAATACAACAGAAATGGCAGTCCCCAAATATTCAGCATAATTCCACGTGCTCATCAAGTGCACAAGTACATCATATTTACTAAAAAATAATGTTCCTTTCTTTATTACAGTTTTTAAGAATAAACACTGTGCAAGAAAATCCTAACGAAGTTGTGAATATATATTGTCCTCACTGTGTTCTAGGTTTCCAAACTCTTCTGAGGAGAAACTGAAAGTTCATCAGGAGGCAGTAGAAGCACTTGGACTTGCTTGCTACACAAAAGGTGTGATTTAAAGCTGAAATTATACCCCATATTATACACATAACACATCACTATTCACACCCTGTAAAACAGCTCAATGAATTCTGAATTATACCAGAGAGTTCTAGATTACGGGTGAGGTCATCTCAGAGAACATGGGTCACAGCAAGACAATGACCCTAAGCACATGCATCATTTAGCCAATCAATGATTGAAGAAAAAGAAAGTTAATGTTTTGGAATAGCCAAGTTGAAATAATGACCTTAATCCAACAGAAATGTCATGGAAGGACCTGAAGTTAGAAAAGCTTTGGAGGAAACCCACTAACATAACAGTGTTGAACCTGTTCCTTTCTGAGGATGGGCTAAAATTTCTCCAAGCCAATGTACATTACTGATCAACAGTTATTATTAGGAAGTTGTAACAAATCATTGCGCTACTCAGTATGAGTCTTCTTTAAGCTTTAATCACACAAAAACAAGTTTCATGTCAAACCTGTTGCGATTCTTTGATTTGCTCAGCTCACATGACTGTATGATGGGAGTTCTCTGGAAGACGAGTGTTTCTCTCTTGTGGTTTTAAGTCAGAGTGCAAAAATAAACCTCAGCACTCATCTTGCTACAAGTGGAAAAAAATATTTCATAAAACTTGTTATGGTGGCTGTTTTGCATGAGCCTTATTTTGGATAAATGAAGTTATTCTTTCCATGTTATATGACACAATTAACACTCATTTTTATTGTGCTGCAGGTGCTCTGAGCAGTCTTTTCTATTTGGCTTATGTCTTTCACAATGACATAAAGGGGGGAATCCTTGCTAACACTAACTGTGGAGGTGAGTAGAGGAATGAGTGTGTTTGTGTCTTTCATTTATACTTGGTCTACTTGGCGTATTAGTAGTGTGATTATAGCTCAGTATATTGGGTGTTTTTTTTCCTCATTTGTGGTATACACTACACATCTACAAGTTTGGAGACACCCTTTAAAATTAGCAACATCAGCTATTTTAAGGTGCACTCAATCTCTAAACACAGTGTTCATTTGTGCACACAGCTTGTATAAGCTCCATAGTGAAGCATGTAACGGTAATGGCATGATCTATAGTAGTTACATGTGAGCATAAGGCCACATTGTCCAATACCATGTGTCAAAGGGAGTATTAATCAGCAGACATTGGGCTGTGGAGCAGTGGAACTTTGTTTTTTAGAGAGATGGAGCACCATACAGTTATTTTGGGATGACTAAGCACTACATTCCACATCCAGTAATATCTGGCATAACTACTGATATAATTTATGGCTGAATAGAATAAAATCCTCACAGAAATGTCCCACATCTAGTGTAAACCTTCACAGCAGAATGAGGTGAGACAGTAATTATCAATACCAATAATTTCAGAATAATTGGATAAATAGATGTCTATACAATTGCTCTTCTGTCATTTGTAAAAGTAAAGGGTGTATGGTTTTTGCTGGTTGTTTGTGTTTACAGCATTGACTATAATGTAAAGATGGGGGTGGTTGCAGTAGGTGAACCAAAGTTTCGTCAAAAAAACCACGATGCATTTAATCTTCCCCTAGATCTTGATTACGGTTTATCACCTTTTTGCAGAAAACATCTTGATTTGTTACATTGAAATGAGTAATTAAACAAAACAGTTATAAAGTCAAGTAGACATTGTGTATTGAGATGCAAAAGTTCATCTGCCATGAGAGTCTAGTAGAATGATAGTGCTTACAGTGGACATAGACATAAACATATTTTTGGGTAAAAACTTTTATTATGCATTTATATTAATTACATATATTGTATATGCACATATAAAATCTTTTCATGGTTACATTGTAAGCTCATAAATGACACTTTGGGTTTAAGTGGAACGTTTTAACCAACATAATGTCATAATAACTTATATTTACCTTATTAGTTGTAGTTTTACAGTGACTTCTTCGGTAAATATCACTACACCGCTTGGCTCTACTTGGCATTACTTGCAATAAACACACAGTATGTTGACAATTGCTCAACCAATATTTAATTTAAATAAAGGTTTTAATAAGGTTCCCTTTGCTGTAGGGAAGTTCTTTAGGTATCTAAGTACTAATGTTGGATGATTAGTTGGGGTCGCAAAAACACTGTTCAAATTAATCTCTACGCCTCATGTGTAGTTGCTCCAGAGCATTCCATGAATTTCCATGGAGATTATGCAAAAAAAAATAATAATAAATCAGTCACTATATATAATGCACCTGAATTCATATATTCGAAAGAAGAAAGAAATCTCCACACATCTGACAAAAAAGCACATATATATGTATATGTATATGTATGTATGTGTCTGTCTGATGAAAACACATATCTCCAAAATAGCCACTTTAAAGGGTAAAAAACTTAAATATAATATATAAATATTCCAAGTCATTTTGGAGCATTTCTATTGCTTCATTCACCATGACATTTTGGTGTTCAAATGATATATATATATATAAATTTTAACTACAGACCCAAAAATTCTACTTCTTAGAATATTTAAAATAGATGTGTTGTTTCTGCAGGTGAGAACTGTAACCGAGGTGCAGCTCTGGGGGCTTTACTTGGAGCTACAGCTGGATACACTGGTGTAAGTGTTCCTCAGGACTGGAAGGATGATCTGAGGAATGCAAAGGAAGAAATCCCTAAGATCCTGGAGAACTTGCCACAATAACTGACAGTGATAAATACTTGGACAATTTCAATGTGGTTTGTGTATGTGCTCCTACATTCGCATACATGTTCACACCAGTATAAACAGGAAACTGTGCCCACGAGGATATGTGTGGTTTCCTACCTTCACTGTAGCACCTTCCTTTCACAGAAACAAGCTTGATTTGAATTTAAATTTAAAAAATGTTACATATAATGCATCCAATAAGCAAAAAGGACAGGCAGAACTACGTATTTGTCAGTTGGTGACAGTAGTATAAAAGTTTTAGTAGTATAATACATAATATAACAGCCTTAACACGTCAGGATGCATTACGTTGGATCTATACTAAAGCCTGTATCTTTGGAAATCATTATCATACAAATATATAAGCATTTTACATATTATTATGAACAGGAATGAGTGACTTTCTGTAATAGTATGAATATTATTATTCTAATAAGCACTTTGCCTTCTGAATGATTTTGTGATTACACCTTTTATTTTTATTCATATATCTGTGTATACTGTTTACATATCTTTATGCACACTGACCCCTGACTGATTTGTAATGTTATTATTATTACACACCAGTTAATTATCCTCTATTTATACTTAGCATAATTATCTGTTATTTATTATACTTTCCCAGTTGAATGCATTAACAGTAGTTTACTTTATATCATTTGATCATTTGAGTAGAATATAATTTGTTCCATATACTGTATTTAGTTTGTGTGTAACTTTAATGAAATCAGCAGTGTGAAAATGTTGGGTCATTATACTATCATTTCAGATTATGCCATTTCAGAGGGATGTCTCTGAATAAAAAAAAAAGTGTAGCTTACTCATTATTTTCACTTCTATGAAACAATATGCTTTAAATTCTTAAATACTTCCTCTGAACACTTTTGTAATTTTGTCTAAAGAAGGAACATAAAAAATGTATTGGTTATTAGCCATTTAATATATTTATATTATGAACAATTTTGAATCTAGCGTCCCTTAATGTGACTTTAGACAACAGAAAACGTTCTTTCACATAATCCATTAGAAATCCTCTATTATGCTATAAATGCTGTATTTTTTTTAAGAACCTAATATTATAACATTATAACTTAGCAACCACAATACACTATCATTAACTTCTCACCTACATTGAAAAGACAGCATTCACCTTAGGCTAGATGCGTAGTCTTAGGTATATGATGTAGTTCAGTTCTAGGCCTAATCTTTGTCTTAGAACACTTTTATGCATCAGCTCTGAACTGACATATCTATTGACTGGAACAATGACGCCATCTACTGCTGAAACGAGTAATAAAGGGTACTTCTCTTGTGAAAAGCAATTATGCAGTCCCCAAGCCAACCCTCTTTTGGTTTTCAGACACATGTTCACCCCACTGGTTTCAGAGAGGGACAGAACTGGACTTTGGTCAAGAGCCTTAGATCAGAAACACAACATAATGGCGTTGAGCCCAGGCAAAATGAAGGTTTGCTACTTGATCACACTGATCTCTATCCCAGCCTGCGTCGGTCTTCCAGCAGGTAAGGTGTGAAATTGTCTGTTAAGTTGTAAACGTCCATATAATGTTAAGTGAGAGTCTGAAGACCAAATAAACAAAATGTACCAACCCACATTACTGCTCACCCATTGCTCTCTACGGAAGGTTTCTTATGTGTATTAGTCAAGTTCAATCAGCCTACTGTGTGGGTTAATACTAGAAATGAACAAAAATTGCAATAAAGCACTAGAAAATATACAACACAGAAAATGTACATTTCATAACATTAAAATGAGAAAAATGTAACTATTTGTTTCATGGAGAGGTATAAAAAAACAAAACAGAGGTTTTTGACAGAATAAGAACAAGATTTCTCTTTGTTGCGTTCTCCTTGTGTCTGTGTGTGTTTCCTCTGGGTGCTCTAGTTTCTTCCCACAGTTTAACAACACACAGTGGTAGTTGAATTGGCCAAGCAGAAGTGATCCCAGTTGTGAGTTAATGTGTGAGTGTGTTGTGCCCTTTGATGGACTGGGACCGCATCCAGGGTGTGTTCCAGACCCACCTCAACCCTGAACTGGGGAAGCAGCTGAAAGAACTAATGAATACGTGAACCAAAGATATTTTTTCTTACTTTCATGTCTGCCATGGCTGTTGGCTCTAGTGTTCCTCAGGAGGACTGCAGCTAACCAGATGTTTCTACAACGATACCGTCGTGCAAACTCTTTCCTGGAGGAACTGAAACTACCAAACCTGGAGAGGGAATGTCTGGAGGAGATATGTTCCTATGAGGAAGCCAGAGAGATCTACTCTGTGCCTGAGCAGCTGGTAGGTAAAGCTATAATAATCACTTCAGCACACCATGGCTGCTGGAACTACTGCAACTAGAACCTGTAAACTGAGCGCGTACACAAGATGGAACGTGAATATCAAACATATTTTGCTACATTGCTATTTTGCAATCAGATTTGGTTTTTGATTCCCAGCTCAGGCAAGAACACCTTGCTATAACACAATCCTTGGGCAAGACTCCTAATGCTGTATTATTCCAATTTTAATATAATTTGAATAAGAGGGTCTGCCAAATTCCTTAATCTAAGCATCTTGCATTTTTCATTTATTTTCCTGTCTTTCAGGAACTATTCTGGAAGTCATACACAGGTACAGTATCATTCACATAAAAAGGACAATCTTTTTTTTTTTTTTTTTTTTACTTTGAACATGTTTGCTGTCTCTGCAGCGGTAGACCACTGTAAATCAGAGCCTTGTTCCAATGGATCTACATGTAACAATCTGGGGGATACTTACATCTGCATGTGTCCTCCAAACTTTGAGGGACGGACCTGTGACAAAGGTAACATGAACAAAAGAACGTACACATAAAAATCAGAATGCCAGTCAGCTATAGTAATGTAGTATAAAACCAGTTTTACTGCGTATAAAATAATTATTAATTAACAAATTATTTGCAAATTCATGGGTCATAATGAACGAAATCTACAAGATCCTGTCTTTAACTCTCAACTAATAGTTAGATGTTAGATCTAAACTTTTAGCTAAAACATTTCTTCATAATGTAGCATCAAAAATAAAGTTTCATAACAATTTAATCTTCAGAGTCGTAATCATGCTTGGTAATAAACTGTTCCATACACCATGTAAAACAAATACAGAAAGTGTAATTTATCTGAAGCAAAATAGCATGCCCTTGTGGAGCAATTCCTGAATGTGAGTATGTGAGAAATAGCACACCCTGTGGTGCATTTCCAACCTGACTGCATGAGTGAGAATGAGGCTAGTGAATTCTAAGTTTTGAATAATATTGTAGTTTGTTACATTACTGTTATTTACTCCACAGAATCCTTTCCTCAGAATGCTTATAACTGCCTGTATAAAAACGGAGAATGTGAGCACTTCTGCACCCAGATTGAAGATTCAGTCCGTGAGTGTCACTGTGCCACTGGATACAGTCTTGGTTTAGACAACAGCAGCTGTCTCCAACAAGGTGTGTCTCTACACTGTCGCACTAAAGCAGGGGTGTCAAATATTCAGCCCAAAACATGAAAACACAATCTTTTTTGTAAACCATAATTAGCCTTTTGCAAAATAAAGACTGATAAAATAATGAATGTCCAACCAATCACTGCTACAATCTGCTTTTATACTCTGCACTGTAAAATATTTGATTGTTTTAAGTTAGAACTGATGTAAAATGTTGATTTTGTTCATCTGACTTTAAATCAGTTCATTCAAAGTATTTGTTTGAGCTGAATTAACCTAATTAAACTTATAATTATTTTTTTCCTGTTCATCTAATGAGCCATTTTTACATAGAACAATATGAAACAGACGGGTGTTACCAGTGATCTAAAATGACTTTGACACCCTTTCTCTATAGGCTTGGTTTCTCTACACATCAGATGGTCTTTCCAGTTCAATCACTCCTTGATTTATGGGTTTTGATGTTTTTCTTAGTGCACGTCCCTTGTGGTAGACCAGTGGTGACCAGCCTTGGGCCTAGGGTTGTCAAAGGACATGTGTGCAACAAAGGACAATGTCCCTGGCAGGTATAGAAACACACGTGCCCCTTTGAGACAAGGAGAAAATAGGCAAAAAACGTATGCAGAGAAACATATTCTGTTAATGCACAGCTATAAAGCACACCTGTATGGTCAGTGGAGGAGATCAAATGGATAGTGAGTGTAGAGAAAAGGTGGTCATTTCAATGTTTCAAACTTTCACAACTACAACCTGTGCCCTCACTTCTCAAATATTTGGGATTTCAACATTTCAAAGTTAATTTGAATAGAGATTTGGAAAAAGAATTTGGAAATCAAAGCTATTATCTATTTACATTCTTCCTTCTTAGTGCTCTTCATCTTTTTGGCCCTACTAGCCATCAGTCTTAACACAGTGGGTGGCAAGGCCTTCTTTTATGCTGACCCCAAACTTTGGAACACACTTCCCCCTGATTTTTGTGCACTAGGTTTGCTTACAGAATTTAAATCTGCTCTTAAAAAATACCTTTTAATTGAAATGCTATTTCACACTGTTGAAATTGTTTTTTTTTTTTTATTTTATTTACTGTACATTACTGACTGCATGAGATGTAAGGTGACCTTGAGTGTTATGAAAGGTGCCAATAAATAAAACATATTATTATTATTATTATTCTGTACAAACAAATTTGGACATGAGTTTGTATTATAATTCAAACTGAAATACATATAAATGTACCTCACTGAACCTCTACTTATGCACTACCTTGCTCAGATCTTTTGTTATGGCCTTTTCTGCAGTTCCTATCTACACTTCTTTGTCCTTTGTCTATTCAGGCATTACTTGAGCTTGGAGGTGAGTATAAATGTGGCGCAATTGTTCTAAACAATCAGTGGATTCTCACAGCAGCTCACTGTGTCTGGGAAATTGATTCGGCCCAACTACAAATAATAGTGGGTAAGGAAACGAAAAGATGCATTTTACCAACAAGTAGCTACACAATAAAAAGAAGTATGTTGAAAAACATTTGCAAAATATTGATCTCAGTCCCAAAAAATGCACTCTGCAACTGTAGGGGGGGCCCAGGAGCCAAAATACAAAATTGCCTTGTTTTCCTTTAACACGCAGCTAGGCTTCAATTAATCTGAAACTGGGTTCTATCAGTCCTTTTTTACATCTAATTCTCCCCTCTTCTCCCCATGCAGGTGAGCACATCCGCTCTGTGAATGAAGACACAGAACAGATCAGAAAAGTGTCTGAAATACTGATCCACCCTCTTTACAACCACACAACCAGTGATGCAGACATAGCACTACTGCGCCTGCGCAGGAACATAACATTAGGCCCCTATGTTGTGCCCATCTGCCTTCCCCCACTGAAAGGCACATTTGACCGAACTCTGGGGGCAGTACGTCTGTCCACTGTGAGCGGGTGGGGCCGACTTGCTCAGTTCGGACCCCCATCCACTGTGCTCCAGAGGCTAGAGGTGCCTAGGGTTCCTCTGGAAAAGTGTAGGGCCCATTCGGGTCTCAGCATCACCAACAACATGCTCTGTGCGGGTTTCAAGGAAGGAGGACGAGATGCGTGTCAGGGGGACAGCGGTGGACCACTGGTCACTCTGTATAAAAACACATGGTTCCTGACCGGCGTGGTAAGCTGGGGAAAGGGCTGTGCTCGAGCTGATATGTATGGGATCTACACTCGCGTGTCCGTCTTTGTGGAATGGATTACAAAGAACATGGTTTAGGAATGATAAGTGCATTTCTGGGAGCATTATTGCTGAGGAAATAATTTCCAAAAACCGAAAAATATCTGAATTGTAATGTGACACATATCTATGACGCGTAGGAGAATGATACAATGTTCAGTATCACAAACAGGCCTTGCTATATATTAATTATTCAAAAAAAAAGTTGTTTCATTGTACAGTTTGTGAAGTAATATCATTAATAAAATTTTAAGATGATAAATGACGGTTGCCTTGTGTTCTGTATTTGTGTAATGTGGTAAATGACAGCAGAATTAGACTATTGAAAGCATAGCACATTTTTAGTATAGTGCTGTATAGTATAGGACACATCATCACTAATGTCAAAGTAGCATTAATATATTTAATACACAAAAGCTTAAATAGCAATACAAGTTCCTAATATGGGCGTTACACAGACAACAGATCAACTAAACAAGAGATTCCGAGTTTGTTTTCTGCAGTGCCTCCGTTTTGTAGATGAGAATATTTTCAAACACCCACTCCCCCAACACACATGTACATGTCTTATGCTTCCAGACTCCAATATCATTTATTTTAAATATTAGGTAGCACTGCTGTCACACAGCTCCAGGATCCTGGAGGTTGTGAGTTTGAGTCCTGCTCGGGGTGACTCTCTGTAAGGAGTTTGGTGTGTTCTCCCTGTGTTCGCGTGGGTTTTCTCCGGGTGCTCCGGTTTCCTCCCACAGTCCAAAAACACATGTCGGTAGGTGGATTGTCGAATCTGTGTCTGTGTTGCCCTGTGAAGGACTGGTGCCCCCTCCAGGGTGTATTCCCGCCTTGCGCCCAATGATTCCAGGTAGGCTCTGGACCCAAAGCGACCCTGAACCGGATAAGCGGTTACAGATAATGAATGAATGAATAAATATTGAAATACTAAGTATTGAATACAAAACTGCAACTTCTTATTGAACAAAACAAAATAAAGTCACAAATCACCTTTACAGTGGAATCATTACAAATGGCATGCATTATGCATCTCATTCAGAGTCCTATATTCCAAGTCAAACTACTCATATTAAAAGTCACTTTCACAAAAGGCTCAAATAATGGGTACATGTTTACTGGCAAACTTTTGCTAACACCTAAAATACTGTGCAAAGGTTTTAGGCACCCTATTTCTTTGAGTACAAATTCTGTTATAGATATTTATTTTATGAATTCTGCATTATTGAGTCAGTAGAAAAACATTTTAGATTCACTTTAGCAATAATAATAAGGTTAGAAAAACATAATTTTATGTCTGTAAAGAAAGCATCTTATTAAAAAAGAGGTTATGTTCAATAATAATAATAATAAAAAAAAACATAATTAAGGCTCCTGAGTTTTTGCATGAAAAAAGAAGTGTGACAATCCAAACTCATAAAAGAACTGTGGCTGATTCAGTAAAATTAGCATCTAACTTATTTATTAAACTATCTATATAAAATGTATATACTGACTTTCTTTCATTTATTAATGTTTACTGCACATTGTTTTGTTAATTCCATTATTTTTTTTAAAGTCATCTTTACTTTCCAACATTTTTTACATGTGCCTAAAACTTTTGCACAGTAGATTTCTTTGCTACATGAACAGCTTCTACTGTGGAAGGATATATATATATACTATATATATATATATATAGTAGATGTTAAGAACATTAGCTGAGTAGTTACAGAAATTTGGCGTTTGTTTATGAATTGCACACCCCACTCCAACTCATCCTCAGAGTCATTAAATGGAGCTACATCACCACATCCACTGCTACACAGCCCAGTGTTTGGGGGCTTTACACCCTTCTCTCTGACTCTTGACATTGAATATAGGGCCCCTAAACTTAGCTGCCCCAATGTGTCCCATTTTGTATAATGCTTTTAAGGAAGTGGTACATGCTTTGTATTTAAAGAATACAGTTTATTATCAAAGTATTTCTGCTGTAAATGTTCAGCATTTGTTTTTAATCCTCTAAGCATTAAGTTAAATTATTGGATTTTGGTTTTGCACAGACTTTTAGCCCCTGCTGACTGCACAGAGTGTCCAGACTTTGAACCCTTCAGCTGCAAGGACCAGAGAGATCAGGACGTCTGCCATTATCCGACATGAAACTATTCCATCTGCTTTCCCTGATACTGAGCTTTTGCTACTGCCACACAGCTTCAGGTAATACACATGTATCTATGTATGAGTATAAACTTGTCAGAAAATTAGAGAAGTTGGGAGTTTATGTTTTTATATTTAAGTGATTCCTTCAAAAATAACTGTGTGTGTCAGTGTACTTCTGGTCATTCACATGTGTATACAGAGTCTGGCATTACACAACTGTGCGCAAAATCTGGGCATCCTTGGTCAAAATATGTCAAATATTTGTTCATTTTTCAGAGAAAAAAAAAACACATATCCTCTACACCAAACATAGCCTGCAACTTTTAATACATACAGTTTCTGTGCTGAATTTAAGATATGGGGAAAAAGCATAAATTGTGGCATTTGTAAAAGTTCCACATTCATTTAAAGTATTTTAAAGCAGAGACCTGAACCTGAGTTTTCTGCTTAGAAAGTAATGATTTTATCATAGGTGTAACTTGAAGGGTGCTGGGGACAAGAATGCAGACTGCATGATATATGCAATTCTGCTGCTGGTCAAATCCACCATTCGATCTCTGAAAACAAAAGACACTAGGACAGAATGGAAGAGGTGTGTGAACATTTTTAAGGCTGCTTGAGGGAAGTTTATCAGTGTTAAATACAAGAAAAATAAGCAGTATTCATTCACTATGCAGTAGTGCTTATCCAGTTCAAGGTGGGTCCCGGAGCTTACCCGGAATCACTGGGTGCAGGACAGGAACACACCCTGGGGTGGGGGTGGGGGCGCGCCAGTCCTCTGCAGGGCAACACACTCAAACATTTACAGCTACGGACACTTTTGAGTGGCCAGTCCACTTACCGGCCTGTGTTTTCGGACCGTGAGAGGAAACCGGAGCACCCGGAGGAAACCCACATTGAGAACACACCTCACAGACAGCCACCCAGAGTGGGGCACGAACCCACAACCCCAGATCCCTGGAGCTGTGTGACAGCGAAACTACCTGTTGCGCCACAGTGCCGCCCTTGAATAAGCAGTATCCTTTTAAATATATTTGTAGTACAACTGTTTTCTATTTATTCAAATCTAATTTGTTTAATTCCAAGAAACGTTAGTTGTGCCTTGCTTATTATATCAGCATCATGACAATAAGTATAAACAGTATAAAACACTGCCAGCAGCTGCACTTTCCAAACAGTGCATAATGTCTAACAAAAAATTAGCCATTTGGAATCATAAATGCCTATAAACCTTTATACCTCGTAGTGCATTATTGTGCTTGAGTCAGATAATATCATCCCACTGTTATATAAAATACTTTCATAGTACTATCAAAATTTGTTGGGACATAGACAGTTCAGGAATTGGTGGAGACGTGTCAATGGTTATTACTGCAAAGTATTTATGTAAAAGAAAATGAATGTGTGTGGAAAAAATTATATAAGGATCCTATAGAGGATGTATCAACTTATTTTAACTTAGACAATCAGGGCGTTCAAACTTAAAGAAAAAAAAAAAGAACTAACTTTACATGCTACTTGTAGTGTTTGTAAAGAGGGAGGAAGCCCATGGGATCCTCAGCCGAATCAAGCGAGCGAATTCCGGCTGGTTTGAGGAGCTGAAGATTGGTGACCTGGAGAGAGAATGCTTAGAGGAGAAATGCTCTTATGAGGAGGCCAGAGAAGTGTTTGAACACACTGAAGTCACGGTCAGTATTATGAATAAGAGACACTACTCCAAGAAAATATGTCATTGGGATATTACTGGTTAAATGACATAATGTACTGACATTTTTTAATGTCTTAATGATATTTAAATGAATATATTTTAATTATATCACTGTAAATAAACAGTGACTGCACATGTCATATAACCAGGGGTGCATCTATCTTTTGCATATGACTATAGTCAGAGCTCTTCAAATGAAGCAAATATGGCCCATTTGCCCAATATCAGGAAATCCGAGAAGGAGCCTGTATATATGCATTATGAAAAACTGCTATTAGAATCTGAAGTTATATTTTTTCCAATCATTTTTTTCCCACAACAGAATGAATTTTGGAAAGGCTACAGTGGTAAGATTTAGTCCCTGACACTTCACTGCATTATTTACTATATGTCCTTATTCAATTTTGAGATTTTGCTTGTTAATTTGTTTTTGTATTTGCACAGCTACAAAACCCTGTCAATCACACCCATGCCAAAATAACGGTAAATGTACAGAGTGGAAGGAGTCCTATGCATGTCTGTGTCTACCTGGATTCAGTGGACGTAACTGTGAGCGCGGTAAGATCATGAATTAGAATACATTCTGCAAGTCTATTAGCACAGGATATCACAACCTTCTCTATGTGGCCAGAGGTTTGTGGACACCTGTACATCCATCATTTCTTCTGAACCCAAGAATATTTAGGGGGAATCTGTTCCTCCTGACCATTCTCTTGACAAACCTTGAAACATTAGATGGTGGGAAATATTCTGAGAGGATCTAACAGCATTCAGCAACAAGAACATTAGTAAGGTTCAGATGTTTTAGTTATACTTTTTACAAAGGTAGTGGATGGTGATCCAACACTGTAGACAACACAATGCTGCAGGACTTATACCCCTCTAGCTAATGTTTTGCTTTGTAATCTTGATTTGAGCAGGGATGCCAACTGAATTCAGGGATTGCATACTTCGAATGACACATTTATAGGTTGATTATGTGATAGGAGTGCGATTATGTTGTCACATTTCCAAGACTCCATTGTATGTGGCCGACGAATGCATCCAGAATAGATTAAATTTAAGCAGAATAGCTCAACCTTAAGATTAGGAATATTTCTTTAAAATGTTTGTGTTGACCAGTGTCAATACTACACTATGTTCACTGAGGAGAGCTTAGACACAAATGCAAGACCAGGATGCAAAGTGTTACACATGAGTATGTATTTATTAACAGAATTACATGACCCTCCACCGTTGTTTGTAATTCTGTGTCTAGCTGAGAACATTGTCAGGAAAAAATCTATAGAGGGTGTAAATGTGTTTGTGAGTGTGATAGCAAATGAAAAATCAACTGGTGTAACTCAGTACATAATCTATTCAGACAAGGCAAATAGTGTATATGTGATTAGATATCACAACAAACAAGAAAAACAATATGCATAAACAACTACAACTGAAACCTTTCCCATTTTCTTTTACTCTGGCCATGTTTTTCCATTTAAATTGTCTTTCTCGTGTACGTGTATCAGAGAGTTTGTTCAAATCTTCACTACACACAGCTCACTGGGAATTGTAATTCTCGGCTCGTCCCGTCCCGGGAGAACGTTAACTTTCTGTAAAAAACCCCAATGCAGGATGCAGCACTTTGCTTAGTAATGATGTACTTCAAGCATATTAATCTCGAAATAAATAATGATATAAATACAAAACAGTATTTAAACCTTAAATTTGTATATTAGCGCTCTTAGACACAATGCTAATCCGGATGAAGACACTTATAGGCCAGCTAGCAACAAGCTAACAACTGAACTGAATAATTCTTCAATATATATACTGCACATATCTCTTATTATATGGGCTTTTTTCTCTTTCACTTGCTTGTAAGCATTTTAAATGTCTTTCAACATGAACATTTCCAGATAAACCTTTCTTTAGCTGTTTATAGCTAAACTATCACAACTCACCAGTTTTCCTTCACAAAATAACCGATTCTCAAAAACACTCAAAAGAATAGGGCAACATCTTATTAGACCGTCTGGACAGTTTCACCGCTTTCTAAACAGAAAGGATCCTAATAAAAGCAGACTCAACACAAGCTACTGAGACATCACAGTGAGAGAGAGAGAGAGATCAACTTTAATATTACATGTGCTTTAGAGAATGGCTCAGAAATAGGGTGCTGAGTTGAACAGGGGTTACATGTGATACGTTTTCTTATCGTTACAAGTTTTATTAAATGTAAAAAGTATATGCATAATGTAAAAAATGAGGGAAAAAAATAATTACAGTGAATATAACACAGTAACTGCCACTAGAAGCCAAAATAATATTAAATGAAATATCCAGCAAAAATGTCACCAAAAATTAAGCCAACTCTACCATGCGGATTTGAGCTTGGTGGTCGATTAATCACAACCTCTCCTGTTCACAGTGGCAGTAATTGTCTGCTCTGCTGAACTGCCAGTGACAGTCTGTCGATTTTATGCCTCAAACAGCCAATCAGAATTAAGCAAAGGGGAAAAAAACGTTTTTGGTTGGTGCAACTGTCTTTGTGTTTGGGTGGGCAGAGAGGACATTTGGGTGGGCAGGGGTCTTCAAACTACAGACCGGGGGCCACACACAACCCGCTGCTTTCATTTGACCAGCCCTTTTAACTACAGCAGCAAAGCATGTTGCCTGACCAAGGACACAGATTTGGGTAGAGACTAAACCAAACCAGCCCTTTTGAAGATTCAATATCTGTGCTTGTCAGAGAGAAGTTTTCCCGGTGCGTTTACAAGCGCGTACCGTAAAATGCACTGTAGATGCGCAAGCGAAACGAACTGCCATCCCGTACTCCAAAGTGAATTTACATTTTTGAAATATTACTTTAGTCTCGAAATATAAACAACTTTATCTTCAAAATATTTATGACATGGTGTATATATAGTTTATCTCTGGATGTTTCCTTCTTTGGCTGCAGTCCGGCCCCCTGTGAGTTGGCCCTTGGATTAAGAAGTTTGAGGACCCCTGTCACTGGGCATGATGACTTTAGACTCATATGCAGCTGCTACAGAATGCCTCATTTGATGTTGAATTAACTAACTATAAAATGTGTCTACAAATGTGTTAACACCTAGTATGATGTGGTAAATTATATATCTCCTAGTCTCTTGATGTCTTTTATTCCAGTAATTAAAGATATTCCAGACTCCTGTGTCCACAACAATGGGAGATGTGAGCACTTTTGTACGGACGATAAGGAGCAACGCAACTGTTCATGTGTAGAGGGCTATTTTCTTGGGAAAGATGAACAAAGCTGCCTTACCCATGGTGAGAGAGATTTACAATTAACAAGCCTTTTATATCAAGCTTTCAATTTCTAGGCCCAGTCTCTATTTCCATGGCTAAGTTAAGAATATTGAAAAAACAGGTAAAATATAAAATGCAGCTTTGACTATATTAGGATTTCAATTTATTTATTTACATTTTTTGTTTGTTTGTTTTTCTGCACAAATGATTGCTTTGCAAAAAATTATTATAATCTGATTAATTTATTAGTGGGCGGCACGGTGGTGCAGCAGGTAGTGTCGCAGTCACACAGCTCCAGGGACCTGGAGGTTGTGGGTTCGATTCCCGCTCCGGGTGACTGTCTGTGAGGAGTTGGTGTGTTCTCCCCGTGTCCGCGTGGGTTTCCTCCGGGTGCTCCGGTTTCCTCCCACAGTCCAAAAACACACATTGGTAAGTGGATTGGCGACTCAAAACTGTCCGTAGGTGTGAGTGTGTGTGTGAGTGAATGTGTGTGTGTCTGTGTTGCCCTGTGAAGGACTGGCACCCCCTCCAGGGTGTATTCCTGCCTCGCGCCCAATGATTCCAGGTAGGCTCTGGACCCACCGTGACCCTGAATTGGATAAGCGGTTACAGATAATGAATGAATGAATAATTTATTAGTTTTTCTTCGTATTAAGTGATCGACAGGAATATATTTAGGGGTCAGTGTATTCCTGGCCTGATTTTGTCATTTTTTCATGGTGCACATAGAGTCCAGTGGGAGGGGGTGCCTATAAATAACACTATACATGTTAAGAAAGGTTACATTTTTAAAAATGAAATGTAACTGTTTCTAAGCAGAAATCTTATTTATTTATATTTGTTACACTTATATAGCACATTTATATATACCCAAGGATGCTTTACAATCAACACTGCTCAGAACGCCATTCCATTCAACATTTAACACTCGGCAGCCAAATGCGCACAGCGTTCTCTCAACCAGGAACGACCGTCCACATGGACGACTGCATCGGGCACTAGGGTTTCACCCAGGAAACCAATCCATGTCTGGGCTCACACACATTCACTCACACATACAGACATTCATTCACATACATATTCATTCACTCACACCAGGACAGTTATTACAGAAGCCAATTAACCTAACCTCTAAATTTTTGGACTGTGGGAGGAAACCAAAGACCCCGGAGGAAACCCACGCAGACACAGGGAAAAATAGGGAAACTCCACCCAGATAGGACTTGAACCTATCTGGGAGGCAAACATGCTAACCACCAAGCCACCATGCCGCCTTTTGTATCTGTAGGATCTGTTGTTTAGAATTTTTTCGAGTTAGAGTTAATTTTAATATATCAGCTGCCATATTCATTACATCAACATTTAACAGACCAACAAAAATCATCCAAAAATACTTGGAAAAAATATCTTTACATTAACTTACATTCAAAATAAAGAATATATTTCTGTATAGTTATTATTTTGGACAAGGTTGTGAGCCTTAAGTTGAAATGAGCACTTCTTATAGAGTGGGTGTCATGTAGGTGACTTACCATGTTGACCTTACTTAACCTCTCTTCTTTAGAGACATTTCCCTGTGGTAAAGTGCCACTTCTTTGGAATAACACCACTCCAAAGAAGGATGTGGAAGATGACCCAAGGGCACGAATCGTTGGAGGGGCTGAATGTCCTAGAGGTCACTGTCCCTGGCAGGTAGAATTTAAGTGCAATAATAATAATACATAAATATCATTACGGTCAAATTAAACATTACTGATCAATGCAAGTAACTTGATAATGAAACGTGTTTGCTTCTCAGGTTTTGCTGAAATATGGAGAGAAAGGGTTCTGCGGGGGTGCGATTATTAAAACAAAATGGATAATCACAGCATCTCACTGTTTGGAAAAGCTCAATGTGAAGTTTTTGAAGATTGTTGCAGGTATGTAATACTGAATTTATTTGGATATGTTTTCTAAAATAATTGCACAATAACTAATTTCTACACATATTACACAAATTTTTTAAGACCATATATACAAACCACATTTCCAGAAAAAAAAAATGGGACATTCTGTAAAATGCAATCAATGATTTTTCAATTCTCTTGAACTATCATTTAATAGAGGAATTTACAAAGAAAAGATTTTCAGTGTTTTCACTTGTTCAAAGTCAAATTTGATGCCTGGAATGCACTCCAAAATAAGAAGCTGTTATGCTACATAGATATATGATACGATATTATGAAAACCATAACAAAATATAATGTCAATATATATATATATCTTTATATAACTGTAATCATCAAACTGTATGTCTAAGAAATAGCCATGTCCCAGTCCCGATCCTGACTTGAGTCTTGATATATTGAGTATCAACCGATACCAAGTCCCAATCTGATACTTAGATTTTCCTAGATAGTATGGTTACATAGTGCACACTTCAAGTAAACTCAGCCCAGTGTATGTGCTAGACCCTGAATATCTCGCATTAAGAAACAAACTGCCTGCATCCAAAATGCTGCTTTTTTTTATAACAATGTAAACAAATGTTGTCTCCACAAAAAGTTTATATAAATTATTTAATATTATATAAAATTATCTAATGTGATTTTTATGTATAAAAATTTACTTTGATTCTAAAAAGTCAGTTTTATTGTCATCATAGATGCGTTGAGGGAAAAATTAAATGTAATTTTGGTGCAAAAATATGATTTTTAGTCCAGTTTCTCTCAGCACCGCCACAAAACAAGCAAAACCCCTGTAGGCGGGACTGTGATACCATTGGCTGCAGTACTAAATGATGGACAGCTAAGTCTGGCTGCTGATTGGTTAAATAAAAATGACGACCAATGAAAAGCGCGGTCTATGTTTAGAGCCGTGGAGTATCTGCCCCTCCTTCTGGCTGAGGGAGAGCAGCGTGTCTTAAGCAAGTCATGGTCTAAAACAGCGCTCTTTTTTGGAATTAACGCTTCGCCACTGGTTTCACTTTTGCCCACTGTTGACTTGCTTACAGTTATAAGAGAGGTAGAACTGAGTGCGCGTGATAAATGTGCCGAGAACTGCTCCTGCGGCATACACGAACAACAACGGGACTGCGTAGTGTGTATGCGAGAAAAACTGAGCTGAACGGGTCATTTGTGCACGTCACAATATCGCGATATGGGAAAAGTCCAAAAAAAAAAAAAAAACATCCTGGTATTTTCAAGAACGATTTTATATCAACGACAGATTTTAGGGCCACTGCATTGCATCCAATAATTCTGAGAATATGGTCAGAATAATTTGTTGCACATATAATGGGGAAGACACAGCTACAGTGTAATTGAGGAATGCAGTGTATTGCTGAAGTCATAATATGGAACAGGAATAAATACTCAGCCCTGTGCCACATAAGGATCAGATTATGATTAGTATTTAAACCCTGAATCGGTTGTGTAAGAACCCGTATATTTAGAAGAGAGCATGTTGTGTCACAGGATGCAATTAACAATCACGAAAATTACTGAACTATAGTGGGTGGAACTCCTGCGTGCCCACAAGGCTCTCTCATGTTACAGCTCATGGACTCTGCACTGATGGGGTTAGTCGTCATGTCGTGTGGATGCGTTTAATAAATATTCTGTTCACTTCACTGACTGCTTCTTTCACAACTCACTCTAAGGGGCACAGACTGAGAGTCTGTCTGTCTATATATTAAAAGGATGAAGCCATACAATTCTATGCGGAACCACTAACATATTTTCTCAGCTGAAGCTCATTTCAGATGGTCCAAAAGACATGAGGATTGTGTGGCCAAAGGTTTCCATGTTTCAAATGATTCTCATGAAAGATGAAGGTTGTGCTTTCTGTGCTAATGACAAATGTTATCAGCAATAGGTCAAAAAGCCAACATCTCTCGTGGTATGTCAGAAGTCTTCATTGACGTGGAGGCAAACACTGGGTTTTTAGAGAGATAGAGGCTGCCACAAAAACAATGTCTTTTCTGGGAAGTCCATGGTTATATTTTAGCAAGACAATGCCAGGCTTCATTTTATACATGATACGACAACATGGCTTTGTAGACACACTGTGTGTATAGCTGGCCTGCTGCTGTCCAGAACTATCTTCTAAGGCACATCATGAAGAGGAGTATTAAGCAACAGGCTGTTGAATAGCTGATATCCTATATGAGAATTGGCAGAAATTCCACATACAAAACTTTTACAGTTAGTATCCTCAGTTCCCAAAAGATACAAAGGTGTAACTAAAAGGAAAAGTGATGTAACACAGTGGTAAACCTGACCCCAATTTTTTTGGCATATGTTGCAGGCATCAAATTCTAAATGTATATATATTTACAAGCTAAAAGATGTTCAGTGAAAACATTGGAAATCTTTTCATTGTGCTCTTGTCAGATAAATAAAGCTACAGAGTAATGAACAAATCAGTTTCAGATTCAGCTTATTTGGAAATAGGATTTTTTTTAATGTGATTAGGTTGTCTGCAGATTTGTATAAGATGACGTCAATGTCTCTCTGTAACTGGAGTATTCATAATAGTTTACTCTGTCTGACTCAGGTGAGCACGACATAGATGTGAATGAGGGTTCAGAACAGACCATAGACGTGCAGGAGATAATCATGCACCCCAAGTATGTCTCAGCTACCTCAGACAACGACATCGCCCTTCTGCGCCTGCGCAAGCCCATCATCTACAGCACATATGCAGTTCCTGTGTGCCTTCCTCTCAGGGATCTGGCAGAGCGAGAGCTCTGGGCTGTCAATCTGCACACTGTCAGTGGCTGGGGGCGGCGCAGTGAGGGCGGGCCAACTTCACGTATACTCAGAAAACTTGATGTACCACGCATCCGCACACAGGACTGTGTTCATCAGAGTAACGTCTCGCTAACAGCCAACATGTTCTGCGCTGGCTACTTTGAGGGTAAACAGGACTCCTGCAAAGGGGACAGTGGTGGACCCTTAGTAACACATTACAGGAACACTACATTCCTCCTGGGAATTGTAAGCTGGGGAAAAGGATGCGCCCGCCCTGGACACTACGGCATTTATACACGTGTGTCTAATTACCTGGAGTGGATCCACAAGTACATCTCACCACCCAGTGTCAATTAAACAATGGCAGTATAGACGAAATCTGTGAAACACAGGGAAGTCAAGTTAGTTATCACACTAATAAAGATATAATAGATATAATAAAGATATAAATATTTAATACAATGCTTGGCCAAAACAGAAACCTAGCCACTCAGCTCTGTAATACCTTCACTCTGAAATTAAAGTCAATCCTAAAGTGCATCTGTTTGGATTTGTTCATCTATTTGGGACCTATATTCATGTATAAGATACACTATTTCAACCATTATTTAATATTTTCACTTTGTCTAAACATAAACATACAGCATTTCAAACAATTAGGGCAAATGCAGACAGCCAGGGTTTCTTACATCATAAACCTAAGAAATCTATCCCAGCACCATGTTTTGTGGAGTACAGTTGCATTAAGAGATTAAGTTTTCTTCTTGAAAACAACGTCTACTGATTTAATATTGAAGAGGGATGAGTTTTTAGAAGTGTAATGAATTAAATTATTCCAAAATATTTATGTTTATGTCATGTTTAGTTCATAAGATGGGGAAATGCTACAACATTGTATTTCAAATTAAGGTTGAAATTCCATAGTTACAAATGATATATGTTATTTATCTTTTTTCATATTGTAATGTACATGGATGAGGAAAAATGCAGCCAGTTACTCAAATAATTGAAAGTAAAAAAAAAATCTTTAAAATCTGGGTAAATCACCAGAATAATGTTCTAATGCTGTTAGCATTGTTAGCTAGCTCACAACATTTTTAAAATATTGCCCTGAAAATCTAACCTTGCCCTTCGGTGCTATCAGCAAATAAATGTGTAAACAACCCTAGAATGTTCCTACCAGCAAAACTCAGTTGTATTTACAGAAGAACTGAACTGAACAATTTATTTTCAACATCATACCACATACCTAGTCACTGTTTTACCGCCTTTAAACGTCTTTATCAACACAGGCTTAGTTTGGGAGATACGGTGTTTCAGAGCCCCCTCAGTGCTGTTTGCTCTGAGGGTCGAAGTGTGAGAAAGTGAACCACCACACGGTAACATTTATCAGTGTGAGACTCGCAGCTCCAGCATGAGGAAACCCGCTCTCCTCGCGTTACTGGTGTGTTTTTGTCACCAAGCCTCCGGGGAAGGTAAAATACGTTTCCTTTGTGCATTTTTTTCGGTTTCTTTGCTGTTGCCTGTACGTTTCCCGCCTTATTTCTCTGTGGTCCAGTGTTCGTGCCGAGGGCGGATGCCAGCGAGGTGCTGCACCGTGGGAGGCGCGCGAACGCCGGCTTCATGGAGGAGCTGAAGGCGGGGAATCTGGAGCGGGAGTGTGTAGAGGAGATCTGTAATTATGAGGAGGCCAGAGAAGTGTTCGAGGACGAATCAAAAACGGTCAGTTAACTGACATAGCATAGAATCTGTTCAGCTCCCCACCTAGGAAACCATACCATGCCACACCAAGAAAACCCTGTCAGCAGTCTGTCTCAAACTCTTTGGTGACATCAACATACAGGTCTGTAGGGCAAATCAAGAATGTTTGGTATAAGCGTCAGAGCAGACTTGTGCAATCAGCAGCTTCTAGGTGCTTGGTTGTACTTGAGTTAATTCGATAATCTTCAGCTGCTCAATTCAGATTACAGATACAATGCTTCTCAGTGAAAAGTTCAGTTTATAAACACACACTTCCATATTCACAGATTAAAGCACCTGATTCTCAAAGTGTCTGCATCGTTGTCAGCCTTTCCAAAGGCCCCAGTAAGGTCAATTGAATGAGAGTGAGAAAACATTTGAAGGAGAAAATGAGAAATGAGCTCGACTATGAATGCATGACTCAGGACAAGGCTAAAATCCTTACGCTGTATTAGCTTACCGCTGTAATATTTCATATTGGCTAGGGATATGAGTGTGTGCCAAATGCTGTAAATGCAGTAAGTGTTGAAAATATGTGGATAATACTATTTTTCTTCTTTTAAAACACTTAAAACCCCAGAACATTTCTCCACACACAATTTAAGTAAGTGACAGAACTTTTAATTAAATACATAAACAATGGCACTAAGTGTCACTGATGAAAAGCACAGCAGCACGACCATGTGGAGGAGTCGCTAAATATGGGTGAAAAATAGGGCCAAAAAGCCATTTCCTATATACAGTGTATACATGAAATTGACTTGTTGGTCTGAAACATGGAAGTTTTTGCTGTTTTTATCAATTTATTGGCAGAATGAAATAATGAAATACACTTAGATGCTAACATCTTTGAATGGTGTGGTAACTCATTTGTTTGTTTCTCACAGAAACAGTTCTGGATGACCTACCATGGTAAGTTGTTATTTATCGTTTTAATAATTTAATTAATTGTAATATTTTAAGGGCTGTTTTACTTTGTTATAGATGTGTTGTGTCAGAATATTAGGTATTAAGTTCAGAGGCGCTACTACGATGCCATCGTTGGGTGAGCATATGGGTTATTTTAGTGACGTAAGTAGTTCAATTTGTCCACTCGGGCGTCAGAGCACAGCTGGGCGGACAATGACCACAACATTTTTTTGTTTCAGTTCATTTGTTTTGTTTCGCCTACACGTCTAAACCTGTTTTACTTTGGGCATGATTGTATTTTTGCACCAGCTCGGGAGCCCTGCTTGACCAACCCATGCAAGAACAATGGGACTTGCATATATTTGGCAGATTCATATATCTGCCAATGCTTGGAAGGCTTTGAGGGCAAATACTGTCAAGAAGGTATCTGTTACTTTTCTTATTTTTACATCCATGTTTGTCTCTGTTTTTTTAAATGAGCAGTATAATATTTTTTATATTGTAGATGTTATGCCACAAAAACACCATTCTGTCTTTTAGCATATGAGGATACTCTGAAGTGCCTGTATCTGAATGGTGGCTGTGAGCATTTCTGTGATGGTTCAGGACCCAGACTGAAGTGTTCATGTGCCTTGGGATACTCTCTTGGAGGGGATGGAAAGTCCTGCATTGCTCAAGGTGCTGAAGCTCTTCTAGAAGTTTAGCGTCAGAATAAATTAAAGCTATGGAACACTAAATTAACTTTACTCCTCATGTAAAAACAATATTTTATATCTTGATGACATCTTGAGATTTATTGTATCTGTAAGGTTTGCTCTTAACTATTAGAGAGTTTTCTTTGTAGTTAAGTATCCATGTGGGAAGGCTCCTCTTCAAATTAATCAGACCATTTTGCCACGAGCTGTCAGTGGAAACCAATGCCCTAAAGGTCACTGCCCCTGGCAGGTAATGTCTACATGTTCAAAGACACATTCACTCTTTTATTTATTAAACTAAAATCAGAGGCAAAGTAGTACTGTTACTGCTAGACTGTACTTGGAATATTAATTTTTATATTCATGTAAAGCCTTTTTAGAGAAAAAGCACATTTCAAACAACTGTTCAAACTATGTTTTTGCAGGTCCTTTTGGATTACAAAGCAGAAAGTCTGTGTGGTGGGGTTTTAGTAGACCCCAGCTGGGTCATCACAGCTGCTCACTGTGTAAAAGAAAGAGATATAAAACACCTAAAAGTTATAACAGGTAGTTCACATATGTTGACATATTTTGACATATTCAGTTTTTTGTATTCAGTGGTAAATAATACTTCATCCTCTAGTGTTGGGAGCATGTCAGCAAGCAGATAATTTGAGCATATTTGTACATGATGTGGGTCCCTTCTTGTGAAGAATATGCTGAATAAATGTGATATTAGTAAAAATAGGAGCTAACCAATAAGGCGTAAGCCAAATTCGGACCGGATTAGTTTTACATGGGGAGCTGGGGTAACATCCTTTTACCAAAAACTTTTGTAATGTTTTTGACGAGTCGCACTAGATAAGAAATCTTGGTGAAAATAACAGTGACAGGAGTGACTTCTCAATTCACACACTGTCATCACACCATGGATCATACACATCAAAGCTACTGGTTTTTAGACTTTCACTACTGTTTTGAGAACAGCCCTCCCACCAAAAATATCCTTCAATGAACATTTAGAAGAGATATTGGGTGAGAAACTTGCAAAAAAAAAGTACTAACCTTTCACTTCACTGAGCTTACCCTCGTATGTGAATTACATCACTAAATGTCCACTCCAGCTTCTCCATTATTGTGAAATCCTATAGACACTCCTTTACCCCGGGGATATGACGGAATATTCCTCCACATGTCAAGTAGGTAAAAGGCTCAGAAATCATTTCTGAAACAGGGCCCACAATCTGGAAAAATTACTTAAATTGTCTGTTTGGACGAGATTGAAACTCCTGAGATACTTCAGTATAAATTACTTTACTCAATGTCCTCAGGTAAAAAAAATAATCACATCTGAATATGTACAATGTGAACGCCATCATAATATCTGTCCTCTGTACCTTTCTTTCACTAGGTGAACATAATCTTGACATAGAGGAAGGTTCAGAGCAAGCTTTTCCTGTAACTCACTTGATTGTCCATGAGAGCTACGACCCAGTGACACTGGACAGTGATCTGGCTCTGTTGCGGCTAAGTGAGCCAGCTGCGTTTACAGACTACACTATTCCCATCTGTCTGCCAACTCCCCAATTCTCTGAGATGGAGCTGGCTGCTATCCGCTTCCATACAGTCAGTGGATGGGGCAAGAACACTGAAGGGGGAAATTTCTGCAGGTCTCAGGGTGCTAAAGGGCCAATATCCCCCATCCTACGAAAGCTCGCTGTGCCTCTTCAGCCTAAGTCTATCTGCTCTCTTAAAAGTGGGGTTAATATTACTGACAACATGCTTTGTGCTGGTTATTTTGAGGGTAAGCAAGAGGCTTGTCGAGGTGATGATGGCAGCCCCCTTGTCACACAGTATGGAGACACCTCCTTCTTGACAGGCATAGTGTCCTGGGGTAAAGGCTGTGACCATCCAGGTTTCTATGGCATATACACCAAGGTTTCCAACTTTCTGGACTGGATTCAGAAGATCATGGCCACCCCAGTCGCTCAGCTGGACTCAATCAGTATTACAGCAAATGCTTCTGTCTCAGCAGTGCCTCCTCTTGAGCAGACCATTAAGAACTGACGGTAGATATAGGAAGAAGAACTAAGCAAAGTGAGACAACTGTTAGTAGCTGCATTAGTAGTTCAGATTATGACCAGGCTCTAAAACAACAATCCTGGCCTAATAAAAGTGTGTTAAATGCATGCAAATGCGTGGTCATTCTTCACGATGGCTATATTTAGAGTTAGGAAGTCAGTTATATTGTGGTACCAACCAAAGTACTGCAGTTGTATTGAATATCAAAAAACGCTGACATTCAGTACTGTTCGCTTATTAAATAAAAATATTAAATCAGCCACCACTGTTTCAAGAGCATTTTTTGAGTTACTTTAGCCTAGGGGTCTTTGGTTCCTGCCTTGGAAGGCCGGTTTCCAGCACAGTTTGTTGACTGACCCCCTCAACACCTAATTGATTTAATCATTTAAGTACTAGGTTCTACACTCTACTATACTAATCTACACTATAGCTGCGTTCCAAAGTCTAGGCTGAGGCTGAGCTTGGCTGCATTTCTCGACCACTAAGCCTTAGAAGGCTGTTCCAATGCAAAGGGCCCTTTGTGTACCACCTAGGAATGCAACCTACATTTGGAGCAATTTCAAGGACACAACTCGCATGTCCTTCATGCCGCTCAGTTACCCACTGTTCTCTGCACACGTACAGCATGAAGGAGAAAATAAACATGCCAATAAAAACAATTTCAGAGGTTTCAGGATCAAAGTTCATTTAACTTAAAGGTTAAATAACTGATTAATTAAAATATTTATCTCCATACCATTTTTAATCAAAAAGATTATTGGCATATTAGAGTACCATATTAACATAATTTATTTAGTAGTGTTTAATGTTGAAGTGTTTTAGTGTTTAAGTTTAAAGTATGAGTGTTTAAGCAGATACAAATTGACTGTAGGTCGCAAATGTGTCAGTTTTAATATTTTATTTTATTATCTTGCAGGATAATATTCATAAGCAAATACAATCTATTTTAGTTCTTTGAGGCAGATAACACATTTCCAATGATGTCATGACACAGCCTCCTTAGATGTTTTCATTTGTGTGACTAAGAAGGAGTCTTCAAAGGGAGGGTAAGTCCCCGCTGTGCCGCAGCCTAGGCTTTGGAATGCAGCTTATATGTCCAAACATTTCCCAGCACTTCCAATGAGTAAATACATCTATAAAACGCACTCATTTCTTACATGTGTTTTAATACACATGCTCAACTCAATCTCCCTAGAACATAACTGACAAAATGGGACACTCCTTAGCACACTATCTAAAATAATTGATTTGTGATTCTGATAGATAACTGATAATCTGACATAACACTCGTGGCAATCAGTGCCATCAAATCTTCACTGTAATTTTCCTATTTGCAGTAGAAAGCCCTCCTAGATATTTTACAGATATTTTTCAGGCATGTAGATTTGCATTTGAGCAGTCAGTCCTTTGACGGAAGAAGGAGAACAGTGGTTACACAGCGTAAATATTAGCTCACAGGC
The DNA here is from genome assembly GCF_029633855.1 of Hoplias malabaricus. NCBI lineage: Eukaryota > Metazoa > Chordata > Actinopteri > Characiformes > Erythrinidae > Hoplias > Hoplias malabaricus. The sequence goes on along the minus strand of NC_089801.1, from coordinate 53,404,743 downwards.
CCAAGAGCAGCTGAGTTCGCTCCTCTCCTTTAAAAAAAAAGTTTGTTTTGCCTGTACTGGTCTCAGGAAACCTGAGATTACTTCTAGATATTTTATAATACAGTTTCTGCAAATATATAGTAAAGATTTCTTAAGTTACATGAACACTTTAAGATGATTCAGTTCTTCTACTTTACTTACAGTATAAGATTATTGGTTGTGTGGTCATTCAGCATGGCATTCAGCTACCAGAACATTAGTGAGATTAAATGATAATGGACGCTGAGTTCTGAGACCCATTTCTTCACAAAGAAGCTGATGCTTCATCACACCAAATGACCTCATAATCGTAAACCCCCCAACCCCCCGGTTGAGGCTTGGCATGGAACCTGGTGAATTTAAGCTGATGTTCAGTTTTAATCAGCATGTATCTTACACATATTAAAGGCTTACGGTAATATTCATATCTATCTTTATTTGATATTCAAGCAAAATCATTTGTGAGCATTCTGTTACTTGGTATCTTTACTTGGTAGCTGTATTTGGCAGCATCTAAACTTGAGGTATCTTTCGGATCCTAGCCTATACAAACTAGGTAAGTATATTTTATGAGTAAAGAGTGAAGCACATTCACCGCTGATTTTATTTCATATTTTTCTAAGGGGAACAAAACTGGATGTCCACATTGGAAAAGCTGTTTCCACAATTGGTGAACTTTTAAATAGATTGTTATAAAGATGTAAGAAGAGATGTAAGATGTATTGTTATAAAACTGGAGGAAGTAAAGCTTTTGATAATGTGTCTTTTCAACTAGTAAAAATGTTCTGTCCTGATAACAATTTCATATGTGCTTACATTTAAAATGCTTTCAGTTTCAATTTTTTCCCCAGTCTGTTGCCTCTGACTGATTTAATATTATTCTCTCTCTCTCTCTCTCTCTCTCTCTCTCTCTCTCTCTCTCTCTCTCTCTCTCTATCTATCTCTCTCTCGCTCTCCCCCCTCCCATTTACCACACAGGTCATTGACTCCTGTGCTTCTTCTTCCAGAAATCCAGAACTCACTGCTCTGTTACAGAGACGTGCCTCACGATAAATAATTTTGCCATGTTTTGGCTCTTGGAGACATTTGTTTGTCTACTTCTTGTGCACAGTGCCACTTCTGAAGGTAAGTACCCTTGTAATCTGAAATCTTCTGGTTTGTCTTAGCGAAGTTGAGCTCTCAGTGTTGATTAAGCCGATGGTGCAGTTTGTGAAGACCGAAGTCTGGTTTGTGTTTAGTAATTGGAAACTAGAAAACTGGCATTATGCTGTTGTTGGTAACAGACATGACTTCCAGATAAGTAAAGATCTACATGTTTTGTTTATATATTTGAATTGATATAATGTCTATAATGGGAGATCCAGATACTGTTACTGATGATAAGCTGTGCTACTCCTGCCTTGCTCTAGTTTTCCTTCAGAACAAAGATGCCAGCCAGGTCTTCACACGGAACAGACGAGCAAATAGCTTTTTGGAGGAGCTGAAAAAGGGCGACATGGAGCGAGAGTGTGTAGAGGAGCGGTGCAGCTATGAGGAGGCCCGAGAGATCTTTGAAAATAAGGAAAAAACAGTATGTTCAGGTTCTTCTTGCCTCTTATGTTTCCATCACATTTTGGCATTTTAACACATTGAATTAACTTTAAAAACACATGAAGAAGCAGCTTCCAAGTGGCATGGCAGTCCATTTGTTGAGCATCTCATCGGGAGATCGCCATTTCCATCACCGATTATTTGAGCTCAGGAGTATAAGCTAGCACAATTGGGTTTGCTGTTTTTGGATGACTAGAATGGGTTTCTTCTCCCTCATTAATTAGCGTCATGTTATTTTTCATAACAGATCCAGGCAGTTGGTTCTCTCCTCCAAGTGCGTTAGACTGTCCAGTAACCTTGTGCTAGCAGCATCCAAAAAAGTGGCTAATGGTCTCTGCCCATTTTGTGTGTATTTGTGCACAAACGTATGGATACTGACAGAACCGAGCAGTACCACTGAAAACATGGAAGGAATGTAGCTGATTGTTCAAGTGAAACATGTCCACTGGTAAAATAAGTGAAACGTGTTCCCAGTCCTTGTTACCTAGTATTTAAGGGCTTCACAGACATTTATTTTGTAGTAACAGTACATTATCATTACCTCCTCAACCTTTGCGGTTTGTTGTCAACAGAAACATTTGACTCTACACTGTCCTCTATTGGATTTATTAACATTCATGTCAACATGAAGGAGGTATTGAAGTATGTCGCCCGTGACGGTCACAATGTTTAAAACTGACTTATTCATTTGAATGAGCCTTAAGAGAAAACGTGCTATTCTAACACTACAAACCAGTAGCATTGTGTGATTTGGAATATATTGGGTAAAAAAAGGTAATTTGGTATAAGTAATTTCAGTAATTTATATTCAAGATTAAAAAGTGACTTTAAGTGAATACCAAATTCACTTTCAAGGATGTGCAGATATCCTGGCAATTAAAAATGTCACATCTTGGGTGATTGCCCGCACTACAAGTTTTAAATGTTGACCCATTATCTTGTTCCTTGTTTATTTTACTTTAACTGTTACTGTCCTCTTCTATCCCTTAGGATGCATTCTGGAATGTGTACATTGGTAAGCAAAAGTTATCAATGGCAAAGATGTATTTAAAGTGGTATTTAATTTTGACTTCTGTTTGGGATTGAATCAGTGTAATCAGCCTTCATTTCAAGATTTCTCTGGACACAGGAGCCAGGAACAGCAATAAAATGTTTCTCTCCAATGTCATTTAAGATGGAGACGCATGCGTATCACACCCGTGTCTCAATAATGGTGTTTGCAAAGATGGAATTGGAAAATATATTTGCTACTGCCCTGAAATGTTTCAGGGCTACAACTGTGAGATTGGTAAGACTGGCCCTCACTCTCTACTTATACAGTATACACAGAGATGAGTTTTTTCATTTTGAATTGTTGGTTACAGCTATACCGCTGCTGTGCGAAGACAAGAATGGGGCATGTGAACACTACTGCACAGTGGAGCGCAATAGTGCAGTGTGTTCATGTGTCAAAGGCTATAAACTGGCTGGTGATGGCAAGTCCTGCAAATCAGATGGTAAGAGAATGACAGATTGGTCAAGAAACAAGGTCTCGGTATCTGGCTGGTTACTCATTTAGGGATTAAGCAGAGCAGCTATGTTTTTCTTTTAGTGTAGAGTCTACCTCCTGATATTTTAGTGAACATCAGCTCCTCAGAGTAACACTAGGTAGTATTTTTACAGCTTCAAAACACCTGGCTTACAATATCAAGGATATTTCAAGGAAATGCTTTTGTCTACATGAGGTCTGACAACAATTATTATGATTTTATGTATTGATCCATTTGGTGATTGCTCCCTTCATTCCATCAATACACATCTCCCACTTTTATTTTATTTTATTATATTTCATATTATGTCCATGTGTGTATTAACTTATCTTAATTTATAATATTTAATTATATATTCTTTTTGACTTGGCCCTTTTATTATTCCAACTGAGGAGGATGTGGTGTGTTGGTGGATGGGTGGGTACTTTAAGGGGTCTCAACATTCAGTTGTATTAATGTCATTCTTGTTTTTCTGATTTGTTTTGTTGCTACAAATAAAAGGAAAAAAAAGTTTCAGCACTGCAGAAACTGAACTATGTATCTTTTGAAGGAGAGTAGGAATATAACTTTCGGAAGAGGGTGTGTGATTCAATAGTTCGGACTCATTCGGACCATACAAAAGAACCTTTTCTGGTTTAATTAGAGGGAGCTTTATGTATTTAATCTCTTGTTTTCCCTCATAGATCTGTTCAGATGCGGACAGATACATCCCAAGAAGACCCGAAGTATTCTCATACATCCTATATTGGAGAACATCAATGAAACAGATGATAGCACTGGCCACACCAAAGGCATGAACACAACTACCAAAAATGCAGTAAATTCCACCACATTGAAGACAACTTCCACCACATTGAAGACAAATTCCACTCAGTCTGATCCAGACACTTTATTTGGATTTGATGATGAAGATGTAATCAATCCTGTACAAGAAGAACCAGTGATTCCAGAAGTTTCTGGAGACACAAGGATTGTAAATGGTGAAGACTGTTTTCCTGGAGACTGCCCATGGCAGGTACACACATAATCCTACTTTTTTTTTTTAATCGAAACAGAGGATGCAGCTCCCCTGCTCCACAGAGCAGTGCTGGGGCTTTATAGACCTCTTGCCATCACTTGTCATTGAGCATAGTGACCTTAAGCCCTCCTTTAGACCTTAAGTTTTTTTAATGGATATTATAAAAGTTGTGCATGTACAATTGAAAATTTGTGTCCTCGATAATTGTAGCTGAATTTACTGTATGGTTTGTCTGCAAATTGTACAGTGTATGTGAATTTTTTTTTCTTTTTAAGAATTTTAATCAATTTTAGTCTGTAGAATACAACTGCTACAGTATATGGACATGTATGTAATGTCTTCTAGGTATGTTTATAATAGGAATTGCTGTTAAAAATATTGCTCACAGACAATGTGTTACAAATATTTGACTGTCCTTAGGCACTGCTGGTGAATGAGGATAAAATTGGCTTTTGTGGAGGGACCATCCTAAATGAGTACTTCATTCTGTCTGCAGCACATTGCATGAACCAATCTCGCTCCATCACAGTTATACTTGGTATTTTCTGTGTTTGTGTGTGTGTGTGTGTGTCTGTCTGTGTCTGTGTGTATGGGGGGTTGTTATTTTGGGAGTAATGTCTAAATGAAATGATTGGCACTTGATTAAAAAATTACTTTTTGCAGTCACTTTTTATGGAATAGAAAACCATTTTGAGAGCCCTCAAATGATTCAACTCTCTAAGACTGACCCTATCATTGGGAGATTGCAAGCTTGATTCCTAAATGCCTCAACCATCCAAGGCTGGGAGCCCAAGGGAGTGTAATAGGCCTCATTATTTATGGTGACCCTCCTTCTCCCCATCAGATACTACTGTGCTAGACAAAGTGGGCATCTGTTAGCTAACAGAAACAACTAGACTTTTCCACTGCATGGAACCTATATTCGGCTTGGTTCTACTCTACTCGGCTCATTTTTTAATTATTTTTTTTTGTTTTGTTTTGCTTTCCGATTGTGCCAGTTCCTGAAAGCAGGTACTTTTTTTAGCATCTGCTTGCTTGTGGTTCCAATCAAACCAAGTAGGGACTAAATGTGAAGTGTAAACTTTGGAGATCGCTGACTGACCACTTGTCAATCATAAAACTTGTCAATTATGAAGAAATGCAGACCTCCAGCACAAACTAGCCATTGGTAAAACTACAAGGAACTTGTAGAGATCACAAGGACCAAGTACCAAGGACCAAAAATGGAGAAGGGTAGAGTACGTACCAGGCAGTGGAAAAGCACCATTAGGAGCTATCCAATGTCATTATGTAGCAACAGTTCACATTTGAAGTTTCTAAAGTCACAAGTCACAGGACACATTTGTACATGAATATCCTAGCAAGCATCTATCTTTTAGACTATGCCCAGAACCTTTCCAGAAAATCACCATATTAGATTAAGGGCAAGTTTTTCCAGTGGGGAGGTGGTCATGTAGCATATCAAAGGAATGAAAGTGTGTCCTGCAACTTTTAAAGTCAAAGCAGAGCATCATTTAGCAGTGTTTATTAGTTACAGTATAAGATCATATGAGTAAGTGATCTATTTTTTTCATATGTTTCCAAAAGGTGAATTTGACACTCTGACCAGAGAAGGCCGTGAGATGACGCATGCAGTCGATCAGGTTCTGGTCCACGTGAGCTACGTCCCTGAAACCTACCACAATGACATTGCTCTCATCAAGCTGGTGAAGCCCATCAAATTCACCGAGTACATCATCCCTGCTTGCCTGCCAGAACGTGACTTTGCAGAGCGTGTGCTAATGCAGCAGCCGGACGGCATGGTCAGTGGCTTTGGACGCATCTACGAGGGTGGCCCGCAGTCCACCATCTTGCAGAAGCTGACCGTGCCTTTTGTTGACCGTGCCACTTGTATGGAGTCTACAAAATTCAAGATCTCCAACCGCATGTTCTGCGCTGGTTACGACAGAGAGACAAAGGATGCCTGCCAGGGAGACAGTGGAGGGCCTCACGTCACCAAGTACAAGAACACCTGGTTTGTGACTGGTGTGGTCAGCTGGGGTGAAGGCTGTGCTCGCAGGGGAAAGTTCGGTGTCTACACGCAGGTGTCCAAATACATCAAGTGGATCGAATCAGTCATGGACAAGGTCATGCCTAAAAAGGGAGCTCTTAGCAAGGCTAGGGAAAAGAGGCAGGTCTTGGGGTACACACCTGTGATACGAATGTGAAGGAAGATTGACTCATAAACTGAGAAACATAGAAGATAAATGTAAACAACTTCATAACAAATGAATAAAAATTCTATACTGATTGACACAAATATAATTGGCTTTTGTCCTTGTGTCAAGCCAACTTATTGAAGCCCTAAGCCTATTATAGGCCTCTGTTATAAATGTTATTATGCATATGGTTTTGAATGCTACTATACGTGTACAGGGTGAGTCAAAATTCACAGGACATCCTTTTATCTGAATACTTCAGCAAATAATGGGTGAGGGGGCCTATGTTTTAGGCTATATCTTGAAAGCAGCCATATTGGATCAAGGGCAAGTTTTTCCAATGGGAAGGTGGTCATGTAGCATGTTCAAAGAAATAAAAGGGTGTCTTGCGACTTTTGACTCACCCTGTGTAACCATATATCTGCATGAATTAATGAATGTGGTTATGAAAGTGAGGAGCTGAAATATAGACCCATTTATGGGCATTTAGGGGTTATGGGACTTTGTAAGTATATTTTATTAATACATTTTTGTTGTCATCCAATGGTTCTTCTGAAGTGTATTATAGGTCATTTTCCCCCTTCACTGCAGTAACACCCTCTACTCTTATGGAAAGGCTGTAGACCAGGATTTGATTGCAATCTATTTTTGAAAAGAAATGAGTGTGGCTGGTTGATGTCTGATGAGTAGTTCTGTATCAAATACCATTTCAGCTCATTCCAAAGGTTTTAGATTCTCACTATGGAAAATGCAGGGCCAGCAAAGGGGAAGTACCATTCTGTTTGAATGCTTGGATTTGGTTATGGTTCAGCTCCTCTTGTGCAGCTCCTCCTGAGTGTTTCATTCTATCGCTATTACTTTCTATGGTTATTATACAAGCTGTTTGTGCACAATTGAACATCTATGTCCTCAGTGGTTACACCTAACCTCTAATTCATTAATTAGAAGGTTTACCTACAAACTTCAAAGCGTAGTGTGCCATATCTTGGCCTTCATCTATGCCTCCTAAAGTTTTTTTGATGCATGACTTGAAATATGTTGTGCGGTCAGATTCAGTCCCTTTTTTAACCCCTCACTGAATACAGATGAAGAAAAAAACAACAGGGTTTAAGGTCCAGCTTTACTGATCTGGTTACTTGTGTACATTCTGCCTGTTTGTTTACAGATTAGAGTCCAACTCATGGTTCCCCTCTGTTTACAAAGTATTTCTACAAGGCAAATTTTCAGCCCCAACGTTTACAGAAGGGAAAGATATTTCTCAGTATTTAAGAATGTCACACTTACATTTTATGAATTGTATTTAATCTTTTATGTAACTCGGCTTGAATAGGCACATTTTCATGGAAAGATTTAAAAGAACATTAGTAACATATAAATGTGTGGACATGTTTGTGTACACATGGGAGTAGTGGAGAGGCAGCTCCTGGGATAGACCATGGAGAACATATCTCTGGGGAGGAGGTACTGCCAGTAAAATTTGGAGGCGTAACCAAGAGAAAGGCACAAGAGTGGATCCGTCAGTGTTAACATTTTCAGACATTTATCTATTCACAATGGATTTTCGAACATGGAAACTTGTCTTGTTTGCACTGCACAGCAGCTACCTCCTGGCCAGCGCTGACCCAACAGGTAAAGACACCACAACATGAAGAGCTGGATATAAAACAAGTTTATTTAACTGGAGAATTATTTAACTCATTCCTCTGGATTTACAATCAGAACAGTTTCCAAAATGTGCAAGATATACTCTATATTGTTTCAGTATTTATTTAAAAAAAAGTGTGGTTTGAGTTTGAGAACAACACCATTGTTGTGGTTTATTAGCAGTGAAGAGAAATAGGAAAATTTTCATTTTGGTGTTCTGCCAAATCCTTTTCAATGTGTCAGTTGTGCTCCATTACAAACTTACACAAAGAACACAAAAGTTCAGAACTGACCTGAAGTCCTTGATTTATGTTAATCCTATCTGCCCTTTATCACTGTACTTGTAGTGTTCCAGAATCGTTTGCGGGCAAGCACAATCTTCCTGCGGCCTAAACGTGCCAATACATTCTTTTTGGAGGAGATTTTAAAAGGAAACTTGGAAAGAGAATGTTATGAAGAGAGATGCAATAAGGAGGAGGCCAGAGAGGTCTTTGAAGACAATAAGAAAACGGTAAACTTTGACATTGGAACATTTTCTGAGACTTTATTCTAAACTTATCACAAACAAGCAAGACCAGGTAGATTTAGAAGAGTGATTAATAATTTTTTTTTTAATTGTTAATCACCCAACACCACTGAAAGCAACAATGACAACCTCTGCATTAACTAAGACACATTCTGGCTCATTATGCTTCAAAGTTTTGTTCATGTAAAACCTTTTTATGTATGTTCTTAAAGGAAGAATTTTGGTCCACATACTATGGTGAGCAGTCTTCATTTATTCATTCATTCACTCTTATCTATTAATGGAATAAGGAGAGGTGTATTAAGATTATTTGTAGTAAATGGTGTAGTAACATCTTGTTTGACTGTAGATGGAGACCAGTGTAAATCAAATCCTTGTCAACATGGTGGTACCTGTAAAGACACAGCAGGAGGCTACAGCTGCAAGTGCACAGATATGTATTCCGGGTCCAGCTGTGAAAAAGGCAAGGTTTATCACTGTTGGAGTGTGCTGATGTATATTAGCACCTGCAGCCAAGTTACAGTGGTGTAAAAAGTGTTTGCCCCCTTCATGATTTTTTGTTTTTGTGTGTTTGTCACACTTAAGTGTTTCAGATCATCAAACAAATTTAAATATTAGTCAATGACAACACAAGTAAACACAAAATGCAGTTTTTAAATGAAGGTTTTTTATTAATAAGGGAGAAAAAAAATCCAAACCTACATGGCCCTGTGTGAAAAAGTGTATGAACCTAATCTAAACCTAATAACTGGTTGAGCACAGTCACAGCTCTGTAGAGGAATTTTGGCCCACTCATCTTTGAAGAATTGTTGTAATTCAGCCATATTGGAGTTTTTTCGAACATGAACCACCTTTTTAAAAGGTTATGCCAGAACATCTCAATTGGATTGATGACCGAACATTCTCCTTCAGGATTTTTTGGTATACAGCGGAATTCATGGTTCCATTGATCACAGCAAGTCTTCCAGGTCCTGAAGCAGCAAAACAGCCCCAGACCATCACACAACCACCACCATATTTTACTGTAGGTATGATGTTCTTTTTCTGAAATGTAGTGTTACTTTTATGCCAAATGTAATGGGACACACACCTTCCAAAAAATCTTGCCGATCATCAGGATGTTTTCTGGCAAAATTGAGACAAGCCTTAATGTTCCTTTTGCTCAGCAGTAGTTTTCATCTTGGCACTCTGCCATGCAGGCCATTTTTGCCCATTCTCTTTCTTATGGTGGTGTCATGAATGCTGACCTTAACTGAGGCAAGTGAGGTCTGCAGTTCTTTGGATGTTGCTGTGGGGTCTTTTCTGACCTCTTGGATGAGTTGTTGCTGCACTCTTGGGGTAATTTTGGTTGGCTGGCCACTCCTGGGGAGGATCAGCCCTGTTCCACATTTTCGCCATTTGTGGATAATGGCACTCACTGTGGTTCACTGGAGTCCCAACCCTTTAGAATTGGCTTTATAACCTTTTCCAGACTAATAGAAATGTTACTTTCTTTCTCATTTGTTCCTGAATTTCTTTGGATCTTGGATTGATGCCTAGGTTTTGAGGATTTTTTTTTTTTTTTTTGGTCTACTTTTCTTTGTCAGGCAGGTCTTATTAAGTGATTTCTTGATTGAGAACAGGTGTGACAGTAATCAGGCCTGGGTGTGGCTAGAGAAATTGAACTCAGATGTGATAAACCACAATTATGTTATGTTTAACTGGAGGTGCAAACACTTTTTCATACAGGGCCATGGCGTTTTTCTCTCCCTTATTAATAAAATCCTTCATTTAAAAACTGCATTTTGTGTTGTGTTTGACTAATATTTAAATTTGTTTGATGTTCTGAAACATTTAAGAGTGACAAACATGCAAAAAAAAAAAGAAAAAAACTTTTTCTCTCAATTTTGCCAGAAAACATCCTGATGATCGGCAAGACTTTTTGCACATCTGACTTTTTTTTTGTTAATTAAACATAAATGTAATCAGTGGTGCACTACAATTTGTAAACCAATAGAATTCTACAATGTGTGTAAGTTATTCAAATTAGATTATATTTTTAATTACATCCCTTCTTATGATTTGAGCAGATGTTTCTCAATGTCCTTCTGGAGGCCCCTTGGCTTGCGAACACTACTGCAAACCAATGCATGGATCCTTCCGGTGTTTTTGCGCTAGGGGCTACACACTTCACCATGATGGCAGGAGCTGTACACCTCAGGGTATTCTTCCACTTTTGTTTCACACAAAATGCTGTTGATTATGTGTTCTGGTAGGATCACAAAATTTACTTTTGTGATTTTGATCATTTAGGAGGCAAATTAGGAAACTACAGAATGAAGGAAAAATAATTCCTGGTACTCTGTCCCTCAAGGACTAGAATTGTTGCATCTCTTTCTTGGAGAAGTCCCATGTTCAGCTAATGCTAGAGAGTAGAGGCGAGACCCTGTTAACAGCCTTGTGTTAGAACTGTTTAAATAGCTCTGGCCATGTTTTTATTTCTGTTCTCTAATTTTAATTTACCCCTCACTTATCACAAACTTCCGGGATCCAGCCAGAACACATTATCAACAGCACTTGATTCATTAGCAACATGAATTAGTGAGTCTTATTAAAGGAACACTTTGTAGTACTTCTACCTTAAAATTACAGCTGCTAAATTATTGTGATGTTCCACTGAGCCATAATAGTGAGAATAGAGTGTTTGTTGCTATGCTGGGTCCTTTGCTAGCTTACTGGACTTAGCAACTTCTTAATCGTGAAGCGGAGGGCTCTCGCAAGAAATGAGTAACACTTAACGACACAAATCTTACAATTGATTACCTAACTACAAGAAGAATCTAGCTTGGTATCACTCTTAGGACATTATGAGACAGAGACAGAGAGAGAGAGAGAAAGAGAAAAAATGAATGAGCAGCCATACAAGAGTTAATACTGGTCTGAATTTACAAAAACAGCTGAAACAGACATGAGGACAAGTTAGAGCAGTAAATATGTGTTGTGGTGTTAGCTAGATTTATTTTGTTTATGAAAGTGATATATTAAAGTTTTTATGGTTCACTGAGCAATGAGCCCAGGTGTGCGACTGCAGACTTTGCCGGATTAGCTAATTTTTTTCACGTTAGACTTCGATTCTTGTATCAATGGAACCTAAGCTTTGTTGAGGATAGTGTTAAAATCAGGTTTTTGAGAGTTACTGATGAACGAGAGCGAGTGGTAGTGCCTGCTAGCTTTAGCCAGATTAGCTCAGTTTTTAGTGTTGGACATCGATTCTGGAAGTGCTTCTCTGTCGGTTGCTGTGGTCATAACAGCTACAGTACCACCAAAATTACACTTTAAGCTTGTAATAACAAGGTCCAGCGTTTATAATGAGTGATATATGACATTTATCATGCAGTCAGCATCATTTACTTCTATTATACACATTCCCCCGGCTCAACATCAGCTGAAGCCCAGAGAGCCGTTTGCAAACTCTGTAAACTATGAAATGTCGTTTATGACAGAATCTGTGCGAAGACTCAGTCTCGGAAGCACTTTCACTTGGTCTCATGCACAGTTTCGCTCTCTCGCTCAAACTTTGTTTTTGTTTTAATAGTTTTCAGCTTCACAAAGTCTAGATTGTAAGGGTTAATCTTTTTAATGAAGTAGTCTTACAACTGTCCCTGTTCATTCAAACACTGTATGGGATTGGGCTGAAGCTTCACCCTGATTGGCTGAAAAGCTGTGCCTTGGAGATGAACACATGCAAAATCTGTTAAATCTGAAGTAATCTTGTAGTATGCTGAGCTAATACATTACAATGGGCCTTAAAGCCACACTCCATTTGTTTTCATACTTATCTTCTTTATCTGTATGTTTTGTGATGAATGTGTTATGATGAATGTGTTCAAATGGTCTATTTTTCTTTTGAGGGATTTTTAAAAATGCCTCCACGGGTTTCTTCTCCTAGATTTATTGGCCTGGAATAAAATTGGTGGATGTGACAACAGATCTGCCACAGAACTAATAAGAATAAGCATTATATTTACATCACTCGCTTTGATAAAGCAAAGGCCTTCCATCGCATTTATTCATAGTCTGTAACTGCTTATCTGGTTTAGGGTCGCAGTGGGTCCAGAGCTTACACGGAATCACTGGGTGGAAGGTGGGATCACGCTCTGGAGGGGGCGCCAGTCCTTCACAGGGCGACACATTCACTCACACTTACAGACACTTTAGAGTAACGAATCCACCTACCAATGTGTATTTTTGGACCATGGAAGGAAACCCTCACGGAAATGAGGAGAACCCACCAAACTCCTCACAGAGGGTCACCTGGAGCAGGACTTGGACCCACAACCTCCAGGTCCCTGGAACTGTGTGACTGTGACACTACCTGCTGTGCCATCATCGCATTCATTTTCACATATTTCCTCAGTAATACCTCATGCATTCAGACTGCTTAACTATGAATGCATACCCTAATAAGTTTATTTCCCAAAACATGCTACAGCTGCCTGAGTTACACTGCATAGTCTGTCACGTTACATTGCCATGGAGGTGTTAGTCGGCCATTCTGCATTGTATCCTGCACTCACAGTTCTGAGCAGGCAGCTGAGAGGGATTTTTTGAGCTACTAAAAAATTGCACTATTTTATATAGCTATATTGTTATTACAAAGCAAATCCTTAACATAAACACCATCTACAATTTTCAGTCGTAAAGTGTAATTCACTAATTCAGAACACTCTCCTGAAATCAAGGGAGACATGGAGGGAGAGGCTGGTTGTTTCTTATCCTCCTCCAAAACTTACATAATGCTGTTTCTGCAGTCAGAAGCCTAGAATAATAACAGCAGAGGCTCTGTTCTCCCTATTACAGGTCAGTTAAGCATCAATGTCATTCTGATTCTGAAATGTAAGGTAAAAATACTACCTAGTGTTCTTTTAAATACAAACGTACAGTGGCTTTAACTCAGCAGTGTTTTGCTGGGATGCTTCAGGATTCCTATGATTGATATTCTCCATTCTCTTAGTTCAGAACCCTTGTGGGAACCTTCAGATTGCTTCTGAAAAATCTGCCACTCTGAACAAGGACATAAATAAACTTGGTGACAAGCTCTGCTCCCAAAGACAATGCCCGTGGCAGGTGAGCATGATAACAGATCCAGTTTTGGTCCTGGAGGTCTAGAGTCCCGCACAGTTTGATATTTTCTTGCTCAATTTACTTACATTTCATAGGCTCCTCCAAAACCTACATAGTGCCAGCATTTCTACAGTGCTAAGCATTGATTAGCAATAACAGACTCTCTATTCCTCCTATTTCGTGTCAGTGAAACATCACAATGATTTAGAAGCTGTCATTTTAAAGTAAAAATACTCCCCAACTTTGAAGAAGATTAAAGACTAATTTTTCTGATATATAATAGATCAACAAGGGCCCCATGGCCTGTGTATATAGACCAGTAAAGATAGCAATTCATTAGTCCAGTCTTGTGAAGACAAGAGAGAGCTTTCAGCATAAGAGTGGAAGGTGAAACCATGATTTGCCATCACAAAAAGACAGAGAATGTAAGGACCCGACCCAGGTTCATGCAGGATCACCGATTCTGAAGCTGGAGAAAGAGGACAGGAACATCTTGTTTGTGATCACGTCTCTTACCGCTAGTTTGAACCAGGTGTGGCTGAGCAGGGAAAAGACCAGGCTGTGCAGGATGAAGGACCTCTGGTAACCGACCATGACATGCTTGTCATAATGGGAATGTTATGGTAAATCTCAACACTTCAGTACAAACCTAACTCAGTTAAAAACGCTATGTAATGTGCAGGTAACCTTTGTGGATGATGGTGGTCATGAGGTTTGCCATGGTGTGATCTTAGGAAAGAGGTCTGTACTTACCACAGCTGCCTGCATGATAAACGACAAAAACCTTTACATGTTATTTGGTGAGTAATAACATTAAAAGTACATTAAAAATACAGCAAAATCATGAATACACTTTCAAGTCCTTTTTTCCAGGTTAATAATACATTTAAACTATTTAGACAGCAATAAGCCATAACATTATGACCACGTCCTTGATTCTACAAACTCTGTCCATTCTCTAAACCCCACTGACCATACAGGAGCACTCTATAATTCTACAGTTACAGACCGTAGCCCGTATCTCTCTGTGTCATACTTTGTGTGACTACTTTCAACCTGTCCTTTAGTAGTCAGGACTCCTACAGGACCACCACGGAGCAGGTATTATTTTATTATTATAATAATCCACCAACCAGATATATCCAGCCAAAAAGCGTCCTGTGTCCTCTGATGAAGGACTAGAGAACAAAAAACACACACTGTGCAACGACAACAGATGAGCTACAATCTGTCATTATGTCTTCAAGGTGGAACAACGAGGTAGACTCTTGGACAGTGTTTAAAAACTTGGGCACTGCTTGCTGCTGTCATACCAACACACACCACCGCAATATCAGTGTCACTGCAGCATTGCCCAAATCATACCTGCTCTGTGGTGGTCCTTACCATTTAAGAACAGGATGAAAGGGGTTAAGCAATGTATGCAGAGCAACAGAGGGACTTCAGTCTGTAATCACAGAACTACAAAGTGCTCCTGTGTGGTCAGTGGAGCTGAGAGTAAAGAGAGGAAGTCAGTGTTATGGCTGATTGGTCTACATATTCACACATGTCATTAATAAATCTTTAAATAACCATCTACTAAAAAGATCTGCTATAGAACATAGATTAAATACAGATCATGTACCTAATTTTCACAGCCGGCCATCGCAATGAAAAAAGGAATGCTTCCCATGCCACAAAATGTACTCTTCACAAGTATACGCAAGGTAAGCCTGACGATGACTTGGCTTTCTTGGAGTTAAATGAGCCAATCATCTTGGGCCTAGACACAATTGCCCTCTGCCTCCCAGAGAAAGACTACAGTGAGAATATCCTGATGAAGACTGGCAGAGAAGGTGTGTTGGTTGGTTCGACCAACCGTCCTTTATATCTCTCATTAGAGGACTGCCATGGCACACTCAACCTGACGTTCTCCTTGACCAATAAGATGTTTTGTATGGAGGACCAAGGACCCAGTACTGGCACGAGACAATGGTCACAACAGAGAAGGGTCCAGTGTGATCTGAAGTCTGGGACTCCTGTTGCAACAGTAGAAGGAAATACAGCTTTTCTGACTGGACTGTCCCTTTCTGAAAATGACTGTAATCAGGGACTTGTGTTCACCAAAGTTTCCAGATATCTACACTGGATCCGTCAACTCGTATTGAGGGCTGAGCCAGAGCTGAGATGACATCTGAAGACAGAAAGTCTCACTGGCTGATATTTCCCACTGCCATGACAAGATTAAACTAAATTAAAATAAATTTCAGAGTCATTTTTATTATCTGTTGAAATGTGCTTCTTAAAAACGTCCTGAGATTCCTCCTTTCTCAGCATACAAATCTAAACGAGAATGCATTGGCTTCAACTTGAACATTAACGGCCTAAAGATATCAACACATTTTGACAAATTATACAAAAGCACAAGAATTTATTTTACAGAACCAATAATAAAAAAAAACACAACTGAGTGAAATATAAAATCAGAAAAAGCATTTCTGTAGAACAAGATTGCAGAGTCTAACTGTGGCATTCAAGTACATCATTCCAAACCAGTTATTTTTTTATTTTTTTTTTTTAAACCATGAAAAGTCCATTTTGATAAATATTCATACTTTTAACATTTGTCAAGAAAGAAGAGGTCAGAAAGTTATTGTATCATTTAACATTAGCTATGTAGCTTTCATCAACTTGGCAAACCGGCAAGGAATGTAGTTTTCATTTGCATCCAAAATGGCAAATTGTTGATGTTCTCTTTCTTCAGTGTTTTCATAAATTAACCCTTTTTTGGGCCATTTTCTCTTACACTGTACAACTACTGTGCCATAAACCTTTTAGAAAGAACATGCAAGTAACATCAATTGCCCACTTTACTGGAAAATAATGACATATTTGATGTTTTAGTAGAGGATTGTTGTTCCAGGTTCAGTCCTTCCAGATCAGTTTTAAGACAAAGAGGACAGCGGAGGGAATGGGTTCTGCTTACTGACGACCAATTTCTGATGTTGGTGTGAGATGTAGCCCTTGATGTGACCCTGAGAGAGAGAAAAACAACAAACATGCAATAATACATAACGGCATGGTCAGTGTGTCTTTACAGTTGCATTTAAGAAGGGGTCATTGATTGTGCCAGATGTTAGCAGAAGCTAGCTGGATTTTTTTTTAATAACAGCCAAACCAATATAGCCTTCCCACTAAGACCCTGTCCACATGCACCAGGATACTTTTTGGCCTTATGTCCACACAAAAATGGCAGTTTAGCTCACTGAAAACTGAGATTTTCAGTGTGGTGATTTTTGAAATCTCTGATGTCAGTGTTTAACAATTACATGTTTACAGTAGCAGAGCTTGTCCAGAAACTCATGCTATTCTATCTCAGGACTATGAATATTTGTGTGAAAGTGTGTGTGTGTGTGTGTGTATGACTGTGTGTTTGACAGAAAGCAAGAGAGAGAGTAAAAACAATTTTTATCTATTTCATTATCAGTCATTGTGCTTTCTTGTGTGGACATGGATATATATTCTATATATATATATATATATATATATATATATATATATATATATATATATATATATTATATATATTCTATATATCTATATATATATATTTTCTATAACGGGGATGGTCTGGACAAAATATGTTGGGGAAAATGCTGACAAAAACATCTGTTTTTAAAAATATCTGGATACACGTGGATGGGTTTTAAAGCATTCCCTGCTAAATGTTTGTGAACAAGTGCACAGCCCAACCTAAATGGCCTGAATGCAGGTACAAATTTATTTGTCATCAATAATTACAAGTGACGAACTCTGACTATTCAAGTTGAAAAAAAAAAAAAAAGATCTTTGCAGTAATGCTTATTTTACGAGCACCCCTAAGGATTTCCTCAATTCTAGATTAAACACAGACATCAGAGGCTAACTTGCATGATTCACTTCATTTGTTGGGGTAGTCACAATATGAGGAGCATTTGGACAAATGATCCACAAAGAGTTCTGACCACTCGTTTTAATGTGATAAGCAAATTGCTGTTTATTCAATTCAAAGTTAGATAAGAACACTCAGTGCATGTGCGGACCTGGAACATTTCTAAAAAAATACTAGGGCTGTCCTGAATACCATTTTTAGGGCTTTGGGACTTTGGTCACATAATTCGGCAAATATTAAAATATTGAAAAGTCTGCTGCAGCTCACTCTAACTCGCACATACAGGGTGTGGCTAAGGGCACAGAGTACATGAGTTTACCGGAGCTTTGTGGAGGTGGTCTGATCTAATTCGAGGTATAAAGTTGACAACATTAACTGTAACTTCACCACGCTTTGTTGTAAGTAGATTGTTGTAGAGGTTTTAGGCTCTTTTAGGTTTCATTCTGGACTATTATGGTGTAGAGCCTGAATACAGGTGGAATGGAGCGTTGCCTTTATTGGTATTCATATTTTTATCCAAAAATACGAATACCCGAATCACAAAATTAACCAAATACCTACCCAATTAACAAATATATGAACAGCTGAATATTCGGGGCCAGCCCCAAAAAATATATCAGCACTCTCTGCTTTCTGACCTCTACATTCTGCTAACAAATCTGAAATGGCAAACTGTGTTTAAACTTAAAATACCTTGACGGAGCTAAATGACTAAGCTGGCCTGTGTGCTCTGTGAGGCCTGAGAAAGCTTATCAGTGACACTGAAGAAGCCCACTGTAGTTCAGCAGAATTCTGGTAAACATTACACACACACTTTTTATGCAAACAAATGCTCTTACAAAACCCTTATTATTAAAGGACCTGCCGGCTCCAAAGGCAGGGGTCTGAGACAGTCATAGTTTGCCTTGATAGCACACGGGGGCAACTGTGAGAAAGGACCAGCTCAAGGCCTGAGACCTGAAGCCTGAGAATGTTATTTTGTAAAACTTGGCTGGAAAATAATGAAAGCATTGTTAATAATATAGCAAATAATGACAACCTAAAAAAATGATAAATAATAATAATTAGGGGGTGTGGTGTATTTGGGAGGACAGGGAGAAGCCAGGTGTTAGTCAAGTTAGTCAAATGTTGTGAGGATGTGAAAAACAGAAACATAATTAATGGGAAGAAAAAGTAGTATGGGAAAGAATATAATGGCCTTGAGTATAGGTAAGAAACATTTCTAAAAAGCACACAAACTTCCTTTTGAACCTAATAGTGTTCAGTAAACAATATCTAAAGACCTAACCGAAAGCTGAAGCCCTTATTTGTACAAAAGGAATAAGCTACTTTCTAATGGGATCCAACTCCTATGGAGTGTGTGAAAAAGGTGGCGTGTTGTTTTCTATTCACCCCTGAATACTGAATAAAAATAAGAGCTTCATAAATGCTTTTTTCTCTCTTCTTAGATTTACGGGTTAATATGCCTATACCTGAAACCTATGTCTGTGATTTTTTTTAATGAGACATAGACAAAGCTAAGTCAGGCTTCAAAGGGAGAAAGTCTTTTTGACCTGACAATCTCAAAATCCATTTTGAGATATTTTGATTTCATGTAGGTATTTTCTGTAACACTGCTGGCCTTCAGGTGCATACTGTATGCATTCCAAATGTTAAAAAAAAGGTCTAAATAGAGCCAAACAAGTGCACAAGCAAATCACAAAGCAACAAAATGAAAGGAACAAGCTGTGATTTTGTGGGTGAGAATATTTGAAATGTATCTAGAATTTATATCTCACCATGTATATGAGATTGGCCAGGATGCACTGAACTTCATCAATGTCGACCTCCTCCACCTGCATCATCTTCATTGCCACCAAGAACGCATCTAGAGGGAGCTGGTGTGTTTTTAGCAGAAGATACCTAGAAAGAAACAAGATTAATTGGTAATTTATATGAAGATGTTTGTCATAGACAGTAAGTAATCAGACTTCACACATCAATTTTATAGCCTTCTTATAGTTTCTGACTCAAGATGTTTTTATGGAGCCATTTTCCAAAGACAGAAAAACAGAGTCCACCAACCTCACACAAACTAAATACATTTGTAAATAAAAACTATTTGCTCCATAAAAATCACACCTACAATTTACTATTACACATATTGACACTGTCGTCAATGTTTAAAGCGATCAGGTTACAATGATTAGGTTACAAGATATCAGATATACAATAAACCACGGTATTATTTGAGAAATTAAAGAAACGTCTAACAGAAGGGGGAAACACAACTAATCTGTTTCCCCACTTTGAGCAGAAGCACCCAGTTGAGGATGAAAAAAACCAAAAATGTCGTTAGAAGTGTTCAACTGCCAATGAGCTCTAACCCCAAACGATAAACTACACTGACTCAGCACAGCAACAATTCTGTATTTATTTTGTTATTTACTGTCAAGCTTTAACATTTGTAGTAAAATAAAACAAAATAAACATACATACATACATATATATATATATATATATATATATATATATATATATATATATATATATATATATATATATATATATATATATATATTTAATATACCATTCATTTTGTTGCAATAGTGTGTTCTTGAAATTAAAGTTTTTTTTTCAGTGTTTTGTCATATCGCCAAGTATATTGTTATCACCAGAATATCCTGAAATATCGAATATCATGCTATTGTTTTAAGATAATATGACCCACACCTACTGCTTCTGTGTGCTTTGTGCTTTGACTATAACTATTCTGTTCGTTAAAACATTTCTTCCTCTCTTATTCTAAAAAACGTAGCAGGATAAAAATTTTTTATATGTATACCTAATACAACAATGTTTTTACATATGGTAAGCCAGTCAACCCTACTCACACTTTTTTGAAAAGATTCCTGTAGGTGATAATCTTCAGCTTCTCTAGGATGAGGAAGATCCCACAGCGGATGAAGAACGTCTCGTGTTTGCCAAGAGCCTCGTTCAACAACAGCAGGTTGCCCTCACTACCAGAGGTTACAAAGTACAGAACAAATTATATCCTCCAATGATACAGTGATTTTTTTACTATTAGCTTATATATTAACTCCTAAGAAAAAGTTAGCAACAAAGAGAGAGAGAGAGAGAGAGAGAGAGAGAAAGAACAGACCTCACTGCTTTGGTAACATCTGCAAACTGCATTAGGTCGTACTTTCTGAGCAGCTGGTTTGTTGGCATGTGGCCCTGTGAAAATAGTCAGACCTACATCAGCCATCGTTACAGCAACATGACAGTGAAAACTAATAGGTAAATAATATTAACAATCACATTATGACCATCTCCTTGCTTCTACACTCACTGTCATTCTCTCAGCTCCACTGTGTACAGGAGCACTTTGTAGATATAAAGTTATAGACAGTAATCCATCTGTTGCTCTGCATACTTGTTTGGTCCCTTTCAATCTACTCTTCAGTGGTCAGGACCAGAAAACAGCAGGTATGATTTGGGTGGTGGATCTTTAACAGTGCTGGAGTGGGTTAGTTTACATATAGAATCCACATAAGTGACAATGACCAGGCCTGACAAAGCCTGACAATGACCAGGTTGCAATGACTGGTTGCACCTATCATAGTTATACCATACCAATTAAATACGTAAATATGCAAACTTTTAAAAACACTGCAATGTACTGGACTTTCTGTACTTGCTGTTCTTTCATAGTGCTGAATTTATAAGTGTTGCCTGTAGGGCTGGGCAATGATTCAATATCAATATATATATCACAATATCAAAGGTTTCAATAACTGATATGATTTTTAAAAACTTTTTTTTTTAATATTTCAATATATATTATTTACAGCATCTGTCACTGACTGACGGTCATTACAGGGCACTGCTGAGGTCACTGCCCCCAATTTAGTTAGATTAAAAAATATTACTATTGACAAAGCCCAGAGCTTTATGTGTGACGCTGATCTCATGTTTCTTATTTGTTCTGGGCAGTTTTTCTGTGGCATTTATGTTGTTTATATCAATATTGGAAATATGTCGACTGAAATTTTGAAAAATATCGCAATAAATATTTTGACCATATCTTCCAGCCCTAAGTGTATGCCTGGCTTACTAGCAGCATTTTGACAGGCAGTAGGTAGATGAGGATAAGTCGCTTGTTCCTCTGGCAGGAGCGATGGCTGTGCTGGAAGGAGAAGGACAGGTACTCCTCCGCTGAGAACATATTGAAACAATGCAGATATATATAATCACACAGGACAGAAATCATGATACAATATACAATATTGAAACCGTAATCTTCACAGAAAGAACTAAGATGTATAATTCTAACCTAGTTTGAAGTTGCTGTCGAACATGGCCTTGCGGCCTACATAGTATTTATAAGTGACTCTCTGAGCCATGCTGTAATCATCCTTCAGGTTGGAGCTGTCTATGGCCCGAATTAGAGGCTTACAGAGGTGTAGCTTATTGATCTGTAGGGTAGAGGGGAAACAAGCAAACAAACAAGCATACCAGAAATTTTCTGTTAGTGCACGATGACTCATCTCAACATGGCAGTAATAAGTAATAGAAATATGTGCTCATAAAAACACAAGTTTTCTTTTTAATATGCTGAATTCCACTTCTGTGTAATTTGTTACTGATATCACATTTGTGTTTCTGAAAATACATGTGTGAATTTTAGATATCATGTTCCGAATTATTTCCTAAATCATATCAAATCACTGTACATCACAGATTTTATCCCAATACCTTGTGTGACACTGTCGGCAAAATTGTTGCTCACACAGCATCATAGGAAAATGCTTATCGATAACAACTGCTCATTTTAATCTTACAGGGTGAGCTGTAATTTTCATAGCAGAACATGTGGGTGGGAAAGAACTCAATGTGATATTTCAAAACCAAATCAATGATGGTGCTCCAAGAATAAAGTGACTGTTTGTGACGAAAATAAGTTGCATGACTGAAAGGTACCGACAAAGCTCTCCAATCGACTTTCAAATCTAAGCCTGAAACTTGGAGACTGCGTGATTTGAAGGAAGCATACAAAGGCGTACAACCAGCCTTTAAGGCATATTTTTGCATTATTCACATTGGTGGCTATATTTCATGAGTTGTTAGCTAAATTAATACATTTTTTTCTCTGTTACAAAAACAACAAATGTTGAATCTTGGCTGAATGTTTTTGAACTACAGAAAAATTGTAGCGGGTTTTCCAGCCACAGAGTTTTCATGAATTATGAAAATGCGCTTAAAAAAACCTGAATGGAAAAGGCCCAAATCTGCAAAAACATCAAACATGGCAAAAAGATGAAGTGCAAAAGACAAACGCTAATGTGCCAATGCCATAAATTACCATAAAACATATTTTGATCAAAGTAAAAACCCAGATTTTTCAACCTCCCTCATTTCGATGCCACCCCTAATCATAGGAGACTACATCATCTGAAATCTTATTCATTTGCAAAAGTGTAGTTGGAAGCCTGACTCACTTTACATTTCTCTGCCGATACTAATGTATTGCGCATAATATTTGCAAAAGTTTTGGACGGAAACCCATAAAGAAATCTGTACATTGGCAGTTACCTTGAAATAGATCTTGAAAAGCTGGTTGATGAGGAACAACATTCCCCACTTCTTGGAATCATCAATACCAGCACGACTGTGAATGACAGAAATCATGTGATGTTATAATTGTACAATATTATCGGACATGGCTGATACAGAAGCAAAAAATATCCCACCATATACTATATGTTGACAAAAGAAATTGCGTGGCACAAGCTCATTGTAAACTCCATAGGGATACAGTCAAATCATGAACTCCAAGCCTGTTTAAAAACTGTGGTAGTTCTAGTATGGCTACTGTGCTGTAGTAAAGATATGTAGAGGAGACTCTTCTCTGATACAGTGGTAGTTGTAATGAACTGAACAGCTGTTTTTAATCAGTCATTGCTAGTTCCACCCTGATAACAAGTACTCCCTCAATCACACACTGCCACCAGACTAGGATGGTGAATGCAAGTGCATATTTCCTCTGAAACATGTAAAGCCTGTCACCTATTCTCTTCAGTTTGCTGCTAACACGACACCACTGCACAGCTCCAAACGATGGAGGAATGCTGAGTTCCCAGATTCTGCTTGTGTGGTGGGGAAGAGAAGGTGCCATCCTAGCCACCCAATAAGAGAGAACTCCCAGACCTCAGATGGCTGGGTGGATTTGTCATAGTAAATTCCTTTTAAGATATTATAGTGCGTAGAACACAGATGTATGTGCTACTGCATTTTAATTTTTAAGATTCCCTATTGAACGTATTGGAGTTGTTGTTTTTTTAAAGCAATATTTTGAGCTCATACAGGCCACATTCTGGATCAGTATGTGTTTACAGGAGGACTCTTAAGGTAATCACCTCTTCTACATTATTAATCAGGTGATTTATCAGCTTAGCGCTGCATTTATTTTGAAATGTAAATAACTTATAATACACAAATTGGCAATACTTAGATGTTTCTTCGGTTTCACAAGTGTGACAAACCCTCTCTTTGATCCAGGAAACACATGAACAAGTCTGTAAGTCACAAACCAGTCATGTTTCATCATTACTTTGTTAACAGTGTCTGTGTGTGTGTGTGTGTGTGAGTGAGTGTGTGTACTCACTTATCGCTGGCACACACTCGGAAGCAGCTCATCAGCTGCTCGGCAGCCTTCTCCAGCATGTCTCCCACCTTCCCTTTGCCCTTCTTCTGCAGCTGCTGCTCTGCCTGCCCACGTAAACAACAAGAACACCTAAGCCACAGCAACAAAACCACAGCAGGTGAACGCCCACGAGAAGCAGATCATAACAACAGAGACAACGTCTTATCACTGACAGCAGTGATGGTCTAAATAAACTGACCAGAGCCTCGACTTCAGGAAGCAGCTGATTTAACAAGATGGACAACTTTCATAAAGCTTTGAATGTGAAAGAGAAAGTTTTATCAATTTTCTCCATTGAAAATGAGCTAAAAATTGCTAAAGTGATATAACCTAAGATTTGTTGCACTATGGCTCAGGCTGGGAAATTTGGTGGTGCGATCCCACCAAATTCATGCCAAGTTAATCTACCCTTTTATACATGTTTCTATAGTGGAACTCAGGGCTGCCGCAATTCTTGATTAAATGACAACCATAAAGATCATGGTTTAAAATTGAGAACACCACTCTGACCATTTTTACATACAATTCTTCATGAAGAATGTTCATGTGAATGTTCATTTTTACATACCACTGCCGTGTGAAGACATTGGAGGTTGATGTTTATCCAGAGTGAGTCAAAAGGTGCAGGACACCCTTTTATTTCACAAACAAATGCAAAATTACATATCTGAATACCCCAGCAAGTAAGGGGTGAGGGGGCCCTATTGGATCAAGGGCACACGTAAGTTGGTCATGTAGCATATCTAAGGAGACCAGAATCTTCTGGGAAATGGACTGCAATCAGATTTGCAATATCTGAAGTCATCAACCCAGAAAGTTCAATATGTTTGTTGTTTGTTACAGGCTCATTACAGGCTTGTTACTGGCTCAACAATTCCCTAAATGCTCAGCGCTACTTGACAATGCTACAGGAAACAGTATTCCCATCCATTCTTAAGGTCTGGTTGAGCCTGTGTCAATCCTGTAAAGAGCCTGTAACAAACAACAAATGCTTTGAACTTTCCGGCTAGATAACGTTTGAACCACAAGAGATATTACAAATCTGATTATGTCAATCGATTTCTGGAAAATTCCACCTTCCCACTGGAAAAACTTGCCCTTGATCCAATATGGCGGCTTTATAGATGATGGCCATGTTCTGGAAGTAGCCTAAATGATAGGCCCTTCATCCATTTCTTGCTGGGGTGTTCAGACACGTTATTTTCCCTTTCCTTTCTGAAATAAAAGTGTCCTGCGTCTTTTGACTCATCTTGTACATATCACCTAGCTGTGCCCTCATTAGGAGGCCACAGTCTGCATGCTATTATCATGGGGATGAGGTGAATGTTTCAGTGCTACTGTGGTCTGCAAATTGAGCACTGTACTGATGTAACTTGATCAGAAATTGAACAGGTCCTGAAGCTAAACATAGCATTAGTCTCCACATAACTTACATTGTTGGCAAATATTCTCAGGTCAAGAGTTACCGCAAACATCACTGGCAAAGCCCTAAGCAACAGAATGAGAGGTAATAAATAAATGGAACTTAAAAACAGTTTCACGATGCTGAATATCGGAATACAGTTTTTCAACATTGCTGAGTATCTATGTATTTTTGGATCAAGAGTCAACAATGTAGAATCTTACCAGTTCTCTTCTTTGTGAGCTTGAAAAGCTTTCAAAAATGATGTAAAATGTTAAGTTTAAACATGTTATTTATCTTGTTTTTTGTATTAGATAAATGTTAGTCTGATTACAACAAAACTTTGAATGCTGACATACCACCAATTTCCAGTTTCAAATAAATAAATGTGCTTAATTTCATTAATATTCCCTATTATTAAGATATTTTTATAACATAATACTTTTATTATATCTGAACTATATGAATAAAATCTGAAACTGAAAGTTCAAATCTTGAAATTGAACTTTGAAAAATACAACATTGAACTCAAAGTGGGACGATTTTTTCCATTTAAATAGAATTTTGATTCAATTATTGAATTTTTTGATTAAATAATTTATTTTCATTTTTCATATTTTGATATTTGAAGTCCTATATATTTTTTCCAATATATGTTTTCATATTCATATATTATTTTTCATATCTTTTTTTCGGTCACAGATTTTGTTTTCACTTTCGGATCTTTGTTTTTCAGTTTCAGAGTTTTGGACCTGATCTAGCGTGGGAGGCGGGACATCAGCAGAGAGAGGCGTAGTCTAATGACTGACAGCATAGCAATGAATGCGGAGGACCATCCTCAGTGTTGACTATGAGAAATATCACTGAACACTCACGTTATACACAATATTCAGTGTAAAACATTGACTTTAGTGACAAAGTCTTTTATAGCGACCTCTTTTAGACAACATGCGACACCAATCGCAGTAAAAGAGCTATAAACTCTGTCAGAGTGCCTAGTTCCACAACGACACTTCAGTTTCCCAGCACTTAGACATCACTAATGGTGATTTTCCGCTCCACATTAAATTGTGCTTTAAATTAAACTCTTTCTGTTGTTCAATTTTAAGATTTGAACTTTCAGGTTCATGTTTTCTTTTTTCAAATGAACAAAACCTTTGACACTAACATAGCTCCATAGATCTAAAGCATCTTGAAACTACATCTCCTGGCTGGTATATTAAAAAATATATAAAGGATGTATTCTCAGTACCAGCTCTTGTTAATTCTTTCTGTACATGATAAAGCAAAATGATCTAAAAAGGATATTGGACCACCACTGTCTGATATTTGTATGCTTCCACAAAGTCATGATTGGACACAGCATATGTGCATCTGCAAAGAGAAATGAGCACAATATATAATGGAGATTGAAGCATGCACAGAAAATAAGTTACAAGCAAACAAGCTATTTTTTGGCAAAAAATATCATATGAACCAATTACCTCAGATGTGCAGCAACCATTTCATCATAAGGCGGTTCAAGCACCTGCTGACACTTGTCCTCTGGACTGGAAAGCTGCAGACATTAAAGTGTGGAATGTTTGTGTGTAGGGCAAATATCACATTTTTCATAAAATCCACTATTTGAAAAGGCTTCACACATTTAAAATCAAACAAGTCCTTTTTTTTTAATTCAGTGAAAAATTTATGTAAACAAAGTACTATAAAACAGTCAGTCGGGCACAGCACTTTTAGGGGCTGCACATTTGTTACTATAGTTTTGCACTGGAGCTACAGGGCTAACAAATAATACGAAATTTGTTCTAACTGCATTTAATTCTCAATTAACTGAGAAAGAAAATCTGACCTTATCACTGTGTTTTATCTGTTACACAATTTTCAGGAAACTCCAACAAATAATTCTGTATTTGACTTTATTTAACACTGCATAACAATGAATTAACAACTTATGCAGATTTTTGTGATTATTGATAGGCAGTGTGAATAATCCTCCTTTATGTAACAACATCATTCAGTGACCCATAATACAGCATACGTTCTATAGATTAGTCCTTTAGCCACAGTGACGTATGGTGGAAAGTGACTCAGACGGGAATTTGCTCCAAAAAAGGGGGAGAGAATTGTGGAGGTGGTTTGGTTATAAAATATCAGATGTGCAATAAACCACATTAATATGTTAAAAAAAAGAAGAATTTAATATTATTAATATATAATAAATTAATATAACTGTTCTTTTGTTGCAATAGTCTTCTTGACATTTATAAAAGTATTTTTCATTGTTTTGTTATATCACTAAGAATATCGTTATTGCCAAAATACCCTGAAATATCATGATATTATTTTAGGGCCATATAACCCACCCCTACTTCAGACACAAAAGATATCATCAATGACCAACAACTATAAAAAATAAAACTATTTTTTGGCCAAACTACTGCTTTAGGCCTTGACTAATTGTTTATGCAAAGATTTCAGTCGAGTGAAGCTACTGATTTTTTTTTAATCAAACTTTGAAATGTAAAAGGTAAACTAAGTTAAATGATATTGAACATTCTGAAAGTTTATTATAAACTATAACATACTCACTCCATGACCAGAAAAAAAAATTCCTAGTATCACCAAGCACTCAGATGTACAGAATTAGTGAGCAGTAAGAGATTAAGAGTAGGTAGTGAGTAGGCTTACAGATACCAAATAAACTGATAACAGCTCAAATCATTAGAAACAACCGTATTTCTGTCAAAATACATAGCGTGAACCACTTTTGCTTAGCAAATCTTTTCCCCAAATACACACATCACTTGAGACAACTGCAAACGACTTACTGTAGTGTTTTTAGCAAATGTTCACTTGGGATTTTCTGGTCAATCCATTAAAATAAATGTTTACTGCCTATCTTTTTCCATTGACTTCTACTCTATCTGGCTCTATTTGCACACATTGACAGATGTAGAAAAGTAAAATAAATTAGAGGACGTGTACACAGGCTTTAAAAACTCAATTACTGCATTAAAAACCATGTTTCCCGAAATTCACAAACAGCTTTGATCTTAACAAAGTAATGAGAGGATGTTGTATATATGACCACTTGTAAAAAACATAACATCGCCAATGAAATAATGGCCATATTTGGTGTGACTGTAAACATACTCAGTATGATTTCTGTATCAAGACAGAATAAAAGAGGGAAGAAAGCATTTTACCTGCAAACGAGGATTAGCTACATGTGGATGCTTGAACGAGAGCAGCTCTGCACAGAAAACACCATCTCTAGTGTCAATGGCCTCCAGCACCTATGGAAACAGAGCTGCTACTAAGCCCAAAATACAGCATCTATGGCACAGACATCTTTCAAATTAATTATTATACTATACACTACCAATTAAAAGCTACTGAGACACTTGAGTACACTTTAGTATATTTAACTTTACTGGAACTACATAAATGTGTGGCTTACTGTGATCAATATCTCAGAAAGCCAAGTTGGACATGTTGGAAAGTCAAGCCAGTATCAATAAATGGAACCACTGTCAACATATATTGTACTTATTGTGCAGGTCCACTGTGCATTAATATATACTGTATACCCAAAAATATACAGATACCTCCTCAAATTCATTAAATAAACATTTGGCAATAGCACTGCTTATTCAAAAGCTAGGGAGGGTTGCTTCAGGAAGGGCCTCCAGTGTAAAAACAGTGCCAGATTGATGGTGCGGATTGTGGGTGATCCACTGTTGTGACCCCTGGTGAAAGGGAGCAGCCGAAAGAAAAGAAGCAGCTTATTCCAAGGCTGTGCATAATTAAACCCTTCAGAGTGTTTTATGTAAAATGCTTCTTTGTAGAGGAGCTCTCTGAGTTAGAACCCTTCAGAGTGGTAATGATAGTAACCAAATGTCTAAAGTGTTGAACACCTTCACATTTTCTTATTAGATGAAAGACTAAAAACCCTGTTAGATAAAAGATTGTTTTGTGAACTACACTCACCATGCCCAATGCCAAGTGTGGTCTAGCACATTCAGACTACTATATATTCTGTGTTTATAGTGTATCCTCCTTATATTCAATTTCGTATTTAAACCTATTTTTCTATATCATACAACAGAAGAACCCAATCTTACCTTATATTCCTTTTGATTAATCCTCACAGACATATTGCAAAACGGAATATAAATGTTTCAAAAAAGTGTAGAAGCTGATACTGTAAGAATGCAAGATTTGTCAAACTCCTTATGAGTATAATTTTATACAAATCAGTTTAGAAGGAACGCTGGGCAAATATCTACAAAGCTTTGGACATCATTTGTGGTCTTCGTGAGATGATTGTGTGCACAGACGGATCCTACCTGCTGGAGATACTGATTAATAGTGATGTGAGCCATTTTGATCCTGAGAGCCGCCCTGCAACAAATTACAGTCAAATAAACACAAAATAGCTATATTTATCATGTGTCAGAAAGCTTTCCTATTATAGTATTTACTAATACACGGCGCTATTAACGGAACGCTTGGAAGTTGACCGCCAGTTTCTTATTCGAATTTTCCGTTCCACCTTAAATGTTGCAATAACTATGGCACTATTTAAGGTGGAACGGGAAGCGGACAACTCTGAAGACTTTATCTCAATGCGCCTTTCAATATTTGACTTGAGTCCCTGAATAATAGTGCCTGTAGGTCTGTAACTGAAGGATAAACTCAAAAGTTTAATATTTTAATGATCCGAATCACCTTTAAGAGAAGTTCACATCAATGTTTCAGCTCTGCCGACCATTTACTTACTCTTCAGGAGAGAGTTCACAAACGCAGATTCGCTACTTTTCAAAATAGTCCAAAATTACATTCAGAATAGAAACTTTTCACTTAAAAATAAATAAATAGATAGATAAATAAATAAAAATAGTGAAACTGAAATAATAAATAAAAGTATAACAACAATTTTAATATTAATAATATAACACTGAAATTACAGAACACTGTCATAATTTTTAAACGTCTAATAAATATTAAACCTGTAAAAAATAAACAAATATTAAACAGGTAAATAAAAGGTATGCTCCGTGGGCTCCTTATTTTGGGTGATAATGTGTGGTTATGATGAGCTCAGTCGAGGTCGAGAAATTTTTGTGCCTTTCTTTCTTCATTTCCAGATATCGAGTGTGTTTAATTATTTTCAATGTTAATTTTCCATGAATTAGAGTAATTTTGTGCATTCATTGGCCATCTCTTAGAGTGAAAAAGCTTTGGCTTTGATTAAAAATCCTGAATTTAAAGAAACTGTCAAAGCAAACATATAGGTACTTGTTTTATATGGTGTAGAGAGAAAATGTATCATTCTTTAAAATAATGCAATAATAATTCATATTAATACATAGCTTGAATTTCTATTAATATATGATTATCATAATAAAAAGCTACATATTTGGTCCAGAGAACAACAATATAAGAAATCATATATGTTATCATTTTATGTACAGTTGTATTATCTGGTAATTTACTAAACATTTTATTTGATCAGAGAATACAAAACCTTACCACTGACAATATGTCAATTTAATTAGAAAACATTTTCCATATCTATCATTGTCCATAGGTTAACATGCTGTACGGTGTTCTTTATATGCTAGAAAACTTATCATGGATGAAATAAGAAGTCAACACAATGATTGAGCATTTTGGCTTTGAAACTGCAGTGTTTCAAAAACAGCCCCAAAAATACAGATTTCTTAGATCACAAATTTAAGGATCCAATCCCGTCAACTTGTGGGTGGGGATTTCCAGGTAAGGTCAAGTGGCAGGCCAAGGGCAGAGTGATGAGGCAGAGTTTCTGATCTTTCTCAGTAAATTCTGTTAAAACCTGAATTGAAGTCTGTTTAAAATGCTTCTATGCAATCTGATGGAAATGCCTACTAATAAAATGTCTCTCTTTTGGCTACTCAATGTCCATTCCATTTTAAATGGTAGGTGGATTGGCTACTCAAAAAACTGTCCATATGTATGAGTGTCACTCGGCAAAGTACTGGCGTCCTCTCCAGGGTGTGTTCCTGCCTTGCGTCCAGTGATTCCGGGCTCTGGACCCACCGCGACCCTGAACTGGATGTGCGGTTACAGACAATGAATGAATGAATGAATGAATGAATGAATGGATGAATGAATAAATGTTATGTTTTTCTCTCTCCATGGTGCTGAAATATTTGTTCCTGTCAGATTTTGCTGTGAAAAATATTACTTTTAAATTTGAACGACTGCATTACAACAATATAGAAAAATAAAATATACATTTTAATTAGTAAGAATTTAAGTAATAAAAGTCGTCTCTTCGGTGAATAAAACTAACGGGACTTTTATCGTAGCAATTTTTTAATCATAGCGGGCCATTTTGTTTATGGTGTTTGGCCAAAATTAGCCGTTAACTATGAGCACTTTACTGTCATTATTACAGAGCGATTTCAGTGGAGCAAGAGCTTCAGAACGGGGCGCTACATGACGATTAAAGTCTTCGGGAACGAGGAGGAGGATGCGCGGAGGAATCCACGGTGTTAATAACGCCCCTGTGTGTTTTTTATGTAGGTTAACGCTGCGAGCTAACTGCTAGGTTTAGCAAAGATTCAGTTCAGCGGTAATTTCAGCTTTCAGGTATTTAATAAAGGGCTTTGGGTTAGTCAACGCGTTAGTCCCTAGACCTCAAACTGGGCGCTAAGATTATCTTCTCTTAACCGAAACGTCAAAAGGAGAGTTTCAATCCGTCCACCCCAAACTGCACTCGCAGTGTTCACCAGCGAAAAGAAACAGACTCCGACTCGGGAGACCATGGCAGACGACACACGACAGAACAAGAAATCCACCTTCTCCGCTTTGGCCGAACGCAGTAACGGAGTAACCAAGAGCCCCACGTCCGCCGCAATGGCCTCCAAGTCGGGAGCGTCCAAGAAATTGGTGATTAAAAACTTTAAAGGTGAGTTATACTGATGGGGCACAACGACACTTCTCAGGGAGTCGATTCTATTAACTCGGTTTACAAGAAAGTGTCGACTCATGCCCCAAACGACCCTTCTCTCGATGGTTTTCAGTCTTGTACTAACAACTTCTTTTAATCAACATTGGTGTTAAAGTGTCACGCACAAATCTCAATCATTTTCTAGAAACTAAAAAAATATAACTCTATCAGTAATCAGAGATAGTTTGCTTAAATCTGTTTATTATTTTGATAATGTCATTGATTATTCGAGAATATTCTACTGATATTACGTGTATGTTTATCAAAGGATCAGTTGTGACACCAAGGTTTTTTCAAAGATGTGCCTGATTAAATTAGACTCTTTAATTCAGACTATTATTCAGACAAGTCTATAATATCTTTATATCTTTAACATGGTCCTCCAACTGAGTAAACGGTCATTTCTCATATGGTTTAACCAGCTCACATATTCAGTTATGTATTTTCAGCAAATCAGTGAATGTTAATGCCATCTTTAGAGATAACATTGTCTAATGGCGACATATACAATGAACAGCAGGCTGATAATGATTGGTCAGGTAAATCAGGTAAGCCATATGACTAATACTTTAAATATATTACTTGTATTATGTTCCCATTTGTTATACATTTTTAAAATGGAATTGCTATCAAAAACATTTTTTCTGCACCTTTGCACATTTGGAGTGCTTACCAACCTAACAAATGTGACAAGACATCCCGGTCAGTTTGGTGTGAGCGTAAGTCAGAAAACACAGGGGGAAAAAATTGGTCTTTCTAATTTGCCTTATCTTCCTACATCAAGTGTTAAGAGTTTATAATTGTATCTACCTCCCCTATATCTGAGCCTCTGCAGTCACAGTGCTGGGACTGCATTTATGTCAGAGTGCAAATGGTTTAATGTTAAATGGGTTTAAATGGAGTTGTAGAAAGAAAAATGAGGGCTGATAAACAATTTTTGAGCGGAAAGGAGAAGAGAGAAGAACAACGTGCAAATGGCTAAAGAAGAGCGCTTCAGCTCACTCTCTTCTCACTTCTCACTGCTGTGTGCTTATGTTGAGGGTAAACAGTGGATCATTTTCCTTTTAAGGAGCAAATGCAGAAATAATTAGTTATTCCTGAAGATTCCCCATACCTTATTGCAAATCTCATTCCTAAGCCAAATAATGTCATTCTCACACATTGAATATCTTGTTCCCACACATTGTTTCCTTATTTTGAAGGAATGTCACCAGCAGGGTTCTGTAGATATGAGTGGATTTTGACCCAAACATGGCCTAGTAGATTTGATTCAAAACTCATCAAATGTTAATCGCCTTTTTGAACACCTTCTAATATAGCTACGATACTGAAATTCAGTGCATTGGCAAAAAGCTGTTAAATGAAAGTCATATTTCATATAAAAATGTATCAATATACTTTAATTTTTAAAATAATTATTTTTATAGTTGAAAACTGCAAAAAGTCTCGCAGAGGCAGTTCATCTAAAGATCCGATTCATGAGGCCGACTCGTTTGTGATGACTCTTTGGTTGTGAGTTAGCAGTGCGGCTAACGCTGGCTAAGTTAAGCTAAGTCAAGTCACTGTTAGTGCTGCTGTGAATTTTATAAGATCTGCCTACGAGCTTCTCCAGCTTCTGACAGATGGCTTATGTAACATCTGCTAATTGTCACAACCCGAGAAACATTAGCCCAATATTTTCCGGCTCCAATTGAATTTAACTAAATAAACTACTCGAGCTGAAAAGGCTGCTCCTCGCTAAAGGCTAAGCTGCCTGTTTGTTTTGAAGCCAAAGAGGGAGGTAACAAAAACAAGCTATGACTTGTATTAACCAAAGTAGTATATCTTAGGATATACAAATATCTCGAGGATTGACCAATAGGAATCTCCCTCAGCTTTGTATCTTTTGGACAGGCTTGAATTTGGACTTAGGTTTTCTGGCTAAACTGAGAAATCCAGCTTTTTGGAATACCCCCAATGAGTATTCCAGATAACCTATGCCAAAATATCAAGCTTAGCCAGTAGGAGAGGTCATTCCAATAGGACGGCACACATTTTGGGCTTTAGTTACCAGACTAACTGAAATCCTGCTTTGTGAAATACCCCCAGGTTAGGCTTCCTCAAAACAGGACACCGAGGAGGCTGATTGTCTGTTTACTGCTGTAATCAGTGCGATAACATACCAGATTATGCAATATTCAATGTGGCAAACACATCGCAATGCTTAAAGACATTTTCACAATACAAATGTTAATATTAAGACATATGTAGTACACACCATCTGCCACATTTAGAAACTGCAGTCAGAAATGTGCAACTATTCAGAAACTAAAATAATTATTAATACTAAACCAATTATACTCTCCATTAAATGAAACAAGCAGTGGGCGCATCTCTGGCTGAGACTAGTTGGTAGACAACATTCTCAGTTTTGAAAGTGCTTAACTTGTGTTTTACAGATAGACCGAAGCTGACAGAAACATACACAGAGGACACATGGCTGAAGTTGCGAGATGCCGTCGGTGCTATCCAGAACAGTACCTCCATCAAATACAACTTGGAGGAGCTCTATCAGGTAAGCTGGCCAACTGGCCATGGCCCCTAGGTCTTTGTGAAATAAAATGGTGCCCTTTGTTTTGTGATATGTATTTTTTTGGGAGGTGGGGTGGGGGGGGGTGAAAGAAGGTGAAAAGTCATGCTTACACAAGCTTTTGTACTTCCTCTAGTTCATGATCTGATTTTTTTTTTCTCTATAGAGTCTAAAAAATTCAATTCCTCCTACATACTTTATTGGATGAGATGTTTAAAATGTATAGAGTGTAATTATTTTTTATTTATTGTTTTTGAATATGAATTTATTGTTTTTATCTTTAAATAAATTAAACAAATGTCTGTCAATTGCCTTGTTTGTTTGTTTTATTTCTAAATACTCACATTAAAGCAAAAAAAAAATGTTATTAAAGTTTCATCAAAACAAAATATTTTCATTTTGCCTGTTTTGTTTTTTCATAACAATTTTAAGCCTTTACATTTAAATATTGGGTTTACAAATTGTTTATTTTTACCTTACGATTCTTTAAGTATTTAGTTAGCTGGGTATGTTACCTCTTTAGTTCTTCCACACTCCTTTTAAACAATAATTTTGTTATTAAATAAAGTTTAAAAAACTTTAAAAAAAATTGTTGTTAAATAAAATTGTGATTAAAAAGGTTAAAATGAATTTAGAATTATTTAAATAGAAAAAAATACACACTTTCAATTTTCACATGAAGTGTTAATCACAGCTTGCAGTAATAATGATAAAACTTGAACAAACCCACGGCTGGTATCAAATAGAAATAAAAAAAAAAATCATTGCGTCGGGGACATGTGGAAATTGTGAATCAGTATTCAATATATATTCTGTAGCTTTCATGTATAAAATAAAGATATTTCAGCACAGTAGCCCATAACTGTCTAGTTTGTCTGACTCCAGTATTAAAAGAAAAAAAAAGTTTAAATGAAATCTGATTCCCAAATTAAAAATTAATCTAAATCCTCAAGTCAAAACTGACACTAGCATCCCCCTGCCTTCTAACTCTAATTGAGCTGAAAAACAATGCTGTTGCATTTTTGTTTACTTGAATGTTCATAATCAGATAATCAGTAACTGTAACTCAGAATAATGAATAAAATGGTGACGTGGTCATAAAAACATTACACCCCTAGAGATTACCTTACTAAACCAAATAATGTTGGCCCAAAGTATTGCAGCAAACTTTAAACTGAATCTGTGATTCATTTGGGCCTGTCTGGGTTGTGATGAACAATAAGAAAAACCAAAAACTCCTTGTGTTTATATGTTGTTAACCTCATGTTTAAAGTGTGTAGAAGACATGATCATGCTGTTGTGTAAATACAGGATCACTGAAATACATGTGTGTGTGTGTGTGTGTGTGTGTATATAGTCATTTTAGTGAGTAATAATATTGTTAAAAAATTCCCTTTTGTAAAATATATTAATGTTTAGTATATTACAGTAAACACTGACCATGTCAATAAAGGTATTCATGTAGTGTAGTGAAAGTAGAGTTACAGAACCTATGCTGTCACATTTCACGGAAAACACTGATTATCTGTGTTTTTTTCTGTCCTTGTTCCTGTAGGCTGTGGAAAATCTTTGCTCATACAAGGTGTCCCCCATGTTGTACAAGCAGCTCCGTCAAGTGTGTGAAGATCATGTCCAGGCTCAAATCCACCAGTTTAGAGAATATCCTTCGTTATGTGTTCAGCTGTGTGTGTGTGTGATGTTGGCAGGTGGTCATAGTGGTTGTGTCTGTGTGTACTTCAACCCACTGTTTGTTACTGCGTTGCTGTGTAATCCATGTTTGCCACATGTCGGCTCTTCCACTAGGGGGTAGCATCATGCTACTTTCATCATATGAAATGGATGAAGAAAGGCCTTTTGGGAAAAGCTACATGAAAAAGTGTAAGACCTTAACCTACTCTCACAGATTCTCTGGACAGTCTGTCATTCCTGAAGAGGATGAACAGGTGCTGGCAGGATCACTGCAGACAAACAGTAAGAATATATATATATATATAGTTATTCTTTTTAATTTTGTAAAACTCATTGATAATTTGGGTTTCTTCAGTTTGTTTTATATCGGTCCAATGTGTTTATGAAGCCCCAGTATCTAGGAAAATATGTCCAGTATACTAGGTTTTTTTTCTGCTCATGGCAGAGGCATATGAAGTTTTTTAGACAACAGAGAGAAATCCAAACGTTGAAAAGCATGAACTAAGATGAGGGTATTACTCTATTCCTGCTTCATAGATGATTAATATTGACATACTTTTGATCACTTAAGATGAAGTTTTTGTGGTTATTCAAACAGTGAATAAAAACTTACAGATTAAACGTCAGCCATGTACAAACAACAGTCGTTTTCCCCCTCAAACGTACTGCTCCACCTACCCTCAGAAGATAAAAACACAGCCAGAGAACAGCGTTTCCCCACCATTGTAGACGCTAAGTTGTGCTATTCTCTAATATGAACTTTCTGTTTCACCAGATCATGATTCGTAGCATTTTTCTTTTTCTGGATCGTACATATGTCCTCCAGAACTCTCTGCTTCCGTCCATCTGGTGAGTTTGCCTAACAGAAAGCATGCTTTTAGCCGTTTCAGTTAGTTAGCTTTTTTGCAGTACTAACTTTTCATGTACTCACATAGGGACACAGGACTGGAGCTATTTCGGACACACATCGTGAGTGACAATGTTGTCCAGAGTCGCACAGTAGAAGGACTCTTGGAGCAAATTGAGCGAGAAAGGAATGGTGAGACTGTGGATCGGAGCCTTCTGCGCAGCTTACTGGGCATGCTCTCAGACCTGCAGGTGATGGAAGGAATCTTGCATTTATTTTAATGTCATCCAATGCACTGTAGCATAGATTTTGTATAAAATATAACAGTACTAGAAGACATCAGATTATAGAATTAATAGGTTGCATCTTAAAGAGAAGACTTGTATTGCCCTATCTGCCCAGTTGACTGAAATTTATAATGACAGTGTTTCACTCTTTCAAGGGATAGTCCAATCCTATTTCATCACATTTTTAGTTGGAGTTTATGTAAAATGCTCATGTTAGAAATATGAATTTGCCGTCCTCGGAATCATCTTAAAAAAACTAAGAAGTACCTCCCATTCATTTGGAAGTTCGTGCTTTTTTTTTCGCATTCGCTTTGCGTCTTAGAACTTAATGAATGCATGCAGTATGGTAAGTATATTACATCTTTGTTTAAAGAAGCCATATATGGCACAAACGTTTCTCTTTTTAGATATGTTTCTAATTTATCTGAATATAAATTGAATACAGAATAAAGCAATAATGTGTAAATAATTGAATGCAGTAAATTGATGGAAAAAATAGAATGAGGGGGAACAAGAAATCGATATGAGTGATTTATTGACTTTGAAAGGCATGACGTGTGTACTTTATGAAAGCTGATTTGCGACACAGCTCAACTTCCATAATTGTACAATGCTTATACCCTTTTCCCTCACTTTCCTTTTGTGACTATCCCCCTAAGGTGTATAAGGACTCATTTGAGCAGAGATTTCTAGTGGAGACAGATCGTTTATATGCCGCAGAAGGTCAAAGGCTGATGATGGAGAGAGATGTAAGCACATTTTTTAATATTCATTATGTTTTTCTGTATTGCCCATAAAACTTGTATTTAAACTTGTGCATTGGTTCTCACACACACACACTCAAAGTTTTCAGATTTGAATCAAAGCCTTTATATGTGTCTCTCGCTCAGGTGCCTGAATACCTGCACCATGTTGCACGACGGCTAGAGGAGGAGAATGATCGCATAATCAGTTACCTAGATCAGAGCACACAGTAAGTATGACCTTTGTGTCAGAAAGACAGTTGTGTAACTTGTTTAAGTGAAATGAGTTCAAAGCTTTCTATATCTTCTAGAAAACCGCTGATATCTACAGTAGAAAAGCAGCTTTTGGGTGAACACATGACAGCCATATTGCAAAAGGGTATGTATGAAGAATCCCTGTGTAAAGGCTTAGAAATTAAGGAGTGTGTATAGTCCTATTTGGAGGGTATTCATTTTGTCTGTTAAAATGTGGTAATGTCATTATTATTGGAGTGACTTTAGTCCCAGACCAATAGGCCAGTTCAGTCATTTTTCTAGGGTGTGTGCTGCTCTTTCAGGGAAGAGTCTGGAGCATTTTAGCTACTGTAAAACAAACAGTATGAATAAGTCCAGGTTATATTCATACTGTGCAAATGGAGGTGAATATTCCATCACTTCCTGTGGTAGGGCAGAATGGAGGTTCAGGAGGAGGCATTTAGTGACATAATGTACAGCACAAATCAGATGTTGAACTACTCACCAGACATAGAATATACATCCGTTAAAAAAATATATACATCCGTTATATATATATATATATATATATTGGGTGAAGGATTACGAGTGTGTAAAGTATTTTTCCCTTCGACTTGCTCATTATCTTATATAAAGGACTAGACGATAAGAAAAAAGTGCTGGATATTTGTGGTTGGAGGGCTGTTCTTAGAACAGTAGTGACACTCTTTATAAATTCCTGTAGCTCTGTAGCACACAAACATTCCACTATCCACTATGCATAAATCAAGTAGCTGCTCCCATCTCTAAAACTAATACATTCCAAATAGGGCTTATGCTTGTGGTTGGTAGAATATTAGTGTGTGTATAAAAGAGTGTGTGTGTGTGTGTGTGTGTGTGTGTGTGTGTGTGTGTGTGTGTGTGTGTGTGTGTGTGTGTGTGTGTGTGTGTGTGTGTGTGTGTGTGTGTGTGTGTGTGTGTGTGTGTGTGTGTGTGTGTGTGTGTGTGTGTGTGTGTGTGTGTGTGTGTGTGTGTGTGTGTGTGTGTGTGTGTGTGTGTGTGTGTGTGTGTGTGTGTGTGTGTGTTGGTCATACAAGACAAATTACTCTTCTCTGACCCTCAGGGCTGAGCACTCTGTTGGATGAGAATCGTGTGACTGAGTTGACTCTGTTGTACCAGCTGTTCAGTAAAGTGAAGGGAGGCCTGCCTGTTCTACTGCAATTCTGGAGAGATTACATCAAGGTACAGACACACGCATGCATGTTTAAGTTTGTATGCACTTTTAAATTTACACATTTGAGTATAACATCGAAAAAACAGATTTTAAACATTAAAAAGGGCAGGCAAAGCTGGCAACTTTGCACACTTGATTTGGCCCAAAAGTAACACTAACCCCACCTCTTCACCCAGTAATAGAAAAAATGTATATATTAATGGATATTAAGAATACAATTTTAAATATATTTCCATAACATTGGCTGTTTTATTATTTTAGCAACTAAATATACTGTGCTATTTAAAAAAAATATATATGTTTAAAAACTTTACATATTGATTACTTAATTTCCTTATATCTTAACAGTTTTGTCTTTTGTCCCTCGGCCCACCACAAACATCGCACTTTAACCACTTGTGCTTGAATTGTGCAAGAATGCTGCATTGAATTTATCATCTGCTGTTTGTATCTTCATGTCTTGAAGACATACCATGTCAGTAGTAAAAAATAATAACTAGTCAACCGTGGTCTTAAATTGGTCTCTACCATTGACCAACAGGGGTCAGAGGGTATTGGGATGCTGTAGGTGTCCTACAGTCAGATGCAGGTGTATTCAGAGCCTGTACATTTTAAGATGTACTCAATTAAGATTTAACTCAATGCATTAGGGTTAAAAAAAAAAAGTGCTAACGTCAGTTGTTCACTGTTGTTTAATTCTCACTTGTCAGAAGCTCATCTACTATTTACCAATTCCAGATGTTTGGAAATTCAGCTTCTGCTGGCCAGTTTGTCCAGTGTGTTTCATGTCCCGACGCTGTCATTCTCCTGCAGAATTTCGGGGGTGAGATTGTGAGTTCTCCAGAGAAAGATAAAGACATGGTGCAGGAGCTGCTGGACTTTAAGGATAAAATGGACAATGTCGCACACCGCTGCTTCCAGAGGAACGAAACCTTCATCAACGCTATGAAGGAGGCCTTTGAGAGCTTCATCAATAAAAGACCCAACAAACCAGCAGAGCTTATTGGTAAGAAGGGAGATTGGCTGGGGCGTGATTAGACATTGGAATTTTAACAATTTCTGTGAAATCACTAAAGGAAATCACATTGTTTTTGTGAAATGTTGTATATAACCACAGTTTAGCAGACTCTCCTCAAAATGTCAGATCAAATTCAGGTGGTACTGTACGTTTGGAACAGTACAGGACACTTAGTGTGTTTTTAGAGATTTTTCTCCAGCTACGTTATAAATTAGCTTAACCTTTGAGTACACAATGTATGTACGTTTACCTATACCACTGTCTGTCACTGATTAAGCAGAAAGCCATAGACAGGGCAGGGACTAGGTGGTATTTAGAGATATTAAATTTTGCCTTTTTTGTGTATTTGGGTTTAACTTGTGGTTGTATGCACTTATTTCTTTTTATTACATTTTGAGTTCCTGTAAGTTTATGTCACAGGAAAGTTTTTTTTTTTTTTAACTACTTTCACTCCAATATGATGTGTGTTTCCTGTAGCCAAATATGTGGACTCAAAACTGCGTGCTGGTAACAAAGAGGCCACAGAGGAAGAGCTGGAGAGGATCCTTGACAAAATTATGATCATCTTCCGCTTTATTCATGGTAGTGTTTTTTGAGTTTCTGAAGTCACATAAAATACAGTAAAAACACATATGACATTTTGAAAAAAGCTGGTCCTACAGTCCTCTAATGTAGTCTTTTCTAGACTGCATACATTATCTAGACAATAACTTGCCAATAATTTGATACTATTGTGCACATTGCAGTACATGTATAAAATAATTCTAGTATGTCACTGGCGTTGTGCAACTTAGATTTTAGAAAATAAAAGCTAAGCAGATGGCTTGAAAAATTTGCTATTAAAAGTAGCTGCTATATATTATTGATATGTTCCTTGAACAATATTTCAACTTTAACATTTAGGCACTTGTTACAAACATAAAAATCCATCTAAAAATCTTTTGGTGTGTAGCCTGAAGATAATATTGAAAAAATGTGACCAAATATTTTTTATATGGGAAGTTGAACTTGAAGTTTATATGTGCTAGTGCATGCTGATGAGAAGAGATTTACAAAGGTGGTTTATTTATTTATATTTTAATCTCTTATTTATATTTTAATCTCATGTTTTCTATACAGGAAAAGACGTGTTTGAAGCTTTCTATAAAAAAGACTTAGCAAAGCGCTTGCTGGTGGGCAAAAGTGCCTCAGTGGACGCAGAGAAGTCCATGCTGTCCAAGCTCAAGCATGGTAAGCCTAAACCTGTAGTATACTTTTTCCTCAGAAATATTTCAACACTTTTTCTTTGAGAGGAAAAGTATGGAGGAAATACCCTTGACCGAGCCTGCTGTGATGTGTAGCCGATGGCCGGTCTCTGTGGAAACCATGCAGGACAATTTCCCAATCTCAAGACATGAGGCCTCACATAGTCACATGAAAACATGAGCGGGAAGTGAACGAAGCAGCTGTGGTTTGACACAACCATAGACCCAGTTTGCAGTGTTGCATTTTTTTTTCTCCTGTGATCTGATAACCCAACGCTTTTTCACATGATCATTGAGCACAAATGTGTGAGTACATATGAGTATATATATTACAGGTCATCAGCCTGAGGAAGCTTTTCCTGTCATTTCAGAAAGTAAAGACAACCAGTATTTGTATAACATAAATGTATATGTATAAAATAATCTATATAAATATTTTTTTTTTTTTTTTTTATTTCAAAATGGTAATGAAAATATAACATTATCTAAAGGGGGCGTGTGTTTCCTATGCCAGAGGACTTCTCTATTTTGTTTTTTTACCATAATGAATATCATTTACGCAGCATATTTAAATTTAAAAAGCCCTTGCACACAATTGGGCTTCCGGTACATAACATGAAGTTAATTGGCTGATGATAATGACAACTAGGAATTAACATGAAGGGTTTGATAATGAGCTAAACATAGGAATCAGGTGTATTGGGGGAATAGTAGAATGTTTGAAACATTTTGGTCTGCCTCTTTAAATTTGGCTTGAATATCACAGGCAGAACTCCAGTAGTGTCTATGTTTTCTTGAGGAAAATAATAATAACCACACTGTTCACTCACATCTTCAAATGCTTAAGCACATAAGAATGACGTGAAATTATAGTCCAAGTCATTTCAAGAACAGCAAAAGCTCTAGCATAAGCCAGAATGATGGCACGTCATCTCTGACTCAGTTACTTATGTTCTCTTCAGTCTTCTTTGAAACACTAATATGATACATGACTGTGGTCTGTTGCAGAATGTGGTGCGGCCTTCACTAGCAAGCTCGAGGGCATGTTCAAAGATATGGAGCTGTCCAAAGACATCATGATCCAGTTCAAACAGGTATACGCGTGCACAAACATACACACCTTAATCCCCACCTTTAAAAATCGTCATATTACCAAAAGCATGAGACCTAAATTAGTCTCTCAGATTAAATCTACATAGATATATTCTTCT
Organism: Hoplias malabaricus; assembly: GCF_029633855.1. Classification (NCBI taxonomy): domain Eukaryota; kingdom Metazoa; phylum Chordata; class Actinopteri; order Characiformes; family Erythrinidae; genus Hoplias; species Hoplias malabaricus. Next base: position 53,361,068 of record NC_089801.1, on the reverse strand, counting down.
CAACACAAGTGTCCCTAACTTTGTAGTTGTAGGTCTCACAGACATAGGCAGGGTGTTGCCTCTGCAAGACATCAGCTTTTCGCATGTGGTTGAAACAGCTTTGGCCCTTGTTATTAGCCTAGATGAACACAGACCTAACATGTGGTTTGGAAGAGTGAAATCATTGTTTCTGTTGCTTTTTCTCTTTAGTACATGCAGAACCAGATTGAACCCAGCAACATAGAGCTGACTGTCAACATCCTCACTATGGGTTACTGGCCGACCTACACTCCTATGGAGGTCCATCTGCCCACTGAGGTTTGTGTGTTTGTATGATAGGAACCAAAGGGAATAGTGCACAAATCTTCATGTTTTGAGAGAGAGAGATCAAATGCATTACTGTCTAGAGAACGCGAAATGAGCAATCATGCATGTCAGCGATGGATTATTTATAATGGTCAAACACTGGGGAAGCACCTGGGCAGTGTATCTGTATATACACACACACACACACACACACACACACACAAATAACACACACATAACACTATGACCACCTCCTTGTTGCTAAACTCAATGTCTACTCCTACTTACAGACTGCTGTGACACTGCTGTGGTGGTTTTGTGTTAATGTGCTGTTCTGGTATGAGTGGATCAGACACAGCAGAAGATTTTAAATACTGTGTCCACTCACAGTCCACTTTGTTAGGCACACCTACCTCCACCTTGTAGATGTAAAATCAGAGACGGTAGCTCATCAGTTTGTGTTGGTCGACCTCTAGTCTTTTATCAGTGGACACAGACGCTTTTGGCTGGTTATTTTTGGTTGGTTGACTGTTCTCACTTCAACAGTGACACTGAGGTCACTGCTGTGTCTGATCCACTCATACTATCACAGCACACACTAAAACACCACCCCATCAGTGTTACTGCAGCACTGAGAATGATTCACCACCCGAATCATTCCGGCTCTGTTGTTGTCCTTTTGGGCTTCTGACCATTGAAGAACAGGTTGAAAAGGGAAAAACAATGTGTACAAAGCAACAAATGGACTGCACTCTGTGATTGTAGAGCTACAAAATACTCATGCAAACACACACACACACACACATACCGCTGCTGTGAGAAGTTCCACAATTATTGAAAACCTGAAAAGGACATGCAGCGAATTACAAGGATTAGCTTTTAAGTATCCAAAGTCTTGTTTAACAGGTATTGTCTGTTTTTCAGATGGTGAAGCTTCAGGAGATTTTCAAGACGTTCTATCTAGGGAAGCATAGTGGGAGAAAGCTTCAGTGGCAGCCCACATTGGGCCATGCAGTACTAAAGGCTGAGTTTAAGGAGGTCAGCTTTTGTTTTCTATTGCACATAACAGTTTGATGAACTATGTATGAGAATTGAGGCAGCCAGGACAGAGCTCGTTTACTACAAAAGGTCTTACACATTAAAAGGCATAGTAACAGAAACAGTCCGTAGGATATGGACCCTTTAATATTTTGACCGTTTGAGGTAAACATGTGTTGAATTAATGTTGCAGTTTATACACTGTTAATTGGTAGGGTATTATCTTCCATTACTTGTTAGCTGTGTTAGCATTGTACCTCAAAACTAGGGCAAATTTTTACATTTTTTTTTATTATTATTTTCTAATACAAAAATGTTTTACCTGATCAACTGTGTTTGAATGAATTTATCCTGTTACTTTGTGTGTGTGTGTGTGTGTGTGTGTGTGTGTGCGCGCACGTGAGTAGGGAAAAAAGGAGCTGCAGGTGTCTTTATTCCAGACACTTGTCTTACTCATGTTTAATGAAGAAGAGGAGTTCACACTGGAGGAGATCCAGACAGCTACTGGAATAGGTAAAATACCCGATTGCTGTTGTGTGGTTTTTTTTTTTTTTTTTTTTTGTATAACCAGTTTCGTTGTACATATTCAGTTCTTCAGTGATATGAGATTGGGAATTTCTAATTTCTTTTTTCTTCTTCTTACTGCCTTGGAAAGTTTTGCCTTACAGAATTTCTTTGTCTGGTTCTGCTTTTAAACCGCACACAAGGATTATGTAATCTACTATACAATCACACGTGATAATTTCTCATTTTTTATTTTGATATGTGCTTAGGTGGAAATACAAAGTAAAACATTCATTAAAACTGTCAGTCCAACGTCTTCAAGGATAGAGATGAAAAAAGTATTTGGTTCCTCCTGGTTTGAGTACAGTGCTTGGTTAATTTCATTTAGGGATCAAATCTATTAGACGTAATTTCATAAACTCAAAAAAGTATCTAGTTCTCACTTGATCACCTTTCATACATGCATGGTAAGGCAAATTTTTTTTCTGGACCTTACCCAGATGAGCTGTATGTGTGAATGGTAATGTTTGTAACAATTGTACCGGACATTACGAGGACTTTATCCACCCCAGCCCCCTAGTACAAAGTCCAGGTAAAGTCAGAGTGAGCACAGAGCATCTAAGAGCCTAGTCCCAAATAAGCAGAGTAGGGTCTAAACATGACGTGTAAATATAACAGAGCACTGATTGGTTTAGAAACTAAATGGCAAAATGCAGACTTCCTGCACAAATTACCCGCTTGTAAAATCTCCAAGCTACAAGCGTCAACATTGTTTTATCCAACTCACAACCGCAGTTCGTAAAAGTGCGCAGCTTTGTATTGAAGACATTCAAACACTTCTTGGATTGGTGGCTGAGGAAAGAATGTAGCCAAAGCTGGATGGAGCAACAAGCAATGTTAAAAACTGTACTGATCTGTCTGAACTTGGGCATGGAGCTGTGTTCAGTCCCAAAACACAGAAACGTGTGAAGCCTGCAGTTCCCGTTAGAGATGGTGTTTTGCGACATTATTGGCTACATTTCAGGGCAAGGGGGGCTTTATAGTGGAAAACAAACCAGGGACCATGCGAGTAGAGCAGGTACCAACATTGGTCTCATTGATTTCACAGTTAAATGCGGTTCACTTCTCACAGCAGTGTTCCAACAATTAGCATAAAGCCTTCCTAAAAGTTGAAGCTGTTGACATTTATACATTCACTTTTATCTAACTTTAAAATCTTGTCTACAGAAATATGTTGTAACAATATGTATTTCGCAATCATGTTTTTCAAAAATAAATATGAACTAATAAGTTGTTGCCGTGTTTTTTCAGAGGAAGGTGAGCTGAGGCGCACACTGCAATCTCTAGCCTGTGGAAAAGCACGAGTGCTTAATAAAAATCCCAGAGGGAAAGACGTAGAGGACGGAGATCGCTTCAACTTCAACAATGACTTCAAACATAAACTCTTCCGCATTAAAATCAACCAGATTCAGATGAAAGAGACGGTATGTCATTCACTGATTGTTCACTGATCACTGACCTGTTTCATTTCACTCTCCTTTAAGCCTCCTCAGGTCTCATAATTTCTTTTTTGTGTTTCATTGTCACACTTGCAGCCACATTCTCTTGCTCTTGTTTTTCTTGTGCCTGTGTTTGCTGTCAACAGCGCGTGCTTATGTCTGTCACCATCTCTCAAAGTTTTGTTTTTAGTAATGACAAATGAGATGGTTAAAGGAGAAAAAACATCCTGTGCAAGTTTTTGTTTTCCTGGTCAGAATGGTTAACAATTTCTAAGCTTTAAATGTGGTTTGCTGCACTGTTAAACATGAGTGGGTGCCAATATTTCATTGTGTGTGTGTCTATCAGTCACAGATGTTTAAAGTCTATGAAAAGTTTTCACAGTTAAAATTTATCTTAATGTTAAATACATATGCATGTTTTCTTCAAAAGCTGAAGGGGGATAACTGCTTGGGAATAATTCATAACATATCTGTTCTTGAAGTATTTTTTAGGCCAAGTAATCCAGTAACTGCAGGTATTTGTACTTGCACAATTAAAAAATAAACTTAACTTTTTTTCTTTTTTTTTATAAAACAGTATGTCCGCAAACTGTTGATGCAAATTTTCTATCATAAAACTAGGTCTCTCTCTATTTTCTGATAGACATTATTTATACCATTCTTTCTATCTTTTCGTCAGGTGGAGGAGCAGGTTAGCACCACAGAGCGAGTGTTCCAGGACAGGCAATATCAGATAGATGCAGCAGTGGTGAGAATCATGAAGATGAGGAAGACACTCAGCCACAACCTGCTGGTGTCAGAACTGTACAACCAACTGAAATTTCCTGTCAAGGTACAGCTAGTGCTTTGTGTTTCTGCCAGTCACCATGGTCAGGGGTGACTGGCCAAAGACTGGTTGGCATCTGTGGTGTATGTTGTTCTTTAGACTTTTTAGGACCCAAAGTTAAGGTGTGCACTCCCATAACTAGACACTTAAATATATTACATTATATTAACTTTCAATTAATTAAATTACAAGACACCATTATAATTAGTTGCTGTATAAACACCAATTAGAATAATGCCTGATTTAGACATGAAATGGTTACTGGGTTCACAGTGAACCAAAGTAAAATACCTGAGGGTTAGTAATACCATTTCAGTGTAAATTAGCATGGTTTGAAAAACTCATGCAAGTTACTTTGTCAAACAAAGTTAGGAATTGTCTCAGTGTGTCTCAACACATGGGTAACATTTTTATTGTGTCATGGGCGCTGTGACAGAGCCACAGTGTGGTGCCCAATTTCACCTCCCCATCCTAATTTCACCCCCAAGGACCCTCGAAACGAGGGGAGGTTAAATCAGCTCCTGAAGACTGAGGAGTAAGCTAATACGCTGTAACTGATTCTGATTCAGTTCTAAACACGTGTAGCTGTAGAAATGTGCAGGTTTTTGTTTCATTTTTAACATTCAGGAAGACGTCTCAGGCCAAAAATAAAACACATTCTAGCCAGAATTACGTTGTCCATTCCAGCTGAAATGCTGCTGTGCTCTATTCCACATTAAATATGTTATAATTATATTTGAGGGATTTTCCTCCACATTAAATTGTGAAGTAGTTCTTTCTACCTTAAACAGAGCTCTATAATATTCTGCCACCATCATTAAGGTCCACCACACATGGTTTAAAGTTAACATTCAAATGCATTCTCCTTTGTGCTCTATGAGCTGTTTGATATAAACATGCGTCTTAAAAATGGACCTCAGTTTTGATCACATCATGTAACTGATATGCCTAATTAATAACTCGTTACTAGCTAGGTTTTATGAATTTTATGAATCCCTGGAAGTTGTCATAGCAGCCAGGTGCTTTTAAATACAGAGCTCTAATACCAATAAAAATAGAGAAATCTGCAGATAGGTTCAGTGAAGTATGTTGAGATACACATAAGAAAGTATGGCAGATAGATAATGTTAATTGGTGCAGATCGAGTCGTAACACAAAGGCCAATAACTTGGCAAACACAGCTTACACTGCATTATAAACATGTCGTCTTTCTTGCACTGGAAGCCTTAGGAATTTGACGGGCGTTCACAGTCAGCTGGGTCTGCACTGGTAACAGACTTGTCCGTCTCCATATTTCTTGTGATTTTAATGGTAGATTGCTCTCCAGCCCATTATTCACTCCGGTAGTTTCCGGTGCACAATTTTATTTATTTTTCCTTGCATTTTCATTCACATTTTTACTCAGTAACCAATGTGATTTAAAATGTAGTGAAGTACAATAGTTCAAGCAAAATGTTCTTAAGCAAAATAAAGTTGCATATTTTAAAAACTACTTAAAGTGCAAGTACACAAAAAAAAACTACTCAATTACAGTAACATGAGTAAATGTAACTCTTTATTTTTGTTTAAAAATAATTTAAATGGGTACATAATACTGTTAATATTATTTGTTCAATATAAAACTTACTACAATTATTTTAGTTTGTGTATCAGTAATTTTTCACCTTTTTGAACACATTTTACAAACATCGCAATAATATCAATAAGCATGATAATTTTGGCCATTTTAATGGTGATATTACACTTTCTTACCATTTCATGTCTAGTCTGATTTGAAGGTAAAGCTAAGATATAAGTAACATGATGATTTGTTGTTGGGGCGGCACGGAGATGCAACAAGAAGTGTTACTTCCTATCACAGCTCCAGGGTCCTGGGGTTGTGGGTTCGAGCCACGCTCCGGGTGACTGTGAGGAGTTTGGTGAATGAATGAATGATTTGTTATTTAGTGGCTGTACAGATGTACGAAGTTTCTCAAAAAGTTTTACTTATTCTAAAATGACATTTTACAGGTTTAGACCTTTCTTAATCATCAGGTATTTTAGGATGCCAAATTTATTACTGTCAGCAGGTACAAATATGGTTTAAAATAACATTTTTAAAAGCTAGAGGATTCCTGCAGACACCTTTTATACAGTTTTGTTAAATTTTTGCATTTGTGACTGAACTGTTTTTAAGAATATTTGTCTACTTTTTAAGGTGTTATTTGACTTCTGTTTAATAGTGCACTTATTCTCTGAATTCACGGAAGCCTTCTACTGAGCTCAACACAAGTATTGCAACACTTATATTTCATGTGTCATCTTTCTCACCCACATGACCCTTTTGTCCCACTTCCTCCTACCAGCCCGGAGACCTGAAGAAGCGCATTGAATCCCTCATTGACCGAGACTATATGGAGCGGGACAAGGAAAGCCCCAATCAATATCACTATGTGGCTTGAGGTCCAGTCAGGAAACACTGGAGCGGCCCCTTTCGCTGGACAGCAGGCTCTTGCTTTCTCTCCCACTGCACGTGAACAGGGCTTTACCTGTCTGACTGACCCCAGGACAGCCGATAGCCCACCCTGCATTAATCCCCAAAACCCGGACCTGCCCGCTGATGGCAAATTGGGTTGCCAATGGGGGGTGTGACGTGTTTTGGAAAGGTGGTGTGAAAGGAGTGAACTGTTAGGAGGACGACGTGAATGATGCCCAGCTGATGATTTCCACAAACAAGCACTTTTTTCTTTATCACTTTTCTGTTGATTTTTTTTTTTTTTGGTTTTGCATTTTGTTGTGGTTATTTTGTTCTCTACCTATTCTATACTAGCAGTTTTATGTTGAGTTTAACTACTACTCTCTCTCTCGCTCTCTCATCTGTCTTGTATTTTATTCACGTTTTGTTTTTTTTTTTGTTTTTTTTTCTGACTGCTGATTTGTCCATAGAAAACAGCTACTAGTAAACAGGACTTTAAGTTGTGCAAACACAATAACAAATGGCAGCAAATCCTGTTAGCTTCAGGTTATCTGATTTTTCGTGCTCAGGCTCTGGAAATCTGGGATTTAAACAAGCATCTTACACACTAACACAGACACATTGAAGTACATAAAGAAAAGGTTGATGTGAAAGCGTATGATTCTTTGTTATATCTCAACGAAGCACCTTTCTGTGTGTGTTACGAGTGTGTGTGTGTGTATGTATACCTGTGTGTTAGCATTTTTTTTTCCCTCCCATTTCTGAATCACCACAAAACATCTGGAACATCAAATTTTTGTAGAACACAAGATTCTATTCTTTGTAAGAGCAGAAAGATATTAAAAATTAAATCATATTTAATTAGAACATCGGGACTCCAGGTGTTGCATCAACCCAAAACCTGTGTGTGGGTGGGTGTGAGTTTTATTTACTTTTATATTTACAATTATTTTAGTAATTTCAAAACTTCCTTTGAGATTTTTGACCATTTATCGAGATGAAAAAAAAAAATACCAGAACACATTTCTGAGCAATTTGGCACACACAGATAAAACTGATTTTCCATGATCAGTTTTTGGTAAAAGCTATATATTTTTTTATATATATTTCCAAATTAATCATCTGGAAACAGAAGCATGTGGCGATTCGAATTCTGTTTTGAATAAATGGGTATATGCTCAAGGGGGAAAAAAAAAACTTGATACATCAATTAAGAACAAAAGAGTTGTGCATTTGTGCATCAATTACGTTTTTATAGAAAAATATGGGAGCAGACCAGGTGGGTTTTTGTTTTTTTTCTTTTTTAGTCTTAGGCTTTTCAAATCTTTCTAATTAAATTTTATTTAGTGCAGAACAATTTTGAACAGTTTCACATTATTTACGATAGTATTTCAGTCTGGCACTACTGAAATAATGAGGCGGCATGGTGGTGCAAAGTGTAATTTCTCTGTCACACAGCTCCAGGGTCCTGGGGTTATGGGTTTGAGCCCTGCCTTGGGGTCACTCTCTGTGTGGAGTTTGGTATATTCTCCCTGTGTCTGCATGGGTTTCCTCCAGGAGCTCTGGCTTCCTCCCACAACACAAAAACACAAGTTGGTAGATGGACTGGTTGTTCAAGGGTGGTCATATCTGTGAACGTGGGATCATGTGTGGCACTGACGCTCCATCCAGGGTGTATCCCCACATTGTGCCCAGTGATTCCAGGTAGGCTCTGGACCCATTGCAACCCTGAACTAGAGAAAGCTGTTACAGAATATGAATGAATGAAATGCCTACTTTGTTTTGTGCAAATATCTTGGTTTTTACTCCAATTTGTTTTGTGGTACTTGTTAAATATTGCCCCCAGAGCACTACCATTCTGAACTACCAAACAATTCATCCGATCCATACCATCGATTTGTGGGCCCAGTTAATACTTTAATATTCAAAGCATGTTGTATTTCTTTCAGGCGTTCAGAATGTGACCAGTTGTGTCCTCTGGCACACTCAGCGGTATGCGAAACATACCACAACTGAGGCTCAAATCTAGGTCCAGGCCTTAGGACACAGTAAGCAACGCTTGCATTATCCAGACCATTGACGTGTAAAAGCATCAACACTTTTATGGTACTAGTACTTGTTCATCTACTACCTGCAGGAAATTCAAGGATAAAGCAAATCCAAATGTGTGAATAGTGGTAATCATTTTGTGTGTTGTTTTTTTTCTTTATTCTGCTATAATAATGTCCACAGCTCAGTTGTAGGCTTATAGTAGCCTAAATCTGTCTTTTCAGAGGAGAATTCAGCTCTGTCTAGTTCTGCTGTATCAGACCAGGCTCTTGTTGTGCCTAGACTAATTGAATTTCCTCCACTGAATTGAGAAGTAATTCCTTGACAAAACAGACCATTGCCTGCCACTGAGGGAGGGATTGAGCTGAGTAAACTAGAAAGGGCTGGTGGTCTCACAGAGCTGTGAAATGGTTGGCCACATCATTTCTGCTTTTTAACGCTTGCGCACCAATTGCACCACACACACACATCAGAACACGCGGTAGGCAGAGCTCTTTCCTGTGAAACCTAGAGCCAAGGCTAGAGTAAACATCATCTAACAGGTCAGAGCAGATATGGCTATGAGTCAAGCCGTCATTAAATTGTTTGTGCCAGGTTCACTCTGACCAGGAGAGACAGGAAAAAAGTGCCTTCACTGTTATCTAGAGCAGAAGCGAACATGTGAAGTTTGGGTTCAAGACCAAGCTTAGTTCGATTTTAGGTAGACACAGCCACAGGTGGTTCATCTATTTCCATATATTTAAAGAGGAATTCCATTTATCCAAATGACTGCATTTGTGAATGAGTGATTTAATGTGAAGTGAATTTCAGGCAAAACTTGGACTGACTCATTTCCTTTATAATGCTTCTGATGGGAACCAGGTGTCACAATGTCTGCAGGGCAAATACAGACTTATTTACAACCCCTGGCATAAATTATGGAATAATTACTTGTGGAGCTGGTTCACAAAACTTTTTTTTAAACAAATTTAGTTTTTAATTTCGTCAATCATATCTCCAGCAAATTCATATAATTTAATTTATTTAATGGCATATGTTTTTCTCAAGTAAACATTTACAGAATTGCTGTTTTGAGAAAACATCACAACTGCTTTGTTGCTTCTCATCTAGCTTTTATGACAGAGTGAATACCATGTGACATGGTTTTCATAGGAACTTTTAATTATGACCTTAATTGTCATAAATTGTCATCACCCCTGTTTTTTTACATGGCTTGCAACAAATGGTTTCAGTTCATACCAGTTTTGGGGCCACATTTACTATCAGTCAACCAAGACCAACAGTTCATTAAGGTCTGTACACACTTTCTACAGACTAATTTGCATTTCTAGACATGTAAACTGTGGTTTAGAAATGTTAAACACTTGGAAGACATCAGGAAAACAAGCCGTTATATCAGATAACACTTGAATCCCAAATATCAAATCTACCAAAATGTTTCTGGACTGTAGGAGGAAACTGGAACACCCAGGGGAAACCCATGCAGACATAGGGAGATCACACCAAACTCCTCAAAGACAGAGATTTTACACCAGAATCAACTCTAAAGCTCTGTTGATCGACTTTTCAATTGATCCTTGTTCTAAGTATTAAGATTAAATAACTAAAATCTAGTCTTGGTATGCTTGAGGGGATAAAAATTACTTTATGCTCTGTTACATTTGGATAGATACTAGGTGCTGATAAAAATATATGAACATCCAGAGTAGTTCTACTAATTATTTTCCTGTAGTAGTGAGTCTTCAGTCAGTTTGGATTCAAGTCAATCTGTACATATCTATGACACAGTCACACTTTATTAAAACACACAACATGCTCATTTACAATCTGGATGATTTCCAGTGAGTGCTCCAGACTGCTGTGATAGTATTTTTTTTAAAGACTGGTATGGAAAAATCAGCTGTCTTTCAGTAGTCTTTCTGCAGTTTGAGGCCAGGTGCCACTCAGCTGACTGTGGGGTGTTTTGGAGGAGTCCTGTGGGTCAGGCTTTATGTAGAAGTTGCAGAACCACAGGCCAAAATAAAAAAAATAAAATAAAAGCATATTATAAAAATGGCTACTCTCCTACAGACATGCCATACTGGTCTCAAGTGATTTTTCAGTTAAAATCCCTCCCCCCTCTTGTTTGTTTTTCTATGGCATTTATATTATTCACATCAATATTGGAATGATATTATGTTGACTGAAATTAAGAAATATATTGTGATATAAATTTTGGCCATACCATCCGGGCCTGGGTACACTTTTGAGTGCATTACTTGGCTAATATAGAAGGCTGCTAGATAGCTAACGTTATTGGTAAGAAAAACCAAATATCACATCAGTATTGGCTCCATATTAATAATGTAATACATTAATGTATTGTGTATGGCTGTACATCTCGCTTTTGGCTATGTGGAGCACCCTCTCTGTTAAACTCCGGTATAGTCAATACAAGCTCCTAATGAAATTCAAACTTGTTTTGCTAAGGTGTTTTATACAGACACACTGAGTACAGGGGGTGAGGAGGGCCTTGTGTCACGTGACTGTTCTGGGTGGTTCTCACATGACTGGAACATTCCTGCTGCTGAGAACTCAGTGAGGTATGAGAGAACTAAGCGGAGCACTGTCTCGTTGATCAACCAGGATTGAGAGGGCGGGAGTTACCCAGGTTTGAACCCGAGACAGAGACTTTGGAGAGGAACCTCGGTCCTGTTTGTTCTTCGTCGGCTCTGGAGACTTTTATTCACTCTGGAAACATGAGACAAAACCCGAGAGGACACGCTCTCTCCGCCGCTGCGGCGCTGCTGGGTGAGTGCAGGCGGTTCAAAAACGTTCATTTATATTTTAGTAGCCTAATTTATAACCCAAGCTTATTATATATGCAAATATTGATATTTCGTATTTCAAAAAACGTTCCCTCCACGGCCTCTTATCTGTCGTTCTTGTGCGGCACGGTTGCGTTTAACGTTAGTTTCCCCCGGTTCACTCCGCTGCTGATGTGTTTTCTAGTTGTGTTCGTTTCTCGCTGTTAGTGCAAATTGGTACGTGTTAATTCACACCCGGCGTAAACACGCCTTGATCGCTGCTCACTGCGGAGCTGTAGCGGTTAAAACAGGTGAGAGTTTCAGTGAAGCTGTCAACAAACAAACTACGCCATCAAGTGACTCATTCACCGAGTGGCTCGATTCAATTGAGCAAACCGACTCTTAACAGAATCTCTGATTCAAGCAGTCATTCATACACAAGTTTCTCAACTGATTACACTGAATCCCAATATAATTTTTTTTGTCTTTTGCTCATTAATCTGGTCAGACTCATGTAGAAACACTCTACAGTTCTTACTGCTGTTTCAGACAGCAGCATTTTAAAAGTTTGTGACGGAAACCACCACAAAGAATTTAGGAGAAGCTACACTTTTGGATTTATACAGTATGTGGGGATTTGTGAATATGCAATTAACCCCTCCCTTTATCTTTAACTTTCTCTTCTGCTATTAGCCTGCAGCTCAAAAGCCCCACCCTACAAGTTGCCCAGGATTGGTTCCTTAGGGTTGAGATGTAAGAAACCCTGTCAGTCCGAGTCCGCCTGTTTGAGACGCTCTTTGGAACACTGCAGTTTTGAAATGAAATATTCAGACTTTGTGTTACCACACACAGTATGTGAATGTAATTTTTTTGTGTGTGAATGATGATTGTTTAGACTGTTCATGACGAGACTCCAGGCTCTCGTGAATCGGTTTGTCCGAGTTTTTTTTTTTTAAGGAATTGAATCAATAGAACGATTCATTAAGTCACGGTTCGTTTATTCTGGCCTGTTGTTCTGTTTCTGTCAAATAAACCTTAATGTCTCATGTAAACTATAACTCTCTCACACACGCTGCATTGTGCTCATAGGCCGTTCGCGCGCGTCACGTGACTGCAGCGGCGCTTTGTGTGTATTAACAGACGACTCTCTGTGTGAGACACTCACTACTCTGTACAGAGCTCGCTCTCTTTGTGAATTAAAGTCTGCATTTTCTCTTCAGACTGCATGAACAGTGTTTTATACGTCCAACGGGTGCTATAAAGGGCATTGTTAAGCTCTGGACTGGATTTAAACGTATTTAAAATTGTAACTTTTTCATTTGACAGGAAATAATAAACCTTTTTTCTTCATTAAGTATAGATTGTGTTTAAAAGCCTATAGGCCAGTAGCTAGACTAGCAATCAGGTCTGTTTGGCAACATAGGTTTACACGATATGCACCAAAACAGTAATTTTCCTCCTTGTTTTTACATTCACTGTCCATTCTCTCAGCTCCACTGAGCATACAGGAACATATTGTTGTTTTAAAATTACAGGCTGTGGTTCCCCTTTTGCTCTGATTACCTTTCATCTGGTTCTTTCAACTGTTAGGACTCCTACAGGGCCACCACAGAGCAGGTTTGGGAGGTGGATCATCCTTAATGCTGTGGTGGTGTTAGCATGTGTTCTTCTGGTCTGAGTGGATCAGACACAGCATTGTTGCTGAAATGTTTAAACTGAGAATTGTCCACTAACCAAAAATATGACCACGGAAATGCCACTTGTGTTGCTCTAATATCAATAAACCGGTTTAGGCAACATTTTGTCTCAGCACAGATGTTGATGATAAATTCTCTTAAAACAGAGTGCTGGCCTAGAGGGTTGAGGAGAAAAAAAAGCCTGTCAATGTGTCTTGCTTTCCCACGCCATATTTGTAATGCAGTTTTTCACTGTGGTTGTGGTTTTTATTAAAGCTACAGGCCTGTGGTCAGGCTTTGGCAGGAGTGAATACGTTTATTTTTGTTGTTTGATATTTTTTATTCAAATAGCTGTTTAATGCTGTTACAGTGTGTCTGAGAGTGTACGGTCACTGTCTGTCGTGTCCACATTTGAGTCCTTGCTTATTAACACACCATGGTTTCACAACAGAGGCCTGGACTTTGTCCTGTCCATTTGTGTACTCCACTGTCTCTGTATCTTCTCTTAGGTCTAAAATCAGACTCTGTAGATATGGTATGACAGATTAATTTGACTGTTGGGTTAATGAAGATATTTGGCATACATAAAAATAACCATATAGGTGTTAAATTGTCACTTTATCTCCATGTGCCCAAAATCTGTGGACACACACTCATTTCATTACTCCGATGAAGGGTGTTAATAGGTAGTTTGTAACAGAATATGTTCGATGTTGGAACATCTGCAGATTTGGTTGTGTACATTTGCAAAATCATGTGTGTGGTCGGTCAGGTTCTAAGATGATTAGTTCTGGATCACAGACACAGCTCTTTCCAAAGGTATTTAATGGTACTCTGCATTGGAGGCTTTATACCCCACTAGCACACACTTTGCATTGAGCATGAAAAAGTTTATTTTTAAGTTCCGCTGCTCCAGTGTCTCAGTTTAATCCATTGTTTTCTGCGTAGATTAAACAAGCTCTGTACACCCATTTAAATGCTGATAAGGTCAACAACTCACTGAGTGTTTACCTCTGGCTGTTTTATTGGGCTATGGAAATTATATGTGTTGTTTATTATATGATAATATAAAGTAGGTGGATGATTGTCCTGGCTGTACTCACTCACAGACAGTCCTTATGTATAAGGTACACAAACACACACACATATTTCATTTATTTGAAGTGTTACATGACCACTTTCCCTTGATCTAACATGTTCGGGACAAAGCCTGAAAGATAGGCCTCATCACCCATTACTTGCTGAGGTGTTCAGTTAAAAGGGTGTTCTGCGACTTTTGACTCACCCTTTATATATTTATCAATGTTCATAGCGCCGTCTGGTGGTCAGTTCTCTAATTGTTAGACTTTAATGAAACTTTTTATAGGGGTCCTTTTAGACCAGTAAGTACTTTTTAAAATTAATTACTTTTTTATTGTAATATTTTATTTAAACATTGAAAGGCAGTGGATGATTGTTATTGTTTTTATTTTGTTAAAATGTGTATATATACATATATTAAATACAAAATAATCTGATTTTAATTATCCACTGCACTGAAGAAAAAACACATTTTTACAATAAGATATTGGCAGACCTTCTGTGGCTGTTCTAACAAAACAGCTTTAAAGAAAGGGTATATTTTGAGAGTTTTACTCCAGTGAATAAGGAGGTTGTGCTGCTGTGTGTTGCAGGTTTTTTGGCCATGGCTCATGCTGTATCATTTGAGGTGAATGACCAAAATTCAACGTGTATTAAAGCAGAGCTCTCTGTCAACTTCTCAATCACATACCCCACAGCCAATGGAACGGTATGAACTTTTTCAATGATATGCACTAAATGTTTATTTATTTAGTTATTTTTAATTTCAGGTACAGATGCACTAGAGCTGAACAATTTGGAGTATATTTGCAATTGCATTTTGATAAAAATTATTATATAATATAATAATTATATATTATTTATAGTAATTAAGGGCCAGTCCTGTTTGTTTATAATGTCCCTGTTAAAACATTTTTTAAGTCTTTTACACTGTGATTACCATTTTATTACAGAAACTAAATATGGTTAAGTATGGTTATTCTTTCAGCCCCAAATTATACACTGTTATTATCAAACATGGAATTCAGAACTGTTTTAGATTTTCTGGTGACCTGCACTACCCTTCATATACAGTAGATACTAAAATATTAAAAAGAAGATATCAGAAAGGAATTTTTGATATCTGAATCCACATTTCAGTTTTTGAGACCAACATCAACAAGTTAATAACTAATAGGGCTGTCCCGAATACAATTTTTAGGGCTTCGGAGCTTTGGCCTGGATATTCAGTGAATATGTGGGGAGTGGGGTGGTGTATATTGTTGTCATCAACAAAATCCTCTTCCGTCCCCTGCTTTAATATCCCTCTCTCCAGCTGTGGCTCACAGCGTGGCTTCGCTCCCCACAGTAAAGCTGACTAGCGGTTAGTGAGTCAGTTTTCTATCGGGTGTAACTCCTTAATGCAGTCATGTACATCCACAAACACTGGTGCATTTTGTTATTCCTGATTTGTGAATTCTCATGATGTCATTTTCCATGCTGTAATCCGCATATTTTACACACCAGCATTTAATTTTCTAAAGCTTATAACTTCAAAAGTAAAGCATTCACATGAATGAAACCAGGTTCAAACTAACCAGGCTGATTTGTGGACACTTTCACAGTTCTTATTTTCTGTCTGTGGCTTGTATACGGCAAGCAGAGAATTTGAAACTAAAATAAATGTGATTTTTATTTATTTATGTATTTATTTTCTTCCCTCCTCTCTCCCCCCTCTTTATTTTGGCATGTGATTTTTCAATACAAACGACATCCAAAATCTATGAAACTTTGTTTGATTAAGGAGTGCTCGATTTGTGAAAACCTTCACTAACACACTTTGGTGTATTTCAATGTGTTTTACACTTTTACTTGTTTTCATGTGTCAAAATACAGCAATTACAATAATTAAATACAATAATTCATATCACTTTCATAACTGGCCATGCATTTAGATTAAAGCTGTCACACAAAAAAAAAACATTTGTCTGATTTGTGAAATATGTCACAAAGGTCTGTCCGACCTTTAATTGTGGCACTAAAAGTATATATATTTTAAATGGTTTCTCTGGTCGCTGTATAGCAGCCACAGACAGAAAATAAGAACTGTGAAAGTGTTCACAAATCAGCCTGGTTAGTTTGAACCTGGTTTCATTCATGTGAATGCTCTACCTTTGAAGTTAGAAGCTTTAGAATATTTAACACTGGTGTGTAATATAGGCAGATTTACGGCGTGGACGATGACAGTGTCTGAACTCACAAATCAGGGACAGCATAACGCACCAGTGTTGGCATTTACAGCCGATTAAAAAAAAAACGAATCGCTAAATTGCAAGCCAACTTTACTGCGGTCTCAGACCTTGCTTTAAAATGACGTTTAAGTCGTGCATAAAATGTTGTCCTTCGCTAACTCGTGCATACACTGTGCCACTAAGAGCCAGAGTGTACACGAATAAACCAGAGCTTCATGGAGGCGTTCTAACTGTAGCTTCGTTGTAAGTAGGTTGCTGTAGCATGTTAGGCTGCTAGGCTTCGTTCAAGACTTTTATGTTGACAGGGTGGAATATGTGGAGTGGAGGGTTACCTATATTGATAGTCACATTTATCCATCAAACGAATATCAAAATCTCAAAACTATAAAACGATTTCCTATCCAACCAACGAATAGCCGAATATTCGGGGCCAGCCCTAATCAGTAATATGTTAAATTTGAATATACTACAAAATTTGATCACCATGGTTCTAATACAGGATATTAATTCTTTTACAACTTCATTTACTTTTACTGGTGCTCTTTATATTTCTCAATGATGGAATCAACATTCTGGACACAACTAAAATTATCACTATCTTTTACTGCTATGTGCAAATTATTCAATGTCTCTGAAGTTGTTGATCATCGTATTTCTCTCATTACAGACTTAAATGGTAATGTCTATCTATGTCCTTATCCATATCCGTGTTTTTGCTGCCTATGTACACAGTTCACAAGCTGAGGCTCTTTATTGTGTTGTAACTGTGTTTGTTGTCTGTAGAACACTGTCATCGTGCCGCTCCCAGACTCTGCAGCAGTGGGCAATGGCAGTTCCTGCGGGAATTCAGGGCTCTCTCCACAGCTGCAGGTCTCCTTTGGAGAGGGTCACTCTCTGGGCCTGGTCTTTTCCTCTGATGGCCATATATATCAGGTGGCTAACCTCAGCGTGACCTACAACCTGAGTGACAACCAAACCTTCCCTCAGTCCTCCAGCAAAGGTAGGAACCCACACATTCTGCCTTTTACTGCATCCTGTTAAGAAAGTTGTGGGCAACAAGCACAAGTGCACACACTATGACTGCTACTAAACCCCCATGCAGGTGAGTTGCTCTGAGGAACATAAGTTGTTTTGTTTTTTTAAGCACTACAAAGCAGTTTGAGTCTTCATTTTGTAAGAAGAGGTTTATAAGAAAAGTGTAAAAATAAGCTGTGGTCATTTTTTATAAAGCTAATTTTTGCTGGAAGCAAATATATAAAGATTATAACTGGTTAAAGTAAGTATTGTGATTTTACACTTTACTGGTATTTGGTAAATATTTTGTATATTACTGAAAGATACTTTTTTTTTTTAATTATGGCAAATATCCAGTACTAGGTGTTGGTATCTGTACTTTTTAATATCATCAGGAAATGCTTGATTAAATGAGGGAACAAAAGAACAAAGGACTCCATCATGTAAACCAAATTGTTGAGAGTATCACATCATAAAGTGACATTCAAAAATCAGGGTGCAGTAGTACGTGGTAGTACACATTCCTGCAGTCACGTAGTTGGTATTAAAACTGGAAAAGAAGTAGTATTTTTGTAACTTTTTGCAATTTGTCATACTCTTTAATATAACACATTAAGGAGAGCTTAATCTAACAAATTACCAATCAAAAGTGTTTTTGAGTGTACGTTCTCGTCAGTGTTTAGTGTAAATTAGTGCTGTTAATGCCTTAATGCTTGTGATTAAGCTGGAAACTTTAATGTGTTATCTTTGTTTAATCGAAATAAATAATTTGACCTAATTTGGTTTCAACTTCCTCCCATAATCAATAATTTGAGTCTATTGATGTATTAGTTGTTTTATTAGGCGATGTAAAGTGTCGTTATTGTTGAGGTCAGATGGTGGTAGAATACATTATTACAATCTTCTCAATTAAAGCTTGTCTCAGAGTTTTGTTGTTTGATGTTAAGCTTCTCCCTGAAACGTTCACTCAGCGAATTAAGAGATTCTCATCCAAATGTCATCAAAAGAATGTTAACGGATTCCTCTCGCCATTTTGTCATGAAAACCAGTCTACACTTTTATATTTTAATTTTAAAATATAATTTTAAAATATTTATTTCATCCCTTCCAAAAAAACCAAGTAAATATTAGCATTTTAATCATGATTAATCACAGAGTTTCCTTGTGATAAATGTGGTTACATTATTTTTTTGTCAATTGACACAACTAGTTTTAAAATATCCATCCAGTGGTTGGAACTGAAGTACTGTGTGTTTCTTTCTCAACTATTCAGACATTTTGACCTTGGCTACAAACACCTCAGGAATCTCAGCTCAGATTAACACCACCTACAGATGCCTGAGCTCCACCTCAGTCCATCTGGGTGGGCCCAAGGTGCAGTCCTCTGTCGCCTTCTTCAACATCCGTTTGGAGGCCTACATGCCCAGCTCCAACTTGAGCACTAACGGTAAGTCTAACTGCAGTCGCCTTTACACTCCGTTATAATTAACAACAGAGTCACACTGCACTAATGCAATGTTTCTGATTCCCCCCCTGTTCCTTAAAATGCAACAGAGCTAACAAAGCAATGGATGTTAACAAAACAAATCCTTGCATTTTTTAGACATTGTTACTTTCTAGTTGCTTTCTCTTTGTGGTGTGTGAGAAGCACTTTCTGACTATATTCTAGTTCTGTTCCTGTTCTTTACTCAATAGGGCTGGACTGAATGATTATTTATTCTAGATTTGCACTTGAGTGCTATTGAACTGAAGTACTGAAATACATATAGTCATTTTCATATGAAAGGCCAATAGATTTTTTTATTTATATATTTTTTCTTTTTCTTGGGTGAGTTGGGTTCTTGGGAATATGAATTTTAATGTTATGTAAACATCTGCCTATTAATACAGATAAGTCACCACAGCACGCACCACCAAAGGAAGAAATCTTTTAATTTATTCATTGTAGCATTTACTTTAGTTGGCCTTTTTAAATTAAATGTATTTATTTTTAATAAGTTGTTTTTACTTTCATATCAACTACAATATTATAAATCTCCTTATCTCTGATTCAGTGATTTAACTTTCCATCAGTGCATTGTAATGTATACACAGTATCAGAATAACTGGGTTCATTGTATTTAAATTACATAGCATTTGAGTGCTTTTTTGTGACAAAAACAAAATACATAATTTGAACATATATGATTATTGACAACACTGACCTCAATTAAACTGATGTCCTGGTATTTGTTGTTGCTGTGTTCTGTGTAAAAATGATTATTCAATAAATTGATGCTTCGTCTGTGATTAATTATTTACAGTTGGATCTCAATAGATTAAAATATCAAAAAGTTCATTTATTTCAGTAATTCAAAAAAGTGAAATTCTTCTGGGTTTTCATTGGCTGTAAACCATAATCATCAACATTTAAAAGAAACAAAAGCTTGAAATAGATCACTCTGTTTGTAATGAATCTATATGTTTCACTTTTTTAATTGAATTTCTGAAGTACATGTACTTTTTAATGATATTCTAATTTATTGAGATGCACCTGTATGTAACCAGTGTAATTACAGAGTATGTTTTTTATGTGTGTGTTCTGCAGAGAGTGTGTGTCCAGCTGATCTTCCTGTCAGCACCATAGCCCCCACCCAGTCCCCCACCACCACACCAGCCCCCTCTCCATCTCAAATACCTGATCAAGGCTACTACAATGTCACCAACTTGAATGGCACTGTGTGTCTCATGGCCAGCATGGGCCTGCAGCTCAGTGTGACGTACTTCTCAAAGAGTCAGAATAAGGTAAACACTCAGATGCTCACTGAATTATAAAGCGTGTTTAAACTCTGAGAAATGGCTAAGCAGCTTAAGTCCTTAATGTGATCTTAAATGACTCTACCCTCCATAGTCAGAAATGTGTAGAAATAAAAAGGTGGAAGTGACATGCAAAAAACTAATGTCTGATTAATGAAAGTCCAATTGCTAAAGCAATCTTTAGCTATACAATTAAAATGTAGATAAATAATGGATTAATGTGCATTTATACATGGGTGGGCAATCTTATCCACAAAGGGCCTGTGTGGCTGCTGGATTTTAGTCCATTCATGCCAGAGCACAACTGAATTCACTCCTTTAATTAGTTGGTCTTAGTAAAACAATAGATAATGTAACCTGTTGGTTGACTGGAACAAAAACCAGCAACCACATTGAGACTACTCATTCTGACAAACGTATTTTTAAAATAAAAGGTTGCTGGGGAAAAACAGCATTCAGAAATATGTAAACTTAAAAAACGGAAATAACGAAAGAAAGAAAATGGAATAACTGCATTATACCCTGTTTCCAGAGAAGGTGGAACGTTTTGTAAAATGTGATTGAAGACAGGCATCAAATTATAAATTTGTATATATTAATGAAATATAAGTTTAATAAATTTGGGAGAATTATCAGAGCACATGTTTTTTTTCTTGTGTTTTGTAAAATATCCCAATTTTTATTTAAATATTTTTGTATTATGAAACATTTTAAAATATAGCCACTTTACTGTGAATTGTACTGGTATTTTTTTCTAAAGAGTGTTATTTGTTGGATATACAGGATTTTATTTTCCAATTTGTCATCTTATTGCATTATGAACACTCTAGTCCTCATGCCTGGTCACACACTGCTGTGGGATGGCACCCCATTCTTCAACCAGCATTTGTCGCAAGTCAGCCAACGCGGTTGTGTTAGTCACTCTGGCACGAATAGCACGCCCAAGCTGATCCCACAAGTGTTCAGTGGGGTGAAGGCCATTGAGGCATTCCATCCTCTCCACTCCCAAATTCTGGAGGTAGTCTCTGATAACGCTCTGTGTGGGCAAGCGTTGTCATCTTGGAGGACAGTGTTTAGTCCTAGATTAAGGAGATATGGGATTGCTACTGGTTGCAGAATTTCTTCTCTATCTCTTTGCATTGAGGTTGCCTCCAATGATGACAAGCCTCATTTTTCCAGTGAGAGAGATACTGCCCCACACCATCACACAATATAAGCTGTGTGGCATTAGCAGAGAGGATTCGGCAAATTTTTCATGGGCGCAACCCACATACTCAACTCTATTGCTCACCCACAAATGCATGTTCCTTACAAATGTGGCACCATTTAAAAGGGAAGTTAACAGACTTTCACATGGTATAAGATTTATTGCCAAGAAGCATTGTTACAACAAAGAAGTAATCTACCAAATACAAATTTCCACGCGGACACCGGGAGAACACACCAAACTACTCACAGACAGTCACCTGGAACAGGACTTGAACCCACAATCTGTGTGACTGCGACACTTCCTACTGCACCACTGTGATGCCCCTAATTTATTTCCATAATTCAATATTATATAGGTACTGTACATACCCTGGTTTAACCTTTGAATATATGCTCCTTTGATTAATGTCTTGTTATAAATTTTCCATCAGACTCTTCAGGGGATAATGAACCTGCAGCCCAACAGGACATCTTTCTCTGGGTCATGTGAATCCACAACCGCCACTCTGGTGCTGACAGAGGACCTTACTAACCTCAGTTTCACATTCGAACTGGTGAGGGGTACACAGCCACACACACACACACTTGCTTTCTCTTCCATTCACTTTTGTCTTGACTGTTTTATGTATGACTCGTTTCACAGAATTCCACCACCCATAGATATCACCTCAGTGTCCTGAATTTGTCTGCCTCCTGGCTTGATATGACTGGTAAGGAAGAGAGCCTCAGTATTTACACTCCACAGAAAGTCATTAAGTATTGCAGCCAAATCTTGTTGTTTTAACTTTCCAAGCTTTTACTTAATCTCAGCTTTTAAATTAATGTTATTAGTTTTTAAACCTAGGACAGATACTAAAGCTGACTGTGTAATAATCTAAATATTCATATATACCTTTTATTATAATCTTTTCCTTATTTAGTATTTTGACGTTGGGTTAGTTTACATTTTAGACGACACATATCTTTTCGATTCTACACCATATTTGCCAAGAAACACAGGCTCTTTTAAACCAATGTTCTAATTTAAAAAAAAAACAAAAAAAAAACAGGAGAAAATGGCAGCTACTTACCAACGGATGGGATATTGGGCTATAAAAAAGAAAAGACAAATCCAGATAATATTAGCTGAAGTCTAAACACAGTCAAACTCTCCTCTATGATTGTTTTTACAGTGAATTCTTTGATCGACTGAAGCACGATAAATCAAAGTAATACATTAAAATGGCAAATAATGAGAGCCAACTCTATCTTGCCATCATTATGTGTGTATTTCATTATATATATATATTCCAATACTCTTTAGTAAACCGAGTATATAAATCTGTAAAATACCCATGTGAATCCAAATAAGTAAGCAATATTTTGTGTGTTATCTCCAGTTCCAGTTGCTGTGAGCAATAGCACTCTGAACTACCTACAAGCCACGAATGGAAGCTCCTACATGTGCAAATCTGAACAGATTCTCTATGTGACAAACAGCTTTTCCCTCAAAACTTTTGGACTGCAGGTGCAGCCCTTCGGGGTCAACGGCAACAAATTTGGAAAAGGTAATGATGGACCCTTTAACACTCATATAGCAGGAATCTTTATCCTATGACAAACAAAAAAACGAACATTTTGATATGTTTGGATAGAGAGGGATGGTAGTCCCTTTCTTGTCCCTTTAAGAAACTGTAAGCCTTTTAAAATGGTAAGTGAATATAGACACAGAATAAACCGGCAACGTGTCTGATCTAGAGTCAGAAGAAAAACACAGGACACAGTCACTGTAAGGAAATATCCCTAAACTATTGTCTCATCTCTGTAACATGTGACTGCTTGGGTGGTTTTGTGTAGTTCTCATAGTGTCTCTGTCTCTCTGTAGCTGAGGAGTGTCAGCAGGACAAGGACAGCATGCTGATCCCCATCATCGTGGGCGCTGCCCTGGCTGGCCTGGTTCTAATTGTTCTTATAGCTTACCTGATTGGCAGAAAGAGGAGTCACGCAGGATACCAGACCATTTAAACTTCATCAATGCCACCACCAATCAGAATCTCTGGAATCCCTATGGTTTTCCCACTGGAGATTTATCCTTGGCTACTTCTGACAGAGTGGGGGAAGAAAACTGGCTTCTGTCTGAGTGTCTGTGTGTGGAATGTGTGGAAGTAGAGGCATGAATGTATGTGTAATTGTGTTGTTCCTTTTTTATTTTATTATTATTATTTTATTTACCCCCCCCCCCTTTTCTGTTGGTTCCTCCCAAATGCTCTTGGACTACTTGTGAAGAAAAACAAAAACAAGTCACCTAATTATTACTAACAGTTTTTTCTAGTCCTGTCAACACAAACTCAGACCAGCTACCAGGAGTGAAACCCTGCATTTCCTCTCGCTGGATCCCTCTTCACGTTTCACCTTGTTTATTGGTCACTGTACCAATTATCTGTTGATTTCAGAGAGGTTAATTTTAATGGGACTGACATTTGTGTAAATAAGTGTTCTACCTTATAAGTTATGAATGACTTTTCTTTGTTTTTGTTTTTAACCAGATAGGGAAGGTGTGGCTTTGTGGCTTGTCAGCTTATTCCTGCTGTTAACTTCCACTTACCTGGCATTATACAGCCTTGCATTACCAGGCTCGGAGAGTCAAAAACAGCACATGAGGTGGGACAGAGTCATACTGTTCAGAGGATGGGGCTGGAAGACCTGGTGTAATGGCCTGTCATTAATAGGGTTTTTCTGACTTGCATTACAAATGTAGTCACTCAAGTCTGGTGTCCAGAATGGGCTACATTGCAAACAAATAATAAGGCAGTATATATATATGTGTCTGTGCGTGTCTCGAAAATAAAGTTATGGGAACACTATATAACATTTTACCTTTTAAAATTATAGGTTAAAAATTACTGTGATGTTTCACTGACATGTAATAGGAAGAATAGAGCCTCTGTTTACACTACTCTGGGCTCAGCACTCCAAAGACTGCACTATGTATTTTTTGTGGGTGGGTAGGAACCCCCCCCCCCCCCCAATTGATCATTATTTTTAAGAAAGATGTCAAATGCTAGGGAAATATCACTTGGCTTAAAGTGAGAAAGTTTGGCTGTCAAAAATAGGAGGACACATTATTTCAGGCAATGATGAAGCAAAGTTCAGACACCAGTCTTGAGAGATTGACATTAAAGCCAGATCTACACACATTTTCTTAATTCTGATTCAGCAGCTACAAGTGACCTGTGGAAATCCAGGCTTTTGAGACACATTCTGCAGGTGGGTGTGTATTTGAAAGAGAAAACCAGGCCAGAAGGAGAAAGAAGCATTAAATGACGAGGGTGTATAAGCCCAGGTTTTAATAAATAATTGATTAGCTTTTCTCGTATTATCTCTCATCAGGGAACCCGGCTGAATTAGAAATTAGAACTTGCATCATAGTATCTCTCTGTCTCTGTCTTGTTGATACTTTTAGAAATAGATTTTCTCAGGTTGATTTAAAGCCTGGTATACCGAGGACATGGCGAAACTCCAGGAAACGTATCTTTTCAACAGCCCATTCATTTCTAATGGGCACTATACGCTAGAGCAGTTAGTTCTATTTTACACAACACCATAGGACTTGCTTGTAGTTAAAATGTTTGTTTTCCTATGGTGTGACATTCGTAATCATTGTTTAATGTCCATTTTCCAACCCCTCTTTATTTAACAGAAATGGCTGCCAGTTAGAACAGACTGTTTTGATTACATTGCCTTGACAACCGATATGTAAATAAGCTCTGAGATGGCTGCCGTGTTTTGCTCTTTAGTTGATAGTTCATCAACAGTCTGGACTGAATCTCTCTTTATAACTTCTGAGTGGAGTTAAACTTCAAAGTTTAGACTGAATAAGAGGGTACATGTAAATGAGCTGGTATTTGTGGAACACCTATAACAACATACGTAAAACAGGCTGTTTTTGCAGCTCAGTTATTACACCGGGAGTGAATTAGATTTCCCCATTTGAAATGGGCCATTTAATTATTCTTAGGCCCTGTAATGTTGATGTCACACAGCGTACCTGTCCTGCAAATTGCTCATTCCTTATATTTTGAACGACATAAGTCATGAAACTACAATGTACTCATGCATACAGCACTAGATTTCAGATTCCTACGTATGAATAAATAAAAATGGTGTATTAGAAATTATATAATGCACTATTGAGCTCTAGATTCAGTAAATGTATGACTTGTCTAGTGCACTAAATGGGGAGTATGGAGTGAGTATGGGGATTAAATGTAATTGGTGTTGTCTATGTCTCTCTTTAAGAGGTACGATGGCCCCCTATTGGGCTGGTGTGATAATGCCACTGTTTCTGTTTTTATCTGGATGGGGATAGTTTTAAAAATATCCAGATCTGTGTGGATGGGTCTTAACCTCCCATTTCGGGTCAGTGTATCCAGGCTTTAAACAAATCAGGAGGGAGAGAGAGAGAGAGATACTCGCGGGTTTGTGGGGCACAATATCTATCCAGATATTGCTTCTGCTTTGTTTTCCCTCTTTGCCTTTTACTGTTTAACAATGGCCGCCATGGCTCTTCTGGAGAAAAAGGGAAACTTACAAGTGACTGCACATGCTTATGACTTGGACAGCAATGGTATCACCTGCTCACTGAGGGGATACTTGTCATAACTTCATGTATATTTCTCTAGTATGTAAATGCTACATGGATGCATGTTTTTTGAAGTTTGAGAAGACAGGGATTCAGTTCAAGGTTTGAGCTGCAGTTTAAGAATATTCTAAGTTACAGGATTTCTCAGTTCAGCCAGATAGCTTCAAGACAAATGTGTTCTGTAGGAAAGGAGCTCATGGATCTTTGAGCCTAGACTTGTGGCCTTTGGTTATCTGTATTAAGACTGCATTTAATTCAGGGGTTTGGTTGATGGTTAACACAAGCAGAGAGGTCCAAAATTTACAGACCACTGAAAGGGGAATATATTTAAAACATTTTCACTGTGGAAATTTGAAATATTTATATGAATTTCATTGTGGGTGTAAAATACTTACTCAAATCCACGTGAGAGTCTCTATCTACATCTCTATCAAACACCTGTATTTCTTGGTTTAAATGAAAGTAATTCTTATTTTCACTGTGGTCTTAGATTTTTGGAGCTCACTGTATAATGAAAGTTGTGGTTAAGTTCTGAATACATTCTCTGTGCAACTGGATCATGTGCTTTCATTGCATTGCAGATCCATTTTCCTTCTGATTAGTGAATAGCAGATGACAGGAAGGTTTGAAAGTTAAGATTTTTTTGAAAACATGCCATTTTTTTCTGCTGTGGATTTATCATAAAATTGCAGTGGTTTGAGCTTTTATTTTTGCAGTTTTTAATGCATCTTGGTGAGTTCAATAAATGAGGTGAACACACTTCTGCACATCGCCCACTGAAACGTCTGCCGAGGGTTTTTTCCAACTTCGTTCACTGTATGGCCAAGTTTGGACACTGGCTCATCCAACGTTTCTTCTAAAATGAAGGGTATTAATTGGGAGTTTATCCTCCTTTGTACAGTAATAGCTTGTCTGTGTCTGGGGCGTCTTTACCCTTCAGATGTTGAACTTTTTCTGTGAGGTTCTGACATTGGACGATTAGCTCTGCACCACTGACTCCACCCCAGCACACACAGCTCAGCTCACCTGGCAGGACCAGCCAACAGCCAAGTTTATGCTTATACATTTTTAAAGCTTATTCATATCAGGTTTCTGTCAGAGATATACATTATTAATCTTCTCAGGCAGTTTTTTTTATAGCTACACCATGAGTTATAAATGGCTAGATATAGATTAAAAAAATGCAGGAACATTTAAATAATTTATAGGTGAGATAGAAATGTGAGAATTGGGCTTTGGAGAAGTGGAACCACATCCTCTGAAGTGACAGAGCAGCATTCAATAACATTGGGGTCATTTGAAATGGTGTTTGTGATTGTGGTGTCTTCTCTCCAACGCTCTTGTGGCTGAATGCAGTCACATCCTCATAGCAGTGTTTCTGCATTTAGTGTAAAGCCTTCCCAGAAGAGTAGAAGCTGTTACTGCTGCAAATAGAACAAACTACCTACTAATGCCGCTGGTTTTAGAAGAAACTGGATGAACAGGTTTGCGAGATGTTGGCCATGTAATTTAGATTTTTTTATATAATTAAAAAACCTATAACAAAGACCCTGAGATACCAGAATACAAGATTTTAATTCTACAAAAGACTCATGATGGGTTAAGAGCACAGATATTACACATTCGACAGGTATGATTTAACAATTTCAGTTTCAAGATTGAATTTATAGAAAGTAATCTCTGACGAAAGCCCTTAAAAAACATTCCCTGTTCGTAGTGCACACACACAACAGTAAAGGACCCTTCATTTCACAGTTGTATAACAGTCATCAAAACCCCATAGACCCCAAGAGGGTGCGTCTGGAGAAATGTGCAAAGGTTTTTAAGAATTTAGGGAAAAAGGTCTACACACTTTAAGACTAATAAATCACTGGCATTGACCTGCCACAGCTGACGTCTAGTCCATTTAAGTTCATCTAGGCCAGGGCTGGTTGAATATTGCCAAGAAATCACTAAAGTGAGTGAGATAATCCCTAAATGAGCAGGTTTGCTCCAGACAATAAAACTGTATCAACAAGAGTCCCAAAAAATGTGGACCCAGCTGAGTTGTAGTTCTCTGTACAGGCTACATCTAACTACGTAAGAAAAACAGTTCCCCGTGCCTTTATATTGTCAACAGTCACTGTTATCAGTAAAAACATAGGACAGTGCAAAGAATTTGGAATGCTCTGAGTGTTAAGGGGTGGAAGGTTCAGGGTCAAGATTCTTCAGCAATAATCCTCGCTCGACACACCTCACGCAGCTTGGAGATGTTTGCTCTGGAGAGGCTGCCAGGTTCTTTGAAAATTTGCTGGGGGATTTAAAAATAAATAAATAAAACAAATTAGATATTCTGGAAGATAAGACTTCAATTCAGCTTACATTCTTGGCTTTGAATGAAAAATACAATAAGCATAACTAAAAAACTCAACATAATCAGCAACACCTATCATAACAGAATGAGCGATTACAACTGTGGAGCTATATTAAGTGAATTAAGTGTTTTCAGTAGTGCTGTCAAAATTAACGCATTCAGGAATTTAAAACACAATTTTTAAAATGGTAATCATTTTACCATTTTAAATGTAGCCACAACTTTAAAAAAAAAAAAAAAACATTTTACCAATTTTATTTTGTGACGCAAACATTGCATCATTACTGTTGAGATCAAAAGATATATTTCATTTATGCTAAAATACATATTAAATATCACCACTCTCACCTTACCTCATCCTCTTACACACACTCTCTCTCTCCCGCTCTCACACAGAGCTCCTGTTTCATCTCCTACCTCCCTGAATCTCTTGATTTTTGAATTAGCTTTAAGAGATCATTAAGCTCATTGCTCAAACATTATCAAGACTACACTGAGATATTCATTCATTCGTTATCTGTAACCGCTTGTCCACACAGATATAATAAAAAAAATGATAAAAGAAGGGTTTCTCTCGCTTAGATTGTCTCCCTCCCAAAAATGAAAGGAAGTACTAGCATTTTATTTTATTGTTGTGATTCCACTTTTTAATCGATAGACACTACTAATATAAATATAATTCCACTGTGTTTATTTTACATAAATTATTTTATTTTACATGTAAGTATCCAATATTAAGAACTATAGCACCAGCACCAGCTATATGAAAGTGTAAAAGAAATAAATACAGTGGAATTTGAGTTCCTAACTTATGTTCATTGATAGTCAAAAAACATGTTATTTCTTACTAATTGAAGGAATAAGGTTTAAAAAACTGTTGGTCCCCCCCCCCAAACGGTGTTCGGAAACTCTAATAGGCGTCTTAACTGTGACGTAGATGGTGGACAACTCTAGAAGTTGCACTTAATTTAATGCAAAATGACGAAAAGGTGTGTTGTTTTTGGCTGCAATCATTCAATGTACAGAGGGACATCTGTGCACAAATGGCCCAAAGATCCCAAAATATCCAGAAAGTGGACCAAATTTGTCAACTTTAAACGGGCACTTGGATGGAAAGGACCATCCGCTCACTCCGTTATCTGTAGCTCATTTCACTGGCGCTTTTCAAACAATATGAGCATGTAAGGACACCAACGAAAGGTGTTCAAGAGCCTCTGTATACATGGAGGTAAACAAGGTAAGTCCACTTACTTTGCCTGTTTTAGTTGGTGTTAGTTAACGTTAGCTTGACTTGCTAAACTTGGTAGCTCAGATTATACTAGGCTTCGTATCCTAGTTGCATTACGGAGGTTTATAGTGTCGGATGAATTTGAGTTCGACTTCAGATGTGTGGTGATCACATTTACAACAATAACGGTACATCTAAATGTTAGTTTAGCTTATTGCTAGGCTATTGTCATGAATAATGTTGGTTATTTAGCTAGCTAGATACTGTTTACCCGTAGGATGAACTGATTTTGTGTGTTTGGTTTGATAAAAATCTCAGGACCAAGTAATGTCGTGGTCTATTTCCTTACATTACAGGCTCTTTCAAGAGTCACAGCCCAACACATTTTGCACAGCAGTAGATTCTACTTTAGGGAGTATGGAGACTGCTGTCAGTAATTAAGATAATGTGAAATTTTCATTGAGGTTCATTAAGTGGTGCTTAGCCTTTAAGAAGGGACAATGTGATTAATCGTGATTAATCTTAAGCTTCTAATTAATTTAGAACAAAGACCTTATCACTGCAAACATATCAACCATTGAAAGAATAATACAGCTGCACTAATGTCAGTTTCTATGCTACATGTTCCTATGCAGTTCTGCAAGACCCTCAGTAGTAATACTAACACTAGCAAAGTAACTCCCGTATAAATGTTTAAGCAGCTATTCTTATTTTTTTTCTTAATTTTTCTTTTACCCAGCTAGTCTGATTTCTTAATTGAGCCATTATTCTTTCCAAGTAACACTACTTTTACTAAAGTATGAATTCTGAATACTTTACCCCCTTGTGTACATAAGGCCCACCTGCATAAACATATGGCAGTCCTCAACGAAGGCGCCCTTGGTGATCTGTTTGAAGCGGTCGCAGATGTCTGGAAGATTTCGAGCTTGCAGAATGAGGGCCTGGTTGTGTCGGATCAGGGTCAGTGCCACACGGAACAGAATCTTAGATCCTTCATAGAACAAGCAGTCCCAGATCCGCAGGACTGTCTAAATTCAGAGAAATAAAAGGAGGGACAGTCAGGTTAACACTGTAGGTGGACTACATTTCACAAAGGGTTTAAGCATCCACACAAAGGTCCCTGGGCCTCACTGAAGCTTAAATCACAGGGCAGGCTTCTGGCACTAGCCGCTGTGTCTCTTTAGGTGCAGCTAATCTGCAAAGTCATTTGGCACTCACACGTATTTCCATGCAGTTCCCACAGTCTGGTATATTGTGGAAGTAATCCATCAAGTACTATCTTTATAGCAAGGTAAAGCATTCACACCAATCTTTTTTCACCAAACACTGACCATGAAGCAATCCTGTATCACATAGATAATGGTTTTCAATGGATGGTTGGCTTAGACTAAAATATATGACTGACTAGGATTAAGTAGTAGTCTCTCAAACTCTGAATTGTTATGACTTAATGTGCTATCCTTAATCAATCTGCTCTTCCTATTCTACTGAAATTTTGCTCTGGAATTCCATGCTTTACACATTTACAACCTCTTTTGTTTACCTGTATCTCTAATTCCATACTGTTTTGGACTTGAA
The DNA here is from genome assembly GCF_029633855.1 of Hoplias malabaricus. Lineage (NCBI taxonomy): Eukaryota > Metazoa > Chordata > Actinopteri > Characiformes > Erythrinidae > Hoplias > Hoplias malabaricus. The sequence continues at coordinate 53,329,840 of NC_089801.1, read as the reverse complement.
CCCCTTTGGACTTGATGCTGACACCCTTACCTCCACAGGCAGGATGTCAATGTAGAGGCAGATGAACCAGCGTGACACCACCAGTGTCCACATGACGTTGTGTTCAGCCATAACCTGCCATACAGCCGGCACTTTAACTTTCACCAGCTCCCCCAGCACCTCCTGGTCCGTCTTCAGACCCAGCATGGTGGGTGTGTAATAATCTAGGAGAAGGAGAGTGCAAAATTGTCAAGCCAAAGCGATAAAATTTCCCCACTCACCTCAAACGTAAAATCTGTCAGTAAGTCTGGTGTCTGGTGTGTGATCCTTTAGATCTTTATTGGAATTACAAAATGAAAGTAGCTGCAAGACATGGAAGCTTCGATTTAGCAAGTCATTTCTTACTTTGACATTTTGGTCATGTATAAATTCTTGAAGGAAAATCTACTATTGTGGGGAAATGCAGCTCTAAGCTCCGTAACTTTTAAAGTGAAACAGTATGTTTGACAGAAAATAACGACATGTATGTTGTTTGTACATGGTTTGAGTTGAACCTATCTATCTCTAAGTATTTATTTACTGTTTGAATTACCACAGAAACTCATTTGTAATTTGAGTTGTTTTAGTTTTGTAACCCTTTTGGTAATGCAGTTAGCTGTCTCCCTAGTTTGGAGACATTCCCACCTTAAGTGATCTGAAACTACAAAAATACACCAATTACCCACCTACGGAGCAGGAATAGAGCAATATCATCATTTTGGTTCATGCTTTTCAGCTTTTGGAGTTTTCTAAAACAACTCTAGATTCCCCTGCCCCAAGCAGAGACAGAGAAAGACTAGCATACTGTGACAGTGCCAGTATGTTTTTTCTTCGTTTGCTGACACTGGGGCTTCATTAGACCAGTTTCGGGCACAAAAACAGACTGGAGTTAGTAAATGGTGAGGAAACATTTTCTGAATTTTATAAAAGTTATTTTTTTGATTACAGTTGTGAACTACACATTTAAGTACAAAGTTCTTCTCTGATGTGCACTTGTGTGAGAATATTTTTTTTAAATTACATATTCAAGGTATCGCTAGTTTGAAAATGAATTTTTAACACATTTGATTCATGCTCCTTTAACTATAAGTGAATACGGTATTATGGTGATGTAAGTGCTTTTCCTCCCAACTTGCTAATACATAATCCTCAAAATTATTTCTACTGAATTTTGGCAATATTCAGCCAATGTCTGAATAATAACCTTTTGTATTTTGTTAACGATTAGTTACAAAATTAGCTACAGAACAAATTAAAGACTGAAAATGGCTACTATGGCCAATCTGAGGTAGTCAGTTAGCAAGATGCTATTTGGTGGCCTCCATTAGCAACATTAGCCTTGTATTCCCAAAGCACAAAAAGCTGCTGACAGTTAATGTCCAGGGTGATTATATAAACTACCCAACATTTCCAACTAGGTCTGTCAAATTTTACATAAGTCAGTCAGTCACTCATCCATTACTGCTTCACTGTGTTCAGGGTCATTGTGTCAGGGCCTACTTTCAATCATTGGGCGCAATGCAGGAACACACCCTGATGGGGTGCCAATCCATAACAGGTCATCACACACACATTAATTGACACTTTTGAACAGCCAATCCACCTTCTAACATGTGTGTTCAGATTGTAGGAGAAAACTGGAGAACCCGGAAGAAACCCACACAGACACAGCACACCTTTCCTCAGAGAGAGTGACCCGAGGTAGTAATAGAACGGACAACCTTAGGACCCTGAAGCTGTGGGGCAGTGATGCTACCTGTAGCGCCTGAAAGCAATTATTTAAATTGGTCACACATTAGCTGAACTCAAAGTTCCTCAGTTTTTAGAATATACACTCATGTTTAGACTGCAACAAAGAATATAACAATGTGTTCAGTTTAGACGTGAGGCTGGTAACTTCCTATATGTATGCAGTGTGTCTCCCTCTCCCGGGCATGACTGGAGTTTAACAGGCTTTAGGCTTGCAGCAGATCAGAATCATGTGACCTACGGCCAGGTTTATTCATAGTTCAGGAGGAGCTATGGGGAGCTTAGAATAGCTTTGGCCGAGTCATTTAAACCTAATCCTGTCCACTCTCATACACATATATAACTGAAGCTCTTGTCAGAAATACCATGAATGTACAGCAAGTCGACTGATTGGGTACATGACACCAATATAATCTCTTCATAAAGGTTTGCATTTGCTCAACATTTAGCTGGCAGTGTGGCGTAATACACACGCTGAAATCTTGACAGACTTGCAGAAGTAAAACTTCATATACTCTGCACATTTATTTATTTATATTTTATATATTTTTTAATTCAGCAGCACATTGGTCCAGCAGGTAGTGTTGCAGTCACATAGCTCCAGGTGTGAATGTGTCTCTCTCCCTGTGAAGGACTGGCGTGCCCTCCAGTGTGTGTTTTAGCCTTGCGCCCAATGATTCCGTGTGCTGACCCACCGCAACCCTGAACTAAATTATGTTAACTAGGTCCAGAAATAGTGTCATGTTTAATTTGTAGCCTCTTAAATTTCTATTGAATTCTGTAGCCTCCTATTAGTGGTTTCACTTTAAAACATGTAAACTTACCAGATATTTTCTGCCAGTGTTTTTTTTTTCCTTTCAAGGTGATTCATCAAATAATCATTCATTAACTCTTACAAAAGGTTGAAATATTAAAATCTGTTTGTTACATAATAAAGACGCATGCAATATGATGCATCTTGTTTGAAATACACTCAACTTATTAGAGAATAATATGTACAAAATTAAAGTCATTCACAGAATATGATTTAGCTATATTGTAAATTGCATAGAAATGTTTGTCAAAACATCACCCAACACCTACCTAACAAGGACGTTCACAAAAGAGGATAAACAAGATTTCTGGAAGTCACCAGTCGTCTTAAATTAACAGATTTGTCATGGTTAATACTGGGCTCCCCCTACAGTTACAGTGTCAAATTCATATTTTTCAAAACTGTCCTGTAATTAAGACGGTGGGGAGTGTGTTTTCTACACTACTCCAACATTTACATAGTGCAGTTTCTGCAGTGTTGCACCTGGTATATCAACGACAGATGCTCTACTTTACTTTTACAGGTCAGTGAAGAATCACATTGATTTTGAAGCTGTCATTTTAAGGCACAAAATACTACGTAGCGCTCTTTTAATATACAAGTGTATCGTAAAAAGTGCATGGACCATGTATAGTGTTGTCATTATCACGGTCTTATATTCTAAACTAACAGCAATCACCTGGAAGTATCTTGCCGATAAGGGCCTCCATCAACCAGAATGACTTTTCTTCATCTTTGGTGATGATGATGAGGTACCCAGCAATGAAGTTCATACCCTGCAAAAAGTAAACACTTAACTGCCACCAGAGTGTAGTGCGTAAAAGATCAATGCAAAATACGTAGGGAAATGTGTGGCTACTTCATGAAAGACAGAGCCTATGGCATTTGTGAAAATATTTGCATTGGAAATCAGTTGTTAGCTGCGTCTGAAATGTTTACATTGTCAAAATGGAAAATATTATTTCACCTTGTGCAGGGTGACGCAGTCACACATCACATCAGGAACTTGATAAACACTTTATTATAACAGGGATCAACAAAACAACCTGGCTCTGGTAGACTTTGATCTCTGTATTATCAACATTAGATCTTCAAAACATTAACTTACAGTGAAGCCTACCTTAACACTCTTACAATCAGGCCATGTGCCTTTTCTGCAACTCATTAAGTACACAGATCAAAGTTTACAGGACAGATTCCTTGACTCTTACCTGACAGTATCCCACTGCCTTGTTATGATGTCCGTATGCCAGCAGCACATTATACAAACTCTTTTGCAGACAAGGTTCAGCTGTCTTACGGAACTGCACGTTGTCTGGGAAGGTCCTGTGCAAATCTGAAAACAAATAGAACAGAACATGAAACCAGGACTCAAGCTATACAAACGTTCAGTGTGAAAACAAACACCCATCTGTACCACTGAATATAGGGCAGTCACTATAAAAATACGTTTTTGAAGAATGAACATGAATTATAAAAAAATATATTTTATGTAAAAGACAAGGTTCACAATAATAAAATAATTATTATTAAATGAAAAATGATTTATAAAAATCTGAGGAAGTTTCCTCGCCATTTGCTCTACAGCTCTCCAGTCTATTTCCGTGTTCGAAACCGGTCTAATGTGTTTACAAAGCCCCAGGGTCTTTGCTCATGTCAAAGAAACTGTATCTGGAGTTGTTTAGACAATGAATAAAACTCCAAACATTGAAAAGAATGATCCATGAGGAGGATATTGCTCTATTCCTGCTCCAAAGGTGGGTAAGATTGCTGTAGATAAAACTGACTACATTCGGGAGAGAGCTAACTGCGTTAAAGTAAACACAGACCGAAGTGCTACAAAACTAAGCAAGTTTAAAAAAAATAAAAAATAAAATAGTTTCAGTCGGTTTTTTTTTGTTCCCAAAAAAATGCAGAGATTTTTTATGTATTATCTACAGGTATATTGTAAATAAAGTGATAGTGTTTATTCCAGTATTTTTTGGATTGTTATTTGTGATTTCATGCTAACCTGTATAGATGGCTTCCACCAGTTTAGGGTCATGTTGGGCCTGGAGAAGTGAGTGATAGTAGCCTGGGTTCTTCTCCATCTGCTCCTGTGAGCCACTTGCTGCCATCCAGATCAATGCCCGGTGCTCATTTGGAACTCCCTTCCGTACGTAACGCTTTACTGTGGGAAAAGTACACAGCGTTGTTCAGCTGGTTACAGTAAATACAAAATCACTTGACAATTATTTAAGCTATTCTAATTAACTTCCAAGGGCAGCATGGTGGAGCAGCAGGTAGTGTCACAGTCACACAGCTCTAGGGTCTTGGAGGTTGTGGGTTCAAGTCCTGCTTCATGAGACTCTTTGGGAGTCTAGTGTGTTCTCCCTGTGTCCGTGTGGGTTTCCTCTTGGTGCTCTGGTTTCCTCCCAAGGTCCAAAATCACACGTTGGTAGGTGTACTGGCTACTCAAAATGTGTCTGTAGGTGTGAGTGAATGTGTGAGTGTGAGAGTGTGTTGCCCTCTCCAGGTTGTGTTCCTGCCTTGCGCCCAAAGATTCCAGGTAGACCTACCGTGACCCTGAACTGGATAAGCGCTTACAGACACTGAATGAATGAATAATTAACTTCCACAATCATATGTCTAATTTGCAACAAACAGAATATCAACTGGGTATATTTTCAGCCACTAGTTAAAATACATGTGAACAACAAGAAAGCAAAGAAGCATCAGAAGATATGTCATGAGTTTTACAAAAACAAGGATTCTATTAAATTTTCTGAAAGGGAACACATCACCTTTTGGGGGCAGTAGTGAGTAATATTTGTTTATTTGAGTTGTGTCTGTTGTGTGCTAGGAAGCCAATTTAGCCTTGTACTTTAATTAGAGTTCATTTTACCACAAGAGATTTACATTTACTTCTTTAATCTTTGAAGACATGTGATAGACTTTGATTTATATTTACCAGTATACAAATTCATTGATCTACTATTCCTGAAATTTGCAGATATATAGCAAAGGGGATAATGGTTTTGAAATTCACTTACAGGTTTAAAGCTTACTGCATTTGAGTAACTGATATGGTAAAACAAATAGCTTTAAAAGGGTGCACTACAGGTTCACTAAAGATTAACAATATTAAAAAAAAAAAAAAAAAAAAAAAAAAAAAAAAGACAGAACCTCCTTCACCCTACCTCCAATCCTGTTCTGGAGTGCCATTGTTGCACATTATTTTTTTTCATGTTTAGTATTTTGTTTGCAAATTTAATTTATGTGTAAAACTAAACATGTGTAAAATCACAAAATTTAAAACAAAGTATTTGGTAGTATACTTTAAACAAATCAGGCATTTTAAAGTAAGATAATTTTGAGCCAGCAATATTCAGTAGTAGAGTTTGTATGGTGCCATGTGAGTTGCCTTTAAAACAGAACTCTAACAGTGTGTTGTTGTTTTTTTCTGAGACTTTGCTTTCTGTGATTGCTTGCATCACTGCACAGAAAAGCAGTTCAATTTCTACACACAGGTTTCGAAAGATGTGGTAACATTTCTTTATTTAGATCTATTGTTGTTTTATGTACGCAAATTCCTATAATCTACTTTAAGACAATGGTTCCCAGTCAAAAGTACTGGGTCCCAGCCCTGCTCCACATGCCTGACTCAGCTCCTGAGCTACTTATCAAACTCTCAGTTCTGTCAGGAATGTAAGCAGCCAAAGCACATAAATGTGGTTTATGTGACTGGAACTGAGAACAAATCTTGAGATAAGAAATACACACAAAGTTAATGAACTAGAACCAATGAACCATTTCTCAATGTTTCACCTTTGTCAAGGCCATGTGAACTGCAACGCAGAGAAAGGACATTCAGTTCTTTAAAATAATGTCTGTATCTACTGCGTTTCATCTTACCCTTCAGACTCTTGTCGATTTTGCTTTTCCCCTGCAGCAATTTTGACCACTTGATGGACCTTCTGGTCAGGACAGCCAAGTACTCGGACATGAGCTCCTCATAAGACTCGTAATCAAAGTCATCAGATCTCTCGAAACCATATGGGTCCACACTGCAGAGATACAGACATCAGTGAGATATTTTTGCATCAAAAGTCCTATCTGAAATGTATTATTTTCACGTGATGGGATCTATAAAGGAAATTTACATTTATAGTATTTAGCTTATACTCTCCAGAGTGACGTAACATTTTTTTTTATATTACAGATGTAATCTAATGCAAATAAGGACACACATTTGTTGGTGCAGTGTATTTGTTCCTGCCCAAGCCACAAACAGTAATCCCAAGTTTTTGGTTTGAAGGACAGCAGTGTTTGTCACTACACCACACCAAGCTCTATATAAATATGTATACTGTATAAATTGGTCAATTAATTTACGTATATGACTCAAAATTCATTATATGGCCAAAAGTTTGTGAACGCCTGCCAATTCTAAGTTTCCTCTGAAATGAAGGGAAGAAAGTTTGTTCTCATTTGTTGCAGTAAGAGCCTCTGCTCTTAGAACACTGCTCTGAGGATTTGATGGTATTCAGTCATTAGAGCATTACTAAGGTCCTATACTGATGTCTTGGATTAGTTTTGGATAACACACGTTTTCCAACTCATTCCACAGGTACTAGATGGAGCTGTACTGCTTCAAAGAACACAGTTCCATTGCTGACCAACCCTATACTGTTTTTTTGTTTGTTTGTTTTAAACCCTATAACCCATGCCTGGTATTTAATTTGCTTTGTTAAATATAACAAATTTAAAAATGTCTGCAACACTAAACAAATTAGACAGAGGCATGTTTACCGTGTCATCACATTAATTTTTTTAAATTACACTTTTTAATCAATTGGGAATTGGTGATACTAATTGTAGAAATTCTGCAAGTGGAAATTTCTGCCTGTTTTTGCTGTAAAACAAGACTTGACATGCTCAAGTCTGTAGTCACCTTTGTTAGATTCTCATGATAAGCCATACATTTTCAATAGGAGGCAGATCTGGACTGAGAAAAGATTTTGTCTTAGCAGCAGCATATTTCTCTTCAAAATACTAATATAAGCCACTTTCACATATCTACAGATCACACATGCTGTAGGCACTGACATCCATGCTATCACAAATTTTGGGATTTTCATTGGTAAGGATGTTGTTTTTGAAGTCAGGATGGTGTTTTTCATTTTTGGCAGAGAATCCAAAGTAAGATTTTTCAAATTATTGCTGAAATGTGGATTCATCTGACCACAAAATTTTCATTGCCATATGATCCATCTCAGATGCCCAGAGAACTCACTGGCATTTCTGTGCAAAATTAATGGATGTCTTCTTCTTTGTATAATACCGTTTCAAGCTGCATTTCTTGATGCAGAGGCTGATTGTTATGCGACAGCAAATTTCCAAAGTATTCCCAACCCCATGTGGCCATATTTATCACTGTAGCATGATGTATGTTATGCAGTGCCATTTGTGGGCTTGAAGTTCACAAACGTTTTCAAGAAGAGTCCAGCCTTGCTTCACACAAACTGAGATTTCTCCATATTTCAGGAATCGTTTTACAGTATTAGTGCCGGTAGATAGGGAAAGCCTGAATTATTTGCTGCCTGTCCTGAAAAAAAATTCTTTAAGAACCACTTGACAATCCTTTCATTAAATTTGGCACAAAGAGATCACCAAAGACCTATTTTTGCTTACAAAGGCTGATCCTTTAGTAGATGGCCCTTTTATATTTTTATGTATATGCATATCTATAGGTTTCAAAACATGTAACTTGAAAGTTCTATAAATATTTCACAAGTTGTTCAGTGAAAACATTGTATTTTTTGTGCTTTTGTTAGTTAAATAAAGGTTCAGTAAAACTTACATTTCACAGATTATTGTTTTTATTGCATTTAACAAAGTATCCCAACTTTTCTGAAAACGGGGTTTGTAGGAAAACTGTGCCTGTGTACAGTGTTTATAAAGGGCATCTACAAACTTTTAAATTTTTATAATTTGGTGTAGTTTACTCCAGAATTATTACTTAGAGCTTTAAAAGCGTAGTTGATTGTAACCAAAAACACTTTTTTTTTTATATAAAATTCAGACGATGTTCCCTGACCCTTTGTTGCTCTCCAGTTGGTTTGCGTGCTCAAAACCTGTCTAATGTGTCTGTAAATGAGTAGGAAAACAAATTGGCTCTGTCCAGTATGGTAGTCTGTGTCTGTGTCTGTCTCTGTCTCCGTCTTCATCTGTCTGCTCATGGCAGAGGCATCTGGAGTATGTTTAGACAACAGAGAGAACCCTAAACATTGTAAAACATGGACTGAAAAGAGGATTGCTCTTTTCCTGTTCCATATGTGGGTAATATTGACTTATTTTTGCTGTTTGAGATCACTTAATGTGGAAATGTCTCCAAACTCGTGAGATGGCGAACTGCTTTACCGATGCTACAAATATAAACTAATCCAGTTACAAATGAGTTTCTGTGGTATTTCAAACAGTGAATAAAAACTTAGACAGGTTAAACTTCAGCCACATACAAACAATTTGACACATGGAGACAGTATTTTCCCCTCAAACACCTTAAACGACGCTGAGCTGTGTTTCCCTAAAATCATAGACATTTCCTTTAAATACATTTATACAGATTTATACCAAATAGTGCTTGAGGTGAAATTAATCATAGAGCATAGGGAATAAACAGTGCTGTTGCAAGGACAACTGGAACATGGAGAAAGTAACTAATGGAATAAAGACAAAATAATGAACATAAACAGGACAGTCGGGAGAAACGGTCTGTCCCTTTCTCATATTCTTGTTGCCACACACACACACACACACACAGAGAGAGAGAGAGAGAGGAAAACCACTTAAAAGAGTTTTAAAGAGTTTGAGAGAAGTATTTGGTAATTAACTACATTTGATTCTCTTTATTCAAATGGATAATAGTTCATAGGCCTTAAAGAAACATTTTAATATGTTCATTTTCACAAAACTGGTGACAAGACAGAATCCTTAATCTTTTCTGTAATTCTGTTAGCAAACTGGAATCATACAGACAGAAGTGTATCATTAAGAAAAAGTTGTATTAAAATGATTGATGTCTAGCACGTTCAAATTCTTAAGTATCTGACTGTTTAATCTCATCAAGTGAAGTTTTCAAATATACCAAGAACAAAACAGTGATACAGCTGAATTTTCTTTTTTTTAATTTCAGCTCACTCTCTCTTAAGAAATTTGTCGGCCACACACCACAGACATTTCAGCACAGACTTGATCCTTAAAAGTGTACTAATACACTTCTGTTTTTACCATGTTTAAGGGGATTTTCTGTTTTTACGTACAAGTAGGTGACAAAAACAGAGCCAGCAGGGTTCTATAGAAAGAATATTAAACACAGAGGCCCACATAATAAGCTTCTCAGAGCATAAAGACTAGACATTTCCGCTCTTATTTACTGTGTTTTACAGACAGGACCATATCCTTGATTAGATGGTCATTTCTGATTGATCTAGCTATTCTACAGAGAGTTTATAAGCAGTGCTCAATTGCCAGTTTAAAACTTCTTAAGACAACACTGTTGATGATGTAGACTATAATAAAAAAAAGTAAGAGGAAGAGAAAGAAGAAGAAGAAAAAAAAAAAAACGCCGTAGAGACATGGAAACTATTCACTTCTCAGCCTCACTGGACGGCTTCATGAATTCAGGCCATTGTCTGTTTGCCCTTCCCTAATGCACCAGTTTCCTGCAGGTAGTCCCAGGTAGCCTACAGTGAAAGGCTGTTATGTAAAAAGATCATTGTCTGGAATGAGCCTTCTAGGAGACTCAGTGGAAAAAGACTTTGAGTTCTGAGTTAAAGGAAGAGTTAAAAGCATTCCATTCAGCTCAAAGTAACAGGATAAAGTGGCTTAAGGGCACTGAGAAAACACACGAGCTGTGTTTAATAATGAAGTCCCTGTGACACAGGAGCTGCCCCAGGCAATCTAGAAAAAAATACAGATAGACTTTAGATGTGTGTTTTAAATTATTTTGACTAATTATTGGGGCATGGTGGTAGTTGGGACAGGATGGCAGATTTCAGTGGTGTCTGAGTCCAGGTTGGTTGCGAGTCTGTGTGATGTTAGGCTTGTAGTTGCAAGTTTTATATGGTGTCTGGCATGGTGTTATATGTTTTAGTGGTTCAATGGTATAGTTCTTAGTTAGGGTTATTTTATTTTTCTGAGGTTTGATGAGTGTTAACAGAAAAAAGCAAAAGTGTCACATTAAAAATTATTTTTAAAAATGAAAATATGTTGATTTAATTCAGCGTTTCACATATTCTGAAATGAAGCATAATGTGACAATATTAATCATGACAACACTGAATGTACTGTCATTACCTGTTAAATTGGTGTCAAGTTATAGTTGAGGGTTTTAATAATGTAGGATTTTAGCTATAATTTCTAGAAGTGTAAGACTCTGGCACCAAATTTTAAAGTTCCCTTTAAGTCATTGATTTAGCCCCTAAAAAACTAATTGTCCACCACAGTTACATATTTAGAAGTTATTTGCAAGACATACAAAACCCTAATGTATTAAATCATAGATAGGGTATAACTCTACACTTTCAGCTTCATTCAGTATGCCTGGATCTATGAATATGCAATTGGTCCCCGCCTCTATTTGCACTTACCCCTCAGCTGCATGCCTGCAGCTCAAAAGCCCCACCCTGCAAGCTGATGTAAGCAAGGCTGGCTCTCTGAATTTGCCTGTTGGCTGTGGCGCTGACTGCTTATTTCACTCATGACATGTCTTCTATTGTATAAATAACACCTATATGTGTTGACAAAGAACAAAAAATGTTGATGTGTTTAAGAAAATCAGTCAACTTTTCTTTTTTACAGAGCAATTCTAAATACATAATTTCAGTTTTTGGACAAAATAATAGCCCACATTTTTCTATTTGATCATCACAAGTCAAAAACTGATTGGATGATATCTTGCTGTGATGGTAATAGTTTTACAAGCTCCCAGAGTGGTCCCCAAGAAACGAAATGGGCCTGGGGAAAATTAAAATGAACTCCAAGGAGTTTTTCCCCTCTCTGGGGTTTTGATGCTGGTCTCTAATAACTCACTTTGCTTATGATTAAGGCTGGGCAATTAATTGAAAATTACATTCGGAACTTCTAGTCGACGTAATCTTGTCTATATCGATTATATAAATTATTTTCAACTTTTTAAAAATAACATTTTATTTTTCAAGTTTTATTCATTTATTTTTTATTCTGTTATGTGCCCACTGTACCGTCCCTTTAAAACCATGCTACCAAGCTGTAGGCACGTGATTCTGCCCCTATCTGCCACATGGAAGCAACCTAAATGCCGAGGACGACCAAGTGACTTGAGGAGCTAGTACCAAAGAAAAACACAGCGTCTGTGTTGTGGACGTGCTGTGTTTTGACTATAATTAATACGACACTGAACAAAAAGTTGTAAACACTGAGGAAAAAAAAAAAAAAAACTTTTCAGTGACCAAAGCACAATCACACACCAAATATAAACAATGCTCAGAAAACAAGAGAGGAACAAGCTCCCAGCGACATTAGAAATATATCCAATGTTTAATATTGGAGAATATTTACAGTACAAGCCTCGTCACTGAACTATGAGTCAAAAAAAACCCACAAAAAACAATAATCCTTCATTAATCGTAATCGTTGTAAAATGTACAATTAATCGCGATATTGATTTGCGCTCATATCGCCCAGCACTACTCATGATAAATCTTGGAACATGGAAATGTTACCAAGGTAAAAAATGTTTTACTGCAGGGGTTCTTTAACAGTGTGCGATTCTGGCTGTAGGTTGTAATAGTATAGGATTATAATTAAAACGTTTATTGGTGTAGGACTGTAGTTCTAATGATTACAGCTGAGAGTTTTAACTGTTTCAGATTGTGGAACTAAGTTTTACAAGTATATGACTGTGAATATGGTTGGCTATATACAGTATTTAAAGGTGACTGCAATATAAATAGTAGTACACTTTCTCAGATAGGACATTAGTTTGAATGTTGTGGGATTGCAGTTTTGAAGTTTGATGGTCCATGAATACATTTACATTCCTGGCATTTGAAAGATGCCCTTACTCAGTGACTTTGAGTTTTGATCATGTTACAGTTGTAAGCAAATATAATGTTAGAAGTCTTGCCAGTGAATTTATTGGTGTGGTGTGGTTACCCGAGCAAGGACTCAAACCCTAAAACTGGTACAGGGAAAAAGGAGGCGAGATTTACAGTCTGAACAGGGATGTGAAGCTGTGTTATAACTGTAACACCAGTATCAATGGGGGGAACCTTGGTGTGAATAAAGGAAGATTTTAAGTGTAAAGTACCTGGGGACTCTTTCCTTCGCTGTGCTCGGGACATTAATGCGGACCTGAGGCTGTGAAGATGACGATGAACTCGTCCCGTTCTCCTTCTGTCTGTTTTTCTCCATGTTTAAGAAGAGGTCGAGGTTAGGACCTCACACACTTTACACACTTCATAGCTTACTTCACACAGTGTCTCTCTTTTTTATCCTTTCTCCTTTCTCAGGGCTGTAGTTCATAAGTCAGTGAGGTTTAGTTCTCTCATTGTGGATCAGAGCCGCTGTAATCCGTTTAGAACCAAGACGAGTTATAGACACACGGAGACTTAAGAGTCCAGCAAGACGGTTCAGTTATAGTTAAGGCAGTTAACGAACGAGTCCCACAGCCCAGCAGGATTTACTGAATTCACCGAACAAGCTATAAGCACAGAGTCGAAGAAAATAATTCAGAAAGACGTGTTTATCTACGGCCGGGTAACTTTCTTTCTCTCTCTCTCTCTCGCTCTCATCAGCCGTTGCTGCACTTGTTGTAGAAGTGTTATCTAAAATACCTCACTCGTTTATTATGAACGTCTCTCTCTCTTTCTGTCTCTCCTTCGTTTTCAAATGGCGAAGAGTCCGTCGTTAACTTCGGGCAGTATGCCTATGTTCCCTGCAGTTTTCTCGTCGTTGTTTTTTCCGCCGTTTCTCTCTCCCTCTTTCCACAGCAACCAACACACGCTCCATTAATTTCTCTGGGGAGCTGAGCTGAGCTCAAGGGCAGACGTCAATCAATGAGTTTAGACCACGCCCCTCGTTCCTCCCCTCACTCCCCGAGGTTGACACAGCGCCTCCTAGCGACAACAGCGCGAACACGAATTTTTTATTACGAGTCAGCACAGTAAAAGGTAAACTGTATTCGTTACAAGTACAAAGTAATAAAGCTAGGTAATATTAATTGTAAAAGTAATTATTAAAAAATACTGATTTTTCTTCACTGCAATATCATAACAGATATGTTTAGATTAACATTTTAGGGGTTTAGTCAATAAGCAAAAGGGAAAACATAAATGGACTGAAACATACGCCTTCATTTGTCTCAACCTTTGGCCACTCATCACCCTCAGCTTTGTGGTAAATTTGTTTGTGGAACTCTGTGGAGGAACAGGTAGTGTCACTCTCCAGGGTTCCAGGGTCCTGCGGTTCCAGGTGATAGTCTGTGAGGAGTTTGGGGTGTTATCCTCATGTCCACGTGGGTTTCCTCCTGGTGCTCTGGTTTCCTCTCACAGTTCAAAAACACATTTGGGTGGACTGACTACTTTAGGTGGGAGTGAATCTGTGAGTGTTTGTCATCCTGCAAGGGAGCATTCCAGACAGGGAAGGCCATTGCAAAGCCATGAAAACTTTGCTTTATGATTTCAATCATTGTCTGGTTGTCAGAACTGGCAATAAATAAATAAAAATCAATGTAAAATTCTTTACATTCCCTTAGTCAATGTTATAGTTTTCTCAAAAATCTGTTGATATAAGTCTGCATTCATTCTTTCTTTTATTTCTGCAGAGCTCAGCCCCTGTTACAGACATATACCTGCAAAACACCAGTGATCCTCCACTATGTTTCACTGTAGAAATAATATTCTTCTCATTGTAGGTACAGTTTTTACTGTTACTTTTGCAGACAATATTTCCAAATATGGAATAAAAGCATGATATAATAATAAACATAAGTTTATATATGTAAATATTCAGGTTAAATATGTTGAATGTTTAATAAAGGGAATCCAAACTTTTGAGCTTGTTATTAAAGGTAAATGGTGACTTATGCTGAGGTGTTCTTACAAGGAATTAATAACACTACAATGATTTAGAGGAAAATGCATTAAGATAATTTTTTATTGTTATTTTTGAAGAATAATTGAATAATGAAACAGATTTTATGGATTATTTATAGACAACCTAAAAGTGATTCAGACTTTTACACTCAATTGTAGTATGTCTATATATAAAAAATTAGATTAGATAATTTAATTAAAAAACATAAATCAATGAAAGTCTTCCTAGCATGCTACAAAAACAACAACAAATCTAGCATCCGTGTCTCTGTATTTCAGCCACACAGAAATAGTAAAGACTGAAAAAAGGTAACAAGGAGTTTATTCTTATTTTTGAAAGAAAAAAAATCCTACATTACCTAAAGCTAACTGCACTATACCTAAATTGTTGTTAGACACTGCAGTCATTTTCATGAAGAAAAATAAGTAAAATGCCCTTTTGTGCAATGTATATTTTGAGTTTAAGCTTGGCACTAGTTGTCTTGTGGATATAAATTGTGTCCTACTAACAACTAAGTAAGAACTCACTGATTACCAAAACTTTGAAAGATAGCATAAAATCAGGCTGAAATGTTGGTTCAGACTTAGAAAAAAAACCTGCAGGTGGTTTTGTCCACCCTTTCACTGTGAAAAGACAACTCCACATTATGGGTCTGAAAGGACACCTAACAGTCAATAATTAAATCTGTGACACATAAATAAACAACAAACAAGTAAAAGATACACTAATTAAATAAGAAGCTGCTGGAAGTGTCAGAAAAATGGAGTGGTTGCCCCAGACCCTAGCCCTAGACTATGGTTTGGGATTAATTCCCATTTCCAGATATTGTATTTTATTTTAATTTTATTTTATTTGTTTGATTAGGTAAAATGCAATCAAATCAGGAATCTCTGTGGTGCTATATTAGGCTGGTTAAAACATACTTTGAGGATATTCAGTTTTGCTTTAGTACAGGGAAATTTGTTATATCAGGGCAGTGATTGGAAAAAGGTATAATGGCTGGATGTACAATTTCACCATTAGGATTTACAGTGGCAATGGAGGTAGTAATTAGGGCCTCTAAGTGGGTCGTAGGTGGGGAGAGGTTGCATGACGGTAGTCGGCTCTCCCAAATTAGGGCTTACATGGGTGATATGAAAAAGCTAATGACTACTGTGCCTTGCACACCGTGGTTGTTGGAGAAATTAAATGATAATCTAAGATTGGCTAGACTGGAATTTGTATTGAGCAAATATAGAAGTCTGTCGATTGTCAAAGGAAAACATGTGCAAGAAAAATTTTTGATACTGGAGAGACCAGTGATGAATTTAGGTAGATGGTATAGTGCAGCACTAAACGATACTGAACAAGTTGTGGGAATAAATGCTGAACTAGTGCAAGCTTTTAATAGTATTGATAGATCGTGTTTGCCAGGCAAGTTAAAATTGTGGTGTCTGCAGTTTGGCTTACTGCCTTGTATTAGGTGGCCATTGACAGTTTATGATGTTTCGATGTGAACATCAGTTTACGATGTGTTTATGAAGTAGAGAGGCTGGAAATGGTTATGTACAAGGCCATAAGGAAGTGGCTAAGGGTGCCGCCGTGTTTAAGTAGCGTGGCAAAAAGCAGGAAGGAAGTGGAATCCAAAAGTGGCTGTGCAGGTAGCCAGGGGCTCATTACAACTAAAGGATGTGATTGATGAATTACAGTGCAGGAGAGCAGGCCTTGAGTCAGGTGATTCTTGGAAAGCTTTTAGCAAGGCCATGTCATCAGAGAGAAGGCCATTGATGTCTAGTTTTATTCACAAGCAGGAAGAGGAGGCAAGGTGCACAACAGCAGTGTCACCGGTAAACAAGGCCAGTGGCTTGGTTGGTGGGTTGGCACACTGAAGCATATTCTATCAATTTGTAAAGTTAGTTTGTCACAGGCTCGGTATACATGGAGACATAATCAGGTTAAGCATGTTTGTTGGCTAGAAGAGAATGTTTTGAGAACGTGCACAGGCTACAAATATTGGCAGATGGCGTGAAGCACGAGACTGTACATTGCTGATGGATGTAAGAAAAAAGCTGCAGGTCCCAGAGTGTATTGTGTTAACTACACTGAAGCCAGACATGGTGCTCTACTCTGAAAGTAAATGGATAGTTTATTTCATAGAGTTAACAGTTCCATTTGAGGTTGCAGTAGATAAAGCATTCGAAAGGAAGAAGCTGAAGTACACAGACCTGGCAGCTAAGGTGAGGGAATGCAGGTGGCAGGCACAGGTAAAACCAATGGAGATAGGTGTTAGGGGATTTGTATCCAAGTCAGTCACAACCCTGCTTGTGCAGTTCGGCCTGAGCGGCTGGAAACTAAGGGCAGCTGTGAAGGAGTTATCAGAAACAGCTGAAAGGTCTAGTCAGTGGTAGTGGAAAGCACAGATTACTTGGGGAAATGCATTGTAGAGATGCTATTTTGATTGTTGGTGATGTAGCACGTAAAGTTCATATGGAACTTGTGGCATTGAGCATGCATTACCGTGCCAGTGGGGCTAAGTACAGCCTTAGTCACCAGGGAGGCCAGTGTGGATTTATGGTTGTTAAAGGTAAGGTAGGACTGTAAAGATGGCTTGGAGGGGGGTGGGTCTGGGACGCCAGACGTCACTGTTGAGCCTTCTGGAAGTGTCGTGGGTTTAATTCAGTGAAACACCAATGAGAGAAGATGCCTACCTGATGACCCCTGTGAAGAGCTAGTGATACGGTGGATGGTTTGGGTACTCATGTGATGGGCTCAATGAGTAACTGTAGTTGTTAAGGACAGCTGGTTGCTGATCAGATCATAAATGGTCACAGCAATCTTAGTGTGGAGGTGCAGGATTCAACAGGACTTTTGTGGCTGCAGGTAGGAAGACAGTGTGGTGGGCCCTATGTGAAGCTGGATTGGCATAGGGTATTTTACATCTTATCTCATTTTATAATTACTCAAACCTTTATTTAACTAACAAAAGTACACAGAAATGGTCTACAGGTTTTTCACTGACTAACTTGATTGTAATTTATAAAAACCTTTGCAGATGCAGATGCCTATCTTCCTATAATACACTCAAAGAGCATTCCTGATTGCAGTCCTGACTCCTTGTCTGAGTGTTAACTTAGAGACTCTCTCTAAGACACAAGATAGAGCTCAACATCAGACAACATCCAAAATAAATGTAACAGTTGGGGAGCTAATGACATCAAAATCGTAGTATGATACCAGTTTTAGGAACTTTTAAACAGTAATGAATGATACTCACTGTTCAGTTTTCAGTAGGCTACATTAGGATGCAATTAAAAATGTAATGTCACAAATACATATGGCAAATACATTGTTCTCCCTGCTGTCACACTTTCATTCATTCCTTCATTGTCTGTAACCACTTATCAGGTTCATGGTTGCGGTGGGTCCAGAGTCTGGAATCACTGGCCGCAAGACAGGATCATACCCTGGAGGGGGCACCAGTACTTCACAGGGCGATACACACACACACACACACACTCTCACACATTCACTCACACCTATGGACACTTTTTGAGTCACCAATTCACCTACCAACGTATGTTTTTGGACCGTGGTAGGAAACTGGAGCACCCGGAGGAAACCCACACGGATACCAAGCTCCTCACAGACAGTCACCCAGAGAAGGACTTGAACCCACAACCCCAGGAACCTGAAGCTGTGTGACTGCGACACTACCTGCTGCAGGTTGGGCAGTATGATGGTAAAACTGTATAATATGATTTTGGAAAAAATTTGTTGGTATTTGAAAATGATACAGTATGGGAAAATGATAAGGGAAAAAAATTGAAAACGCCCCCCTCCCTTCTGCTCATTGTAAGATTGTAACGCCCAGAAACCAATCATTTTGGCTGCGTTCCTAACCACTCTGCCCCTCTTCAGCAGTGGTACTGTATAAGGTACAGTATTATAAAATGTGATACTGCACAATTCTAATATTATAGCATAAGTGCTTATAAGAATCCTTTGCAGGTTATTGTTTTGTTGGCGTTTAATAGAATTTTCAGTAATATTCCATCTGGCAAAGGACATTGTAAATATTTAAATAGCAGAGTTAAATTCAGGTCTAGAAAGTAAAAATCTTTCTCAGAATTTTGTTCCAACTGCCCTGACCCCTTTGAGGTCGGTTTGGTCAGACAGTTAGAGCGAAATCTTGGAAAGGATAATATTTACTTTTAATTTCACTTTTTTACCTTACCTATTAAACAGTCAGTATGTTGTTTGGATTCTAACTGGATGTCTGCTGGGCTACTTCTCTATTACTACAGGCATTTATGTGTGAGTTAAAATGTGAGTTATATCTGAGTGTATCTCATATTCCATATGGTTACCATATGATGAATCTGCCTTCCTTGTTTTCAGTAGCCCGTGTGTTGTTCGGCGAGGCTGTGCTTAATGTAATTTTCTCGCCTGATACTTGTTTGGTAAATACAGTGCCATCTGCTGCGCCAGTCATGTTAAATCCTCCTACCCTTATCCCTCTCTACAAAGCAGAACAGAGGCTAAAAGTGGATTATCCTCTATGCATCAGTACATCACCACAACTCTCTTCTCTAACACTGTGTACCCTTTTACTTATCCTTTTACATTCAGCGTTTCATTGTGAGGAAAATATAAAGACTGTACTTTAAGACTTTAATGTGGTGTTAATGCAGCAAAGTCTTGGTAACTCCAGGATTGTCTGAATCAAATGTCAGCTTCAGTTTACAGTAAATATTGAAACTGTACTGTACATGGTGGAAATTTGATCTATCAGTGGTTGGCTGTTTGCACAGTGCTGCAGGTGTTTTTGTCACTCATACTGATATCAGCATTAGTCAGTCTGAGCTACTGAGCTTCTATATGGAATACAGGAAAATGGCCTACTGTAAAAGTCCCTTTTTTGTTTTTGGCAAAATATAACGAAATATTGGCAAATGAATGAACATGTAAAAGCATTACCAAAAATATCTGTAGAGCTGAGAGTTTCTACAAATAAACATCTAGTGCCAATGACCCTTATTCAATAATTTTGCATACATTTGAAACGTAAAACGAGGGATTTGACCTGATTTTGAATTCAGTGATTGTATTCAACTTTGTGAATGAACGCCTATATAATTTTTAAATCTTTGCAAGAAGTTATTAGTATTAGGTTCTAAGCTGTGATTTGTAGTTGATTTCACTCATTACTCAATTACTGAATTTATGTTCTATGAATATGTGCCTCTAAATTCTATCACAAGATATTTTATAGGGAATTGTCTAATTTGTCTAAATTGTTGTTAATTTGGGTTGAAGGGTTATGAAAGAAACACTTCTGAACTGCTTAAAGAACAGTTCTGAGTGGTTGATTAGTTTCAATAGTTATGACCATCTTAACGTGCAGCAGGTGGCAGAGTAGTCTGCACCAATTGCTGTAGGTTTGTTTTTCCATTTTTGTTTGTTTCAGGATTACAGCTGCTCATAATCTCATTTATAGTAATGCAGTTTAACAAGCCAACTAGAGCTTTGCAGGATATACACACGTCCTGTTGTCATCACATACATGCACAGTGTCTCCCCACGTTTGATTTTGATTGGTTTGTGCTTAGAATCCCATTAATGGACACACCTCTTTTCCGTATGGCATAACACGACTTTCTATATTGCTGTTGCAGTTTCTTTACCTTCAGGTGGCATTGTTCCACTGTCCTGTCCTCTCTCTCTCTCATCCCCTCAGAAAATAAGGCATACGTTTCAGCATTTTTATGTTTTTCATGCTGTTTATTCACATACTCATCAGACACAATTTCAGTTAAATATTTTATCTCCTCCTCTCCACAAGTGCTTCTTCTTTTAGGTTTTTTACTGGGTGTTTTAATCTATGATTGGTCTGAAAGTCCGAACCATTCAAAAAGTGTTTTCACACTGCATATGAACCACAAGGTTCAGTTTGATAGACCACCTCTTTTGGTCTGATGAAATTTTGGTTCTTTGGTCCGGACCGTGGTTAGAGACACCTTTCACACCTGCAGTTTTGATTCGGATCAAACTGAAAAGTCCGAAAGTCCAAACAAGGTAGGAGTGAAAACGCCCTAAATATTTTAATGATATTATGTACTGTAGATGATGAAAATGTCTAGTTCTGTATTGTTGTAAGTTGAAAAACATTATTCTTGGATTGTTGCACTATTTGTCCATGCAGTATTTTACAGAAACCCTCCCCACCTTTACTACAGAAACACTCCATGTGTCTGACATACTATTTTTAAAGCCAGTTTTTTGTAGCATTACTCAAATTTTTACTTTTAATTTGTAGCCTTTTTGAATGTCAAATCAAATTAAAAATTTGCATATATTTAAAAATATATATAATAATTGTCAGTTTCAACATTTGAAATTTTGTCATATTTTTTTAAATACAATATAGGGTTTAAATGGTTTATACATTGTTACAATCTGTTTTTAAATCAGAGGAATGACCCAACCATTCTCAATTCCTCAAACCCATTTCAAATTCCTTGAAAAAGTGAGAAAGTGATCAGTATGCTTCATATACTATTCTTGCTGCATCATGAATTTGTTTGGCCATATGTACATGTCAGATTTCAGTGTGCTGATTTAATCATCAGCAAAGACCAGTGAAACCAGTTCTAGAAGAAGCCATGCATACCCAAGAAATTACACTGCCACCCCATGCGTCACAGGTGACGTTTCATACTCAAGATTGTTTGAAGTCCCTGTCTTATTCTACATTTTGACCTTCACATCACATTGGTAAATAATCCTGATGTCATCAGAATTTCAGCCTGGATCTGCTGTGCTTGGGGCAGATGAGAGTTTTGAGTTTTGTAGTTGAAGGTGGCAAAATGAATGTAAAAATCATGTTGAGGACTTCATTCCAAAAGTCTGGCTTCAGTAGTAATCTCAGACCAGTATCAGAGGTGTCACAGCAGTGGAAACAAAATTTTTACTTGCTGAACCTGAAGTGTAGCTTATTTTTTTTTATTTATTTATTTTTTTCTTCTTTTGAAGTTTACAGCACATAGTCAGTATTGACACTTTCACCATTGCACAATATAAACTGTTTTGTCGGTGTAGTTTTTGTGTTTTACTGCTCTAAAAATGTTCCTGTCACCAGTTGATGTGGTCTACCTAGGGCTTCATTGCTGCAAATGAATTTAAACCTGCCATAGACTATTACATCTTCAAATTATTATGTACTGTTGTTTTTGGAACCCTCTCTGATGCACTTTTAGGTCATGGGTAATTGAACATGGATTTTCAATAGCCTGCTTTTCCTGGTACTAAGTGTTGGTCAGAATATTAAGTGGGGTCCAAATAAGCAACAAGCATAATCTGCATTTTATTTCATTAAGCTTGAAATGTGTATGTGAGTATGTGAGTTGTGTATGCTGGCAGCTTGACAAAAGATTCACAAAATGTGGTAAAATAAGAAGACGTACTGATGTTGTTAAAGTTTTGAATTTGAATTGATTTTACATGTATGCTGATCTACCCCCTGGCTCAGTTTATTGGCCTAAAGCCTCTAGGAACATGGGAAACATGGCAGGATCAGACCATTCTCATCACTGGCAATAGCTTTAGAGTCCAAACCACTGGCATGCTAATAATTATATGTGAGTGCTTTCACCTACTGTGAAATTCATTGTACTTGTCATTGTTCATGTCTACTGTGGAAAGATGGTTGGTAAATAGTTCTCTGTGTAATCACACAAAGATTAAACAGACTACAAATGTATGGAAAGCATGAAAGTCTTAACTTTGGTATTACCATTATATCACATGCCCAAACAGATATCTGTATTACAACATAATGAATATCGGTTGCAGGTTATAGAATGATGTGAACATTTTTGGCGTATTATTTCCATGTTTTTTTGTCTATAAGTATAACACACTTTTGTAATCATGGAGTGTAAATGTAACTAATGTTCCAAATGCTTCATTTACATTGGATAAGAGACAATAACTAGGTTAGTCCTCAAAAGTTTTTATTGTTGGATACGCATTTCTGTCAGAAACACATGTTCAGGACCTTCCACACACAGTACAGTTATATATAGATTAAACATATGTGATTTTAGGTTTTCATTATACATTATTTATATTCATTGTGCCCAGTCCAGCGTGTTTTCCAGCCATGCACTCTTGTAGGGTCCAGACCCCCAGTGACTTTGGTCAGAATAAAGCAATTATAGAAAATGAAAGAATGAATGAATACTCATTGTGTTTGTGTATGTAATATAAATGTAACTTAATATTGCTCACTGTGTCTCAATAGTTACTCAGTATTCAATATTTAGAGATTCTCAGTGTATGGAATCTCTGCTTAATATGCTTTCTTTCTTGATCATGTTTGCTGAGTGATTGCTGACAAGCAATTTCTGATGTTTGCCATTTTAATTCAAAACACTTTTTATAAATTTCTTCACCAGTTGCTAACTCCCCTGTCTGTATTCATGTTGGAAAAAGCTCCAGTGTTTGTACACAACACTAGCTCGATAAATAGGAAAAAAATTAAGGTATGGACTGAAAATGCTCCATTGGTGAGAGATGTTGAGTTATTTTTGCTGTTACAGGTTACATAAGGTAGGACTGATTCCAAATTAAGGAGACCGCTAAATTTATGAAAGTAACAAAATACTGAATGTGCTACAAAACTAACCAGCTTGGGTTACAAATTAGTAATTCAGGCAGTGAATAAAATCGTACAGACAAATTACACTTAAGCTACATACATGCTACAGTCCAATTTCATAGGCAAACATACTGTTCTACCTTAAACATTGCAGATCTTCTGAATGAAAATAAATGGGGAGTTTGTATTGTTGCGAGAACATTAGTTTCCCAGAATCGTCTATGTTACCTATCATAGTTCCCCTGAATGGTCAATGTCCCAAAGACACTTTGAGCTAGTCTAGGACCTGTTTTTTAGGGAATACAAATATACAATGTGAGCTTGTTGGTAGAGTGTAATGTGTTTAAGCTTTTATTTTATAATAATTGTGGACAAAATTTTTAAAAGGGATTTTAACTCAAAAGATCAGAAGTTGAATGTATCTGTGAACCTGATAGTCTTAGGTACATAGGTTGTCTTTGCTGAGGGATCACTGTAATTAACAGTCCTGTATTTTGGCTGTGACCTTGGAAATTTTTCACCCCCTACCATTTCTGGAATCTGATTATGTTGAGTATTCTCTGTGTTCACACTCTGGGAATTACTTTCTGGTACCTTTTCTGACATTTTTTTGCTGTTTGTCTCATCATTTTTCATGTGACCCACAAAATTATCTTGCCAGTTTTCATTACCATCTTGACCCACTGAATCAACATAGTCACTTGGTGTACATTCATTTTCGATTTGACCTTGGTGTTGAGGTATTTTGCTGTCATAAAATACAAAAGGTGTCATGTCTGATTGTTTCATCTGTGGGAGAGAACCAGAAAAGGTCATGATCTCATCTGTTTGTACAAGCCTCTTGCTATCTGTGCCCATAGGTTTGGTTTTTTCAAAGGAAAGACAGCTGCTGGAAATAATATTCTGTTCCAGTGAATGTGATCCATGGCTTCTTTGTGTGATTAGAGAAGGGTAAGGGTCTGCCTCTGTCTTTGCTGTCTCTCTTTGACCCTCCTCCAATTTCAGTGCCATAGCATTCCACTCTATATTTTTTGCCTCAAATAAAGGACCCCCTTGACTTCCCATGTGGATTTCTTGCTGAGATTCAACTGCTGACTTTTCTTCTTTCTTTGGAAATGCAGGATCTTTGTGACTGTTAAATAGCACATTTTGTTCAGGCCAACTTGACGAACCTTGAGCCTTAAACGGAGAAAATCCTTTACTTGTTCGAAGCTCAGAGGATGGTGGATTAAAAGTTGGGGTCAGTTCTTGCACATGGCAAGGAGCATCCATAATTTTCCTATGCAGATGTTGTAAATGTTCAGTGGCTGAAGTTTCTTTGCCATGTTGTTTTTCCAAGCTCTTTAAGACTGTGGATTCAGATGTTTGCCGTTTTTCAAATGGAGAGTCCAGACACGAGTTTGAAGCCAACAAATTGTTCTCAACATAGTCCAAACTCTCAATTACAGGTTTTGATGAACAGGCAAGTACCCAGGCATCAGGCTGTTGTAGAATGGTAGCAAGACATCTCCTCTGTGGGATCTCTATCTCTTGAAGTCCATGCTGAATCTTACATTCAAAGTTCTCCACAACAGGAATGAAGGAAAATAACTCAACTTTTCCAAACTTCACTTTCTGCTTAGCTGTTTTAGGTTCTATTGTCTGTGGTAAATACTGGCCAGAGATGTCTGTGTTGTTGTTGTTTAACTGGCCTGATGTATCTACATGACTGTTCACCTTGTCCAAGGCATGGATATTGTTGTTCAATTTACCTAAGGTATCTTCATCATGATTTAACTGTTGATTCAGAAACTGGAAAGAGAAATTTACACTATTGTTCGACTGTCCTTCGGTATGTGCTTGTTTGTTTACTTGTTCCAATTCGCAGTCCAGGTTGCTGTTTAACTGGAAATAGAGCTCTGTCTCCTCTTTCATTTTGCCTAAAATGTCTGTATCTTTCTTCACCTGGCAAGAGGTATCAGCAAAATTTTTTAACTGGCCCATGCAATTTTCATATACCTGCCCTAAGGTATCTACATCATTGTTCACTCTGCCATTGATAGTTAGATCATTCTCCTTAGGGCCTGGGATTTCTACAACACCATTGATCTGGCCTGAGATGTCTATATCATTGGTCATAGGACCCAAGATATCTACATCATTGTTGATCTGGCCAGAGATAGATACATCTTTGGTTATAGGACCCAAGATATCTTTAACACCATTGATCTGGCCAGAGATAGCTACATCATTGGTCATAGGACCCAAGATATCTACATCATTGTTGATCTGGCCAGAGGTAGCTACATCATTGGTCATAGGACCCAAGATATCTACATCATTGTTGATCTGGCCAGAGATAGATTCATCTTTGGTTATAGGACCCAAGATCTGGCCAGAGATAGGTACATCTTTGGTTATAGGACCCAAGATATCTACATCATTGTTGATGTGGCCAGAGATAAGTACATCTTTGTTTATAGGACCCAAGATATCTACATCATTGTTGACGTGGCCAGAGATAAGTACATCTTTGGTTATAGGACCCAAGATATCTACATCAATGTTGATCTGGCCAGAGATGGATACATCACTGGTTATAGGGCCCAATATATCTACATCATTGTTGACGTGGCCAGAGATAAGTACATCTTTGGTTATAGGACCCAAGATTTCTACATCACTGTTGACCTGGCCAGAGATATCTCCATCATTGTTCACTTGATTCAAAATTTTTGCATTATTATTCAGTTTTTTGGAAACAATGGTTTGTTCTACCTCAAAAGGACTGCACAGAATTGTTCTGTCTACTACTGGAAGACTACTTTGTTGCTCCTCAACATTATTGTTCACTTTTGAACTTGGATAATTACCTGTATTCTGTTTCAGACAGGACTGTTGTTTGTCAAGAATTCCTATATTCTGACCACTCTTTTGTTTATACAATTCCTTTGTGCTGTTTGGAAAGAACACATCTGTACATTTGTGCTTCTTATTCTGAATCAAATCCTTTCTGCTTTGCACATTTGCCAGAGACTCAAATTTCTTCATGATACTCGATAAAAGCGGACCTTTGCTGAGCTGTCTGACTAGTCTCTGTGGCCCTTGCACTTTGCTTGTCTCGAGACCTCTCTCTTTCTGCTCAACTGCTACAAACTTGGCAATCATATCCTGCACCCTTGACCTCCCGCCCTTAATCCCTCGTCCTGAATCAGTGCTAGGTCTGTCCACTTCCTTAGTTACTTGAAGTCCTTTGAAATTCAGTGATCCCACTTCCCTCCTGTGGGTTACTGCTGGCTTTGGAGTAGCCGAGAGAAACTTAGATTGCAAAAGCTGAAAAGTAGTTAAGCGACAAGTAGAATTACCCCCTGATGGTTTCTTGCGAATCCTACTCATGTTGTCCATTTTAACGGTCTTCTCCTGGTTGTCAGGATGCCGATTTGGCAGCTCCTGGGTGAGGTATTGTAGAAGAGTGTCCAGAATATCTCTAATCACTGGACTGGATGACCGATCCAAGACTAGCCGTTTAAGTGTCCTGACATTCACTGTTGTGCTGGTCTCTGTGGCAATAACTCCTTGATGCTCCTCCTGCTGTGGTCTGCATGAAATGAAAAGGGTCCTTTTTTGTACTCAGAATAGAGCAGCAAAATCCTAAATAGAGGGTTTGTAATAGGCACTTCTCTATGTAATTAGGTCTGCACTGTATCTTGTCAAGTAGCAAGTGCGAGGGCAGGAGTGAGGATTTGGTGATGGTTATTCTGTAAGAACTAGAGCCACTGCTGTAAAGTTTCTTTGTGCATTTGATTTGAATAAGGGCTGGGGGGTGTTTATAGCATGAACATAACACAACGGAAGCATGTTTAGATGGATTTTGGGTAGTGGGGGTTACTTAAGCACCTTTCACACTGCATATTTTCGACATTACACATTTCCAAAAAGTTCTTATTCTTTTTGGAAAAGTTTATGAGAAGGTTAGAATTTCAGAATCACTGCATGATGTGTGAAAGAACTTTTAGGGTTCTAGGTTAAGGTATTTGCAGTAGACCCCTTAAGCTCTATGTTTATTATTGTTTATTATTGTATACAAATTAACATGTAAAATAATGAAATCCTGATTCATTTAGCAATTACTAGGGAATTTGATGCAAATAATGTATTTATGACAGTGATAACGGAACCATAGAATTTAAGGGGTTACAGTATCAAGGTTTCCATATTACCATTTCCATATGCCCTATTATATGTCTAAAAGTTTATTATAGTTAGGAACAGAATTATGGTGAGAAATAAAATTAATACCAATGAAGGTCTCTTACAAAGGACTTTTAATTAATTTACATAATATATACATGCACCAGAACATTTAATATAGTATTCCTGGCCAGATTATCATGGGCTTTCTGGTAAAACTACATATTAGTTGCTTGTAGTGCCATCTATTGGAGCACAGCTGTCAGTGGAATCAAATTGCTTATCATCACTGGCCAATGAAAAAAAAAATCTCATCCTCTTAACTTTCAACAGAAGTCAATGTAAAACATTTGTATAATTCATTGTAATTTTGGAGCATTTCTATTGGTCCATTCATCATTCAAATTTGACACAATGTAAAGGACAGCTGCGGTGTTCAAATTATCTAGTAAAAAAAAAAACACAAAAACTGAGACGTTTTACATTGGGCAGCGACAATATACTGTCACTGAAATGTATGCTTTTTTGTTCTTAAACACAGTTAAATTAATTATTTTGTATGACTTCTGTATTTTGATGTAAAAAACCCATTTCCATAATGTTTTTTGTAAAATGCAATAAAACAACAATATGTGATTTTAAAAAAATTATCTTAAACCTTTATTTAACTTACAAAACTACAAAGAATAGATTTCCAGTGTTTTCACTGAACAACTTCATTCATTCTTTCATTTATTGTCTGTGGCCACTTATCCAGTTCAGGGTTGCAGTCCTACCTGGAATATGAACATCTTGATTGTATTTTGTAAATATAAACACATAAAGAAATTGATGCATGCAACCCATGCCAAAAACATTACCTTTCCTTTTAGTGACTCTGTTGAAGTGTTTGAGAACTAAGGATACAAATTGTTTAAATTTTGCAAATGGAATTTTTGCTCGTTCTGACTGGATACAAGGCTTCAGATGCTCCATAGTCTGTGGTTGAAATTACCTGATAATCCTCTTTGTGAAGTGACATAGGACACTGATCTGGATTGCAGGCAGGCCAGTCAAGCACACAACTATGCATCTATGAATCCATTTTGTTGTAGCATGTACAGAATTTGGCCTGGCATTGTCTTGCTGAAATAACCATGTTCTCTTCAGGAACAATATGGTCAATATGACATATGTCTCTGGAAAAACCCAGCGTTCACCTCCACATCAATGTAAGAACCCGGCACAGTTATACTGCCATGATGCAACACCCATACCATGAGAGATGTTGGCTTTTGCAGCTATCGCTGACAGAAGTCTTGAGGCACATTTCCCCATTAGCCTCAGAAATACCATGCTAATTTTTCATGAAAAGAAGCTGAAATATGGACTCCTCTGGCCACAGTGCACTACGCTACTGTTTTTGGACATCTAAAATGAGCTTGGTTAATGTTCCCTGTATATATTTCACGTTCATCTGTTTATAATGTAATTCTTCAGTGTGACATGAATTTTTTATAAAATTGTCACTGCTATTTTGCCCCTGTTCCAACTTTTTTTTTGGAGTGTGTTGTAGACATCAGATATTTAATTTGTTTAACTATACTAAACACAGCCAAGTTTTTCACTGAAACCACTGGATTTTTTTCTTTGTACTTTTAAAATATTAAATGATTTAAAATATCATTAAAATAAAGTTTCAAGTGAATTTTTATAAATTCACAATGTCCCAACATTTCTGGAAATTGGGCTCATACATTGTACTACTGTCTATTTTGTTTTTTAGTTACAGCTCTTAAAGTGTAGTAAAATTCAGTCCATGCTTGCAGTTGCAGCAGTTACATTCAGAACCTAAAATACAGGTCTGTTAATTAACAAAGGTGAGGTTGTCAGAGAGAGGAGGATGCTGGGTAAAATACGGGAAGTAAAGCAGCCTTAGAATCATTTTCTCATGAGGGTCAGTTACTTCTCTGAATACTTTTCTGCAGCTGCTGCCTTGTATAGTTTGGATCCTAGTTCTTCCAGTTTTTCCCTCTTATCCAGGTCTTGGTATAGCCCAGCAGGAACCTGGTTGATCCCATAAAGCAGCCCATAGAGACATCCAGCAATCAGCCCTGTAGCGCTGCTCTCTCCTGAAACAGAGGTAGTGAAGCAAATTCCTTACAGATTACATTTGAAGTCAAATTGTACATTATTTTCAATTCTCAGAATTTAAAACTACAATTATGTTTGAACTGGAGTAATTTGTACAACTTTAAGAGCTATACATCTATTGTATATATATTGTTGAAGTTGATTAATCTGTGAGACCTGTATTAGATACTGTTTTTCTTAAAAGCCCATGCATGTACAATGTCTGATACTACCCTTAATGTTTTATTTATATTCTAAATGGCTATTAAGTACCAGTTATTTATTTATCAGGAGCTATGTTTGATATGTTTGGATATCACTTGCATAAGGAAGGGAAATGTCAAAATATGTCAAATGTTCATGTGTCCAGTTTTCACTGGGAGAAAACAACCCAATACTGTGGATTTGAGAAAAATACCTGTTATTGAGAAAAATAAATCCACATAAAAATAGAATTATTTCTAGTGAAACAAAGAAACAGCTGATGTCTTTGAAACAATGGACTGGCCACCACAGTCATCACACCTCATTAATATTGAATATGTTAGAGATCATGACAAATTGTAGCAAACCTCTGAGACTGTATTACAAGGTTTGAAAAATATCCCTTTAGAATTTTTTTAAAAATCGCAAGTTAATAAAATAACCGGTTACAGACAATGAATGAATAAAGTAAATAAAATGATAACTTGTACACTCAAATGGGAAGTTATTTTGTGGAAATCTGGAAGAATATTTGAATACCTGTCTACATTTTCCAAGTCTAATATAAAAGTCATTTTTTACTTTATGCTTAAAATATGAATATTAACATATCCTTTGAACATTTGCATTTTTTGCATGTTGGTTTTGTTCATTGTTGATGCTTCACCTCCATGCAACATGGCCCGTTTACACAGCTCCCCCCAGTCTGAGCCTGCAGCCAGCAGGGCATCATAAGCAATCATGGGAGCATCATGGCCCCTCCGCCCTGGACGACCTTCTGAGCTCCAGTGCTTATACACCTGAGAGACATGAAGGGTAATCAAGTTTTATTTGTTTTCACTTTAGTAGTTATTAGTTCTTATTTCTGGTTATTAATTATTTTAACTTATATTTTACTTATATATTTTACTTATATTTATAGTACAATTGTAATTAGATATAGACATTTAGAAGTGCATGAAAGGTGCAATTTCTTGCATGAAAACATGGGTAGCAGTTATTGGCTGGTATAAAAAATATATATATATATATATATATATATATATCCAACCTTATCAGTCTCTTCTGCATCATAGCTGTTAGGTAAGAGAGGCTTGTTTTGACCATCCTCCTCAATGCCCCTTTCTTCCAGATAGAACTGCCATTTGGCCTCAAAGTAAAACCAGTGCTCTTGGTATTCTGGGGGTGGGAGATTAATAAATAATAAACATTTTCATATCATATATTAAATAAATACACTAAGCATTTAGTAAAGCTTATTTACTACCCATAAATATCCATAAATCTTGAAAATATAGTGATTCATTCAGGAATAAATAAAGCAATAAGATCCTCCATCTCATATGAGTGGTACATAGAGAAAAAAATATATAAAAACTTTTTTTCTGTATGTGTGTGTTCCTTAAACCATTATGTCACACACATCTATAAACATATCTTACATAATGTCACCTCACCTGCCATGTGACGTATAGTTTTCCTGCAGTAATCTTCTGCCTTTGGTATCACCTTCATGAGATCCCGGCCCCAGTTCACCACTGACTTTCCTTGTATTGCATATGAAGCAAAGAGGGCAGTACACAAAGAGCCTAGGAACCCTGCACATAAAACCACATTAGTCTTGCTCACAGTAAGTGCGTTGAACTAGATGTGATTTTCTGAGGCTGAAGGATGATGCAGTACCAGTGGGATGGTTATGGGTCATCCGGCCTGTTTCAATGCTCACTTCCACTAGGGTGTCTAGTCTTTCAGGCTGCCAGTAGCGCATACCCACACACATAGCCTTTGCAGCTGCACCAAAACCAGAACCTTGAAATATGAGTAAGATAACATGTTATTATGAGGGATACCAGCATATAGAAAAGCCACAATAAGTCATTGCTAGTTGGACCAGCCATTCAAATTAAGGTGTACCTTTCTCATTGAACGGTGTATGCCAGGCAAGCAGGTAATTGTTGGGTTTGAGGAAAGCACAGCCTTCAGCTGTGCTGGGGTCAGAGGTTTGGCCCTTCAGGGAAACCATGGCTTCAACATACAGACGCACCAACTCTCTGTACAGATCTTCCAGACACCAGTAATCTTTGTAAAACACACATTAAAATAGTGATTCTGCTGTGTTGTACATGATACTTATCGTACAAGATATTAACACATTTCTCAGTGCTAAGGATCATGCAACAGGAATGCACAAAAAATGTGGACATATTCACTATCTCTCCAGCCACATACGTATTTTGATGCCATCATGTGGCATTAGCATGCTTAGCATTCCAGCCAGTTGAGCAGTAGTGTGTCAGGCTAAGTTTAGCTCTGATTAGAAGTGCAGCTCAACATATGTGTGTGTGTAAAGGGGAGTGTGTATTGGTGGAAGGGTTAGGTTGGAATACTTTCCGGATATCAGTGGGCTCTGTGAGGCCCATGCCCTCAATTCCCTCACATCGCTAAATCAGACGACTTAGCTCATTTATAGCTCTAGCAGACTTAAGGGTTTTCACAGTGGGTGTGGGTGTAAATCTAAAGGGTGGGAACCTGAGGACATGATGAAAGGAGGTCTAGTTAGCCGTTGTTATTAGGGTTCTTATTATTCACATTACCTCAGGCACTCTAAGTCAGAAATATACTTGTAATCCATAAGTAGTCACACAGCCAAGTCACGTTCAGTATCTGATGCTTGATTCTTTAGATTTGCACTTGTATGGTGCTTTTCCACTGCATAATACCTACTCTACTCGGCTCGACTTGCTTTTTAGTCCATGGTCCCTGGTAGTTTTTCTACGAGCACCCCCCAAATGAAGTCAGTGACATCATAAAATACTGTCCCTAATGGGAGACGTGGGCCACAACAACAGCAGCGGTAATATTAAGTGCTGTTTATTTGTTGTGTATTTGTGTGTTGTATTTGTGTTTTGGGACTGAATATGACTCCATGCCCCAGTTCAGATGAATCCATGTGGTTTATTGTTTCTTGTTGCTCTGTCCAATCCTCGATGGAGTCTTCTGTCATCTATCAATTCAAGGAGTGTTTGTACCTCTTCAAAAGACCAAGGAATAATTTTACAAGCTGCCATTGTAGGATAAAATAAACATGATCACTACAGTAGTGTGCAGATTTTACAAACGCCTATTTTGTGCTGGCTTTGTGCATTTCATCATGATGGACAAGTTTCTCTGGTGATTCAGCACTCTGTAGAGTTTACACGTCAAGTTTAGTCCCTACTTGGCTCACCTGGAAACATGACCAAGCAAGTACTACAAAGTACCTGGTAACAAATTTGCCTAATAGAAAAGCAAAAAGTAGAGAAGAGCCAAGCAACATAGGTAACATGCAGTGGAAAAAGCCATGCAATATGGTCAAAATATCCACCCATTTGGCAGTGAAGTAGTCGTTAGATCTTTAGCTAAATTCTCAGGGTCTGTTGTACTGTTTGTACACTGTTTTTGTACTGGATGTACTATGTAAGTTCGCTCATGTTATACTGGTATAGATGTTATGACATAACTTATACAATTACAACTGATGTATTGAAAGAAATACATTCACTCTTAAATTCACTCTTGTTGACTTGTAGCCACAGGGCTAATATCAGTGGGTACACAATAAAGGCC
The DNA here is from genome assembly GCF_029633855.1 of Hoplias malabaricus. Classification (NCBI taxonomy): domain Eukaryota; kingdom Metazoa; phylum Chordata; class Actinopteri; order Characiformes; family Erythrinidae; genus Hoplias; species Hoplias malabaricus. The sequence continues at coordinate 53,296,409 of NC_089801.1, read as the reverse complement.
TTGTCCAAATGGATCTAGTCATTTTTGTCTGCCTTTTGGCCTGACTTGATGATGAAAACAGCATTTTAGGTCACTGAAAGCAGAGGTTTTTGAAAATGCTGTCCAAGGTGGAGGTTTTTTAAAACACCATATTGTTTTAATGGGAAATCACATCTTGGCTGAAAGTCAAATAGCTCCTTACTCACTATATAGTAAATTACATAACTCATAAAACTACAATGTACACATGCAGACAGCCTGAGATTTCAGATTCCCACATATGAATAAATATAAATGATGTTGTATAACTAATATAAATGATGTATGCATTTGTAAGTATGGAGTGATTTGGGATTAAACATCTCTGTTTCTCTCATGCTATGTGGTGTTTCGATGTCTCTCTTTAGAAGTACTATGGCCTCCTACTTGACTGGCATGATAATGCAACTGTTTTCGTATTTGTCTGGACGGGTATATTTTCAAAAATGGAGGGAAGAAGATCTGTTTTTTAAAATATCCAAATTTGTGTGGACAGGGCCAATGTAATGAAGCCTACACCTCACCAATTAGCACCATAGCTCAAGCTGAATCAGGGTTATTAATAACCTGAATTGTGACTTCTAAGCAATTGGTTTAGTCATACTCATAGTTTGCGGTCTGAGCATAGACGTCTATGGTTTGTGGGTCAATGTTGAGGATGAAGGAAAGTGCACAAAAATTTAGTGTCCTAATCCCAGAGCCTGTCACTGACTTTGATTAGACCTGGGTTAGGTTTTGAACATAGCCCACCATGCAAGATGATAGCAGTCCAACAACCCTGCCCCACCATTGTCCGGGACTGATACGGGATCATACTGACAAGTTCTATTTTAGGCTCTCATGGCAACTCCAGAGCTTGACTAAAGTTTGGATGCATGGTGCGTGCCCGTGATGTGTTGCAGAGATGGGACAGGAAGGGAACTGACATTTATGTTGAGGTTTCAAAGGATTAAAAATGCCATCAGCACTGGAGTTATTTATTGTCATGATGGAGATTACCTGCGGTCACTGGGCATCAAGATGCCAGCGGATGGGACAAGAGCACAATAGGGAATTTGAACCAAGCCCTATTCTATTATTGTTGCATATTGAGAGTGGAGAGGAGGTGTGTGTGTTTTGGTCTGTGAGAATGCCATTAACTGTTTGTCAAAGAGATTTATCAGATGTCTCTTTGAAGACAGACTCCAGAATGGTGGGTGATGTATTATTTGGAGAAGGACAATAATGGGTGTGTGACTTGGAAAGAGTGCAATGAGAGACTTCTTTCCTGCTATATATGGCAGCTCTTTACAGAGCCCATGATAATAATGACACGAAATATGAGCTCTGATAGATCACAGAGCTTTGAATGTTTGAGGTTCACTTTCTTTCTTCTCCTTTTTACAGAGCAAAAAAAAAAAAAAAAAAGAAATGAAAAATAAAAATAAAAATATGTTTTAAAAATGACAGAGCCCCCCACCCCATTATGTACAGGTGTAATGAGTGGAATTGGTAAGACTTTACAAAAAGGGTACCTTCATTTGTGATTCTTAAGATAGTAATAACAATTAATTAAAAACAATTTATTATCATATATGAGAGCTATTGAAAATGGTAAGTAAGAAATATTTATTTGTCACTGCATTCAATATGAGTTCCATTAAAAATGTGCTGCAAAAGCATTTGTATCAGTTTGATCTGGTCTTGGGGATAATATCGTATCCAAAAGTATGTGTGAGTTTTGCTTTAGACCAGATGCTTTAAAATCCTAACCTTTGATCAAGGTTCCAGACCAGGTCTTTATAATAGCTGCCTGGTACGACACCATACCCAGCCAGTCAGATGCATTAGCAGTTGTAGCTATAGTAGTCTCAGCTACAGACGCTCTGCCCACAAGTTGACAGAGAGTCTGATACTTTCAGTGCATTAATCTGGCCTTACTGTCAGGATTCTGTCAGCTGCATTCTGATTGGCTATATGTACATTCATGTATACACACTTGCATGCATTGTTTTGTACTGGCTCTGGTACTGGTCCGATGTGAATCAAAGACTGCCTCCTTCTACAAGTAATGCCAAAATAGCACACTTGTTATTGGTCATTCTGCATACATTAAATGGCTAAAGGTTTTGTGAGAGTACAGCTATAGTGTCATACTAGCCAGCCATTTTAAAATATCCGGCCTGGAACCTGGATCCAAGATGTGGATTTGAAGACAATTTGAGCAAGCGTGAACCTAGTATATTAATACTTAATATTTTAGATTGTATTTTTAAAAATAAAATCACAATTGCCATTTTAAAAACTACACAAAATTTAGCATAAAATGACAAAAGAGAGTGAGAATGCTTGAATTTTCAATTACAATTATGTTACACAAAAAAACTTTCAATTTTATTAAATATTGTTTATGCTTACATGAGAGAAAATTCGGTTTATTGAATAAAGGTAGTCTCTCCTGCAGTCAAAATCCAAGTAGGTCAGTAGCTCACAGAGTAAGCAATTTTAAAATAAAAAATATAATTGAATTAGTCATTTATACATGCAATTATATGTGGTATTCTCTGTAACAACCCAATGGTTCATGTTAATTCCCAGATATTTATTCTGATCTGCGTGCTACAACACTGTTTTTTCCATCTCACCTGAGTAGGCGTGTCCTTACCTGTGACAAGGGCTTCCGCTGTGATCATGTGCAGTATTGCCCCATCACTCAAAGGCCAGTTGTCAGGGTCCAGCCTGAGGGCTCCTAGCCCCCCAAGAGCTGAGAGCTCTTTCTGAATCTGAGCTCCTGAAAGGCACCACTCCCAACTGCCCTTGCGATATCCAATGGCATCTCCCACAGCGCCCAGGACCATTCCAGCCTGGAACTTCTCCATTAGTGGCCTTTTTAACTCAAAAGCATCTAGGAAAACCTCTTTAGGCCTCTAGTACAGGGCACGCTCTCTCCAATCTTTTCCTGAGCAGATGTTTGGCAGGATTTTAAAGAAGGCCTCCCACCTCAAAGTCTTTGTCCACCTTTTCTTGGCTCTTCGTTAGAGCTTCAATACAGCCCCACCATTTCACTCGTTTGAAGCACTAGACCACAGCTTGACCAAAACCCCTTAAAAGCCCCCTCCTCTGTCCCATACAAGTTACTCTTCTTAATCACCACCATTCATCACTCCCACTCCACACATGCATACACCCACAAACAGGACCTTATCAACAAACCCTCTTTGTGTGGCTGTGATCAGGTGTCTCCTAAAAAGGCAATCCCCATGGCACCATTGCGAGGGTTGAGCTTGTCAGCTGGTCCAGGATCAGCACTAACCCCCCTACACACATCAACCTCCTCCCCCACCCCAAAGACCCAGGACAAGAATGGAGTATTACCAAAGAGCGACAGCTCGGACCCTGCTTGGCGCCAAGTATCTTCAAACAGTGCCCTTTAAGACTGGGAAATAACAAACTCAGTCTGTACACTGTCAGAAAAACTGCCACTGGTGGTGCCCTCAAAGGTACATCTCCAGAACATAACTATTCCTTATTCTAAGTTGCATTAATTTCTTGAATCTATTTTCAACTCTAGAACTTACATTTAAGTTTTCTATTTAAAAGAGTTATCTTATGAAAAGATACAAATATTCACCTCTCCTTCTGGAGAAAAGTATATGATGTACTTTTAAGGAACACAACAATTCTCATTTGAAACCTCTACTGTAAAATGAGCCTTTGAAGGGAAATTGATGCTGTCTGTAATTTTAGTAAACAACACTGTACATGTAAAGAGCTTTTTTTTTTCTGACAGTGTAGGTTCTCTGCATTTTTTAGAAATCTCTGTACACTCTCAGAAAAAAAAACATTATTGTTCCTAAAGGTACAAAAAGTGTAAAAGTATCTTTAAAGGTACATTACACAGTCTTCTCCAGAAAGAGAGATGAAATGTGTGAACTTTCAATATAGAAGAGTGTAAAATGAAAGAATGTAAGGCCTGGAGATGAAATGGGGCCTATGAAATCAACACAAGTGTATTCTATTTTGTAGATTTTAAAGTTATGTTCCTGAACTAAAGGAATGTGTTCTCTTGATGCTACCATCAGAGCGACAGTCAGTGTTTCTGACAGTGTACACCAAGATATTATTTACATGAAATTTCAAGCCAGAGATGAAAGGCATGATTTTTATTTGCCTCTGTACATGTGTTTTAAATATGTACTCAATTATTTACATGTTTACAGTGCACTTGAGAGGTGGTGACTTTTCCCATCAGTATTTAATGGGAAATGACTGGGAGATGATGCTGTAATGGCAACTCCCCTTTGGCAAATGGTTGTTTGTTAACTTTATGATCAATCACAAAAATGTATTTCTACTGAATAAATATTTATTCAGTATATTCCAAGCGTTTAAGAGCTTTAAGAAGGTATTATTTTATAAAACTATAGTCAAACGATAGTGATTTCTTGTCAAGTTATGTGTCTTAACATATGACTCCTTCAAGTACAACATATTCTGGTTGCGTGACAAACAATATCTAGCCCATTGTGTTATCTTTTGTTAAAAACATGCTTTATTGAACACCTTCCTTACTCCACAATCAAACAAACAAGTTCAGATTTGATGATGGAGAGTAACAGCTTTTTCCTCTTTAAATAATCTTTATTTACATATTCAATAATACTGTTCTGATGAGCTGAACTCGACTACCCAGGACTCCACAGTCCAAACATAGAACACTCGGCAAGGCGTACCACGTCAGGACAATGATACAAGGAGGCTTGCATCCCTTATGATGGAAATCCATGTCCAATGAACAAAACTGGACAAAAAAATAATGGCAATCTGTAACAGTTAAATGAGGAGATCCAGAACACCATAGCACCTTGTCCAGAATTATACAGAAACAATAAATAAAGTCCTTACAAGTACAATATGAGCTTTCTAGTCAATTTACTGTAGTGTGCAAGTGTTTGCAGAAGAAAACAATGTGAAAAAAAATAGGACAATAAGTGATTAAGAAAACTGTGACTCGACATAAACCAGGAAGGAAAAGAAAAAAAAAAACTTCAGAATTCTAGATAAAAATACTTAAAACTATGTTAAAACCAATGTTTTTTTTTTTGTATGTGGGAAAGCACAATGAGGACATCCAAACCATCCAAATCCAGATAGATTTTTTTTTCCAAATACTTTTTCACATTAATAAATGTCACATATCTCTATTCATATGTTTTTGTAGCAAGATACAGCATTTTACAACTGTAGCAATATTACTTCTGCTGGTGTTCTGAGCATTGCTGCATGTTGTTCAATAACTGACTTTATGAAACTGGATCTTGCGTATTATACAACTTCAGAATATAAGAAAGAAGGCTTTACACTGCTGGACAACTGACCTGAAAGTTTACGCTTCTTGTAAATTTGTAACAATGCGCAGTGACACAGTGGGGGCTATACATGATGCTGCTCAATGAAAACTGACCCTTAGGTTTTCTCTTTAACCTCACACAGCTCCACACTGCGCATCAATCACAAAAAAACATGCACAATCTATTATCCTATATTACACCTCCTTACGGGCTCCAGCCTCGGGACTCCACATGCTATTGATTCTCAGTGTCTCTCCTGAACCAAAGCTTGGTGGACGGTGCAGGGCAGGGTCATGATATCGGTCACCACAGTGACCTTGAGGCTAGGGCGACTCAAGATGGATGAAGGGGGCTCCTCCAGCCTGACAGCATCTGGGCTGGTTCACTGTCGCCCTCTGGTGGCAATGTGCTCCAAGCAATCACACTCATTCCTGATAAGGCCTGGTCAGCTCTCGCATTCAACCCAAGTTCGGTAGCACAGACTCACAACTTAAAAGTCTCTTGCATTTTTTTGATTTTCTTTTGAATCTTTTTTACTATGAAAAAAGTCTCAACAGAGAGATAAGAAGCCACTTTCCTCTCCAAGAGGTAGGTGGTGATTATACGTTTTTGCGCTTGCTCGCTGTAACTATCGGCCGAGCAAATTCCACAAAGTCGTCTATGAGGACTGGCCATGCTCCTGAGGAGAGAATACAAAATATTTGTTATTACTACAGGTCATATCTTTTTATCCATTTCAACTTTGCATAAAGTGCTGTTTGTTTTAGCCTGAGTTTAAACCACCGACGTTCGGGGTATTCTTTTTATCTGCCTCACCTTCCTCGTCATAGTTTGACATGTCATCTGCAATCATGTTTCCAAAGTCTAGAAGGAGATTCCATGTGTCTTTTGGGATAGATCTTTTGTGGTGTTCCTACAAATGATAAAAAAAGGCTAAGCCTTAAAAGCCATAGCAACAACATTTAATAGATTTTGGCAAATATTCTCACAAAATTCATACAAAACTGTTGTTTCCTTGGGCACAGATATTTTTTATGGAAAATTGGGTGTTATTCTGTGGGTGAAATCCTTCTGGTACTTATTTCAGAAAAGTTCAATTATAGCTTTTAATATATTATATCTTTTCTGCATAATTTGATAAATGTTTACAATCATTTTGAAAACATCTGCTTATTGTTTATGATATTGATATTTCAATTATTGTTTATTTTTATGGGAACCAAAACCAGAAGCAACTCATTTTGTCTGGCTTGAAAAAGGTCAGGCTTACCAAAAGAAACCTGTTCCAGAGGTCCAGAAACTTAAACCGGCCCGTCAGCACCAGGTTCCAATAGGCTACAGCCATTTCTAAATCTGAGCAACAGACAGCATTGAGAGACGAAAGTGAAAGGACAACAGGGAAAAGAGGGAAAGGGAAGGAGGGAGAGGGCAGGGGGGGTACGGGGGAGTGATCCATGTCCAGTGTGTCGGACAATGGCCCACTGTGCAAGATTAACAAGGAGGGGTCACTGCAAAACGACAAACGGCAGCCTTGTTTGTATGCCAGCATTAAACAGCACAATGCAGAATCCCAAGTCAGGGAATATGCACCTTAGGAGAAAGAAGATATCTGAGACCAGAGAGTGTCTTCTACTTATCTATGACAAGTCAACTATGAAGTAATTATTGAAAATAATACATTTCTGAGAATTATTATATCTCACATTCGTTCATGTTATAATTTTGTAATCCTTACTGTAGATTTAGGTATAGTTTTCATGACCTATTTATGGTAAACGTTGCTGTTTATTTCCCCTTTGTGTGAGACTTACCTAAGCCTTTCTGGCCTGGATTCTTGGCAAAGTTGAAGGTAAACTGGTAAAAGTCTTTGAACTTTCCAGAGTCTTTGAGCTCCTGTTCTAGTCTGGGTAAGATGGCCTTCAGCTTCTCTGGACTATCGCAGCTATCAAAAGACAAATGCAGTACAAAAAATAATTATTTCAAAAGAAGTGTTACATTTTATCTTTGGTTTTTATTATAAACTAAAATGAAAATGGCGGAGAGAGGAAAAAAAAAAAAAAAAACATTGCTGACCCGAGCTCGGACATGCCGTCTAGGAACTCTTTCCGACTGAACTCGCACTGTGTAGCCGCCCTAAACTTCCAAGCCACCACCAAAACACTCATGCTGGCTGGGTCTAGTGTCAGGTCATCACAGAACTGCTGAATCCCATCAATGCCAATTTTATTTTCATCTTGAGGGTCTGCGAAATGAAAGATAAATAATTGCATGTTCACAACAATGTACATCAAATAAAGCTTTTCTCCAGTTTGAAAATATAATAAAGAACCATTTTGCCCCATGTTTAATAAAATGTTATCAAAACCTATGAGCACAGTGATTTATAATTTTGTACAGCACTGCACCAAATCTAATTCAACTATAATATTTATGCTCCGTTTTACATAAACATTCATGTGGTGAGTATTCTCTATAAACTGACAATTCCCATGATATATTCAGGTTAGCTTGTTGTGCCTTTTACCAACAAATAAGATCTCATTTCCATATCCATTTTTCTATCACATTTGTCTAGCCATTTACCTTTGTATCGGTTGTAAAGCTGTTCCAGCTTCTTGCGGTCCACTGTGCTTTTCATCGATTCTTTATAGTAGAGATCTGGGTTTTGGAAGTAGTTGTCTGTGGCCACCTCTAGTTTCCAGTCATTCTGTGTGAGGCAATAGACAGCTGTCCTCTCCCCAGCTTGGGTGAAGGACATAAACTGGCGGACCTTGTCTTTCTGTGATGACTTCAACTTATGCTGTAAACACACAAAACATGCACAAGACACAGGTCTGATTAAGCAACCTTCTCTAACTTCTTCAAATCTTACCAAAATTACCACATTTTAAATTAGTTTTTTTTATCCTGGGGGGGAGGGGGGTGGATGTCAAAAATTTGAGGCCTCTTGCAGACAGTATTCAGAACTTATCAGTAAAAAACATACTGATAAGTTATGATGCTTTAATTTCCTCAAGTCATGCGTTACAGTCTTTTGAGTGAAACTAACACAGCCATTCCAACTGAAATGGTAAAGTACCATATAACATAACAAACAAGACAGAAAGAACAGAAACATTATAATATATTTATAATATAATAATAATAATAATAATAGGGATGCATACATGGAGGCTTAATCTGAGCCCTCATTTTAAAATTTTAAGAGTGAAGAAATTTTGCAAGATAATTCCAATACAACACCCAGCAAACTGACTTCATTACAGCACATTCAGGTAAACACATTGCACAAACATTAGACATTTACCAGCCAAGTGTTTAATGTGAAATATGTTGATCATCACCCATTTCTACTTCAAACTAACACAGAAAGCTCAAACACATCTAAAATAATCATTAATCATACACTCCTTTGAATAAGTCTTAAGGACCGTGGGAGAAAATGTGTCTAAACCCTGTTTATCCGAGCATGATGCATGTACTGCTCAGAAAAACCAATATAACGAAAACAAATAACAGTAAGATGTATGTGTTATTATACATGTTATTAAGTTATTATAAGAAGTGTATAGCAATTGTATGTATGTGAATGTTTCTATCCTCGCCTCAGGAAAGCCCAACAGACAATGTTTTCATTCATTTAATCAAGTTTGCTGATCGTGGGTGTGCTTAAAACGACCTCAGTATTAAACACAAGAGAAAAAAAATATACTTACCACCCAGATTATTGTTTTGCTTTAACCCGTGCACAGTACTATCTGTTATTTTTAGGAGGTCAGTTCCAAATGACGGAGGAGTGACCAGCCTGAGACCACACACTCATATGATCAAAACTTTGAGCATTTCTGAATGTTTTACTGATTTTCAAAGTGGGGAAAAAAGTTTAACACGACCTCTACAGAGCACACATTTGACTGCTTCATGATTTAAAGTGTGGCGAGTGCTGAAATTAAACTTGTCACTGTAGAAGCCAAGCACAAATCGTGTAACCTTATTTTAACTAGGGGGTGTTCAAACTTTGGCACACAACTGTAGATTTCACGAGGTGGTCTTCACTGACCACGACAAAAACGGGAAGATTACGCTGTAATCCTGTCTGTAAACAAGCACACACCAAGTTGAAGTTGTCTTCCGCTCCACCTTAATGGGTAGAGCAGTAACCCGCTGCACCATTTAAGGTGGAACGGGACTTTCGCCTAGGAAACTTCAGCTTCGCACTGTAAACCGTGTGCACGATAAATACTGTCCTCGTCTACAGTAACCGAGGATAAAGCCTCGGTTAATACACATTCCCATCAGAGTGATAGCAGCGTTACCGCAGCAACGTGTCTGTCAGCTCTCAAAACATCAACAACTGACCTTCCATATTCCCTCATAAACCGCTCCGCCGCCACAGAGCGACACAGCCGCAGGAAAACTGGCCCAAAACACCACCAGCACCAGCACCACCCCCCGACACCGAGCAAAGCCTCCTCCTCCGCTCGGACCCTCTCAAAGTCACAGCTCTAGCTGCAAGTTCGCTGTTTTGCTTTTCGTGTCTTTACCTACCATTTTATCACCCCGCTGTTAGACCAACTTGATAGGCGACAGCCCCCTCGTGCGCACGCGCGGGACTGCGCATGGTGTTTTCGCTTTGGCCTGGGAATTGTAGTCCATTTAATGCCCCCTCTGGTCATCGATTAAACCCTCAAAAACCCTTCTGTGTTCAGCAGAATTACGCAATCTGAAGCTTTTTTTTCTTAAAAAATAGAAGTTTTCTGAAACCTCAAAAATGTCTTAGATGTAACTGTACACCTTCAGGTTTATTCAGTATGCCTACAGATCCATCCATCCATTATCTGTAACCGCTTATCCAATTTAGGGTCGCGGGGGGTCCAGAGCCTACTTGGAATCATCGGGCGCAAGGCGGGAATACACCCTGGAGGGGACGCCAGTCCTTCACAGGGCAACACAGACACACACACATTCACTCACACCTACGGACACTTTTGAGTCGCCAATCCACCCGCAACGTGTGGGAGGAAACCGGAGCACCCGGAGGAAACCCACGCGGACACGGGGAGAACACACCAACTCCTCACAGACAGTCACCCGGAGCGGGAATCGAACCCACAACCTCCAGGCCCCTGGAGCTGTGTGACTGCGACACTACCTGCTGCGCCACCGTGCCGCCCTGCCTACAGATCTATGAATATCAAATATTCCCGGCTTCAACGCCCACTGCTCCACTGCTGGACAGCCTTGTTCCACAAGTGAATGGTAATGGACCCTTATGTTTATTAGGTAAACAACTCTGGCTTTCTGAATTGTCCTGTTAAGCCCCTTTCACACATGCATGATAATGCAGATTTTTTTTCCAGATTTTAACAATAGGGGCTGTATGTGTGAATTAGGGATACACCGATATTGAATTTTTGGGCCGATACGATAACCAATTGGTGTAGCCGATACTGATATTTAACCAATAGTTTGCAAAATCACATTGGAATAGAGCCAAACCAATTATTTTATCATAGTTTATAATAGGATAAACACTTTCTTGAATATTGTACATTTCTGTAGTTTTTAATTGTTTATTTAGTTTCTAGTTCATTTATATTTTATCAAAGATTTGCTGATGGTTCCACATGAATGGTTTTTAGAGAGGTGCCAATTAGAGAAGGTACACCAGGTTTGTTTGGGAGAGACGTAAAATGGCTCCCTATTCATTGACTCAATGTCCATGTGTTTTATACCAGAAGGGTCCTGCACTGTGGTGGTCGAGAGTATTTTTCTGTTGTTTCTTAACAACAGACCTGGAAATTTGCATTTTTTAAACTGCTATAAGTGTGTGTGTGCAATGAGTGAAACTAATATTTCACCTTCCTTTTACCTCAAAACCAACAGTAAAAAAAAAGGTACATTTTTCATAGCAATGGACAACTTCAATCCCAGGGACTGTTCTCTGCATAAACTGTGATTTGTATAGTTACAGGTGTCAGTGCATATCGTCGCAGGCCCTGAGTACAGGGAAATAACGAGTGAGCCCATGTTTGAACAAAGCCAGTAATATTCTGTAAAATCATGCTGTGCCTTACAGGCGATGCTACACAGATTCTGGCTCATGCTTAAAGCACAGCATTTCTGACTGTGAAAACAAGTCTGACATGGAAAATATCCAGCTGTACGCTACATATGTCAAAGGACAACCCTGGAAAATATCTGGACATGATTCTCATAACTTTTTCAAGAGTTCATATGTGAAAACAGCTTCTAAGACTTCTAGGGCTTCTAAGTGTTTTTTTGTCACTGTGTACATGCTCGGCCATGGTGTTGAGGGGTGGGTATATGTGAGACCTAATTATTTATTCATATCTCCTTGTACTGAATGAATGCAAAAATATAGATTTACATAAACTTTTAACGCATTGGTGCGTTCAATTGGAAATGATATGTACTTGTAATGAACAAACATGGCTCTAGTTGGTTAAACAGTGAACTACAACAAGCACTGATTTAAAAAAACAAAAAAAACAAACAAACTACACAACCCACATTGCACTGCTCTTTCTTGATTTGTTTCGGAAGTGAAACAAAAATTTGTTTTTCTGACTTCAATTAGCTAAGCAGGCTAACTAAAGTAGCAGAGAGAGAACAGTTTGTCAGACTTAAAAACTTGCGGAAAATGTTTGAAAACTTGAAATAAAGTGTATCGCAGTTGACTGTTACCTGTGATTTGGTTCGTCAATACACGAACAGACGAGGCTAAAGTTGGCTTCCTAGTGGAATTTCCCGTTCCACCTTAAATGGTTCAGCGGTTCAGTACTGAGCGATTCGGGCGCCGTAGTGTAACTGCAGTACTATTTAAGGTGGAACGGGAAAGAAGACTTAAAAAGCTAAGTTCAACTCGGTAAACACGACAACTCTCGTCAGTTTAACGTTGTCGCAATGTTGAAGATATGCGCCAACAGGGACCGACGTACTCTTAATGTCGTTAAAATGCTGACTTACCTGTTTGAATGGAGAAATTAAAGCTCGGATCAGTGCACAGTGCCCACCTCTCTCTCCCTCTTGCAACTCCCTCTCTGCCTCTGTCACTCAGGTCTGTAATGTTAGTATGTGGCATGTGTTGAGGGGCCGGCAGTACAAGAGCCTATTTGTTCGCTTCATTTTCTGAGAAGTGCACGGCCGAGGAGACCACTCGCACTTCTTCAAGGTAGGCATGTCGTCTCTCTTTTAATTTTCGTCGCCATTTCTTCTTTACCTTACGTGTTGTGTTCGGTAGCATCTCCCTGTTATGATGACAATGTTTATATTCAGCCACTCATTTTGTTATTCAAAGTCTCCAACCACAAGAATACAGAATGTTTGTGCTACTTGTTCAAAAGAACAGGACCAAATGTCGTGATCATATGACAAAAAAATTATGTTTATTGTTTATTGAGAATGGACACAAAATATACTGAGGATGCTCTGAGCTGGAAAGACTTTTAATTTTGTTTTTCCTTCTGAAGCTGTGTTCAGGAATAGGAGTGCTGATCTAGAATCAGATTGTCCTGTGGAAGTGACCATTACAGATGGGAGAAACCTGATCTGAGTTCAGTTCTCTCAGGACTTAGTTTGATAGGGACGCAAGGACACAATTCACCTTTCCTCTCCCTTAAGTACTCAAGGTCCCACTCCGATCATTGATTAAACATTTAAAACACATAAAAATAAATGTCACATTTAGAAATTCAGGACAAGACATTGTATTAAATTTGGCCTTCCATAATTGTGTGAATCAGGACATTCCTGTATCTTTTTCAGTTCACACCTCAGCCTGTCGCCTGCAGCTCAAAAGCTCTGCAAGTTGATGTTAGGTTTATGAAGTAGGATTATGATGTAAGAAACCCTGGCTGTCAGAATTTGCCTCTTTGAGACTGTCTTTTCAACACTGCAGTTTTAAAGTGGAAATGTTCAGACATCACATTGACTGATTATTACGCTCATTGTGATTATATGATACGTATTTTAATTTCATTCTTTTCTAATATTTACATTCCAAGTGTTCCAAAGATGTTCCAAGGATTATGAGCAGTAACAGTAACATAACTGCTATGAAAACAGATACAATTTAATTTTTATAGCTGATATATTATGAACATTAGCAGACGGTTTGATTTGAGCTTTCTTTTTAGTGCCCCCAATTGTTGCACTGATTTCTAACATTACTACAATGAACTATTAACTAGCCAAAACAATTACTGGACAATAACTTCAAATAATATTTTCTACCATAAGGTAGGGTGACCAGACATCGTCTTTTACCCGGACATGTCCTCTTTTTTAGACTTAAAAACATGGCGGAATTTCACAAATGTCCGGGATTTTGTTTTTCTAGAATTTCGAGAAGCGTTTCGTTCACAAACTAGCCCCGCCCTCCCCTACTCCGTTTGGTTCGCTTGAGTGAGAAGGGGGAGCGGTGAAGTAGCCTAAAATCTTCTGATTGGACGGTCTGACTGCAGAGCTACCGTTATTGATCGATAACCTTCTCTGTGAACATTTAATTGGTCAGTCTGCACGTCAGTAGTCCTTGTTTATGTCAGGCAAAGCTCATGTACCTACCCTCCTCTCGAGCAGCTTTGCCGAAATGTAAATGTAAGCTCTCGGGTGAATTAAAAAAGAAATTCCCATGTTTTCCCATGTGTAGCATATAAAGGTGTAAAGGACCTAAAAGGGGCGGCACGGTGGCACAGCAGGTAGTGTCGCAGTCACACAGCTCCAGGGACCTGGAGGTTGTGGGTTTGATTCCCGCTCTGGGTGACTGTCTGTGAGGAGTTGGTGTGTTCTCACCATGTCTGCGTGGGTTTCCTCCCACAGTCCAAAAACACACGTTGCAGGTGGATTGGCGACTCAAAAAAAATTGTCCGTAGTAGTGTGAGTGTGTGAGTGAATGTGTGTGTCTGTGTTGCCCTGTGAAGGACTGGCGCCCCCTCCAGGGTGTATTCTCACCTTGCGCCCAATGATTCCAGGTAGGCTCTAGACCTTGAATTGGATAAGCGGTTACAGATAATGAATGAATGAATGAAAAAAAGGACCTAAAAACATAGGTCCAGCTAAGGATAGTACAGCAGCGAGCTCCAACCCCCTGTCGTATCTCTTATTCAACATCTCAGATCTTGTCACCCTACCATAAGGAGAAGCTTGCAGATGCTTAAAAGAAAGTGCTAATAATCACTATTAGTAGTAATATTATCATTTCTGATCATTCTAATACTGTTGTGTTCTCTAAACAAATAAGTGCAAATAAATAATTTAGAATAAATAATTTAGAGTAAATTCCTCTGTGCAAAAACAATGGCCAATAAAGTGATTCTAATTCTGATTTAGAAAAATTCCCAAGGGCGTTAAGACTACACCTAGTTGTATTCAGCAATAATTTATTGCTATTTTTATTATTATTATTATTATTATTATTCGTTTCACTAAATTCATTTCACTAGTGAGTGCTCCAAGTCATGAAATACACAATAACAGTCAGCATATGGTTATAATCATTTTCCTTAGGTAGAGTCTTGTGTTGTTTGACAGGTGTGGCGTTTAAAATTGGGGCAGGTGCCTTTAGTGTTATTTAAACAACCCGGACCCCACCTACATTAGCTATTCTTGCTGAACCTGTGCTGTCACAAGGTATTTGTGTGTCAGTTCTGAAAACAGAAGCCGTGCTTCATTTGTGCTTCACGCCTCTTCGTAGTTCTCTCATATCTTTCATCTCTCTTCTGAGTCAGTAAAAAGTAATAAATAACGCAGCTGCCAGTAACTGATCATTTTATTTTTCACATGGTAAGTTTACATAATAACCTATATTTGAAGTGCGGGTGCATGAGCTCCTAGTTTTTCTTTATTCTTTTGCTACTTACATATATGTAAAAAGTAGTAATTTTTAATTATTGACCAAAATGACAGTGTCAGAACTACAATAACACCAAATAAGTTTTTGGTGATAATATTTTTAAAGATATCTCATACAATCTATGGCTGGACACACCTTCTTATTCTATGGTTTATTTATTTTTTATTATTATTATTATTATTATTATTATTATTATTTTACATTTAAACATCATAACTATTAAGGACCACATATGGAGATATCTAGACATCATGGTCATCATCATCATCATCTATTCTGCTTAATCCATATCGGGGTAATTTATGAGCAACTAGATAATTCCATAATGTGTTTCCTCATAATTTGGATGTATTATAAATGAATTCACAATGTAAAAATAAAGAAAAACTATTGAATAAAATGGTGTATCCAAACTTTCAACTTGTACCATATATGTAATTTTCTAGAGGATACTGGAATTGAGTCAGTTAAGTTTTGTTACAACATGAAAGGTGTATTCAAAATGACATACTAAATACAGTTCATGTATTCTTTTGGAAGAAATAGGCATGCAGTATGTATTATATTCCCAGTATGCAGCCATAGTGCTCTTCATAGTGTATTATATCCCATAATGTCTTGTTGTCAATCTCAGTTTTCCTTCAAAATTGAATTATTTACATAGTCACCATATTTATAAATACTGACTATAAATGGAGCGGCACGGTGGTGCAGCAGGTAGTGTCACAGTCACACAGCTCCAGGGACCTGGAGGTTGTGGGTTCTGTCTGTGAGGAGTTTGGTGTGTTCACCCTGTGTCCGCGTGGGTTTCCTCTGGTTGCTCCGGTTTCCGCCCATGGTCCAAAAACACACATTGGTAGGTGGATTGGCGACTCAAAAGTGTCCGCAGGTGTGAGTGTGTGTTACCCTGTGAAGGACTGGCGCCCCCTCCAGCGTGTGTTCTTGCTTTGTGCCCAGTGATTCCGGCAAGGCCCCAGACCCACCGCGCCCCTGAACTGGATAAGCGGTTACAGACAATGAATTAATTAATGATAACAAATGGAGAAGTGTACCACAGCTAACAAAATGCAGATGCTAAAGTAATTGGTCATGTGAGTGTGCAGTATGCTACATGATAAATTTAAAGCTTAATACTATACTTCATATTACAATGGGCAGTAATAAGCAGTGTAGTAGTATATGATTTTGAATACAACCATTGTTAATCAATTAGGGCTGGACCATCATTAAATATCAATATATATTGGAATACAAATCTCTCAGTACTAATGATAAGATTTTTAAACGCTTTTTCACTGTTTCATTATACATTATTTACAGGATCAGTCACTGACTGACATTCATTAAAGGGCACTGTTGTCAGTAATTTAAATAAATATACTCTTGACAAAGCCAAGAGGTTTATGTTTCATGTTTCTTGTTTGTTCTTGGCAGTTTTTCTGTGGCTTAGTATCAGAATCAAACCCTAGTATCAATGTCTAGGTAATGGCATTAGTATTTGTATCAAAATCATTTGAATGGTACCCAAAACTGATACAGCTGTTTCTTACTGACTCTTTTTCAATTACATTCTCTCTCTCTCTCTCTCTCTCTCTCTCTCTCTCTCTCTCTCTCTGGGTTTTCTCCAGGTGAAGTGCCACTAGGCTAAATGCAGGCCCTCTGTGTGCTGCTGTTTCTCAGCGTGGTGGGAGCACTGCAGCTGGGTGACCAGGTGGCCCAGCATGTCATCAAGCTTCATCGCGGGCGGGGGGCAGCCGCTTCCCACGGCCACCAGTGGGTAGCGGAGAACTGCCGACGCCTTTCTGGCCTTCTGCGACAGAAAAGCGCCGCTGTAAGGAAACTGGAGTTAGCAGCAAAAGCGGTGCGACGAGACCGGTCACTGTCAGATGCTGAGAGGCTCTTCCAGGTGCACACACTGGAGGTGTTCCAGAAGGAGCTGAACGAGAGTGAGAGATCTGTGTTTCAGGCTGTGGTGGGCCTCCAGCGAGTGCTGAAGGGTGATTTCAGAGATGTGGTGAACATGAAAGAAAGCAGTCACCAGAGACTGGAGGCACTCAGAGAGGCTGCCATCAAGGTGAGAGGTCCAATTGTGCTGAAGGCCATCTCTTGCAAAAAAAAAAGGGAGGACTTGTGTTTGTCTTCATTTGCTTGGTATGATTCAGCATGGACTCAGACCCAAGGCTAATTCCAGAATTTTTCTGAAACTGCAGTAGTATTTTTTGCACTAGGCAGAATGGTATGGCACAATACTGTAATCAGTCTGAACCCAGAGCTATCACTAGACTGGTTTCAACTAACAAACCAGGAAAATAGGTTGGGTTGTCAGGAAGTTGAATAGTGGTCACATGATGTGTCAAGTGATACTAGTGTTTACAAGTTCAGATTTACTTTTACATTGCTTTTAGAAGAGTCACACAGAGTGATTCTGGCAAAACAATTTTGGTAATCAGAGTTCAATGACAAGGCATGATATATTTGAGATGATTTTCATTGACCAATCAGTGGTCTATACTATTTCTAGTCTGATCTATAAGTTCACCCTTTTGAATTCCTTGATGTTGTGATGTAACAGATATGAGCCCATTCAGTTTAAAGCAGTTAAACAGCTTTTTTCCCACCATCTGTAGCAGAATTACTAGATTAAAACATGTGTGGGAATATGATTAAAGGAATGCTAGGTAAGGTGGTATTTTGTTCCTAGGCTGCCCCTACCGTTGTAGAGTGAAATTCATTTTTACAGCACTGCCCTCAAACCAAGGAGATTGTTATATATATATATATAGCCCTTTTGGTTCTGGCTTGGTTCCTGTTCACAAACCAAATCTGACGCTTTTGGCACATTTCCACCAACGTGAATTGGTTTGTGAAGCAGAACCGGAAACTTTTATTCCCAGCTGGAACCAAAGAAGAGTAGGTTCTTCAGTGCAGAACTGTGAGGCCAAGTTAAAGAAACTACTACTGGTCTGTGAAACATCACAATGATTTTAAAGTAGAAATACTACTTAGTGTTCCTTTACTTGTGCTGTTTGTGGCTGCCTTGCAGCCTACCAAATGATCCCAAAATCCAAACATTTTAGTAATCAGAACATGCATAGATAATTTCACATTTTGATCTCAAATAAATAATTAAATAAACAAATAAATACATACCTGTAAATTCTAGGGCAAATAATGCTTGGAAAATGTGAAAACCTTGTTCATGTAAAAACAAATGATGACGGCTTATTTCTTGCTGTTATTTCACAGGCCTCCTCTTACCTACTATTGTATTCTTTTGTTAGTGACTGATAGCTTTTAAGCAATGGCCCTTCAGCCAGGCATGAGCAAGAAGTGACAGGCAGGGCTGATATACTCTTGTTCCTCTGGTAACAGCATTTTTCTGATGTTTGGCTGAAGCGCTGGGGTTTTTTCGCTGTGCAAAAGGTTCTTATCGCTAACGCTGAAGGACAGCAGCAGGGGTGACTCAAGACTGCATTACACACTGCTATCTGTGTTTGCCAGACACTAGTGAAATGTATGTATATGAGACAAAAAGTGCATGTTCCTCTACTGCGAATAATTGATATAGATTTGTCTGTATTAATGGACAAAGCTGGATATCTTTGTTGTATATAGGACCTACTCCCCTGACCCCAACAAGCCAGGACCCTTTGCACTACATATAACAGCTGTGGAGATTAGATCTGTAATGATAATGTAGTTATGATCTCAACACTTAAGAACATGTATTTTTGTACTTAAGACAGCAAATTTTAACACTGTAGTTTTAAACACTAGCAGGTAGCTTTGCAGTCACACAGACTCAGGGACCTGGAAGTTGTGGGTTCAAGTCCTGCTCCGGGTGACTGTCTGTGAGGAATTTGGTATGTTCTCCCTGTGTCCTCATGGGTTTCCTCCGGGTGCTCCGGTTTCCTCCCACAGTCCAAAAACACTCATTGTTAGGTGGACTCAAAATTGTCCATAGGTGTGAGTGAAGGTGTTGCTCTGCGAATTGACTGGTGCCCCCTCTAGGGTGTGCTCCCACCTTGTGCCCAGTGATTCCGGGTAGGCTCCGGACCCACCGTGACCCGGAACTTGATAAGCGGTTATGAATGAATTACTTAATTAATTAATGCCAAGTCAACAAGGGTCGCCCCATAAAGGGCTGACGCCCCCTCCAGGGTGTGTTCCCACCTTGCGCCCAGTGATTCCGGGTAGGCTCCGGACCCTGAATTGGATAAGTGGTTTCAGTCAATGTATGAATGAATGAATGAACGAATGAATGAATGAAGTCAACAAGGTCAGCAAACAGGGCTTTATTGAGCAATCCTGTTTGAAAATAATTAAAAAATATTTTCATGTTTTGATGGTTCAAAACAACAGAAGCAAAACTCCAGATGGATGTGTCAAATGGAAAGCAACAGCCAAACTCAGATCAGTAATAGTCTAAATAGGGCTGTTTCAATAATCGCAGTATTGTAATACAGTACTGCAGGGAATGGCAAGCATATATGTATATATGTTCTCCCTTTGTTTTGCTAGATCTTTCTTGCTTCACAATTTAGTGCATGTGTAATAAATGTTAAATAAATTTCTTACAGAAAAAAATTTGTAAACAAAGGACAAGAGTATGATTTTCCCAAACAGTTGGCATATGAATTGTTGCGACTGAACGGCTGTCAGTCTTTGTTTTATAAAATGGAAAAAATGCCAGCAAACTTCGTTGCAAAACAAAAAAAAAAAGCTCACTTACGTATCCTTTCAGCTTTCAAACAAATGAAAAGGGGGAGCCTGGCAATTTAGACAAGGCACTTGTGAAATGGGGAAATATGAATTTGAGCTTATCTACCTATCATCTATAAACTGAAGCCCAACGGCCTCCACAAGCATGAATCAGCCATTGTACTGACATTCTAATGTTGCTTATCCACTCCATAGTACCTACTCAGCTTGGCTTAGCTCTACATGCTGTTTTGGTTTGTGGTACAGGTTGGTCCCCCCCCCCCAGATTTGCTTAATGGATAATCAAAAAAGAGCTGAGCCAAGCTGAGTAGGTACCTGGCAGTTGAAAAGTGGCAAAAATAATCTTTTTTTTTTAAATATTGTTTGGCACATTTGATGACAAAAATAACTGACTGCCCTTTTGACTGAATACTCCTTAAAGGATTAGTTGGAGCAAAATCTCCACTTCCCCAAGTAGCACACTTTTCCATTGACATTGATGGTGTTGCTATGAGGCCAGCCCAATCAAATCTAATCATTCATTCATTCATTCATTATCTGTAACCGCTTATCCAGTTCAGAGTCGCGGTGGGTGCAGAGCCTACCTGGAATCATTGGGCGCAAGGCAGGAATACACCCTGGAGGGGGCGCCAGTTCTTTGCAGGGCAACACACACACATTCACACACTCACACCTACAGACACTTTTGAGTCACCAATCCACCTACCAGCGTGTGTTTTTGGACTGTGGGAGGAAACCGGAGCACCCGGAGGAAACCCACATGGACACAGGGAGAACACACCAACTCCTCACAGACAGTCACCCAGAGCAGGACTTGAACCCACAACTTCCAGGTCCCTGGGGCTGTTTGACTGCAACTCTACCTGCTTCGCCATTGTGCCGCCCACAAATCAAATTTATTTGTAAAATGCTTTTTAAATCTGACGCCCAAGTTATTAAGAACCTTAGGTGCCTTTTTGACTCAACGCTTTCTTTCGAGTCACACATTAAACTGGTCAGCAAAACTGTATTTTATCATCTGCATAATATTGTATGATTATGCTCTATGCTTAATGATAGTGATGCCAAAATGTTGATTAACACCTTCATCTTTTTCCATATCGACTACTGCAAATCATTTTTTTTCATGGTCTACCGGTTAAACTGATCTGTCATTTCCAGTACATCCAGAATTCTCCTATTCTTCAGCAATTGCTATTCAGGACTACCTAAAATTATTTTGATATGAAGGCAATGTCTCCACTGACAGGAGGAGGAGGAGTATATGGAGCTGGTTGCAGCTGAGAAGCACCAGCAGGAGGCTCTGAAGGTGGCGCAGGACCGCAATAAGACCCTCTCAATGCTGGATGAGATTCTGGAGGATGTCAGGAAAGCCGCTGACCGCCTGGAGGAGGAGATTGAGGACCACGTCTTTGACAACAATAAACAGGTCAGATGTTAGAATGTGTTTGCAGGGGTTGCTTCAATGTCACCTTTACACAGGGATATTTTTTTAGAAGCAGGATATCTACGATATCTGTTCACTTTGCTCTTGTCATATCACTGGCATCAATCAGCGTTTATGTGTTTATAATTTTTTTTCTTCATTTATGATTTTCCATGCTTCCTGATGTATCTCTTGGTATAACAGCCTGTCATGTCAACATTAACATGCATTATAATATACTGTTGTTTTCTAAATTTAAGGAATTATATATTTTTCAGCAGTCACTATCTATGACAAAGCAGCTCTAATGACTAACACTGCAGCTGAACTCTGCCTGCTGTCTGACTAAGGAAAGATACAGTTCATTAAATTTTGTAACCACTTGCTAATGCAATAAAGCTTTAATATTTTTTGTCAATAATGTCCTATGTGGAGGTGCACCTTTCTTCAGTTCATACTGCAGTTCAATAGTGCAGCCAGGATTAAAAGTGCATGACAATATCACACTTGACCTAAAAAAAAAAAAAAAAAAAAAAGGAATACTCTGTTCAGGTAAAATGAGTTTTCAGTGGTTGCCCAGGGAAAGATGGATTCTTTAAGGCTATTGTTTCATGGCCTAAATCCAATATTTTCCTTCTCATGTGACAAAAAAATGCACGGAATCTGACTTTTTCACTCTTGGGCCACTTTCATATGTAGCACTGAAATGTAATCCATTTCGGTCTCACTGCATTGTGACACTGTCTGAACAGCACAATCTGATTGCATCTTATCTGCTTATGTCAATCAGACTGGACATTCCTTATCATTTTCTACAGCCAGAAGAAAAAGATGATGCCCATGTGACAGTGACTGTACGCTAGTCCAAAACATTTTTATTCAAAATTGAGGTATTTAGGGAATGGAAACAGACTGGTCAAAGCATTTTCCCATATATGGTAAATGGAAAATGTATGGAATCTATTAATGCAGGTTCCTGTCTCTCATTTATGAGAAAGCAAAACTCATGGAAATTTGAATGAAGCATTTTGAAAAAAAAATGTAGAACTAATTTTTCAGTATTTATTCATCAGTTTTATTTTCTTCTTGAATGTGTAAAAAAAAAAAAAAAAAATATATATATATATATATATATATATATATAATTTTTTTTTTTTTTTTGGCTTTCGTGTCCTCGTTTGTAGAGACTCTGTTTGCGAATGTTCCTACTTGGTGTGAGAGGAACATTTATAAACCTGGCCAATGGATAATCACTGACTTTTGGAATTAGTTCATGTTTTATTGTTCTGATTAAATCTATATTTTGTACTCTGTTTTCATATAGAATATTATTGTGGAATAAAAAGTGGCAGTAGTGTGATACAGTGCTGCACGGTGAAACACTAGCCCTGTGTTTCATGACGAAATTAAGCCCTGAATGTACCTTTTCGTATTCAGGTCAGTTTAGGAGCGTGATCTCCTTAGGATGATGTCGGATATAGGTCACATTAAAAAGACAGTGTGAAAAGATGA
Source organism: Hoplias malabaricus (assembly GCF_029633855.1). NCBI lineage: Eukaryota > Metazoa > Chordata > Actinopteri > Characiformes > Erythrinidae > Hoplias > Hoplias malabaricus. The sequence continues at coordinate 53,273,527 of NC_089801.1, read as the reverse complement.
TCACAAAATTGATTTTTCTGTTTCTCAGAATACTTTCTCCATTTCACCTTGCTCTTCAATGGTCAGGACCACCACAGAGCAGGTGTTATTTGGGTGGTAGATCATTCTCAGCACTGCAGTGAGAGTGACATGGTGGTGATGTGTTAGTGTGTGTTGTGTTGGTACGAGTGGATCAGACACAACAGTGCTCCTCGAGTTTTTAAACACTGTGTCCACCCTGTTAAACACACCTACCTCAATGGTCCACCTTGTAGATGTAAAGTCAGACACAGTAGCTCATCTGTTGTGCACAGTTTGTGCTGGTCGTCCTCTCTCTTTTTTTTAATTTTAATTAGCAAGGCTAATGTTAAGACACACATTTCCCCAAATGCTTGTTTAACTACAAAAACTTGTTTTTCTACCCAGTAACAGAATATGTCTTTACAACTAGACTGAGTTAAGTACAGCCAACTATATTAAACTATTCATTCATTCATTATCTGTAAGCGCTTATCCAGTTCAGGGTCGTGGTGGGTCCAGAGTTTACCTGGAATCATTGGGCGCAAGGTGGGAATACACCCTGGAGGGGGCGCCAGTCCTTCACAGGGCAACACACACACATTCACTCACACACCTACGGACACTTGTGAGTCGCCAATCCACCTACCAACGTGTGTTTTTGGACTGTGGGAGGAAACCAGAGCACCCGGAGGAAACACATGCGGACAAAGGGAGAATACACCAACTCCTCACAGACAGTCACCTGGAGCAGGAATCGAACCCACAACCTCCAGGTCCCTGGAGCTGTTTGACTGCGACACTACCTGCTATGCCGTTTGCAAAAATGAGGAGAAAAAGCTGTGTCCGGTTCTCTGTTTATCAAAAATGGAGTGGGGAGTGGGTTGGGGGGGGTTTGTCATGTAATAGGTATTTTAGATTTGTATTGACTTATTTATTTAATTTAAAAAAACATGCATCCAAAAGCATTTTCCTGAAATTTCTCCCTAGTTTCACCTGTCAATGAGTCTTCACTGAGTACATACAGTGACAAGCCTTGGGAGGGAGGGAGTGAGCATGTGCTCCCTGTGAGACACGAGGCCAGCTCCCCACTGCTGCTAACCCAATGCCACTGAACAGGAGAATGCAAATTGCATCATTAAGAGAGAGGAGGGAGAGCAGGGGCTGTCCTAGCCACAGAGGCCAATCTTCCTCTCTAGGATTCCCCACCTCATCTGGCTGTGTGGATCAATCAAGCGATCTCCTGACATTTTAGCTTTAAACAGAAGACAACCAGATGTCCAGGCCAAGTTCTCCCCCTCTTTACAGTCTCCCCTATAGACTGAGCTCACAAAAGACCTGATTAAATCAGTTTAAACCAAATTTTTGTTTTTCTATTTTAACCAGCAGCATCATTGGTTCTTTTGGTCACTTTCTCTAAAGTCCACTTAATTATATTTTGTCTCCTGTCTTATCACCTCTGTTTCAGATGAAAGGAGTAAATGTAGAGGCAGTCCTGAGGGTGGAAGAAGATGAGGAGGACAATAAAAGGAAAAACATGTCACGACAAGCGGCAGAGGGTGATTTGGGACTGAGCATGCTCATTGACTCTCAGAACAACCAGTATGTGTTGACCAAACCCAGAGACTCTACCATTCCTCGCGCTGACCATCACTTCATCAAAGTCAGTAAACATGCTAAATCTATGCTCTGACCTTTTCTCATGTGGAACAGAAACTCTAATCACTTATTATTAGAAATATTTTGGCAAGCCTTCCTTCTATTGCGTCTATTAAAGCAAAAAAGTATAACAGACTTCTCTGTTTTTGGGACCTCAGTCACATCCTTCAACCAGTAATCACCCTATAATAAGGACAACAGAGCCTCTTTTGCTTCTACTCTTTGCTCAACACTGCAGAAACTGCACTATGTAACTTCTGGAGGAAGGTAGGAAACCCCACCCCATCCCCTCCCCTGTAAAACTGAATTAAATTCTGCAACTATATGTAGAGACAAGGAGCAAAAATACAAAATCCTTACCTAGTGTTTGTTTAACATTGTTAAACCTTGTTTCAATTCCTTGAAAAGAAGGAGTGATGTTTTACTTGTATAAGAGGAAGTACGTACTAGCCATCACCCTACATGCTAGATAGCACTGTGTGATGGGGGACAGCTAGTAAGTGGGATGTGGAATAAAATTGGGAAGAAAAACAAATAAATGTGGTCACTTAGCCAGACTTTTTATCAAATTTGCTTTTTCTTTCTGCAAAAAGAGCTAAACATAAAAAGCTAGTATAGCTAGTAAAAAGTGCATCAATTGTTTTCATGTAACTAAAACTAAACTAAAATAAGGGATTGGCGGTATCCATATTTTTCATACCGTCTCAAAATATTAACATGGTATACGGTATTACTGTGGAGTGGGGGTGGGCGTTGCACTGTTGGGCTGCGTGAGCCTCATGTATGTAGGGTTTTTGATGCTGTGCAGTTCAGCTTAGCACAGCCTGACAGTGCACATCGACACACGTACCGACGATTAAAAAAAACTGTTTATAAGAGAGCAAAGTTCAACTACTGGAGCTGAAGGAACAGTATAGTTTGAAAAAAAAAGTTAAATAAGACTGTTCTTAACTGTTTAGAAGCATAGGGACTCATTGTTTAGCACACCACAGTAGATGATTTTTTCCAGTGAGCTCAAAACACATATTTTGAGGATAAAGCCTTTTGAGGATAAAGTGAGCACAGGTCGAGTGAAGGGATTTTAAGTATTTTGTCTGTTCTCAGCTTCTTTTAACCCATACCCAGTGCTAAAAAGAAACACTAGGTACAATTTTATATGGGCTCCCCTTACAGTTGCAGAGTTTAAGTCACTTTTATAGCACTGTCCTGAAAGAGAGAGGGCCGATTAGTTTCCTACCCTACTCCAAAAGTTACATAGTGCAGTTTCTGCAGTGCTGAGCTCAGAGTAGCAACAACGGAGGCTCTATTCTCCCTGTTACAGGTCTGTGAAACATCACAATGATTTTGAAGCTGTAATTCTAAGCTAAATATACTACCTACTATTGCTTTAAGTGAGTTATTGTACTGAAAGTGAAAGTAAAGGTTTTTCTGGTGCAGTACATCAGTTTAGCTGCTACACAAACATGAAGATGGATGTAACCAAGCATATGAAGCTTAAAGGTAAAGCACATAAAAATAACCCTGATTTCAGAAAACATGATGGATGAGCAGGGTCCACAAACCTTTGGCCAAAGTGGATCTTGTGGGAATAGTGGATTCATGTAAAGAAAATTGTGTAACATGTATTTCATGGATATTCATTCAGATGAAAAAAATATGTTAATGCAGGTTTATATGTTTATTAATTTAATTCTTGTTTTGAAGTTTTATTTGTATGAAGTTTTTACACTGGAGTTTGACCTGTGTTCTTTCCTTCAGGACCTGGTGTCAGTGGTCATGCTCTCTCTGCCCTGTGGTTGGCTTTGCACCTTAATGGGCCTGCCCTCTATGTTTGGCTACATAGTCTGTGGGGTTCTACTAGGACCCTCGGGGCTAAATAGCATTAAGGTAACTTGAACAAACCTATACCGTATTGGCCTAATACAATATGCATATTAATAATATCATAATAAGAAGATGTTTAATTTATATAGGGCCATTCTCACACTCAAATATCACATATTATCTCACAAATTTGTTTAATGTCTGTTTCCATCCTCTTCATTACTGTGCCACAGTAGTAAATCTCAGTTTAAAACTTGGTCATTTCTATGATATGAGCCATATGAGATATAAACTGTTAAATGTGTTAATGGGATTTATTTTGGGACACTAACCACAAGGATAAAGCATCATGATTAATATAACACGGTGTCACATCTTTTATTTATCAAGATAGTTTCTCTTTAGTGTTTGTAAAAATATGATAAAATATTGTTAAAATTGGTCAAACTATACTTTTTTGACTGACAGAGTACTTTGTGAGGAATGCCTATTGCATATTTATTGCTGCTTCATTATAATATTATTAAATGCTATTTTTAACGTTAAAGATGGTTTTGTTCCTGTGTTCCATATTTTTTTTCTGTATTGCAGCCCCAATGAAACGAGTGTAATATTGCCAGTTTTTACCAGTGTACTGATTTATGTAGAAAAGTCATTGCTGCTGTCAACCTATAAAATAAGACAAGAAAAAGTTCAGTGTGTGCTCATGCATTTATGCTATAAAGTGCTGTAACCTCATTCTTCTTTCTCTCTCACTAGTCCATGGTACAAGTAGAGACATTGGGAGAGTTGGGTGTTTTCTTCACTCTTTTTGTGGTTGGCCTCGAGTTTTCTCCTGAGCGACTCCATAAGGTAAAGAAAAAAAAACACTTCCTCATGAAATTAAGAGATTTTTTGATACAAAAGCCTATTCTTATAATTCAGATTACTATGGATTATTATAGAGTACACTTTCAGGAAAAATGGTACAGTAGAGGTACATTATTGGCCAAGTCATGTACAAATCATGTAAGTATACCTTTAAAGGTACATCAGTGATTTAATGTCCAGTTGTGTTATCTGAAGGTACATTATGTGTTTCTCTAGAAGGAGAGGTAAACATTTGTAAGTTTTAATTATAGAATGGTGTCAAATTAAAAAAACATATTAAAACTCATGGAGATGAAATGGGTCTTATGAACTCAACACAATTTAAAAATCTTCAATTATAATAAGGTACAATTATGTTCCCTAATTAAAGGTACAAATATGTATCATTAAGTGTACTACCACAGAGACAGCAAAAGGTACCACCACGGTGACAAATTTTCTGACAGTGTATTTAGCTTTCTGCATTTCTCTCTTCAGAAATTTCCTCCTGAGTTTTGCCTTACTTGTTGCTTATGTTCATGAAATTGTGTGTTTACTGTTTTCGGGACTGTAATACGATTAATTTTATGCTCTCTTCCGTCTCTCACACACATTTCCAAAAGCTCTGAGGTATTTGTTTAAATGTCAGAGTGGGTGTTGGTTTTCACCAAACTGCTGGTTTAAAGAAATGCATTTATGCACTACATAATTATGTTGTTGGGTGTGTGAGAGATCATTTAGATTAGTCAAATGGGGGCTGCCTAATATGAAAGCCATGTCTAAACTACAGGATTTATTGCTCTTAGGCCAAACAAGTTTCCATTTTCTAAAGTGTTGTTATTATTAAAACATGTAGTACAAGCTGTGTAAATATTTGGTCACACAATTAAATTCAATAATGAATCTTGATTCTTGATGAAACATAATAAAGCATTATTATGTGCACAAATGGAGCGAATATGTACATAGAAAAAAAGGGTGCAAAAGTTCACCATTGGTTTATTATTGTTTGAAAGTTGGTCAGGTATAAAATAAGGATGTAAGATACAGAAAAACTCATAGTATTGTGATAATGCTAAATATGAAATTGGAACTGTGATTGTTCAAGATGTTCATGAGCAAAAGATAAGTTGTATATAATGTAGTGCAATTAAAAACTGATATCTATGAAAAGCTGAAGAATTTCTGTTATTTTCCCTTCTTCTGTAGGTATGGAAGATCTCTGTCCAAGGCTCCAGCTATCTTAGCCTCCTGATGGTGGGAGCAGGGCTTCTGTGGGGACAGATGTTTAGACTCCACCCAATTCAGATTGTCTTCATTTCCAGCTGCTTGTCACTGTCCAGTACCCCTCTCGTGTCACGATTCCTCTCGGTTGGAAACAGGGGGGACAAGGATGGTAAGTGTGTGTGTTTGTGTGTCTGGTTACCAGGTAACTAACATGTTTTGGGTACCAAACCCTCTCCAAACTGTGGAGACTTCTCTTCCTTAAAGGGGACCTCTACGATTGTGGGGAAATGTTGTTATCCCTGGTTCGTTTACGTTCAGAAGCTCTTTGACTTTTAATATGTAACAGTATGTTTAAGTACAAAATGACTGTTGTTTGTAAGTTTTTAATCACTGTTTGAATTACCACCGAAACACATTTGTAACTTTCAGTCTGTGGTTTCTTTCACCCAGATAGGTCTCTCCTGAATTTGGACACATTACAACCTAAGTGATCCGAAACAGCAAAAATAAGTCAATATTACCCACTTGTGAAGCAGGAATAGAGCAATATCCTCATCTCTGTTCATGCTTTTCGTTTGGAGTTCTCTCTGTTGTCTAAAAATACACTAGATGCCTTTTCTCTGCCATGAGCAGAGAGAGAGAGAAAGCATAGCATACTGGGCAGAGACGCTTTGTGTTTTTTTTTGTTTTTGTTTTTGTTTTTTTTATATCCATTTAGAGATACTGGGGCTTCGTTAGATCCATTTAGAACATGCAGACAGACCTGAGAGCTAGCAAATTATTAGGAATTCTCAGAATTTTATAAAAAGTATTTTTTTTTTTTATTAAAATTGTGGATGTCGCCATTAAGGGGGTCACAGTGTAATCACACTGTAAATAGTAGAATTTTAAGGTGAAGGGTTAATGTTAGTGAAGTTTAATGTGAAGTTTAAGGTGAGGTTTAATAAAATAAATGGAAGCCTATCTAAAGTTCTGACAATGCATGAGAGCTAAGATGAGAAGCAGGTTTTATGATGTACACAATAAGTACAAGGCTCTCACTTGACATTATCTTGAAATTGTGCATTATATAGGTTCAATTGGTGCCAATTGTTTTCTGCTTGAAAAGATGATATTGTGATTTCTATTTCATTAAATTAATTTTATACAAACACTGATTTTAAAGTGTTTTGATATTAGGGTAAGGGTTAGGCTGAGACTAAACCGATCCCATGTGAAGCAGTTCACGTGTCAAAATCTGGGATCTACTACACAACATGTGAACAGTCATTACATGTTGGATGTGGGAGAAATTGGCAAGCATGGACAGTTGAGTCATTTTGAAAGTTTTTGGGCATAATAATTTGGTCCTAAATGGTAAGGCTTGTAAGACTGGTCAGCAGTGACCAGTCAGAGTGAACTTGAGAGGTTTGGTGTGTACCTTATGTGCAAATAAAAAAAATGTCACTTGATCTGATGAGTTCTGTTTTCAGTCCTAGGCGGCTGGCTATGTTTGCGGTGTTTACCTAAATATTGAATGCACCGTGGGAAGACGACAAGCCTGTAGAGGGATTGTGATGCTCTGGTCTGGACAGTGTTCTGCTGTGAAGCCACCTTAGCAACATATACATATTATACATATTAATGTTTTGGTTCATTAGGGCATATTTTACAGAAGGAAAAATGTGTTGTCATTGAAACAGAAAAAAATGAGTGCATTTATATTGGATATACATAAAATTCAATATATAAATTATGATTGTAATAATAATTTTTAATAATGTTGATAAACACAAATCTACAAGACACAAGTAAATAAAAACAAACATATCAGGACAGTTAAAGTTAACATTTAAAAGAACAATGCTGCTATATTTTTTCATGCTGTGAATGTATTTTCTTAAGTTATTCTTTCAAAGTAAATTAAGTAAATAAAATAAGATGAAAAGAGAAAATTAAATACTGGAGTCTAGTCTCCAGAGTAATGCTCCAATATCTAGTGTCTTTCCAGAAGAGTTTTACTGCAGAAAAATGGGAGACAGACTCTTTATTGAAGTCAAATGTATCAACGGGAACATTGGGTTAGTAGGTGTCTACAAAGAGTAAAGTGTATGAACCACACATCATATGATGGATAGGAAAAATATAACTAATTATAAACTGATTCACTAAGCAGTCTAGCCTACCCAGAATCGCTGGACACACACACACCTATGGATGCTTTTGCATAGCTTATCAACCAATGTGTATATTTGAACTGTGGGAGGAAACCAATGTGGACACAGGGAAAACATGCCTGAGGCAGGGCTTGAACCCACAATCCCAGGACCTTGGAACTGTGTGACACTGATAATACTTGTTGCTGCCTACATTTAATTATTTAAGAAAATTTTGGTCTTTGTGTGTGTAGGTGAGCTGGACTACAGCAGTGTTCTGCTAGGAATGCTGGTAATGCAGGATGTTCAGCTGGGTCTGTTTATCGCCATCATGCCAACCCTTATTCAAGTAGGGAATGGAGATGTGGACAGGTGAATTAATACCCACACACGCTTACCAGCTTCATCTGTGCAAACATGCATATACAACTCAATAACAACCTGAATTAAACCCAACAAGTGCAAAATGACATGTTGCTCTGCTCTGTTGCAGTGCACTGATTGGAGGTTTGCGTGCTCTGGTGCTTCTAGCTCAGGTTTTGGTTTCCTTTGCCGTTGTGCTGCTTCTCTGCTGGCTCATAAGGTCTCACCTCATTGGTCCATTCTACAGAAAGCTACATGCAGAAAGTAAAGGGAACAAAGAGATACTTGTGCTGGGGACCACAGCATTTGTGTTCTTCATGCTATCAGTGAGTGTTTGTCAAGTTCTCACAATTTCTCACCAGGTCCTAGAAATGGCTGAGAGGACTGTTTTGTGTTTTTTGTTAATATTTAGTGTCAGTTACAGATGATCCGGCTAACTTAGCTAACAAATATTACACTCTCAAATGCCACAAAAAGACTGGGAATCGGGTTTGAAATTTGTGGAGATGTTGTGTAGTTTTCACACTGCTTAACATTCAGTTTGACTTTGCTACAAATACATTCAAAATGCAAATGCCTTTTTTCACTTTTGAGTTCACAGTTTTAAGCTCAGTGATGCCCCTGTAAGAAAAGTGTTCTAATTTTCATTTTTCTGTCTCTGTGTTGTACAGAATCCTTTTATATATATATTTTTTATTTATTATTTTTTTTGGCCTATACAATTTGTTACTATATGATTATTTCACCTTCTTTGTTGTTTCCTTGTGAAGGCTAATCAATATTCACATGACATTCCCAAACTGTGCAGGTAACAGAATTCCTGCATGTTTCCATGGAGCTTGGTTGTTTCCTAGCTGGAGCCCTCCTCTCCTCACAGGGTCACATGGTCACCAGTGAGGTCATGACCTGTGTCGAGCCAATCAGAGACTTCTTGGCTATTATCTTCTTTGCCTCTATTGGTGAGTAGATTGAGGACAAAGAGAGTTACGGATTAATTACAATATAGACCTATGCACATGGTGTTTCCATGTTTATTTTTATTTTATATTGATATATATTTATTTATTTCTATTATTTTTTTATTATTGGCTTGGTGTTGTGTGAGGGAATGTGTGTGTGTGTGTGTTGCCCTGTGAAGGACTGGCGCCCCCTCCAGGGTGTATTCCCGTCTTGCGCCCAATGATTCCATTCAGGCTCTGGACCCACCGCGAGCCTGAACTGGATAAGTGGTTACAGATAATGAATGAATGAATAAATTAATATTTTGGTGTTGTTTATTTTGTTCATTTGTTTGTTTTGTCTTGAGTCTGTGAATTGTGCTTTTCTCTGTGCATGTTTTCCATACCGTACAAACCTTAATAAAAAGTTAAAACCAAAAAAATATTAATTAAAAAAAAAACAAATAAAAAATTTGGATAGATTGATCCTTGTTAATGGAGTTTTCCAGGTTTAGAACACCTGGATTGGTCCATACAAGATGAAGCTGATCTTTGTGCATTACCTGAAATCCAGCTCAGTGCCATGAATTGCATATTGGTTAATAAATCACAAAACCAGGCAGGCACAACATGGTTTACCAATAAGGCACGTTGAGCAAGACACATTATGCTACACTCACCTACCTCTGGAATATGAATATATTTCAATTTAGCTTTGGAGAAGAGCATCTGCCAAATGGGGATAAAGTAAATGCTGAATCAGTCTGGAAAACAATGAAAAGAGGAAAACTTTTTAAATCAAGAGGAATTGGAAAACCTAAAATATTTTCCCACAGCACAGTGTAACACTATAAGGGAGGTGCACTGAAATAGCTGAGAATTGCTGTTATAGGTGAGGGTGGTGGGAGGGGGATATGTTTTTTTTTTTTTTTTGCGCGTTCTTTACATTTTATTGGAAGATAGTGGGCCAAAAAAAGGTTTTAAATTATATGATATTAAACATTCTACATACTATGAAGATAGTTGTGGACCATTAAAATCTTAGGTTGACTTTAGTAACCATATTGTTAAGCATTTTCTTACTTCTTCAGAATTAAATAATCTCATATTAACAGATTTGCTGATAAATTTGCTGCTAAGTTGTTGTCATCGGCGGACGTGAGCTGGGCAGACACTGATCACGTGCTAAATTATCTCAGCATATATAAAGTAAAAACCTTCTGTATACTTTGTTACAGGCCTCCATGTGTTCCCTACTTTTGTCCTGTATGAGTTGACCATTCTTCTGGTTCTAACCTTGTCACTGGTTATCATGAAGGTAATCGCTTGCAGGTTGCTGTCTTTTAATATGTTTAAGGCTCAGTCATGTTTTATTCTACATCTACATTCAAGTGTGTGTTTCTTCTCACTCTGCTTCTCAGTTCGTAATGGCAGTGCTGGTGCTGTCAGCTATCCTTCCACTCGGTTCTAGACACATCCGCTGGCTGGTATCGGCCGGACTGGCACAAGTCAGCGAGTTCTCCTTTGTCCTGGGTAGCCGTGCCCGTCGAGCTGGTATCATCTCCAGAGAGGTGAGACCTATGAGCTGAAATGTATAGAACTTCACCCCCCACCCCCCACCCCCCATTTACCACTAGTACTTTTACTGATATAAACTGACATGCCACAAGATGTGCATTAGCTCTAAAATAAAGAAGCATATTTGGACTCCAAACATGTCTTAGTTTATTGAAGTGGAAACTCATGTAAATTTAATTTTCCAAAAAATATTTAAGGAATAGTAAATAATACTAAACACTGCCACTTACCTAAAATGTAAATTTCGGTACATTTGGTGTCTAAATAAGTCACATCAGTTTACATCAGTTTATACTCTTCTATGGAAATAAGAAAATTAATAAAGAAAGTAGGCTTCTTTAAGCAGTACAAAGTGCAGCTGCTTTACACCCGTAAGCACTGAATACTTGGTACAAGGGTGATGAGAGAGAGAAATGAGTCACTTAACTTCGCAAATGTCTGTCCATGCCACAGAACTGTTTTCTCTGAGCAAAAAGAAAAAGTGAAGCAGCAGCTGAGACAGGCTTTTAGTTGAGCAAGAATGAATCCAGTGAAGCAATTTACAAAGGGATGGTCCCTCAAAAATCGCAAGATTCAGATTATTCATATCCTGTGGCCAGTGAAGGCAACTTTATTCATTCTGACCCCATCAATGGCTGAGCAATATGGAGGACAAACTAAGACATAATGCTAAATAAATAGATTTTTACTCTCTGTAATACAGCCACCGCTCTTGCACATCTCTAGTGAGGTCCCCTTGTTGGCAGTAATAGAGACTGGACACAAGACACACTGAGCTCTGGTTTGCCAAAGCTGACCAATCCTGCTTTAGGGTGAGGGTAGATACACACACAATACACATACTAATACAGAAATGCTGAAATAAATAAGTGTAAAAATGTGCAATTATATAAATCAATGCATGTGGAAAAAAATAAATACAGAAAATGAATTACACACACACACACACACACACACAAGCAGTGATTAACAGGTTTGATTTGGAAAATGCTCCAGTAAAATGAAGCCTTTAAAAATGCTGACCAAAAATTAGAAGGGCACAAGGGATGTCAGAGTCTGGAGAACTAGGTCTGGACATTTTCCCAGAGTTGGCCTTTCACACATGTAGCGTACACCTGGAGATTTTCACGTCAGACACATTCTCACAGCTGGAAATGTTCCATGTGCTTTAGGCATGGGGCGGAGCTTGTGTAGCAGCGCCTGTGAAGAACGGGTGTCTTTAAATGAGGGTCGCGACCCCTCGGTGGGTTGCCAAGGAATGGGAGAGGTCAAGAGATCATTTTCTGTATGAATCTAATCTGAATAAGCTTTTTAAATTTTTATTTTATTTTTAAAATGTAAAGCTATTGCTTTTTAAAAAAGTTAGCAGTCTGTAGAAGCACAATCAAGTGTTTCTAGTTCCTGCAATGAAAAGAAAAACACTGGATGTTCTCTCTACACAAACTCAGATCTTTCCCGCTTTATTAGCTGAATGGTCGTGTTCGTGAGAAGATAGAACTTTGGCTCCAGAAAAAAAAAACAGTAAAAAGTACAGAGGAGCCATCTATAAGTGAGTCTGTTTCTACACAAGGGTCTTCAGGTGGCCATGCATAGAACTGATGAGAATGGAAAAGACGCTTCCAAGCTTCGGCACTATCAGAAAACATATATAAAATATAGCTTAGTTAGAAATGACCACCCACAGTGTGTGCTTTGCTGTAATTTTCTAGCAAATAGGAGTTTAAAACCAGTCAAAATGAAGAGGCAACTTGAAATAAGATGTCACGGTCATATGTGTAACCCTTAAAGATCTGAATGACTGACACATAAACTGAATGGGTTCCACCCTGTGAAGGACTGGTGCCCCCTCCAGGGTGTGATTCTGGGTAGGCTCCGGACGTACCGTGACCCTGAACTAGGTAAAGGGTTACAGACAATGAATGAATGAATGAATCATATGTAGAATTCTATAATAATTCTATGTTTTAAAATTGTGTTGATTTTATACACCCCATTTAATCTCTAAGACTTGTATAATGTTCTTTCATTTTAAAAAGGTCTATCATGAAAGATTACAAATATTCACCTCTCCTTCTGGAGAAGAGAATGTAATGAACCTTTAGGGAACACCACTGTACTTTAACAGCACTGATGTGCATTTAAATGGTTTCTACCTTATATACTGACAATAATGTACCTGTACCTCCATACAGTCTACACAGGCTGCTTATATTTTTACTTTTAAAATCTTATTGGCTTGCAGGACTTTACCACTTTTTTTTCCAAGACAAAAAGAGTCTCACTAATGTCCTGTAGAAATGTTTCAGATATTTGTGTTTACACATACAAGCCCTCAGCAAAAAGTCTGGATAAACCTTTTATAGATACACAATAGACTTAATAGACTTAATCCCATTCTTCCAAGAGCTGTCCACGCCCAGCAGTTCTCCACTATGAGCTTAAACGGTAACATATTATAATCCTCACAGTTAACACATTTCCCCCAGGTCTTAATTAAACATCAAGGGCATGCTTTGGTAACAATAAGACAAGGATCAAACAACAATGCACTTACGTTTCCCTGTCTAAACAGCCCTGTTCAGAATGACCGGTTTCAGCTCCTGTTGAGAACAAGTCTCAGTGTAAACAAAACGTGAGAGAGTAGGCGAGGGACATAAATACAGGTTTTAGTCACTTTCACTTTTCTCAGTTCTCATTTTTTCCATGTATAAACAGTACAGCCCACTCGGTGTGCTTGTTGCATCTGTTTTACTTGGATTAAACCTCATGTTTGTGCTCTCACATAAGCATGGGTCCAGCACTGTGATTGGGGAGAGTCAGAAGAGAAGGCGGGACAACTCTGAAGTGCCGCCTATCTTCTTAAGATGCAACCCAATATCATAATGACTTGTTTTATCCCATGTCCTCATTTGTGGCTTGAGCTCCAGATCCCCAATGCAATGTGCTAATGGATTCAAAATGTCAACTTTATTAAATGGGCGGCACGGTGGTGCTGCAGGTAGTGTCGCAGTCACACAGCTCCAGGGACCTGGAGGTTGTGGGTTCGATTCCCGCTCCAGGTGACTGTCTGTGAGGAGTTGGTGTGTTCTCCCCCTGTCTGTGTGGGTTTCCTCCAGGTGCTCCGGTTTCCTCCCACAGTCCAAAAACACACAATGCAGGGGGATTGGCGACTCAAATGTGTCCGTAGGTGTGTGTGTGTGTGTGTGTGTGTGTGTCTTTGAAGGACTGGCGCCCCCTCCAGGGTGTATTCCTGCCTTGCGCCCAATGATTCCAGGTAGGCTCTGGACCCACCGCGACCCTGAACTGGATAAGCGGTTACAGATAATGAATGAATGAATGAATGAATGAAATTTATTAAATCAAACTCAGATCCGGAATGATAGATGCCCATCTCCAGACACCTTTAAAGCAATTGAGGTTCAGGGGCACAGCCAGGTTTCCGGTAGCAAGCACTGAACAAACCAATAAATATTTAAATTACTGTTGTGCTACAGTTAACATATCGTGTTGGAATTCACGTATTCCCATTGCAAACTCTAATCGGATGTAGTGTTTTGGTGTCAGGTTCTGCTGGATTTGACCGCCGTGCACCTTCTCCCAGAGGAATGTGCTAAAATATCTGACGTTAAGGGTTTAATTAATTGAATCATTTAAATGTTTCCCTCCTTTCCTCTTCAGGTTTATCTGTTGGTTCTCAGTGTCACAACGTTAAGTCTTCTGCTAGCCCCAGTGCTGTGGAGAGCTGCTACTCTCAGATATGTTCCTCGAGTTGAGAGAAAAACATCCACTTGATCCACGCAGGACGTGTCTGCCTTTTCTTTCGGTGGAACACCATTGTAAAAGAAGTGCTGACAGCAAGGAGTCCTTCTCGTGTTTACGCACAGAAATGGTATCAAAGTAAATGGACATAAAAGTGGTTCTGGTCCTCCGTGATGAAGCAGCTTTGTCTTGTAACATTAATTTTGGGACCACAGAGGGTCAAACAAATGGATGCAAAGGGATGCAGCTACATTATGAATATCTAATACTGTACAGATATCTGTATTTATTCCTGTAGATTTGTAAGCTGTTCTGTTCATATGACAAAAAACCTAAATGTGCCTTGAAATCAGCTGATGTCAACAGATTTACCAAATAGCCTGGTGGAAATCCTAAGCTTGTTGTAATAGCCTAATCTTGTACATAAACATCATTGATGGATCACATACCTGTTATTCCAGTTTCTCCAGCCTTTGAAGAATTTTTTGCATGGGTACCTTTGCATATTCCTGAAGACTGTTATAAAGGTTAGCTTTGTAACTAGGAAGAAGTTGTGTGCTTCCCCCAATGCTGATTGTAAGAATGTGGCCACTTTTAGGTGTGGCAGTATTTATTTTTATCAAATAAATTATTTTTGAAATACTGTAGTTGTTGTAGGTATTTAATGTATGTGGATGGCAAGCTTGTTCTTTCCGTTAAAAGGAACTCCTGTTGATGTCCACTATGTTGTGTTGTCTTCAATTTAGAGACCAAATGGGTGAAGCAGAGAAATCAATGTTGGGGATAATATAAGAAGTCATATTGAATATGACATATGATAACCGATTAAATAAAATTAATTTAAAAATGGTGTGTTGTGATTTTTGTGCTCAATTAATATCTTGGAACTCACTAATATCTTACTAATAAAAAGTGGTCAAAATCTATTGTTACAGTTATTAATCAAAATATACATTTCTGGTTATAGAGGTGGTTATTGTTTCTTCTTAAACAAAACTGACCACCCACATTACATTAAAAAATATAATTACTCCTGTATATTGTGAAGCAGGGTATGTGTAATGTTGCTTGACTTATTTATTAGCTATATTTTAAACAGAATATTATTATGTTTAAAAAAGATATATTTTGGGTTTCACATTAGACATCTTTAAACACTGGCTTAAGAACAAACATCCTTTCAACCTTGAATGGTTGTAACAACTACAAGAAACAAATATTTGATACATAATAGAATTCTTGTTTAGTATTTAATGTGTCCATCACATAGAAATGCTGTCGCCCACATTGTATTGCTTGCAATTTTTTGGTAACAGAGCTCTGCTGAGCCTGCATCTTTGCAGACCTCACTAAAGGCTGCAGTAAAAATTATTACAGTGGACTTGTGAGCACCATTTGGGACAGAGTTACTGTCACATCCGCAGCTGCACTGTCTGTCTTCCTGAAAAAGAATCTGCCAATGACTGCATGTAGGGCCTGTACAAGATCTAATTATGATGTGCCAGAAGCTGGGTCGTCACCCTAGCATCTGTAGCAATATCTATAAAACATAGGCTATTGGACTGGTGTAAAATTTCTAAGTGACCCTCCAGTCATTAATCAAACCCCTAACAGTAATCTCTTTACCAAATTACTTAGAAAGTTGTGGGTATATTAATAAAGCATCCTATATAAGACTCTGTGTGTACTTACCTGAAGTTTGAAAGCCACCACAAGTTGTCTGGCTCCTTGGTTTATGACAAATACTGGCTGTCTGAATTCACCTCTTTGGGCCTGTCTTTGACATGTTTTAAAGTGCAATTGCTCAACTATAGTGTGGACTGCTTATTTTGCTCATGAACGTCTAGCCACATGGGCGTGCTCACAAGATTAAAAACTTAGTTTTCACTTAAAGGCAATGTCTATGATTGTGGAGAACTGCTGTTCTCTAGTTTGTTTACATTCAGAAGCTTTGTTTCTTTTAAGGTGGAGCAGTATATGTTGGAAGAAAAAACAACTGTTGTTTTATGTGGCTGCATTTTTACTTGTCTGTAAGTTAAGAGAGTAAACCGGTTTCAAGAATGCACACAGGTTGAAGAGCAGCAAATTGTGAGGAAACATGTCCATAGTTTTATAAAAAGGGTTGATTAAAATCATTAATGTAACTTTTAAATGAAACTCATAAACCATAACAGAAATTAAACTGAAGTACAAAAAGGCATTAGTTTTATATACTTAAAATACATAATTCTTCTTTTTTAACGCAAATGAAATTTTACTGCCGTATGAACGTGTAGAGACTGATAACATTCCCAAAGCGCGCCAAAACCAAAGATCCCAATCTGAGGGCGGGAACCTGGAGGTGCGCGCTTGGTGACGTCACTGTGTGGCTGTCCAATCACAGCTCAGCGACGCGGGACACCGCCAAGATCAGTTTGATGGCTCTCAGCAGAGCAGAGCTCAGCTAGCTTAGCCTAGCGGCCCTTATCTACAAGAAACAGCGAAAATTACGGTGGAAATCGCTCATTTCAACCTCCTGGAGTTACAATGAGGGCATGAGCCGCGGAGGCCGAGCTCAGGTAGGATACGCATGTAATTTAACCTCTTTTACACCGAGCTGGCTAGAGTTGAAGCGGCGGCTAAGTCCCTCAGCCAGAGACCAGCTAAAGAGCTCCTCGCTCACCTAAGTCAGCTGGAGCCGCCGCGATTCAGGAGAGTCGGTTACAGGAACCGATTCTTTGCAGGAATTGACATTAAAATATCACAATTCCACATTTACCATTCACGTATTTTTACGATATTTGCAAGATTATAATCGGCTGAAAACTTAAAGTCCTACATAAAGTGCTACATTAACATCAAGGACTACATTTTCGTTTCAAACAGGTTTTTCATAAAAATAGCTGTGTGCGTGTGTGAGAGAGAAATGTTTAGAGACACTGACTGATGAGACACTCATTCGTTTGTAAATTGTCACCTACTTGTATGTCGTATTGACATGCGATTAAATAAATTCATGTTGAAATAGTTACTATACATCAATAAAATATTTTACAATGGACAAAAGCTTCCATTTTGCGATCATTTGCCCCCAAAATTACCATCTTTTTGCTATACCATGTCCAGAATTTGTCCTTTAACTAAACAATAAGAAAGTAACTTGAATAGATCTTCAAATGTAGGTGTTAATTGGTCATTAAAGACCAAGATAATAACTTTAAAAGCAATATATTTTTCTTTGTGTCTTCATGGATTAAAATGGTGGACAATAAAATCCTAATAGGACAGGAATATTGCAGATGTATTTGAACATTGGCCTTAGGAAGACCAATGACATGGACAGCAAGGAAATCAAACTCACCCCAAGCCCTTACTCCAAGATTCTTTAAATCCAAACAACTATTAAAAGGGTCTCTGTCACTATGCTAGGCTTTCTCTCTCTGCTCATGGCAAAGAAAAGGCATCTGGAGTTTTTTGAGACACTAAGGAGAACTCCACATGTTGAAAACCATGAACCGAGATGAAGACATTGTTCTATGTTCCTGCTCCATAGGTGGGTAATAATGACATGTTTTTATTCTTTTAGATCACTTAAGGTGGAAATCTCTCCAATTTCAGGAGATGGATAACTGCCTGAAAGTAAACACAGACAGAAATGCCAAATAACTAAACAACTCGGGTTACAAATGAGTTTCTGTGGTAGTTTACAGTTAATGAAAATGTACAAAATGTGCAAACAACCGTTTTTTTTTCTCCTCATACATACCATTAAACCTTAAAAGATGCAGAGCTTCTAAACATAAACAAACCAAAGCAGAGTGTTTGCCCACAAGTGTTAAGTCAAGCCTGCCCAATAAG
This sequence comes from Hoplias malabaricus, assembly GCF_029633855.1. Taxonomy (NCBI): domain Eukaryota; kingdom Metazoa; phylum Chordata; class Actinopteri; order Characiformes; family Erythrinidae; genus Hoplias; species Hoplias malabaricus. The sequence goes on along the minus strand of NC_089801.1, from coordinate 53,255,361 downwards.
AAAACATTTGAGTGACATTCCTTTTAGACAGTTTTCATATTTGGAATTATTTGTCTAACTGAAAAATTCTGCTTTGTGGAATTCACCCAGGACTTCACAGCACTTAAAGGAGCAATGATTAATCTTTTCCTGTAATCCTTCTTGGCTTATAAAAGTGTGATTTATATTCTTACAGACTCTTCCTTAACCTAGACTCTTTTAAACCTCGTTATCCATGTGTGGAGGTAAAACAAGTTCATTCAGGGACTGCAAAACAGTTTTAATTGTCATCTTATTAGAGTTGAACATTTTATATATGTGTTAGAGTAATAAATCACTTTTATAGTTTTACTTTGATGTAATAAAAATTACTTAACACTGTTTTAATAATACTATTGTAGTGTTTTTAAATTTATTTTCAAAATGCCCTCTGCATAACGAGTGTGGCTCAACAGAACTGTATGGGCCAGTTTTCCCAAATCTGAGGCAAGGAGACTTACTGGGACTCAGCGAATCTTCGAGTCGAGGGTTCGATTCATTAAAGCAGACGGTTCGAACGAGTCGGTTCTTTAAAATGATTCGAGCCCCTCATCACTGTCTGCTAGCTCTCATTAGCCGAAGTCGAGCTAAGTCTGTTTACTCTCAGAGAAAAGCTTTCAGCTAAACGCGCTCAGCTCGACTTTTTTACGGCTTTACAAAGCGCTCTCTCATTTGTTGACACCGGAGGAGATACCAGAACTTTATAGTGCACCGCACACTTTATAAACCGAAGCTTTAATTTCAACACCCACATTAAAACTATCATTAAACACGGAATGTTTTTTTACTGGATCTCTCTCTCTCTCTCTCTCTCTCTCTCTCTCTCTCTCTCTCTCTCTCTCTGTCTCTGTCTCTGTCTCTGTGTGTGAGAGAGATATCTGGTATATGGAGTCTAAACAGTAAAAAAATTAAGTTCTGCAGAGAACTGTAATTACTGTAAAGACAGGTTCTGGAAGTCCATTCCTGTCCACCTGTAATTTTTCTTTCTCATCTATCTCTATCTATCTATCTATGATCTCTAAACAATGAACTATTGACTTAGTATCTCAAATAATGACTTACATATTTTTTTAATGCTAAGTCAGTGTTTTGAAGGACAAAAGAAAGCTTATTTTGAGATGTTAAATCTTTGAGATGTCATTCTTCTGGGGAAAGAGTAAAATAATTTTAAAGTGTTTAATTAGAATAATTAGTAATTTATTATTTAGATATTTAGTCTATATTTTAAGAAAATGTATGTTTTTAAATTACTAATTCAATTACTATTAAGGGGTAATTTGGAAAAAAAAATTATAACGTATGAATATCTAGAAATACTGCTGCCTGAAACTGAATGGGGAAAAAAAGGCTACCAGATTGGAATGGGCTTCGTCTTTTAAGGGTGATCAGTGAGGTTGTAGTAGACAGTTGACTTCATTAGGTAGCAGCTGATCAAATGTGAACGTCCACTGTATTAATCTTTGAAAAACTATAATGGAATTTTAATTATAAACAAGGCTTCCTTTAAGCTAAAGAGTCACTAGCTTTGGCTCATGAATGAGACACTATGTACTCTTTTCAGGTTAAAGGGTAAAACAAAGTGAGCCTCTTTATTATGTTTAGAGTGAATGGCTTATGTTTCCTGCTCAGAGTCCAGATTTAGGCTCCTCTTCCTTCCATGTTGAGGATGATTAATTGTTGGCTGAAGCAACTCTGCATGTTGAGAGTTGTCATATATTTCCTTCCTAATCAAAATATTTCCCTGTACTGTGCGTTAAAGCAGAAAGGCTTGGCTTGGTGGTTTTACTAACAGTGTTCGAATATCATACACTTTCAGCCTTGTTTGAACTATGGAGGAGCAGAGAGATAGTAACAGCTCGGAAATGTGGGTTACTCTCCTCTGTCAAATACAGCTGGAACAGTCAGCATTTCTTAGGTCACTGTTTTAAACACAGCAATAAAGCCTGTAAGCACCTACTGGCGGTGGCAAAAGTGTGTTTTAGTTCTTCTTTCTCTTCTCAAGTTTGACTTTGTGGAGAGAATGGGTGTTAAATTTCCCATGACCAAGCAAACCAATGCTTTCTTAATGTAGCCGTTTGAATTGGTATGCAAATGTAGTTAACTTCTCAAAGATGATCTTTACTTTCCCATCTATATAGTCCACATTTAGAAATTAAGCTGCAAAAACAACCTGTTTGGAAATCACTGTTTTTGTGATGTCACAGAGACTTAGCTATATACACCAATCAGCCATAACATTATGACCACATTTTTGTTACTGAATTCCCTGTCCATTTTCTCTACTGGGTTGCAACAGATGAACTACAGTCTGTAATTGTAGAACTACAAAGTGCTCTGGTGTGGTCAGTGGAACTGAGAGAATGGGCAATAAGTGTAGAAACAAGAAGATAGTCATAATATTATAGCTGATGGGCGTATGTCTGTTGGGTCAACAACACCTCACCCACTCTTTCCCACTGAAGTTGTGATAAGTTTCAGTTCAGTGCGCTTTTTAAATGAGGCACAATACACGACAGCCAATCACAGTAGAGCTCATTTACATGACTCGGTTTTAAAGGCAAAGAAAAAATAAAATCTATCAGATGTGTAGACTGACTGGAAAAGTGTAATAGAAAATAATTTTTGGTATACAAATCTCACTCAAACTTTGTGTACTCAGGGTGAAAAAATAAAAAGAAGGATATTTTAAACATAAGAATATGCTATAGATTCTACAACATAAACCAGTACCAAAGTGTGCGTGTTTGTTTGTGGGGAAAATTATTTTGTAATTCTTATTAATATTAGTAGTAGCTTAAAAAATGTTATTGCCATTTGCAATATTTATGATATAATAAGCAGACAACTAGTGAAATGATTGTGATTGAACAGATACCAATATTTTTCAAAATCTGTTTAGTCCACTTGTTTCAGTTCTCTAATGAAGTGAATGTAATGTAAGTGTCTGTCTCACAGGGAAGACATACAAGGAACGAAGACCTTGCAGGCTGAAAGACCCTTCTGCAAGAGGCTGACAACATGGCAAAAGATGTAGGTGTAATGAGCATTTAATGGGCATTTAAAATCATATTAAGGGTTTTAATTCATAACATTATAGTATAGCACATGAGATTAATTAATTTATATACAATTGTTAATTGTTGAAGTTTTTCAAATTGTAAAATCAACACACTTACAGAATGTGCTTCTGTGTCCAGTGATGAAACGTTCTGCTTGTTTGACTATGATCAGCAGTAAACGGAAATATTGCAAGTCTTGCACATATGGCTCTTGCTTGGTTTTGGTAATGCTCCATATTTATCTTGGGTCACTTTTTAGAGCCAGTGTGGTTTCCATAGTTACCTAGTTGCTAGCAAAACACATCATAACATCTGAGGTCAGCATGCTGTAATGCTTGATCAGACTGGGCACAAATGGTCCAACATATTTGTATGTTATTAGCTTAGAAAAGTGCAGCAGTGGCAGCTGGCGAGTTATTAGTCATGCCAGTTTTTTTTCCTGTTCTGTGTCACTGGCTTCTGTTTCAAGTCAGGTTTCATCTGTTTGACATTATTAACACCAGAATGATCATTACTGAAGGAACGTGAGTTTCAGCATCAGATTCAGAATGGCGTGAACATAATTTATTTATTTATTTATTTATTTATTTTAATGTATTAACTTAATTTAGCAAAGTATACAGGAAAGGTCTTGAGTTGAGTATTGCTAAATGGTAGTAGTTTGGAAAATGGAACTCATACCTCAACTGTCCCTGAGTCATGGAAGCTTATACCCCACTAATTAGCAAACAGCAATTTTAGTCTAAACTGAGGTTTTAATATGGTTGAGTGCATGAGAATTTAGAAAAGTCAAAAACAAGTTAAATGCATCTCATATTGTTTTGATTTGCTCCTGTTGTGAGGCTTTTATTCTTTCATGTTTTGTTGCCAATGTTTTTACTAGAAACTGTAAGCTTCCATCCCTGTGTTAATTTTCTTTCTCATGCTTTTTCCTTCCCTGCAAAGGAAACGTAAATATCCTTTCATGATTGCTTGTCCTTGGATTACTCTTGAATATTATAAAAGTAACATATATCAGAGGTAGTCTCAGAGTGGATCTATAACTGAGGAGTTTGTTGTGTTCTCCCCGTCTCTGTGGGTTGCCCTGTCCATAGTTCCTACTTTGCAACTAATAACTTTGGGTAGGCATCGGCCCTGCTGCGAGTCATGTTCAGGATGAAGCAGTTACAGGAGGTGAATGATTAAATGAATGAAAGGTGACAGCCACATCAACAAGCATGATATTTGGAGGCTGGTATTTCACACCCATGGACATTTTTGAGTCGCCAATCAACCTAGCAACGTGTATTTTTGGACCGTGGGTAGAATCCGGAGCACCTGGAGGAAACCTATGCGGACACGGGGAGAACACACCAAACCCCTCACAGTCAGTCACCCAGAGCAGGACTTGAACCCACAACCTCCAGGTCCCTGGAGCTGTGTGACTGCAACGTTAGGATGTTTGCATATGATGTTGATGTTATTAGCCTTGGCCGGTATTGCGATACTAATTGAAACATGCTTTTACATCTACAGGGTGGGCTGAAAGAAACTGGAGAGTTGAGGTTTTTCACTACTCAGAATCTGAGCCCTGGAAAAGGTAAGTATGTGTATGAATGTCAGTTTGCTGGATGTAGAAACAGATAGAAGCCATTAGCTTGTCATTCTCTGTTATGCCTTAGGAAGTGTTGTTGTTATGAAGGCTGCTACTAGAAATGTCAGTTAGCCGACTTTGGCTTAGACGGACCGTGGGAAGTCCCATTGATTTACAGCTGCTGTAACAATCTCTGAAGGATGATCTGTTTTACTTAGCAACATGTAGGCTGTAGCCGCGCAGTGATCTGACCAACATGGTGATGTCTCAAAGTGTAAATTGATGAGAACTTTGAGAACAACTTTTAATCCATTAAATTTAACTGTATTTTCTGGTAATTCAGATTTAGTGAAATGAAGTGTGCAATTCTGGTTTGTTCATTGTACAACGGAATGTCTTTCTGTGCATTTAAGTCATCTGTAGCAGTGAATACACACAGAAACACACTCTATCAAATGCACTAGTACACCATGGTCAGTGAGAACACCCTCGGAGCAGCAGGTAGCCATCACCAGTGCCCAGGGAGCAGTCAGAGATTAGGTGCCTTGCTCAAGGGCACCTCAGAGGGAAGAGGAAAGCGCTGTTTCTTTACTCCCACCTCCTCCAATTTTTCTACCAGCCAAGGGAACCAAACTGGCAACCTTCCAGTCCCAAGTCCGCTTCTCTTTTCATTTAACACAGCTGGTCTGTGTTTAAATTTTATATGTTGGAATTTTATTGGTCCTTGGATTAAACTGTGCAATAATTTCTAACTCTCATTAGTTCATAGTTTGCATATTACCAGAACAAGCGTTCAGTCTTTAAGATAAATATGTAAATGTAAATGATTTCTTTCCCCAGCCAGTGTTACACACTTTGTCGTTTGGTTTAATTCTTAGTTAGTTAATCCCAACAAAAGTCACAGAATTGCAATATGAATCAAGATTTATCTGTGCTTCAACGGTGCCATCTTTTATATGGTGGATTTGTATTTCATATTATCAAATCAAAGTTTATTGGTCACATACATAGTCATACACTGTACAAGTAGCAGTGAAATGCTTTTATCTACTAGCCTTTTCTGTTGTGATATTATTCATTAACTACAATGCACACGGTCTTAATCTAAATGCAAGAGTGAATAATACACTTTTAGACACTCCAGGGCCTCCTGGCCATTTTAAAAGGCCAGTGACTTATTTTTGTGGTTTATAAGGTTCCACAGGTTTACTTTGATCAAACCCACCACACTGTAACAATGGCTGTTATATATATTTTTAATTGCCATTTCTTCTCCAGCAGAGGGCAGTCATTGTGCACATTGTGAGAAATATTGTACCCTTCTTTCAGAGCTGGCTATAGGGTTTTTATTTATTTATTTTTTTTCTCTCGCTTTCTTATTATTTCCCCCTGTAACTCTTAAATTAGACCACCCACATATTAACTTTCACTCGCTAGAGTGAAGGTTAGTTCACAGAGAGTAATCTTTAGACATTGTATGCCATTAAAAAGCCAGCCAGACATGATAAATTCTTTTTCTTTGTCAGGTGCGGCTGTCTTGTCTCTTGTGAATGTCCACTCTTCAGTCACTGGAGTCAAACAGATTGTGCCCAAAACACTAGGCACGCCGAATGTTAATGTAGTGCAACACATGGTAAGACCATGCTAACTTTTTTACTTGCTCAAATCAGTTGCATACATCCAGTAGCATAGAAAACTGGCATTTATTAAACCATGGCCATCTGAGGGTACCAATGTGTTCTGTACTATATTTACAACGAGTCCATCATAAGGAGATCCTATGCAGGACAATGGATGAAGACCAACACATGGCACTGTACTGTGGATCAATACCTCCAGCAATGTGGTAGCAGTTTCTGTTTCTAAGTAAAGCTAATCTGTCCTGTGCTAGAACTCTTTGCACTTTTCATCAGGCACCACTTGACACAATGCTGAGCCATGTTCTCTCATTATACTCCTTTAAAACATTGGTCATACTGCTCCTCATTCTCATTTCCAAATGATGCAGGGCACAAGTGTGGAGGGTCTCCTTGGCGGTAAAGTCCTCCATTAACATTGAGTGAGGTGACCTGGGAGAGTCGCTTCTAAGCTGATCACAGAAGTTTGGAGTCAGCAGGATTAGAGCTCACATCATGTTTATCATCCTATTATTGACCCAAGCCGCCAGAGCCAGGCGGGGGATAGACAGAAATAAATGATTATTGTTGATGGAGCTTGTATGTATATGTATAGTACCCATCAAAGGTTTAGACATGTCTGACTTGTTTCAAGGTTTTATTTTTCTGTGTAATTTTTAATAACTATTTGACTTATAAATAAAAAACATGATTGCCTGAAGAGTTACTACATAATATAAATTCTGCAAGACACAATCATTCTTATTTTTAAAATTGTTTTCAAAATTACAGTTAAATTGTTGTTAACTGCTTTTTAGGACTTCCCCCAAGAAATTGTCTTTCAGAGATGAACAAGGTGTTTGTAGATTTGGAATGTTTTCAAGACTGTTTCGGGTGGTTGCTCATGGACTAAACAAAATAGAGTGTAAACTTGAATCGAGGCAAATATGAGCTGCTTGGAAAAAGCTATAATATGAGAATTTTGAATTTATGCAGAAAAGTTAATTATGGAAATTGACTTAACAATTTATTAAATTGCTCTATTGGTCATGACTTTGGAAACGGCATTAAAATTGCAGTGTCATTATTGAGTGATTGGATAAAATTAAGATAAATATTACTTTATTGCTCCATTTCAACTCTTAACTGTGCTGTTTTGACAGAATTTGTAATTAATTGCCTGGATTTTGACTGTTTGTGCATTTTAAGGAATGGGGAAAAATGTTGTTATAATTCAGATTTATCCACTGATATTCAGAGGAAGAATATTTGTGTTGTAAAATGTAATGAGTTGTTACATTTGTTTACAACAAGGTATATAAAGTATTGTTAAATTTTCCTGTACTAGTTTATTTTGTCTGTTGAAACACCTTAAGCCTTTCATCAACATCAGTTGTAAAAAGCACCATACAATTAAATTTGTTAGCATGCTAAATCAGTTAGCATTATATCATAATTTTGTATTACTGACTATGCTTAAATTACCTTGAGCAGTGTACTTCCTTAGATTCCTAGATGTCCTGTTGTAATGCTATTAGCGGAAATACATTGTCTAGTGCTTTGTTAGTTAATGATTTTGTATTTAAATTAAAAGAGAAAGATTAAACTTTAATTTAATGACTGTAAACCAGAATGTTAGTCTGAAGTTGCACATCCTTTCTGTCTGTAGGCGATTGGCACTCCACAGAGACCCAGTGCCCCTGGTGTTCTGCTGACGAGCCCCAGAACTCCAAGCGCTCAGTTCCTCACACCGCAGGCACAGGTGCCGGAGTCTTCCCCCTGGTCCAGTGGGTGAGTCTCTGTCTGTCTGTCTGTCTCACCTTTTGTGGCTCAGCTCTCAGACCAACACTGACTCACAGTCTAGTCCTCGCTAAGCATCACTGATTTAGTGACAGGTTTTGTTTATTATTGTTATTTTCGGTTGATATCTTTCTGCCTTGTAACAGAACTACATTTTGCCTACAACCTAAATTTTTTATTATTTTTTTAAATTGATTCAATTACTGTTTTAGACACTATTGGGAGGAGAATAATTTAGAATTTTAGAAGAATAGAAGAATTTAGGGATGTATTTTAGTACATTATTATATACATTATTATATTTGTCCCTAACTCTTAAAATGTCATTTTGCTGTGGCACCTAAAACGTTCTGAAAAGGTGAATCCTGTATGGTTCACTTATTCTAAATGTCCTGTACTTTAATTGTCAAATTTAGTCTGTTACAGCCCATAGCCACAAAATACAACTTTGTTCCTGCTGTGCAATTATACATTTTTGGGGCATTTTCAAATGGTTTAATAACTCACCTTGCGTTAATCTTTCTCCTTAGACGTGGTAGAAAAGGTGACAAGAATGGTAAAGGCTTGAGACATTTCTCCATGAAGGTGTGTGAGAAGGTTCAGAAGAAAGGTGTCACCTCCTATAATGAGGTAGCAGATGAGCTGGTGGCAGAGCTGAGTTCTGCGGACAGCATCTCTCCGGCTGAAGCTGTGAGTTCTCATCGTAGCCCACTCAGTTTGTTTGATGGAAGAGCTCCCTTTTCTTCTAATAAGGGATGCTATTCGCTTAATTACATTTTGGTCAGCATTAGTGAAACTGCCACCAAGACAGTGCTGATACTTGTGTATGACTAGGCATGTGGTGATCAAAAATATTGTCACGTACATGAACTAACCTTAAATGTTTGTTACTCTGAATATCTAATAATCATTTTGTTAAACTGCAGCTTGTTTGATTAAATGCTGAGTATATTTAGTGGGCCACTAATAACAATTGTGTATTGTATTTAATATTACACTTTATTATTTTTATTATTATTATTAGTAGTAGTAGTAGTAGTAGTGACTATAGTGATATACCTAAAGTATTTGGACTGAGGGCAGAGTTTGTGTAAAAAATGTAATTATTTAAAGGTTTCCAGCTATAATGTTAGTCTTTTTTTCAGATTATTCTAAGCAACAAGAATCACCAACTTTTCCTCTCCTGTAGCACGTTTTTGATCAGAAGAACATTCGCAGACGGGTATATGATGCGCTGAATGTCCTGATGGCCATGAACATCATTTCCAAAGACAAGAAGGAGATTAAATGGATCGGCTTCCCCACTAATTCTGCTCAGGAGTGCAAAGACTTGGAGGTTAGGTTTCTTTTAACAAGACACACTCTCTCTCTAACACAAATTATCTGTGCATATTTGTATGTAAGAATCTTCCATTAAATAATTCCTTGATTGTGTGTTATGTTTCAGTTTTCTCTGTAAAGATGTGTTATGTTGTGTGTTTCCTCCTTAAAAGGCTGAGCGCCAGAAACGTCTTGAAAGAATCAAGCAGAAGCAGTCTCAGCTTCAAGAACTTATACTACAGGTAAGCATGAACTACTAGAATGGTGTCAATGTGTTTATTTAAATGGGGTATGTCATGGAATAAATATGTTAATGTTAAACTATAAATAATAAAAAATAATTCAATAGTAAATTGTTAAATATTTATTATTCTTTGGCCCAGGTAAATACTAAAACTGGCATTAGAACGTCTCTAAACCTTAACGCTCAAGAATGTGTTAAGGGCAGTAGATAAAGAGTAGCTTAATAAACAGGTCTACACCAAAATACAAAGGCTTGCATGCAGATTTGAGACTATACTCCCAAAGCTTGTCTCACTGGGGTTCTGTATGCCAAAATCGAAAGTGTGTAGATTATAGTATCTTTTTTGCTATGCTAACATTAGCCATTACTACTAAGGTCAGTGGATGACGATGATAATGATTACAGTTATCTAGACATCCAAACACTTGACCTTCAACTTTCCTCTTTTTGAGTCAGCAACTCTGTTTTATGGCTCATCCGAATGCTGAATTCGGCTAAGTTATTCAGTGCAGTGTCCCAGTCACTGCATTCAGGCATCAAAGTTATTTTTATTGGCCCCACTTACACCACTTGCAGCTGCCACCCAAATGTTACTGGGAGGTCTCCCATTAAGGTTTTGTCCAGGCCCAAACCTGTGTAGCATCAGTGGATTTGCATGTTCTGATGGTCAGGTGCTATGCCAAAGAGTACTTTGAGTAAGAGTAGCTGAGCTAATGACGCCAGACAACATCATGCACGTTTAGTCTCTCATTCTTTCATTCATTCATAGTCTGTAACCACTTATCCAGTTAAGGTTCACGGTGGGTCCAGAGCCCACCTGGAATCACTGGATGCACGGCAGAAACACACACTGGATGGCGCACCAGGCCATTGCAGTGCAATATACGTTTACTTGCGCACGCACACACACACACACCCCTAGGGACACATTCAAGTAGCCAGTCCACCTATAAAACGTGTGGTGGGAGGAATCCGGGGCACTCAGAGGAACCCACACAGACACGAGGAGAACACACCAAACTAATAAGACATAGATCCACTCTGACAATTGCCCTCTGGACCTCGGGGCCCTAGAGCAGTGGGGCAGGGACACTACATGTTGTGCCACCCTTAATTTCATGTTGCCCCTAAATTTTAGTTATATAATGCTTCAGTCTGGTCCAAATATGTATACTGGAGTGTAAGTCACATGTCCTGAAGTTTGTTTCATTTCCTTGTATTTAGCATTTTTTGCCAGACAGAAACACTGCATTTTAATCTTTCCAAGTGATGTAGATTTGTAGTTTATTAGTTGATATTATGTTTGTGGTATATACTTATATACCACAAGTATATATGCTTATTTTGTTTTTTACTGTAATACGTCCCCTTAAATATTATTAAAAGCACAGTGACAAAAAGCTATGCAATTTTGTTACTAATAAGTGGACTAATATACAAGAACTGTTGGATATAATATGATATCCAAATGTAAGTGGATTTGTGCATTTATTTTACCATTTATTTCTGCTTGCACTGTGGTTCATTATCACACACTTGATACTAAACATTGCCCATATTCTCTTAGCAAATAGCCTTTAAGAATCTGGTGACGAGGAATAGAGAAGCAGAGCTGAAGAACCACAGACCACCTCCACCCAACACAGTCATTCACCTGCCCTTCATCATCGTCAACACCAGCAAGAGGACAGTCATCGACTGCAGCATCTCCAACGACAAGTGAGACATGTTTCTTTCTGTCTGTCTGTGTATCTCTTCTTCTGTATCACTGTCCACAGGTTTAAATATTTTTTACTATTGCAATGTGCTTTGCATGTTAAATGTACATTTGTTCATTTCATTCATTCAATATCTGTAACTGCTTATTCAGTTAATTTGATCGTTTCTTGTCGGTTTATTTTCTGCAGGTTTGAGTACCTATTTAACTTTGACAACATGTTTGAGATCCATGATGACATTGAGGTGCTGAAGCGCATGGGAATGGCATTAGGACTGGAGTCCGGCAAATGTTCTCCAGAACAGCTGAAAATAGCCCGGTCCCTGGTGCCTAAAGCTCTGGAACCCTATGTAATCGGTCAGAACAGAAAACCACTCTTTTTTTTTTTTTTTTTTTTTTTTTTTTTTTAAAGAGTTAAAAAGAAATTTGCCATGCATGCTTTATCATAAATTCAACTATTTTACCTTGGTTTTAGCTGAGTACAGACTTATGATTTGCCTCTTTATTAAAAATGCCTCTAGACTTGGAGTTTATTTTGCTATACTGCAAAACCTGCCATAGACTGTGTGCATGTGTGCAAAGTTTTAACCAAAATAACATTTAGATAAAAACAAATCGTTGCACAGGACCCATTTTCCCGTATTTTTGTAAATATTGTTGAACTGATTTCAGCCCATGTTGGTAAATCAGATGCATGCCTATTATTGTATTACAGTGGTTTTAATTGATGCTTACTTTCTATGCACTTGGTTGATGTGTGTTTTCTTTTTTCTTTTTATAGATATGGCGCAGGGTCTCATGAGACAGTCAAATGGAGGCTATTCTCGCACAACCAGGTAAGCTTCATGTACATTATATTTTTATAAAAATTTTCTAGACTTGTAGGCTCATGTTAAGCAAGTAGAATTAGAAGTAGTAGTAGGGACACCTTTATTAAGCTCCTTGGAGTAACTGAGACTCCATGTTTAACCCAACTATGGTAAAGGTAGTGAAAAAATGCTCAACCACGTGCAGCTGGGGTTTAGGTTTCTTGCTCTTGTGCTTTGTTGAGGGAGGAGAAAGTGCTTTTTTTATTTTATTTTATTTTTCCTGGATGTCCTAAGGAAGAAATCACTTCCCTAACCTATGGCCTATGCATTTAATCAGTAATAAGTGCTTCCTGAATCAATTTCTGAATGAACTCCTGTAGGTCAGAGAACTCTCACAGAATAAGTCTATCTAAGAAGATAAGAGGCATAATTACATGTATATACAGTAACGGTAAACCTGATCGGCTGTGGTTATTTGTGCTAGAGTCAACAAAGGTGTGCATGTATCGTTACTTCTCATCAAAAAGGTCTACAAGCAGGTGTGTCCAAATGAATAGAGAAGTGGGCCTGAGACCGGAAGGTAAACCAGCAGGCTAAAATGGGCTAGGGGAGTGAAGGAACAGTGCTGTCTTCTCCCTCAACATCCTTGGCTGAGGTGCACTTAATTAAGCAGGGCACCTAACCCCCAGCTGCTCTCCATGTGCTGGGAAGGCAGGTGCGTGTGTGCACTGCAATGTATGGGTTAAATGTGAAGTCACAATTGACGCAATTTAACTTAACAACTTGTTACATTTTTGAACTGTGTCAAAAATTGTTTTTTTTTTTCTTTATAATTCCTTGATGCTGTACACCAAATAGTGATTTCAGTATTTGAATACTGACACCTGCTATGGATTCGCTGAAAACTTGAGCAGCTGTGTACGCCCCTACTACAAACAGCAATAATATGAGTGATCAATTTTGTTTCACAGAATTATATAGAGCCCTGAATTGTTGCAAACCCTAGTTTGCTTCTGTGTTTTGATAGTGACAATGGAGCTGCCCCGACTGTGGCCTCCAGCTCCAACAGCTCGTACCACAGTAGCTCCCGTGATACCCCAGCATCCTTCCTAGAGGATGAGGAGGAGGAAGACGACGACGAAGAAGACGACTTTGATGAGAACGACGATGAAGATTAGCCTATGTGCCATGATTTTCTTCTCAGTCACAGCCTCTGAACATGTTTGTGTGAGAGTAGGGAGAAACGGATGTTCTCGCTGTTTTCAGGAGAGGTTTTTTGTCACAACGTCTGAAAACCTTGATCTAGTTGTATATGCAAGTTCATACGCCTTTCAGAATCTCTAGAGCCACGTGCAGCTGCTTTCTACTGAACCCCATTGGTGCTTGTGTGAGAATTTTAAACCACTTTTTTTGTTACCATCTTTTAGTATTGGATTCTGTCAAATCATATTCTGTTCATAGACTTCTGTGGTTTAATGCTGATTCATTCCCCAATTCGATTTGTCCACTGTTTGTTTGTCACACTCCAAAGAATGAATGTTAGTCTGCGAGTTGCTGAATAAGCATGTTCTTGACCTCCAATTTAATTTCTTTTTCTCCCTTTTCCCATATAGACTGCCATTTTTTGATACCCTGGGTGTGTTTTTTTTTCTTTTTCCTCTCCCCGTTTCCCTCATGAGAAGGCTGTGAAGTGAGCAAACTCAGTGTCAAGCTTTAACAACCTTTTGTATTCTCAAAGACAGATAAGGAATGGGTCTTAACATTCCAAATTTGTTTTGTGTAATAATTCAAGTTTTGCATTTGTTTTTCTACAGCAGTAAAAAAAAGAACTGCTGAAAATATACTTTTCATATGGGTTTAGAAATTAAACAGACGTCTTTATATAGAAGTGGATTTATTCTAAAATTTGTATGTACGTCTAAGCTATCAAGAATTTGGCTTGTCATTGTGTTACAGCTTATATAATTAAGCTGCTGCTCAGAATAAGAGGCTGGTGATATCTTTATTACAAGTTTATCATTTAAGCATTTTTTAAATATATAAACGCTAAGCATTTTAAATTAACAATGTACATTTATGAGCAGTAAATACAAGCATTTTTTTTACTGACAGAGGTAAAAGTCTTCATGAAGAAAAGAGAAGATTACAAATATTAATCAGTATTTAAGTCTTGTTATGAAAACAATCAGTAAGTGCCACAAGTGTAATTTTGCAGCTAACTCAGAGCCTTTAAATAAAAGTCCACTTTTCCCTCATAAGGATCATAGATATTCTGATAAGCAATGTTGTTGGACATCACCCTGCACATGATCTTTGCATGCCTCTGGTTGATGAGGTGAAATTTCACAGCCACCAATGGATTCACGTAGTTTGGCTGTGAAGGAAAAGAACACAAACTGGTAAAATACTGCACATGTACAAAAATGGGAAAATTAAAAGTCAGAATAACATGGTGGATGCAGCTTTACCTGTGCCAGCTTGCCATAGTATGGAAAGTATGAGAGGTCCATTGTCCCATTCTGTGGGTAGTACACAATTCCCTGAACATTCTCATGACCCTCCTGTAGATACAAGTTCATACGCTGTTAATCTTATCAATTCTGATATATAGCTCTGTGTGATAAAGTCTGTGCTGGTGTCGCAGTCGCACCATAGTTTAATAAATGAAAAATAAACACAGAACTATAACTGTTGCATAACATTTCAAACTATATGACTTTTAAAACAAGTCATATATTCAACAAATCAAATCTAAAAGTTAAGCATTAATATGCTGCTTATGATGTTCATGATTGCAAACAACAAAATCACCATGTTCTAAATTAAAACTCTCATGTACTTTTGTGTACATGAACAAAATGGATCGATGCACATACTATTTCTGCTCTTTTTCCTAGATGGAACTCAAAAAATGCAGTGACTTGCATTTATATATATATATATATATATATAAATAATGTGTGTGTGTATTTTTATTTTTTATTAAGGGGCAATTGTTTGATGACTAAAGAGTGGGAGAATGTTTGAATTTGTTAATTTAAAAAAGTGCTTTAAGAACTATTTGTAAACCTTATATTTTAGTCTTAATGGTGAACCAAAAAACAAGCTTAGGGTATGCCATTTGGTTTGTTCAAAAAGAACCTTCAAAGTGCAAAATAAATACTTAAACAGGGAAGTTTTTTATTAAGAATTAATAAATTAAGAATAGGAAATGCTGGTATTTAATGTGATTAGAAATAGCATAAGAGGATAGAACATAAAATTCCCATTAAAACAAACCATATAAGATTTGTACGAAGACCTTTTCGTGTGCTTGGGGGGAAAAAAAAGTAAATATGATCAGATACTGTGATATTTTGAGAAAATATTGTGGTATTGAAATAACAATTTTTTTAATATAAATGTATTTTTATCATTTGTTGTAGTCCAGGGGCGGCACGGTGGTGCAGCAGGTAGTGTCGCAGTCACACAGCTCCAGGGCCCTGGAGGCTGTGGGTTCGATTCCCGCTCCGGGTGACTGTCTGTGAGGAGGTGTGTTCCCCCCCGTGTCCGCGTGGGTTTCCTCCCACAGTCCAAAAACACACGTTGGTAGGTCGATTGGTGACTCCAAAGTGTCCGTAGGTGTGAGTATGTGAGTGAATGTGTGAGTGTGTGTTGCCCTGTGAAGGACTGGCGCCCCCTCCAGGGTGTATACCCTGCCTTGTGCCCAATGATTCCAGGTAGGCTCTGGACCCACCACGACCCTGAATTGGATAAGCGGTTACAGATAATGACTGAATGAATGAATGTTGTAGTCCAGACTCACCAAGATGGTGCAGTTGACATAAGGAGATGTTCCAGTTCCATTGTTTGGTAGAAAGTTGATGATCTGAGAAGAACAATGGGTAATTACTTGCAAGTTATCATAGACAGCCTACTGGAGTGTTTTTACATGAACCACCATACCCTGTTCATCTTGATGATTACACATGGTTGGGCAGTATTGTAACCGAATGTGGGGTCTTCAATACCAGAGCAGTTACCCAGCGTTCTTTGGTAGAAAGGACAGGACCACTTTGTATGTTTTGGGGCATTAAAATTGGGTTGGAAGAAGTACTTTCCAGGGGTACAGTTGTAATTGTTACATTGTGCCTGTTTGGTGTCGTTGTAGGCTGAAGAAGAAAGCAAAATAATGTATTTTAGCTTCCATAATAATAGTACTTTTTTTGTTATTGTTCACCTTATCAACGCTTTTCTCTTTTTACATACGTTGAAGGAATTGCTGAAGACAGCTGGACATCTTCATCCAGCTGGATTTGTCTGACATGTTGTACGTGATCTCCAAATCCTCATCGTTGTACGTGTCTGGCCAAACCATTACTCCTACAGAGGGAAAGAGATAAAATGTCACTGTGAAAATGATTTTCACATTAAATAACACTTAATTTAAATAATATAAAGGGTTATGTTCTACAATATTAAGATTTTTTTTCTAACCTGGAGATTTTAATCGATCCTGGTAATCTGGTGTGTAAGGGCTCAGTGTGTACATGAGCACGTAAATGGCCAGGGCGAACAAGCCGGTCATCACAACGTAGAACGCTACATAATACAAGCTGATGTACACTGCAAAAAAAAAAAAGAATCATGTTTATGAATACCAAATGTGTCACTATTTTTTGATTATTTATTCCTCTTTGTCTCTGGGTAATATATCAATTTTTAGATTCATGTTATCTAGCACCCCGTTACCACAACAGCAGTAATAAATGAAACTCCACAGAAAAGACACAACACAGTCTGTAGTGCAAATTTAGTGGCATTTAAAATTATCTGCAGAAATGGTTCACAATTGTACCAAATTAATATACCTGAATTACTTAAGAGCATACATCTGACCAGTTGTTCTAGGTTTCATTTGGCTAATGAAGACAATACAGATTTTATTTGAATTGACCAGATTTATGTTCCAGTGACTTACATTTGGCTCAACATTGGATGATGTGTTGGAGGAAAAATACCAAGTCATTTTATTCCTATTTGTACTGAAAAATTGGGTTTTGAGATAAAATGGCACATGCATGCATTACACTTTTGATATGTATTCACTAATAATGTTTGCAAACAAGCATTTATCTGAATATTTGAGAAAATGTCACTTTTGGTTGTTTTTTTTTCCATGCGATACATACCCCATTTCTCTGGTGTCCTGCCCATGAAAGTGCCGTCATCAGAATTCCAGACAAAGTGACCGAAGTCTTGACATCTTTGTCCACATGTTCTCTTTTCCTTCAAGGTAGCCATGTTAAAAGTCTTGAAATGGAGCCCTAGTTTGGAAAGGACCTTACAATGCGGTGTTGTTTTGTATTTAAATGTGCCCTTTCGTATATCCCCTGGGGTCCTTTTCTTTCACTTCACCCTGTTGTGCAGCAGCCAGGTTTGTGCACATGTCTCTGTTTTTATACCCAAAGATAAGGGTAGAATTCACATACAGTTTTTAGGGTTGGGCTAGCAATTCACAAGTACTCTTGGTCCTTCAAGTGTACTAAGTTTTGTTATGGTAACCTTGACGTCTAGGACAAGGCCATAAACTCCCTTTTTGCCTGTCGGTTTGAGTAAGACCTAATTGCCTTATCACAGAGTGAAACCCAACACAACACAGAGATAAAGGTTTTGACTTTAGATTTAACATTGAGCACTGAAAGCAGATGCCAGGATCAGAGGCCAGGGTTTTCCAGTTACACTGTCTGTTCCCTTAAAGGTTTTAGCAAAGTATTTGGCTTAGGATGAGGTAAAAGGAGCTTAGTAACATGAGAGTTCATAACCCTGTTGTAAGAGGTCTCTTATGATAATCTACACAAATGGTTAAGTATAACTTATAAAGCATTCATACAATTAGTAAATAATGTTACAAAGCATGTTGTAGGAACCCATGTGACCAACAAAAATTCCCGCATCTATGCAGTTATGAGTAGATGTTTTATTATAGTATAATTGTTCTCTATATGAGGAGTTCTGAAGGGTTAAAATAGGGAAGGTATTATAGAGTTAGAGGATAACGGCTTTGTGAAAGGTGTTGAGTCAGGGAGATCTGTCTGCGCGAGAGCGTGTGGCACGGGGCTAAGTCGTCTCATACTACTGTCTGCTGAAAGCTTCAGTGGTCACCATCCCCTGAGAAGCATTGGTCTGGATACGCACTTTCGCTAGGACTTGAATCCCATGGACTCTAATTCCACCTGTAATTTGAGGATTTTGATGTCTGTTCATCTGGCCTGCTTCCCCTGTGTCTCCACTAGTTATCTGTCTACTTGGATAAGGGCGCTGAGCTCCAATGCTCTCGCTCTGACCAAGTAAGGTTTGGAACAAGCAAGTTATCTAGTCAACGGGTTCACTTATTTTTCAGTTCATCTTCCTTAATCTACTTACTTGCTTTGTCGCCATGGATATTGGTGGTCTTACCACAGTGGTTGCAAACTCTGCATACATCTCAGCTCGTGGCAGCTTTGATGGAACAGCCAACCCAGCAGCTAACCGGGACAAGAAGTTCCATGCCAGACTTAAGCTGCCCCACATCACAGTATGTGAAGGCCTTAGGGAGACTCTGGACCTCCAGTTCAAGAGCATCTGTGTTGAGCAGCCCATTGGCAAACGGCTCTTCCAGGAATACCTAGAGACAGCAAATGAGTACAAAGGGCCCTGCCGCCTGTGGAAGGACGTGGAGGAATATGACACAGCTGAGGATAAAGATCGTGCCAGCAAGGCCGCCAAGATCATCCAACGCTATATGGAACCCTCAGCCAAGTACTTCTGTCCCTTCCTACCAGAAAACGACATCACCAAAGTCAAAGAGCGGCTTGAGGGTGCTTCAGATGGACTGTTTTTTGACATCCTGGCCTGCGTTCTAGATTTTCTCAAGGAGGTTCCCTTCACCTTCTACTTGGAGACCATGTACTTCAAGAGGTTCTTGCAATGGAAGTGGCTGGAGATGCAACCCATGTCTGAGGAATGGTTGCTGGACTTCCGTGTGCTTGGCAAAGGGGGCTTTGGGGAAGTGTCTGCCTGTCAGATGAGGGCCACAGGAAAACTATATGCCTGCAAGAAGTTAAACAAGAAAAGGTTGAAGAAAAGGAAAGGCTATGATGTGAGAAATGTATTATTCATATATCAGTAGGCGTTAGGGTTGACCAAATGAGTGAGTAAGTACTGAAAGTATCACTGTTGTTGTTCAGTGGTCTTAGGAGTACCACCTCAATCACTGTCCAACAAATCCTGCGCAAGGCTAAAGTTAATTGAAAATTTTACCATTTGCTTTGCTAGATCAAGTTTGTAAAATTGTTAGAGTGGAAGATAACATGGACTGTAAGTCGGGCACTGTCTCATTAAGAAAATTTGACTGTAGGTGATTTAAGTTGAGTGGAGAGAAACTTTGCAGAAATGTACTTTTCCATAGAGAGGTCATGGTATATTTGATGGAAATATACAAAAGGGAAAAAAATGTGTGTATATATATATATATATATATATATATATATATATATATATATATATATATATATATATATATATATATAAATGGCTCGTAGACCAAAAGCCAAATAGTCTTGTATTACTATCAAAGCCTTTCACTTTCAGTTGAATGTGCCCAGATTACAAGAGTTGGATTTGAAATGGACTTGGTATCCTGTTATCTGAATGTCAGTATACATATTCAGATATATATTAAAGGTATTGTGGTGGTGTTATATATCCTTATATTAAATGTTTAGCATTTTTAAGGACAAGTTTGTATTGTGACTTTCAGCTTATGAGGTCAAACATATTAGCAAACATAAAAATGACAAAGTTGTAATTGCTGAACTATATTATTTAACTTTTTACCTTTAAAGCAGAATTCTTCATTAAATACAATAAAACGATCCAATATAATTTTAAAATGTAAAAACTAGCATAATAATAGCTTTAATAAGGTATTTGTTAAATAAAATATGTTAATGGTAGCTTTATTGGGAGCTTTGCTAGGAAGGAGTTAGCGGTATTAGATATGCTACAGTATTAGCACCTGAGCTCATTATGAAATGTCAACCCTGACATATTTAAATATGGAACAGATTTGTTCAAGAAGTCCTGTACACCAGTAAGGAGGATATAGTTGGCACAGGGAACAGAGGCAGATGATATAACAGACACTTCTACCAGCCATATGCCAGACATATTGGAAAAATTACAGAAGAATCATAATTTGTATGGAAAATGTGCTTGATAGTATCATTTAAATATTAAGGTTAAGGTAATGGGCATTTATTAAGTAATCTGTGATTTGCAAATTTGAAATAATACATCTACAAAAATCTAAAGTATAGTTTCAAGGACAACAAGCTGAAGCAGTGCTATGTTATAGTGCAAAGTACTAGATCAGTACAATATGGCTTAACTTGAACTGAAGTGGAAAATTACAAGTAGTATACATCAGCACTGGAAGTATTTCTATATTTTTTTTAAATACACATACATTTTATTTATGTAATCTACATCCCCATCCAGGGTGTGTTCCTGCCTCACAGACAGTGATCCTAGGGAGCCTCGAGACCTACATACTTTAAAAGAAAGTGTAACCAATCACAAAGCAATAAACTCTAGCAGAGAAAATTAAAAAGTGACCAAAATGTAAGTAAAAAGTAGCTTATTTTCCTACTAAAACTACTTGAGTGAGAATAAAACTATTGAAAACATCCTGGACACTAATAACATATTCTGTATGTTACCTAAATAAATGAAACTGCTACCTAACCTACCCATATTTCATGTTTTGGATTTGCATGTGGTGAATTAAAATCTCATATTAGCTGACTAATGTAAAGCAAAGATTCACCTTGTAGATTCAATACACTGATATGTAGATTATATACACTGCCATGTTAAAGGTCTTCATTTGTTGGTCTTTCCCAGGGTGCCATGGTGGAGAAAAGGATCCTGGCTCGAGTTCACAGTAGATTTATTGTTTCCCTGGCCTACGCCTTCCAGACCAAGACAGAACTTTGCCTGGTCATGACCATCATGAATGGAGGAGACCTGAGGTTAGGATCATCTTAACTGTGCTTTTCGCAAATCCCCCCTTTACAATTTTATACTGTTGGCTTATTGCCATAAGAATAACCTGTTTTCAGAAACGTCTATGATGCACCTTTTTAAAATATACATAATTTCATCACGGCTGACTTTTATAATTTGCAAGCCCTTTATGAATAGGACAAGGAGTAAATGTGTGTAAATTCTAGGGAAGGGTACAAAATCCCCATTTAAAAACACTGCGTTATATCATACCATATCTTTTACTTGGTCACTGATCTACAATATGGGTGGCACGGTGGTGCAGCAGGTAGTGTCACAGTCACACAGCTCCAGGGACCTGGAGGTTGTGGGTTCAAGTCCCGCTCCTGGTTTGGTGTGTTCTCCCCGTGTCCGTGTGGGTTTTCTCCGAGTGTGCCAGTTTCCTCCCACGCTCCAAAAACACACGTTGGTAGGTGGATTGGTGACTCAAAATTGTCCATAGGTTTGAGAGTGTGAGTGAATGTGTGT
Source organism: Hoplias malabaricus (assembly GCF_029633855.1). Lineage (NCBI taxonomy): Eukaryota > Metazoa > Chordata > Actinopteri > Characiformes > Erythrinidae > Hoplias > Hoplias malabaricus. The sequence goes on along the minus strand of NC_089801.1, from coordinate 53,233,650 downwards.
CGCTCTGTGAAGGACTGGTGCCCCCTCCAGGGTATGTTCCTGCCCTGCACCCAGTGATTCTGTGTAGGCTCCGGACCCAACATGACCCTGAACTGGATAAGCGGTTACAGACAATGAATGGATCATTTAACAAAAGCTACTCCAACTCGACAAAAAAGTAATAGAGTCATGGAGGTCTGTTAATCCAGAGAAAAGTTTTTCATGTTCAATAATGGAACTTTATTCACAAACTGGAAGGGGTGTCTACAAATCTTTGGATATATTGTGTACCTTTTAATACTTGTGAAATCACTCTTTCCTTACACTATTTTCAGGTACCACATCTATAATGTAGATGAGAATAATCCAGGCTTTGATGAAGCCAGGGCTTGCTACTATGCTGCTCAGATCATTCAAGGCTTGGAGCACCTCCATCAGAAGAGAATCATCTACAGGGACCTGAAGCCAGAGAATGTTCTTCTTGACAATGAAGGTGGATATTGTTGTTAGAAACTATTCAGTGCTTGGATGCTTGGAAAATGTCATGGTTTATATACCATAGAGTTCAAAGACATACATGTCATGAAAATGAAAAGTAGAGGACACAGAGTCTTGCAAAAGATTGCACACTCATTATCACAGTGATTGTTTTGTTAGATATGAGTACAATCTCTGACGTTTGACATTGTGCTGGTGTTTGTTCTTAGGTAACGTGCGTATCTCTGACCTTGGCTTGGCTGTGGAGTTAGCAGAGGGCCAGGAGAAGACAAAGGGTTATGCTGGGACTCCAGGTGTGTTGTGGAATCTCTCACAATCACACCTCGTTTCATGGAACCCTCATTCTGTTTTGGTTATTTGCCAACCAATAACATATTTCTCTGATCATAGTGTATGGCCTTTGAGGCCAAACTGAATGACAGAGATCATGCTAACATCTTAGTCAATAGTAATTGCTCTGTGACACTAGTTAATTAAATTACTCACATTCTTTACACGAGATAGGACCCTTAGTATTCTGAGAAGAGACCCCAGATGACTTTTATACTTTTCTTTTTGGATCTAGGCTTCATGGCCCCAGAGCTGCTGAAAGGAGAGGAATATGACTACTCTGTAGATTACTTCACCCTTGGGGTCACACTCTACGAGTTCATTGCTGCCAAAGGCCCCTTCAGGACCAGAGGGGAGAAGGTAACATGCAACAGTTTAGTTTTGTTTATCCGGTAAATGTTTTACAGTAGAGAATCAATGCTGGCATTGGCTCTCGGTGGCATTCAAGACTATGTGCCTGGAAGTCCATTTAAGGAAAACTACGTCAAATTTGTGTCTTAAAAATGACAGCTTCAGTATATCGGTCACGTTTCACTGACCTGTAATAGGGAGTATAGAGCCTCTGTCGGTGCTACTTTGGGCTCAGCACTGCCTAAACTTCATTATGTAAATTGCGGAGGGGGTTAGGAAATGCCCCCCTCCCCCCATTGTTTTCAGTACAGTTCTGTAAAAATTAATTACACTAGGGGGCGCCCCAGCAACAAAAAAAACCCCAAATCTTACCTGGTTTTCCTTCAAGATTCAGCATCAAAATTCATCATTGTTTTCCACTTATGCCAGAAAGTCTGTCAGGTAAGACAAATTTGATTCTTCAGTTTATCACTATAGCTATAAGGTTTTTTGGCAAAACATGATTTGCAAAAATTGGCTACTTTTGCCATTCATTTACATAAGGTGTGGTACATATTTTTTAGTCTACAGAAAATCATACAACTATTAATTACATGGACATTACATTAAACTACTTAAGAACAAACTTTCAATTCTGGTTCACTGTCTTGAGAGTTGTTCTATTTTTGCATTTACTGAAGTGTGTAAAATGAGCCTTCAGAGGGGCATGAAGATGAGTCAAGGTGTCCACTTCAATGTAGAATGCATTGTGATGTGACACAATTTCCATAGCAATGGTAAAAACAATGTTGGACAATGCATTTAGTAAAGGTGTAAATCAAAAACAAATGTACACAATGCTTAAAATTTCCAAAAATAAATTTAATACATTATAACAAAATGTATTTTGTAAACTGTGGTTAGGTTATAAATGTTGAAAAAATAATACTCATTCAATGTTTCACTCTTGTGAACCTTGTAGACAGTCTGCAGCAAATGTAATGTGCAAATCACAAAAGAAATCAGTTCAGCGTGATGCATGATAGTGATGAGAAACCCACTCCTCCTTGACTCCTCCTCCCCTTGTACTCTGAGTGGCCACTTGTGTGACATAGGTGCTGCGTACTTCCGATTGGGCAGTGGAAGTGTGCAAGGGCAAGTGGAAATCAGAATTGAAATGTAGCCCAAGATGTGGTGTGCATAAGTTAAGATGTGTTAGGTGAATGTATTTATGGAAAATGTTTAGTTACTGTTGAGTTGTAGTGTTTGTTTTAAACCACGATTTGAACTCCAAACTAGGGTAAGTGGAAAGTTGTGTAAAACTGTTGTGTAAAGTATTGACCAGCATTGTACATCCTAATCTCATAATAAGTAGGACAGGATTAATTACCATGCATGTTAATGTCTTTCTGTACTTGGCAGAGGAAACGAAAATCCACTGACACCTCATTGAAGTCAATGAACATGCATTGGCCTTTGACTTCTAATAAAGCATCATCTAATTGTCTTCTCAGTGTGACAAATAAGCTTTTAAAAGCTGTACCATTCATCAGTTTACTATCACTCAGGTTTAGATTTTAACTCCCACCCCCCAAAGATTTTTTTTACCATAAGCCCCTCTTTTCATTGCCATTTCATGTTCAAGGGCAAACCAATCCAACCAAATAATTTTGCAGGCCTTGCAGCATTGACCTCTCTCTTCCACAGGTAGAGAACAAAGAAGTGAAGAAGCGAATCCTAAATGACCCTGTAACCTACACAGAAAAGTTCAGTGAGAATGCCAAGTCCATATGTGAGGCCTTGCTAGCCAAAGAGGTGGACAAACGACTGGGCTTTAAGAATGGGACTTGTGATGAACTACGTGCCCACCCTTTCTTCAGCAGTATCAACTGGAGGAAACTTGATGCTGGTATGAAAATTGGGTAACACTTTAAAATACAGCCCACTAATTACTGGGTAAGCACTGAGTATGTACCTGTTAAATAAGCCATGAGGTAAAATAAATACTGAGAAAGTAAAGGGCATGATACTAGAAATATGTGGTTATTACTGGGTATCTTACCATTCATTTCATCATTTCCTCATCAGTCAACTATGTACATGTAATTCATCAATACATAGAGGCTAAACAGTGTAAAATATCTCCTAAGTATGTGATAATGATTATTGTGGTAAATCACATGTACTGAATCTAATGAGTACAAAGCACCATGAAACTCTGCTAGTGTCTGTTATGAAAGTAGCTGACCATGTTCTTCTCTGTAGGTGCACTGTAAATAATTTTAAAGGATCTATGATTACATTCAGAACTACAGTCAATTCAAAATAGTTGCCGCTTTCCTTGTTAATAAAAAATGACAGTAATAGTCACTTGCATAAACTGTCATACTTGTAATTCAATTTTGTAATCTATAATTATGCTTAGAAGTATAAAGGATTTGCACAAAGTTACGTGCCTTATTTTTAAAATGTTTGGAAGATACTCAGTAATAATCACATATTTAGATAGATAGATACTTTATTGATCCCCAGGGGAAATTCAAGGTCTCAGTAGCTTACAGACATCACATACAGCAATCACTAACAGCAATGGACTAATAAAGGTTAAAAAAAAAAAAACCCTAAAACAAATATCAAAATATCAAAATCAAAATACTATTTCTAGTATCATGCTCTTTACTTACTCAGTACTTATTTTATATTATGACTTACTTAACATGTACATACTCTGTACTTACCTAGTCACTAGCTGGCTGTAATTTAAAGTGTTACCGAAAATTGTGTTATAAAACTAACCCTTGAAACTTGACACTATTTTGAATCATAATGTAATGTCCCGATAATTTGAGTCACCTGTAGGCATATTAGCTTAGCTCTGTCCCCAAGAAAGTACTCTTACACATAAATATCAACTGTTATGAAGCTCTTTTAACTGGTGATGTGCTAATAATGGCCTTTTTATCTAATAATTTTGGGTTTATGGATCCAAGCCAAAGCTGCTGAAAGAATAGGAATAGAATGAGGATATGTGTGTGTGTGTTTATATTCGATATAATAAAATGTTTACACAAATTATTTTAAGTTTGGTGAACAACATAAAAAAATATTTATAGAAACACTATGTAGTATATTACTTGAAAATTACAGCTTTAACATCTTTTTGACACTTCACTGACTCATAACAGGGAGAATAGAGCCTCTGTCATTGCTACTCTGGGCTCAGCACAGCAGAAATTGCACTGTGTAACTTTTGGACAAGGATAGAATACAATGCTCCTCCCTCAACCCTCCCCTTTGATTTCAGGACAGGGCTGTAAAAATTACAATCTGCAACTGTAGGGGGAGCCCAGAAGCAAAAATACCAAATATCACCTACTGTTCCTTAAATGACAATATTTACACTGTAATTATCTGATTACCTATCTTACTTTTATAGCAATATTCCCTTTGCTACAGGACTTTACAATGTTTTTTTCATTCAGTAGATAGACACTATATAATAACAAAGCCCTAAATATGTCTGAGATTCTGTACTGAACCTTGTTCGTTACATGCAATTTGATCCTTCCTCTCATATGAGTTGTACTTTTTATAAATAAATTTAAGATTAAAAAAACAAACTTTTATACATATTTTGCTACTTTTTTTTGGACAATTCTCTGACTGCTCATTTAAATTATGTATTATGTTCAGTGAAATCAAGGAACTGACCGTTGCAATTATCTTTTGGACAATTCTTTAAAAATGACAGATATTGGGGTTTTTGGGTCATTATTATTTTGGCGGTCCTGCATTTTTGTTTATTGAACTCTGCTTGTTCACCTCTGTACGTTCAGTAGGAATTCTTGCTGGAGATTTTCACTTAATGATATTTCACAGTCATTCACTTTGTGTTAACCCATCTCCCTTATCTCAGGAATTCTGCCACCTCCGTTTGTCCCTGATTCGAAGACGGTTTATGCTAAGGACCTTGATGATGTGGGTGCCTTCTCCACTGTGAAAGGGGTCCTCCTGGAAGACCCAGACAAAGATTTTTTTGATGAGTTTGCCTCTGGAAATATTCCCATACCTTGGCAGGAAGAGATGATTGAAACAGGCATTTTTGGAGAGTTGAATGTTTGGGGTCCTGGCGGCACATTGCCCAATGACCTGCGGCGTGAGTCCATCCTGGAGCAGCCAAAGTCTTCCACCTGTAGTGTGTCATAAATGCTTCCATTAAGAAAGAACTTCTTCCCTCCTCTTCCTTCAATGTTCTCAAGCTGTGTTGATTTCATGGAGGCACAGTGAGGCAGGGATTGTCCAGTTCATCATAATCACAATAAAAAGACTTTTTAATAATATTAATGGGAGAATTAATATTAATGGGGCCAACACTTGCGGTAGGAACTGTGAACATTCTTTTTCTAATGATCTCTAAAGCAGGTGGTGCATTTCACCAGTGAGCTGGTGAAGCTTTTTATGGCAATGTGTTCAGTGAGAGACTTTACTCTTCTTTAACCTGAAGGTCATTTCCTCAACCATTTATTGTTCCTATAAAGCTAAACCTGGTTTAAGCTGATGATGGTTTGAATAGTGACATCAAATATGTTGCTGAAAATTAGTTGCTTTTTAGCTTGGTCCTCTTGGTTCATATGTAACTGTCATTTAATACAGATTTTCACTGTAATGCAGTATTTATTATGTATTGTGATTAATTTTGCATAAAAACTAAATATATCTGGAATTATAACTTTAGTGAACTCAGTTCTTTTTCTGTTATAATGTACCCTGTTAATCTGCCATTTTTTTGAGCTTCTGGGTGGTTCTAAGGAGGTTATCAATAAAAAGAAATAAATTTGATATTAATATGGATAATAATATAGAGGACATTTTTGTGCTTCCTCATAGAGTACATTATTTAAATGCTGAGTGGCCACACTCTGATAAACCAGCTCAGCTAGGACATCTTTATTTCCATTACAGAATTAGTGCTGTTTTCTCTTGATTTTTATTTTTATTTATTTTTTTTTTTTTGAAAAACCACAATAAATACTTTTATGTTGTGACTTATTAGGTGATCAACCTGTAAAAAACTGTAAATGTCTACTGATTGTGCAAATCATATTAAAGTATCTTTTTAAATTGTGTAATAGATATATTTATTATTTCAAAGAAATATTTTTACAGAAACGTGTGTTCTCCTCGTGTCTGGGTGGGTAAAACTGGGTGCTCCGGGTAAAACTGAGTTTCCTCCCATGGTCCAAAAACACACATGGGTAGGTGGATTGGGTACCCAAAAGTGTCCATAGGTGTGAATGTGTGTCAACCTGCGAAAGACTGGCGCCCCCTCCAGGGCGGACTTGCACCCAGTGATTCCAGGTAGGCTCCAGACCCACCAGGACCCTGAACTGGATAAGCGGTTACAAAGAATGAATGAATAAATGAATTTTGACAGAAATGCATTTGTGTTGAGAATTTAAGATTTAATTTTAGTTTATATAATGATTGGCAAAATTAATACAGTCTAGGAAAATATATATATTTTCTTTTTACAGAAATGCAGCAAACAGTATAAACATACAACTAACGTCAGACATCACACAATACAAAACAATTAGTAGGTTAGAGACATTTAAAAACATTGCAATAATCGGCATAAACAACAAAGATAATTATATTAAAATATTAAATACATTTAAAAGGAAAATTAACAACCTAAACACACACACAAGAAGGAAAGCTAACTAATATTCATAATATCATGACTGTAACGCAGGTTATAGTAAGAGAGATTTTTTTTTAGTTAAAGATCTGAGAAATGACTTAAGTTCAACGGCCCTGGACTTTTATTGTGCTAACCCACTCCCATCGTCATTTGACTGAACGGAGGTTTGGGATTGGACGGACGCTTCATGAGGTCACCCAGCTACAGTTGGTTTAAAAATTTGAATTGACGCCGCAGCGGTTTGAACGGAGCTCTCCCGAAGAGATCCCCTCACTTTTCACCGATAACGTTACCGGCTATGAGGAGAAAATGAGCGAGGAATCCGCAGTGAAAGTTTGTGTCAGGGTCCGGCCAACAATTAAACGGTAAGAAAGAGGATAGGAGATAGGTTTTGTGTCATTTTATTCAGGTTTTCTCCGTCTCTGAGACCTCAGATCCAGAGGACCTCTTAACGTTGACTCTCTTGTTTCTCTCCTGCTCAGTGTGCCCGCAGATACAGGGTAATGTTAAATATCTGACATAAAAATAATCCGTAGCCCACCAATCAATAATTCCAACACTTGGAAAAATAACTTTGGAGGAGTGAGGGATTCCTTTAATCAAGATTTGTATAGTTCTGTGTGCAGTAATCTGAGGTGTTGTCGGTATGTTATTATGTTAGGGAAGTGGCAGCAGCTGAAAATGCAGAGCCTGTAAAGCTGTATTGGAAATCAGATAAACAAGCCATACATCAGATTGACGATGATGGTAACCTCACGAAAAGTTTTAATTTTGGTAAGTACCTTGATTAATATTTGCTGTTCAGAAGGTTGTGTTTTTTGTTTATTTTCTTCTAAGAAATCTGACTAACACTTTCATAAATTTATCAAGAAATCAAATCCGTTTTTATTTCTCTGCAAAACCTCTTTAGACCGTGTTTTTAGTGCAGAGGAGTCCACCAATCAACTCTATCAAGACATAGCCAAACCCCTTGTGGTGTCCACTGTTGAAGGATACAATGGTATATATTAAAGCATGATGAAATTACAGCATTAAAGAGTGGTTAGTCTGTGTATATTTAGCTATGTTCTTGTCTCCTCTACCATCTAGGAACCATATTTGCCTATGGTCAGACTTCTTCAGGAAAGACCTTTACAATGATGGGGAGTGACCACACCCCTGGTGTCATACCACTTGCCATGACAGATGTCTTTCAAACAATCAAAAATGTAAGATTTCATAAGTGCTATATGTCAGTATGACTGTACCACTTGAGGAATTGACCTTTGTTCAAAATAAAATTTGCAATGTACAAATGTCTTATCCCATTTTCTAGTGTCCGAAGAAAGAGTTCCTCCTGCGAGTGAGCTACATGGAAATTTATAATGAAACAGTAACCGATCTGCTTTGTGAAAGCTGGAAAAGAAAACCACTGGAAATCCGGGAAGGCAACTATGTGAGTATTGATATATTTTTGTATTTTTCTGCATTTGTATGTACAGTATTTTTTTTTTCGGTTTTTTATTTTTTTTCCATTTTGCATGTCCACAGAAAAATGTTTACGTGGCTGACTTGACAGAAGAGCTGGTGACTTCTCCGGAGCAAGCATTGACTTGGATCCGGAAAGGAGAAAGTAAGCCATCTTCACATCTTTCTTCTTGAGTTTGTACTTTTCTCATCGTTTGTCATAGCACTAAGTTTGTGTTGCTCCTTGGGACCACATTTGCAATAATTTGTCACTTTATTCTCTTAGAAAACCGGCACTATGGGAAGACAAAAATGAACGAGCGGAGCAGCCGCTCTCACACTATTTTCCGTATGGTGAGTGCTATTGATAAATCAAATGACAGTTATCATTCTTGGCTGCCCGTGTGTGAGCTTATAAAGAGAGATTTTATTCTGCTTAGATCTTGGAGAGCAGAGAGCGAAGTGACCCAGCATCTGGTGAAAATGTAGATGGCGCTATCATTGTTTCACATTTGGTAAGTTTATGTCAACATAATCAGGATTACAACAGAAGTAACAGAAACATGATGCATAGACATTAACTCTTATTAATGTTTTTCAACAGAACTTGGTGGATCTTGCTGGTGCTGAACGAGCAAGTCAGACAGGAGCAGAGGGTAAGTTTTATAGGGTTAATGTTCAGTCATGCTAATGTACATGGGGCTAGTTCTCTGCACATGGATTATGCTCTGAAATGACTGGTAATTCTTTGTGATAATCTTTTAGTCTGTTCTTAAAATGAAGGCAATTATAATAAAATGGCCTTTAAATGTTTACTTAAAGTGGTTTCTGGTATTTTACAGGAGCTCGATTAAAAGAGGGATGCAATATCAATCGCAGTCTGTTTACCTTGGGACAGGTCATCAAGAAGTTATCAGACGAGAGCCAGAAGTATGTTTTGGAAACAGTGTTATATCATTTGTTCTGTCTGACGTGTGAAACTCAAATGAAAAATCTTTAGTTACAATTTATGTATGCTATATCTGAAGGTCTGTAGAAATATCATGATTAATGAGTTCAGCTAAGTTTAGTGATGCACCTGTTTCAGACAGACTTTCACTTGTGTGGACATGGCTTGTGTTTATAAAAAAAAAAGTTAAGTAGTGTTTATGACTGAGTGCCATCTATCCCCTCAGACTTTGTCTGTTAATTGTCTATTTAATTTTCTTCCACAGGGGCTTCACAAATTACAGAGACAGCAAGCTAACACGTATCCTTCAAAATTCTCTGGGTGGAAATGCCAAAACTGTCATCATCTGCACCATCACCCCTGCCACTGTAGATGAAACTGTGAGCACTTTACAGGTAGGAGCTTTCTCATTCTCAATGACAGTTTATCTAGGTGTTTTTATAGATGTTAGTTGAATAATTTTGCTCTTGTCTCTTCTCAGTTTGCTAGTGCAGCAAAGCGTATGAAAAATGATCCCCATGTTACGGAGGTCTCAGATGACGGTGCACTTTTGAGAAGATATCGCAATGAAATTGTGGACCTCAAGCGGCGTCTTCTGGAGGCAAGTCTATAGTGCCCTCTAAATCTCTCCATGAAGTGTCTCTTTTTTTCTCTCTCTCTCTCTTTCCCCACTTGCTAGAATAAGTACATTTTATGCATTTTTAATTTCTCGTCTCTTTTAGGTATCTTCTGTCACTCAAACAACTGTGACTGAGAAGGAGACACTCTGCCAGCTTCTTCAAGAGAAGGATCAACTCCAGAGGGAGCAAGAAGATAGAATAAAGAACTTAACAAAGTTGCTGGTAACAGCGTCAAATGTGGTCCAGGTTCAAAAGGTAATCCCCTTTTAATCATTTTCCAATGTTATGTTGTTTTTCAGTGATGTCCATTAATCACATTTTGACCTCCTTGTCTCTGAAGGTTCCCAAGAGAAGAGAGACATGGGGTGGGAAGCTTCTAAGATCTGCTCCACTAATGGCAGAAGACCAAGGATCTGCAGACTTGAGTTTTGCCGAGCCTTTTTTCAAAAAGAGGAGGGCTGACTTTACTTTAAATGAGGAAGGAGAAGGTAGAATTTCTGATTTAAAACGGTGTTGTACAATTGTTTATCCATTTGTTTTCACCACTGTAGTGTTATTAAATGTGCTCTTTTTGTGCCTTTAAGACTTGGATGACTTTGATAGATTTTACACTATACCTGATGATTCTTCCATGGACATTGAGGGAAACATTACAATTCGTAGCTCTGGAGGAAGGTGTGTTTTTTTTTTTTATTATTATTTATTTTTAAAAAAATTTTGTTCCCCCCTCAATCAAATGATGTGAGTTAAATTTAACTCAATGTGAGGTTTGGGAAACTTCCCATACCTCACATTCAGTTACATTTTCAGAAGTCTCAGGAGATCAAGAACTGTTTCTGATACATTCAAATAATTTTATTAATATAATGTTCTGTGCCGTATTGTTTTTTAAAATTTTATTTATTTTTGTATATATCTTGATGCTTTTATGCTAAAATGGTGGTTTTGTTTGGTAATGTATACGTCACCCAGTAATTAACAGATGCTTTGCTTTCTCCATTCCACGCGTCTTCAGCGTTTCTCTCGACTCACACCAGGTAATGTTCAATGTGGAATGTTTGGAGCGTCAGGTGGAGACAATGACTCAAGAGAAACAAAAGGCTGACGAAAACAGTTTGGCTCTGAGGCAGAAGATTGAACAGCTCGAAAAACAGTTGCAGACTCTGGAACAGCAATTGCAGAGTGAGATTCTGGAGAAGCAAAAAGCTGAGGAGAGATGTTCTTCTCTGGAGCTGAAGGTTACAGAGCTCGAAAAGCCTACAGCCCTGGACACGTCTGACAAATCTTGTGAGAACTGCAAGGTAGAGCTTATTTTCTGTTTCTGTATAGCTGTTTAAATAGATGCAAAGGTCGTTCTCTTGTGCTTTCACTGTTCTGTGTGGTGTGTGTGTTGTTTTTTTTTGTTTTTTTTTTCCTTCTCCCATTTAGCTAAAAAATATTAAAAGAAATGTAATTGACATGACGTTACCTTTTATTCTTTTTACAGTACATTGGGGAAACCATCCAGTTGTGTGAGACTCTGAGCTTTGAAAGGGTTAGTGTCAGACATATTTTAGAATTGCCAATTTGCAATCTTGTTATGGTCTTATATATGTTGTGTGTTTCTCTTTTTTTTCTTCCCCAATCCAGGAAACTATAGCTACAGAGAGGGACATGCTCAATCAAACCCTTGAGCTACTTACAGAAAATATCGATAGACTAAAACAAGACAATGAAGAACTTCTTAAAGCTAACGGGGCACTGATGAAAGACAAAGAGACTCTCCTGAGAGACATTGAAGAAAGGAAGGATGCAGATGAATTTGAGAAACTAGAGGAGGAAAGCAAAAAAGACTATGAGGTCCATACCATTTATAATCATTTTTTTTGCTAATCTCGCTTTTAAAATGTTGACGTAGGAAATGTATTCTATATATGCATTAATTTAACTTTTTGCATAGTCATATATATCTACATTTTGTCTTTCTTTATTGTAGTCAAATAATTGAATCATGCACATTTTCAACAATACGAAAAGTGTTTTTAATATTTCAGAGAGAGTTGGAGGCTGAAATCTCTGCTCTAAAAATGGCCTCAACAAATGCTGCTGAACTGATCCAAACACTTAAGGTGTGTTTACATTTACCTCTCTTGACAATTTAAGAACACATACATTTTCAAAGTTTCATTGTGTACATCATTTTGTTCATTTTTCAGTAAAATATATAATTTTCTGACTCCTATCCCCCTTCCTTCCTAGGCTGATCTAGAGGTTATATCAGCAAAACTAAAAAGCAAGGAAGAATTAGTGACTGAACTGCAGACTATGGTACGTGTGGACACTTGTTATACATTTATTGAGTTGGATTTGTGCTTTTACTGGCATTATTAGTAATAGTGGTTAGAGTGATGTAGTAACTTAGTGATGTAATTTTCAGAAAGTAAACATGCAAGAAACCCCATCTCATTCATATTCTTTCCAACTCTTCAAATAGCAAACTTATCAATAAAATATTCTCTAATAAATTTTAATTTTTAAACTTTAATTTTTGTAACTCCGAAGGTTTGTATTCGGTTATGCATTTTACATAATGTGGATCATTTCAAATCTTGTGCAGAGTGGCAAAGACCTTATTCAGGAAGTAGCACAACTACGGCGCTCATTAGATGATGCAGAGGGCCTGAGTCTGGAGACCAAAAAGGAATGGGCTTTCCTACGCAGTGAAAACCTGGCACTCAAAGAGAGAGATGTAAGTGTTTACTTCTTAAAATCCAACCTCTGTTCAGTAAACAAAAATACTTTTTGTGATTCCACTTTTGTATTGTGAATGTTTGTGGTTTGCGTTATCTCTTGCACTTCAGGTGACCTTAACTACTGAATATGACCGAATGGAAAACCATGTGAAGGTCTTGGAGAGTCAGCTTGAGAATGAGAAATCTCGTTTTAAGAAAATGCAGGCTGACCTACAGAAAGAGTTGCTTGGGGCTTTTAATGAGAACACTAAACTGACTGCTCTTCTGGACGGGAAGGTTCCCAAAAGTAGGACTTAATATATTTCCTCTTTGTGCTTTAGTTTCAAACAGTTGTGTAGGGCTGTGACTGTGCAGAATCTTAATGTTTTAATCTCTTTATGTAGATGTTTTGGATAGTTTCATGCTGGAGAAAAAAGTTGCTGAATTAAGTAAGGAGCTTGAGAAGAGCCAAGAGAATAAAAGGGGCTTACAAATTAAAGTGGAAGAGCTAAAGGCTTTAGAAGTCCTTCCTGTGAAAGTGGATGACTTGTTAATACAGGTGGGAAATGATCATTTATTATAAATGAATTCAGATAACAAAAAAACTTTCTAAGCAAAGTGTTACTGTAGTGGTATATAATCGTAGTTCTACATTTTAAGTGTCATTTTAAGTGACACACTAATCTACTGCCATACACTTCTACTCTATGTATTCTCCAGTATGTAATTTGTTCTTTCAAACATTCACATTTTTGTCCATTTCTCAATCTTTGTGTATTGATCCTTAGGTAAATGAGCTCAATGGACAACTCCACTCTGTGCAAGAAGAGAGGGAAGGTCTCATGTCTGCTCTTTCCAGCTCCACTGAGGAAATACAGAGACTTAAAGAAGAGGCAGAAAAAGCACAGGAAGAAATTGTGAAAATGGGGAGTGTTTTGACTGAAGCAGAACTCAAGGAAGCTCAGCTGAGCCATCAGCACCAGGAGACCTTGGAGCAGCTCACTGTGATCCAGACAGATCTGGAACGCATATCAAAGGAAAATGGCTGTCTTCTTAGTGCCTTAGAGGAAGCTAATCAGAAGGTTACTTTGTTGGCTTAATGCAGTGTACTTTAAATAAAATTTCTAGTCCTTTCTTGTCTTTTTGGACATTTTATTAATCAGAGCTTTTGTCTTCCCATAGTCAGTGCAGCTGGCTGAAGAACTTGGATCTCCACGTTCTGAAAAATATGACCTTCCTGAGCAAGCTGTAAATGCTCAGAATTGCCAACAGGAGCTGGAGAATCTTCGTTTGGCTGTCATCTCCGCCAATGAAGAGAGAGACCAGCTACAGGAGGTGCTCCGAGGTCTAAAGGAGGAGCACAAGCAACTTGAGATAGACAGAGAAGAAAATGTGGAGATGGTATTGGATTGTTTTGTTTGTATTTATTAATTTAATTTATTTTAACCGTATTTGTTCACAGTGAAAGGGTGATATTGTTTTACAATTACTATAGTGAGTTTAACACTGCCTTTATATAATAATGTTCCTTAATTTTGCAATCCTTCAGTTTTTATATTAATTATTATAAATTCATAATTTTTATTTTTAAAAAATGAACATCTTGCAATGTTTTGATGTTACAGATGATAGAAATTCAGGAAGAGTTAAGAAATTCTCAGGAGAAGTTAAAATTGCAGCAGGAGCAAATACATCAGTTAGAAGCACAGAAATCTCTACTTGAATCCAAGCTCCCAACATCAATGAGTTGTGAAGGCAATCTTATTGAGGATCTGCAAAATCAGGTACTTTTTTTTTTAAATCTAGTAATTTGCTATGTAAACAATGTTCTGTCTTCGGAATTATGGAGTTGTAATAATTTTGTCCATTAATTTTCAGTATCACCTACTGATTGGTCCTAGTTCACAACAATGTCATCAAACTACATCTTTTCATTCTTGCCAGGTGACACAGTTAAAGGAGGAACTCCAGTGTGCCAGTGCAGAGAGGGACAGTATTCTGTCTGAGAATATTAACAACCTTCAAAGGTTGGAGAACACAAAGGCCAACATAAGTTCTCTAACAGAAGAAAGAGACCAACTTCAAGCGTTATTGTGTGGACTAAGAGAAGAGCAAACACAGCTCAAGAGTGAAATTGCGGACAAAGCCAAGATGGTGAGGCATTTGAGGATGCAGATCCTATTTAAAAGCTTTGTAGACCTAGTCTCTGATGTGATGTTCATTTTCGTAGTGTTCCATATAATTTGTTTATTCACAGGTGAATGAGCTC